>NC_089524.1:10800083-12000083 GCF_963924715.1 Thunnus thynnus | reverse complement strand
TGTAAGAATATATGAATAAATACTGATGTAATATTAACAGAGTGACAGACAAGAGTAATTGGAGCCACTGACCGCAGTTTAAGATTGTGTGCTCTAGGTGCTATTTTGACTGTTTGTTCGACAGAGAAGCTCAGTGACTTCGCAGGAAAAAAATGTTCAAATCTGCTGTATTTGTGCAGCGTTTGGGCCACATGAAGGGTTGAATTATACTGTTAAGTAATTTTGCAAAGCACCACTTTCTAAAAAAAAATGCAGATATTACATGAAAATGATTTAGTTTATTGGAATTTGGAAGCGGATGACCAACACAATGAGCCAGTTTATAATTTAAAAAGCTCAAATAAAAAGGTGATTAGAGGTGGCCCACAGGAGATATAGGAGATGATAAAGCTTTGGGTCAGAGGTTGAGGGCGACCTGGCTTGGCCTGTCCACCACACTTCTCCATCAGTAGCCAATTCACAGTTCTCTGGACCACAGAATAGGGATTGTCTGTCTCCGTCTGCCCATATAAGGTGTGGATGTAACAATGTTGAATGTGGAGACATTCTGGCACAAGTAAAGGGTTAGAAGATTCTGCCCATTATCTGTGCCCTCTGGCCTAGTTGGGCAAGTCATCCAAGGATGGGCAGCGATTTGCCAGCCCGGGGCCAGACTTCACTGACTGCCAGCCCCCTCGTGCCACATGTACAGTGTTAGCAAGCCTTTGTTGGTTGGTCTCAACAAAGCTGTCTTATAGAATTCAATACAATTGAATTATTTTGTTTTTTTTCTCAGACTAATTTTTATTAATTTTTAAAAAGTTTTAAAAGTATGAACTATTTAGGTGGGACTGTGTGTTGAGGCCAGTGTTCACTCAGCTGCCCTCCACCCTACTGTACCTCTCGCCCTTGACTGCCACAGTTTGGCCAGGGAGTTCTCTGGCCAGAGTCGACAGATCATGGTAGGGCTGGAAGGAAGACAGGAAGGGGGCAAACAAAGGAGGAAGGTCACTGCCGTGCCCTTGAATGACAGAGAGCAGACAATAGCCACCTTGGATATCCAGCTAAGTCAGCTTTTCATTTATCTTCCCTAGTTTTGGCTGCTTTTTTAAAATTTGAAAGTTAGTCCCTCTCATTTCAAAGTCACTGTCCACCCTTTGCCCCTGCTGTGACAACCAGGAAAGGAGTGAATATCTCTAGGCAAGAGAGAAAGAGAGAGGCTGAGCATTATCTCATCTCAGCCCACAGGCAGCAGAAGGAAGGAAAGGAAGAATAAGGAGGGAATAGGGAAAGTAAAAAGGGGGTGACTGGACAGGGGCAGCTTCGGCGGGGTAGGGAAGAAATGGCTGGCAGCACAATGGATGGTTCTCCTTCTGTTTTTCAGCTCCATTAATATCTGAGCTCCAGCCTGCATATATCCTCATTCATTATTCATGGACCGTCCAGGAAAGATCGCAAGCAGGGAGGAAGGTGGGAAAGCAAAGGGCAGAGATAGTTCCAATCAGTCCTGGTTTAAATGACACTGAGTGACAGAGCCTGGGGTTTTATGGCTTGCTGTTCAAATGAGACGCTGCACCGTGGTAAAACTTCCAGGTTCCCCTACTGTTAATGACCAGCAGGACGTATTAGAGGCCACACCACTCGTAAAGCTAGCTACCACACTGGGTAGCAAATTTGCCCAAACTAATTTATCATGGTTCTACACAGCAACACCGTGTGAACACTATCACATACTGTACTAATATGAACTTGAACCTGACCTGAGCTGAGGAGCAACTGAAGGCCTGCTAAAACCTGTGAAAAATCTGTGTGCATCCATTTTTTACCAAGTCTGTCCAACACAACTACTGTATATGACTGTCAACCAAACTCCATATCTCATTGCAACACTTTAATCAATATAAATCCTGTAATATTCTCTATTGTTCTTTTGGTCAACAAATCCCACAAAAAGACAAAAACCAACAATGAATTGATCCTAAGTATTGCCTATGCAGCCAAAGCCTGATACAGTTTATTCCACTGTGCCATTGACCTCCATTGTTGTCCTAGAACAATTAAGAACACATCAATGAACCACACCGGGTGACAAATACATTCATTACAATGAAAATGGGCACTGTAGATAATTTTTCCATAAATCCCACTCACTGTACACCATCCTGCTGCACTAGACAAGTTCTCACTAGAGAATGAAACCCGTGACTGAAAATAATCCCTTACAATTATACAATTTTATTTTATTTGAGTAATGTTTGCTAAAAACGACAGTGCCTAGCAGTTTTAGGGAAATTGTTTGGTCTTTTTTTAAAAAACAAAGGTATATATGTGTGACCCATTTTGGAGACTTACATCTTCAGTATGAATGAATAGGCCGGAGAGCCACAGACAGGGTACAGAATTAGTAAAGTATTGAGAGACTAAAACACTGTTGGTTTTGTCTTGGGACTTAGGTTTTGGTCTTTGTTAACAATAAGAAAAATATACAATATTACAGGTTTGTCCTTTAAGCACCAAGTGGATTATTAGTACAAAACACTGTATCATATCAGATGTCACAGAGCATTCATTTTGTTCTGTAACTCACCAAACTATTCATAACTTTCATTATTAACAAAACCTGAAAATTCTGCAAAATGCATTAAAATGTTTTATTCTTTTGAAAGATTTCAGTATTTTATATTAAACCTTAATTCCTTTTTGTGAGCATTTATTTTATGCAGTTAATATTAATACATCTCCATTCTGTCTTTGTGTGCATAAACATTTTTGAATTGAACTGAATTTGCTACTGATCAGTTAAACAACTGTCCCCTCAGGCGCTGATGTCACTTTAAAAGTGCCGCATGCCTACCAGGATCATTGTTCAGAGATTAGTGAACAAAACTGGAAATAAGCCTTCAATGAATACGTTATAGTACAAGGGAATTTTTAAGCAGAATGTATAGTAAGCATTTTGCAAAAGACTCAAAAATATTTTATCATCTCATGGGGCATCTGGTGAGTATGCCTTTACTGTATGTGTATATGTGTGCATGTGTCTACTGTATGTGTGTGTGTGTGTGTTTTTTTTCCTCAAGTCTCAGAAATGGTAATGCCCTTAACCCCAATGCAGGGGAGACTTAACAGTTAGTATTGACTTTGTGAACATTTACCATTGAGAATTCAGACTATTCAATTCTATTTCAACTGAGGGCTGTAGACGGAGAGGGAGGAAGTCCCTAGGCTCCATGTTGCTCACACACACAAACACACACGCTTGCATACACGCACACACACACACACACACACAGCCGCACACACACTCAGACTGCATGTAGAATGTGTTATTCTCCAGTGATATCGACTCAATCGGATTTTAACCCCTCTCTGCTGGAGCCGTACAGAGACAAACGCTCTCAACATAACAAAGGCTGGTGTGTGAGTGTGTGTGTATGTGTATGTGTGTACTTTTTAGGTTGTTGTTTCAAGATGTGTAGCCCTTTGCCGCCACACAGGGGAGAACAAATGTGCCACTTCCATCAACACAAATCAAAATAAAACTATAAATGACATTTTTACACACTTGTCTCTTCATTTTTACACCTTGAAATCAACTCTGTACTTAATGTTTGACTCATTTCAATGTGGAATTATATGTTTCTTTTTACATTTCAACATTTCTTACCCTTTCTTTGATTTTTTTTTTTTTTTTTTTAGCTTCTTCACTTCCCTCAGAGTGGATTATGTGGTTTTCTGTCTCTGACCATTTGTCAGTCTGGCCTGGTCTTAAACACCACCCATGCTCTTTGAGGATTGATTCCACACAGCCACATCCTACCACGACACCACCTCCTCCCCCCCTCCACCCACCCACATCATTTATACATGTGAGCATTAGGACTTGTCACAGCCTCTCAGTCAGGCCCTTTATCAGACCAGGCCATAGATTCTCATTAAACGGGTGAATCCCCTGTCCCTGACACTTTGGCCATCACACGTCCACTCTGCCATCTCTCCACCACTGACTATTCGTCCAATTCAACTGGACGGATAGTATTTGAGCAATTGTGCTATTATTTTGCTAGTATGACATTTCTGCACTGCTATCATATCATACTAGCAAGCATGCACTTTTGACCTGCTGCAAGCATACACAAAAAGATACCTCACATTCCACAATTAGTCAAATATATTCCATCCTGAGCCAAAAAAAGTATTGCATGTGCATCAGGGTATCTCTGCTTACTGTAACTGTAACATAAATTTGACTGGACGACAGGCTAATCAGTTTAACCAGTGGTCAAACACGGTCAGGAGATAGCCAGTGCTGTGTGGTCACTAGATAAGAGGCGCTACTCCTCAAAGGCCGGGCTAGCTGCCTTGTTAGCGCTGGGTCAGTGAACTGCCGTCCAGATTTCTAAATGGCCACTCAAAGCTCAGAAATGGATTTTTGTGTGCGTGCGTGTGTGTGTGTGTGTGTGTGTGGTGTTACCGCCGTCTCTCTGGACTTTCTCACCGAAGGCTCACTGTTTACCGCAGTTAACCAAGTCCCTTCACTGTGTCTTCAGACTAACAAGGGAGGAAATGTTTAATAGGGATGTTTGTATACCTGCGCTGTTGACTTGAGATTAGAGTCGAGCTGCGGAGTTTTTTTTTCACCTTCTGCTGGGGATGTACACACGCACACACACACTCCTGAGGGGCTTTGTTGTAATATTGAAGCAGGTAAACATCAACGGCATACAGACAGTATTTAGTTTAGGCCTGAATAGACGAGTCCTCACGCTCCTCTAGCCCTTTCACCTTTTGTCTCCACACACCCACACTTATCTCCAGCCCCTGACCTCCACAACGGAGATACAGTGAGGTCTGCTGCTGGATTGACTGGCAGATCATGTGTCCACAGAGAGAGAGAGCCAGTGAGTGAGTGTGTGTGAATGCGTATGTGCTATACAGGCCCAGTCTGGCAGCAGAAAGCAGGATCTCCCGGGAGGGCCGGATGTTGGGTCAGGAAGAGAGGAAAACAAGAGTGGAGGAAGAGAAGAGGGGTAGAAGAGAAAGATATACATGGAAGACATGAATCCATCTGCGTGTGTGTGTGTGTGTGAAATGTAAAAAATGGATGCATCCTCTTCCTCCTGCTGCATCAGGTATTTGTTTGGCATATGGGAATCAAACATATAGCTTATGTATGTATGTGGCACGAATCCAGGGTAGAGCTTGATTTAGACATTCATCTTCATGCGGTGTATATATATATTTTTGATATTATACATCAACATTTAATGGCAGCAGGAGGCGGGATCCTGCACATTTTTTCACCCCGGTTTGAATGCACCAGATCTGTCACTACACGGGGGGTAGAGAGAATGTCATGGAGAAGGTATGTCTTTCTTCATCGTATCCATCCACATAGTATTTTAATTGGGTTTTCTCTCCACAGAAAAAGAGAGGGAACAGAGGTGAGAGGAGGGATGAATCATGAAGGGGTGGAGAAAATATGCTGCTCTGGGTTTCCATCTTTACCTCCCCAGCTATGCGGTCTCATCATTGTGGCCCGCACAATAACTACACACCAGCACACAATCCTCAGATAGCCCTTAGTGGCATTACGTGGTGCTGTAACGTGCTTGTATTCAGCCTTACTGGACAATGGTGCAGCTGACATTCCGTCTGTGTTGGATAAGGCTGCCTCATAGAAACATAATAATGCTGCTGAACTCGAACCGTCTCCCAGTGACTGTCAAACACTCCCTGAGCAATGGACAAACTGATTGAGCCTGGGAAATGGGACAGAGAATGTCTGCAGAGAGAGAGAGAGAGAGAGAGAGAGAGAGAGAGAGTAGATGTGTGTGGGTGATATGTGTGGGTATAAATATGGGAGTGAGTGTTGCATGTGCATGTGCGTGTGTGTGTGTGTGTGCGTGCATTGTATGTTGATGGTTGATGTACAGGCCTGGAGGGCAAACGCTCTAGGCTGCTCTCGTTAAGAACCTGTCAGTCATCGGCAGAGAGGAACCAAAAGGAGTCCAAATCGCAACACTGAGCGTGTGTGTACACATGTTTGTGTGTGTATAAAATGCATTCAGCCACTTGGCTATACCCAAGAACAAGTGAGGAGAGAGATTTGGGTGAATAGGGGAAGTGCTGTGTTGCAACATGAACCCACACTGCCCTCCAGTGGTTTTCAGTTGCTTCACCGCCACAATCGAATTTTAACTAACAGACGTGTTGTGAAACTCTGGAGGTGCCTTTGTTGATTAAGTAAAGCAACATGAAGCCTACAGGTTTAATGTGGAGTTTTAAAAACTTGAAGTATTTTCTGAAAGGAAGCTGAGAGGTATGGCTTGGTGTAAACAGTACACTCAGTAGATACATAAATAAAGCTTGCAAGTTTTGCAGTGTGCAATGACACTGAGTGCAGACAGGAAGGAAAAAGGGGAAGTGTAAAAGAGGTTGTTCTGGCAATAATCTCTAACACTCCTTACTACCCTTCTGATACATACAAGTTGTATGTCTCTCATTGGTTTAACTCGTTTGTAAATGAAATCTGGAAAGAAGCCGAAATCAAAGATGTGTGTGTGTAGATGTTGTCTTTTGTATGAATGCATTATATCCGTTATAGTGGATGGTTTTGATTATTATTGACTAACAGTGAGAATTGACAACACTAGTTCCTCTCTATATTTTTATCATGCAGTCATGTCCTTAAGGCTGAACTGGGCTGGTGCATCTTGATGTTTGTTACTGCGTATTTTTTGAATTGGTAAAGAAAGCCGGATATACACATTGCTGCTGAGAGGAGTAACCACATACATCATGTGCAAAACATTTAACATGTTATGCCTCTCAGATCCAAACAGCTTTATATTTTTATAGCTAAATGTGTTACAAACCCACAGCACTTTCACCATCCTTCACCCAAATGTCATATCTCATATTTTCTTCATGCTACCTTTATCTAAAGCAAACAGTTTCAAATAGAATAATGATAATTCAGTTATAGCTGAAGTGAGAAATATAAGCTTTTTCTTGTCTGCATCTTCTGAAGACTTTGGAACCTTTAATAAAGATTTAATCTCTTTTTTATGTTCACTTTAAAATGTAATAATTTATTTTTTTTTAAAGAAAGGTTTGATCACAAAATACTGTATTATAAATGATTCACAGCACTGAATGAATTCTTTGTTGATGTTTTGCATACACTTGCATCATATCTGCTCTCTTTGTAATGTCCATAAAAGCACCCTTAAACAACGTTTAAGAAGATGGACTGTGAAAACATCAAGGACAACAATGAAAATAAGACCAGGACCTTATCGTCCTATAGCTGACAAAGTCTGATATGTTGCATTTTATAATATATTAGAGTTTTGTCAATAAACCTAAACCCTAAGATGTGAAAAACTTCTGTTGAGAAAACAGGCAGATAGTGAATACGATGACGTGCAGACATGATAGTGCCTTGAAACCCTTAACCCACGCAAGTGTAGGTGCAGCCTGCAAAGAGTGTTGAAAAAATTGCGTGCATCTGGGTGTAGTGCACATACAGACATACACATGCATCGCCTGCAATCCATTTTTATCTCACCTCCCTGTGGTCACAGCTGTGACTGCACAGAGGAACTAACTGCAGCAAATTCAATAGTCTGTGGACTCCCTCCTCCATTTCTCCTCATTGCTATTGTAAGGGGCTGTCGACATTAACAATTATTATGAGGGGAAAGGAGAGGACACAAGGGAAGGGGACCAGAGAAGAAGCTAGATAAAACTTTTGAGTCATAACCAAAGATTTTAGAAATTCAGGGGAAAAAAAGAAATTGGGGAAGCTGTGACACAGTTTCTCATCCAAACCACACCCCCTTCCTCAACTCCTACATAAACATCCAGAGCTTAAAATAGAGGCCAGAGATAGTTTTACTGTTAACACCAACATCTATGTTAATTTTCATCACATAGTAGCTAGAAATCAATGAAAACTGCTTACTTCTTACTTCTGCTTGTGACATTTATTTAGCTGATTGATAACAAAAACTTTCAGTTACTTTTAGACTGATTCTTTTCAGTTCTTCACACACTAATAATAGGATTGGGAATGTACATAATCTAAGCTAAGATAAGTATTTCCCCCTGAAGTCTTACCAAACAAAGGAAGTTCTGTTATGTGGGAGGAAAGACATCATCTAATTTCCCTCACAGGTTTCTCTCTTATGGATGTGAAACAGGGAGCTCACTCACTGAGCCTAACTTAGGTTAATAAAGGTTAAATAAGAAAAGAAAGTATGTTGTAAAGGTATAACATGGTGTATCCTGAAATCATAGTCATATGCTTTTATGGGTTTTCACAACAGATACTGCTCATAGTTATTAAACAGAAACATACTGTAGTTTTAGGAGTTTTGTGAAGATAAAGTACATTTCATCTGTATACATATACTCCATTCATACACAACAGTATTACATACCTCACTGTAAGTCATTTGTGTCAGTGAACAGTGAATATTTGATACTGTTGAATAGTTATTGAGTTTTAGGGTTTGGTAGAACATAACCATGTATGGTAACTAGATATCGCTGTGATGGAAATGTTAACTGTAGGGCTGCAACTAACAATTACTTTCAGTATCCTTTGATCTGTGGATTATTTTCTTGATTAATCGCTTAATCGTCAGAAAATAGTGAAAAAAAACACGTTATATTTTGCCATGACCCAATGTTAAAGTCCTCCTCCACTTAAAAAAGAGTTCTGCTTATTGTTCCTTCACTTGGATGTTTGAGCTTCACCGTTCAGTCACCAGAAGGATGTTCTAACATTCATCTGCTCAAAGTGGAAAGTTTCTCTGTGCTCACCGAAAATCTGAGTGTAAGGCGTGTAGGTACAAGTATGATTTGTGACATCAAGACTAGTTTGGAAGCCAGTCCTGGTCCATTATGCAACTTATGCAAGTTGATGTGGAAACTTGAAGCCTCCAGTGTACAAACACTGAAAATAGACTTTATCACGAAGTAGGAGACATGTTGTGTCCAGCAGTTAAACTTCTGAAACGAAAACTATTTACATATTCAGAGATTCTGGATTTTTGATGAGAATGAGTAAATGTCATTTACAGAATTTCTAACCTGGTTATTAAACTTTTTTTATGGAAAAACCATATCAGACACACATTATTATTCAAAGCAGAGTATTTTTTATGTCTTAAAACATGTCAAGAAAGGATCTGTAAATCTTTTATCTGATCAATATTCTAAAAACCAGAAGTATTTGGTTTATTATTTATGACAAAAAAAAAACATCAAATCTTCAGATATGAAAAGCCAGCAAACAATGAATTGATTATAGTTGATTGATTATAGTTGCAGATTAGTTTTCTGTCAACTGACTAATCGAGTTTTAGCTCTGGCTAATTGTTAACATCATTTAGTGGCATTAAACCTACATTAAATTATTCATGACTATAGTAGGCTATAAATCAAACTTGCTGTAACAAGCCTTGATACTCTATACTATCTGAACTTATCTATTTTTAATGGGTAACGTGTTAGCAAACAAACTATTTACTCATCAGAAACAGAGCAAACATGAGCAGCCTAGAACTCACTTACAGTACTCGTCACTTGCCGAGCCAAGATTCATCTGTACGTTCACTGTATCTGTTGACTCTTTGTCTTGTTCGGGGATTCTCTTTCTTCACTAACAACTAATTTACTTGACTTTGTTCCATTTGGGGCTTGGTCTATGTATACAGCAGAGGTTCATATGACATGAATCTACTCTACGTGTGTTCAACCCCTAAAGTCACATGAGACAGCTGGTCTCTGAACAGACTCCAATCTGCAGTATGGTTCTGTACACTTCACTGATAAATTATCAAATTACACTGAATGACACTGCATATTTACATAGTAAAATTTAAGTTTCAGTTCTACACCTCTATTCATCTATCTTCTCTATTCATAGGAACACTGCCTTTCTTGTTTGACCAAACATGCATGCTTTCTTTTTGTCTCTCTCCAAAATGGTGGTTAAATGACATTTCAGAGCTAAAATGATTTTGTCCTAACAGATATCATCATTATTGGTCACCAAAACTGAGCAGCTGCCCACCCATGTTCACCACAGGATCATGAAAAATGGAAAAGTCACTTTGGTAAAGTTAGAAAGTTAACGATCATTGCAAAACCACAACCTTTAACCAAAACATGGAAGATTGTGGTCATGGTTGAATAATAGAAATGTCAAAGGTGACTAACAGTATGAGACAGAATGCAAACCCAAGCCACAAGTCTTGAAGTCAATGGTTAGACTCTCAGTGACATATATGAACATCATAAATGCAGGATAGCTGCATGTGAGTGTAACTGATGGGAGGAAACATTTTGAAAAAAAGTTTGATGTTATTGATAAAATGTGTGAAAGTGATACAAAGAGACCAAATAGTTCCTGATAAAGTAGATACTGGTGTCATGTTGAGTTTCAAGCACGTAGTGCAGCACTATCAGTGCCATTATCTGTCGTTCTAGCAAGACCTCCAAGAACGTATATGAGTTGAGGCTGAGAGCCTATAGGTTGTGTCATTTTGTTTCTAGTGACTCTCCTTCTGTAATTTCTCCGAGTGCCTTAAAGCTGCACTTCTACGGCAAAATAAACAGTTTTCATTTAAGCTCAAACCAAAAAAATATGACAGTGTTGCAGAGAAATCCAGCGGTCAGCAGACGCTGTCCAATGTATGAGTCATAAGTCTGGCCATGTGACTTCTCTTTTCAATTTGTGGTTTGTAAAAAGGTAGTAGGAAGCCCAAATGGACCCAAATGTGTCATTTTGTCTGGTGATTCAGATCAAAGAAAAATCTCCTCCATTCACTTGACCAACTTTTGTTTGTGCTTGTTGCGAAGGCAATAAGCACAAACACCAATTATACCTTAAAATCTTGTTTGTGTACCATTTCATGAAATATTGTAAATCTAAAACCTATAATAGGGAATAATCATCTAACAAATGCAAAGCAAAGACACAAACAGTATTCATGGCTAGTGAGTCATGGAGTGATGACCATTTCCTCTGTTTGTCAACAGCACGTTTCTGTTCACTTCAGTTCCCTCCTGGCACTTGCTGCTGAACCACAGCTGTTCATTTCAGTGGAAACTGAGGACAAATGTCTCATAGGTCATCATGCCTTTATGTGTTGCTTATTTGTTATAGAATAACCTGTTATACTAAAATAAAGGGTAACTCTATGTTGCTACACATATGACAATGTTGACACAGATTAGACAGGACGAGCTGTTAGATATTTTAAAGTCAGAATTGGATTTGTAGGCTTCGTTTGTAGGCTACACACAAGGAAACTGATTGGACAGGCCCTGACCTTAACTACACCATTGTTCCTCTCTCTAGCTCTGTCACACACGGACACACACAAACACCATGTAAGACACTGCACACGAGAATCATAGCTGATTAAAATTTGTAGTATGTAGTATTGGTTTTCAATAGTCGTCAGCACATTGGGATAATACAACTGAATTTTCAAGACCAGCAAACCTCTGCACTGGAGTGGCCAGCTGTCCTTAGTCCACTGAAATGTGCTCACAGAGGCAGCCACCAATAGGTGCAATAGTACTGCAATTTATTTTCCATTTCTTAATTTTCTGTATATCCATACAATAAACAATAAAAATGTAAGTAACTCTGCTCAGTGGATTCCTCTGCATGAAAGAAAATGTGCTTGGTGCTCCACTTTTGGTTTAATATGTATGTGATTCTTGTAAAGGTTAAGATGCTGGCATTTCTAATCACATACAGTTGTGCTTATTTCAGTGATGTCATATCTGACAGAATTAAGAGACAACAGCCTCAGCAAAAAACACTTGTCTGCCTTTGAGGACAAAAAAACAAAAAAAATTACACTGGATAAAGTGTCACTCAGATTGCATGAACATGACACTGCTTACTTAAGAGCTACTTCCTGATTACAAGAATCTATACTCTCAAGAAGTGGAAATAGCTTAATACCAAATGTTTCACTGTTTTTTGAGGAAATCCATATTTAGATGTTCATACTAAAAATGCAAGCTGGTTGTCGGAAACATGTTGCCATTGGGTTTCAGGTTTGAACTTATTTCCGCATAATTATCATATTGCGTAACAAGAAAGCAACTGATGTTAACACCTTTAAAAATTTGATGCGATTTATGTGTTCTTGACTGTATTTTGTAGACTATGTATAGGGAGATTCATATTATTCTGCCTCACCCTATCGACTTACAGTTTCATACTGTACAACTGCTGTAGGATTAAGTAAAAGTCTGAGCCTCTATCGGCTCAGTATCTCACTGCATCAACTAAGAAATGGGTCTGTTTAGTTACATGTATTATTTCATTTAACTGCATGAAATAACTGACTGTGTTTCATCCAGATTCACATCAGCACCCAGTGTGTGAGTCTCACTCCCTGGAGAGTTTCTCAACTCCTTTCTTTCCTCTTTTATCCCCTATTTTCTTGTGTATGTAAACAGAAGTAAAGCATTTTGGGCTCCAAGGCAGAGCATGATGATCAAACACTGTGCACGATCAATGACTTTGAAGAGATCTAACATCCTTTATGAATGTATTTCACAGAAGGAACAGCAGAAATGAAGAAATTCACTTCTGGAGCCAATGGCCACATGTTTTCTCTCTTTAGTCTGCAAAAAAAAAAAACAGAGAACAGAGTTTAAGAAAGGAAAGACAGCATTGCTTTTCTTGGGCGTTGCATTGCTAGCTCCTCGTGCGTTTTTTGACTACATGGCCAACAGTACATACAGTACTGTAGGCCTGTAAGCTTAAGAGCAGGGAGGAGTCTGTGAAGAAGAAGATGAACTCTAAAGAAGTTTCACTACTGTTTCTCTCGTGTCTCAAATATGAAGTTCTGAAGAAGAATCTGGTTTTGAACAGAAGTTCTACCAACTAGACAGAAGACTAACCTGCACATCTATGTGTGTTAACATGACCAAAACTTCAACTCTGCCATATCAATGTCTGTTGATATGGCATTAAACTGAATTTTGTGACTCAAGCATGTATCTAAAAGTCTAATATATCAATTAAAATAAAAATAAAAATAAATAAAATCTCCACCTTAAAAATAAACTTTACTCTTTCCACTTTTCACAAGTCAGATTGTTTTCACACTTGAGCAAAAAGCAAGAGGTGGATTAGATGATAGATGAGAAGACTTCCTGTTCTTAGTGGCGTCGCTGAAATGAAGCTTCCTGTTACTGAACGTTAAGGTAAAGGCACTCTCTTTTTGGTGTGACATCACTCCCTCTCGCTTGACTTGAAACCTAGAGGCGAGGTTTAGGGTTTGGGGAACAAGTCCAGGAAGCTGCGTCAACTGATAAGACAGAAAACGTATGTAGCTTAAAATAAGACAACGTTTTTGACTTATTTCTCTCTTAGAATTGAGTGAAGAATTGGAAATATAGCTTAAATTTGGTGTGATCTGCCTGTTGGTCCCCACTAGGACTAGACTGTATGGTGTGTGGCCGCACACACCCTAACTCCTGGACATGGCCCGTCTCTGCGGTCCCAAGATCCTCCTGCTCTGGACTGGGATCATCGGTTTAGCCTACTGTAAGTAACCATCTGCAATTTGGCGTTCTTCTGTGGAAAGTCAGTGGTGTTTTATGAAGTTATGTCCTCGTGTCTGTCATCTTAAAGTCTTCAAGAAGTAGAGAAAAACATCTGTAAATGATGCAAAACATGAGTGAGGATGAGGTCTCTTAATCTAAAGTCATAACTTAACTGTTTTTGAAGTTTTAGCATATGGTTGTTTAGCAAGTGATTCATGAGAAAAGGTGAAACACATTCCACGCCTGAGATAGAGACATGAATCTGTCAGCGCAAACGCCTGACAATTTGCCTTTTTTGAAAAACCGGGAAACATCACCGCACAGAACGTAATCATTTAAAGTAAAAACTAAAAGGGCAGAAATGACAAGCTACAGTATATCATGTCTTTGAATTATGTTTCTACATTTCTTAAACTTTCTAAATCCAAGAACACAATACAGTACAGCGCGTACTTGTGATGTGAGAAGCCAAAAAAGTGACAGGTTCGTGAGCCCCTTTGGCAAAAGAATAAACAGTTGTGTTCAATCAAAGAATGCTGTTAATAAGAAGACGCTTTTTAAACGTGTTCTTTCATTTGGTATAAAGCTATGGGAATTTTTGCAATCATGTTTCTGTTCTGCTTTGACATTGTGTGTGTGTGTGTGTGTGTGCATACGTGCATGCGTGTGTGTGTATGTGTGTGTGTGCGCGCGTGTGCGTGCATATGTGTGTGTGTGTGTGTGTGTGTGTCTGTGTGTGTGTGTGTGTGTGTCTGTGTGTGTGTGTGTGTGTGCATGCGTGTGCGTGTCTGTGTGTGTCTGTGCGTGTGTCTGTGTGTGTCTGTGTGTGGGTGGGGGGGTAGAGGTGGGGGTATAATGTCTGTCAGAGATGAGAGAATTTTTTGGGGTGTGTCCCTGCAAGCTCTTCACTTCAACCCCAGTGGCTCTGCGTGTTTTATATGATACACATCTGAGTGTGTGCGTGCGTGTGTGCGTGTATGCATGTCTGCGTGTGTGTGTGCTTTCAGTCAGACCCATCTTACCGCCTCTAGCATCACTCACAGTTCTGCTACTGTTCAACACATCAAACATTTTCTGATATTTTCAGCTTAGACGTCTTTTACACGAGCTGAAATAAACCTTTCTCCCTCTATTTATTTCACTCTGTTGTCTTTATCTGTAGTTGAGGTCAGTGTTTGTCATTTGTCTGTAACGCACAGTATTTGTCAACTAGCGTGTGAAGTGAGTCATTGTGGTACACCGCATCAACAGTCATTTATTTCAAATTTTTATTTATAAATCTTCAATTTTCCAATGACCAACTGCTTTTTTATGAGTAAAAAATTGAAGAGCGTTATAAAAACAGCAATGAGGCTACATTTTTAATAATTTTAAATTAATTAATTCAGCTATCTTAACATTTATTGGCATATAACTAGTGGTGGAAAGTTACTACATTTACCCAAGTAATGTACTTAAGTGTAGTTCTGAGGTACATGTACTTAACTTCCACTCCACTACATTTCATCGGGATATATTGTACTATTTTACTCCACTACATTTATCTTACAGCTGTAGTTATTTTTCAGATTAAGATTTTAAAAACTTATAATCAATATAAAAAATACAGTTTGTTGTTTTACAGTTAATTAAACCACCCAGAAGTACATAAAATAGTCAGAATTAAAACTACCCAGACCGACTACTACATTAAATTGCTGTTTAAATGTAAATTTATCGGTAATAGTTATCCGAAATAGTATGATATATAACAATATAACTAGGACGGCAGCCATTTTGCCTCAAAAGTGGGTACTTTTTCTTTTAGACTTGAAGTAAATTTTGTTGCTTTTACTCAAGTTCAGTTAGAAATGTGAGAATTTTACTCGTAACTGAGTGTTTTTATAGGCGGGAACCGCTACTTTTACCTGCGTAAAGCATCTGAACATTTCTCCGCACCACTTCATATGACATATAATAGCATTTAATTTATTTAGTTATTTTGAAGTTTAACATATCATTCAAAATGATACCTGTATATAAGGAAAATATTTATTAATACAGTGAATATTAATCTTGTATTAATCATTAATCATTTAATTTCACGTTTTATTATTTAACCAGGTATGAATGACTCTGACATCAAAATCTCTTCAAGAGAGACCTTGAAAAGAAGAAAGTGTTAAAATAAACATGTATACACGCTTTTGAAACGCACATATGTATGTATTTGGATCACAATATGATGGTGTTTTGCCATAAAATGTATATGGCAGACTAGTAAATTAAACTTTCTCTCAACAGACATACTACTCAGTGTTAAATCGAATTTAAAAACTTTACTTAACTTAGTTTGTCCATTTTATTTAGTTTGCTAATAATTCTTGTTGGTTAAAGAGTTACAAGGGTCAAAGATCATGTGAGCAATTTCATTTTCTTAAACAAACTGGGTGACAGATGTAAAAAATGGATGCAGATTTTCAAGCTCGCTTTAGCTACAGCAGGACTGAGCAATGTGATCAAAAAGTTGACCACTTCCGTGTTCCATTCTGAGTTGCCTTCATTTCCTGGCAGAGCAGCGTAGCGTGGGCCAAGCAGACTGAGACAGAGCACAAGTAAATGACTTGAGAATTCATGAAGAAAAGGGGAAGTACAATGTCTAAAATGAAGAAGTAAGGTGTTAAAAATGTTGAGCATGCTGCACGATTAAAGCAGTTTCTGGAAGGAGGGGGAGGGTGCTTGTCATAACCAGTGGACGGTGCTTTGCGGTGAATGCAATAAGAAGAAAGAAGAGGCGGGGGGGGGGGACTGATAAAGAGCACTGATAGAGAGAAAACTGACACATGAGAGACAGATCCGGACACTGTTTCAAAGCGAGTTAAATGGATTTAGGGACAAACATCTGGAGGAATTTGAGCTCTGATCATCACTAAACTGTAACTGCTGTCAACTTCGCACAACTTAATTTCATTTCTATGGTCGCCCTGCCTCCCTTCCCGTACCTCTTTCTTTTTCTACTTCTGCTTCTTTCTCTGTCAAACTTCTACAACACATGTGACTTCGAACAGGCTGATGTAACATTGTTACACCTTTTTGTCACACTTGGCCCTGAAGACTCTGAAAAAGAAAGTATCTAGAGCACCAGTGAGGATTCAATTCATAATTAGTTTTAAAAACAAATGAAATACTTAAAAACAGAATATGGAAGTTGTTTATGATACCACTGCATTTACGTAAAAAGAGTTGCATTTCTCACACCCTTCACAGAAACTATTGAAACCAGTCACCACAGAACTATAAAGAGACATAAAGAGGCCGTGTAAAGTGGTGAAATGTCATTGCAGAGAGCATGCATTTCTGCTCAATACAGTGATACAAAGACGTGCTAAACCACATCCTGAGACTCATTGTTCAACTGTCCCCCATCACTTCATCATGCTCTACTTTTATTGTAAAGTGCAGTGAGAAAGGACAAAAAACAAGACTGCAAACACATGCATACGGTAAATTAATTCCTAAGAGCAGGGATGTAATGAACACATGGATGAACACGCTTTTTTATCCCATGTCATAGTATTTACTGATGTAATATTAGAAGAGACATAAAAGATTTTAAAAATTCAACAGAGCATTGTAATAAGATTTTTTTTTTTTTGCATTTCTATTGACAAAAAACAAGAATAGAAGGGAAAAGGTGAAAGTCCATTTGCGCTTCAGCGTGAGCCAGCGATCTGGCCAAACAGAAACTAATTTTGCAAGTATGGGGAGGTTCGAAGTTTCGGTGCAAAGCAGGAAATAGCGGTTTGCTTTCTGAAAAAGCAAATGTGTCTCTGCACTGCATTGTCATAGCAACCAGGTTGTGCAGCGCTGCCTCAGACAGAGCTTCTGATGAAATGGTTGCTTTCCTCTTTTTGAACCGATAAAGCTTTGGAAGAGTTTTATCAATCAGATTGGAGGTGGACTTTCTAATTAAACTTAACAAGAAAAAAAACATTTAGAATGTTACACTGTTGATGTTTTTATTTGTTTTTTCTACATATTTATATGCATTATACTCTATACATAATAACTATACTTAAAATCGGCAGTGTCTATGAGTATAAGATGGATGGCAATACATAGGTTATCTAAAATATAGCATTTAATTATCATTACAACATTTAACATGCGTTATTTTAATTATGCCACCAGCATGTGCCATACCTTTACCTAAGCCGCCCACTATTTCATACTCCATTTGTATGGTCTCATCTCTTCATGACCATAGCAGCGTCAAAGTCAGCATCTCCTACAAAATGTCATTAAATGAGCATCATATTCAAATGGGAATAATGTGCTCTATGCTCAGTGCATTACAGAAATATGTTGTTAGTTACAAAGTAAACTACATGCAGAAACGTAACAATTACGCTACATGATAAACTGGTGAAAATTATGTGTATTTATGAGATTTCCTAACCCATGTGCTTTTCACACAATCCTTTTATTCTAGTCTTACTGTAATTTTTATCTTAACACATTCACACAAAACAAGTCTATTGTTTTCTTTTTTGTGCTCATTCCAGAGAGAAAGCAGTATGAAGCTTAAGTGTATCACAATCTTGCCTGTACAATTCTTATGTTCATATGCAACTAAATGGAAAAAAACCCCTACAGTATGCCTGTCTATTTGGCGCGAATCACATCCCCTGTCCTGTATCTCTTACCTCTGCCGATATCGCGACAAAGCTACAGCCAGTTTAGATGGAAATTAATGTTTTAATAAAACAAATCAAAAAACCTATAAAATTTCTGTTTGTGATGTGTTTATATTTATGTTATTCTGCATAGTAGTAATATACACCCTTTCATTACAAGTGTGTAAATATCTTTCTCTTTTGTTATTCCAGGTCAGACTTCATCAGGTGAGTGACTGCAACTAAATTCTCTTAATATATATCATTCAGTTGTAATTCTAATGTTTATAATGTTTACGTCTACCATTCTCACCCCATCTTCACCTTTTCGCTGTCTCATGTCTTCATGTTCGTAGCAGCACAAAAGCCAACATCTTGTCCAAAATTATATGAAATGAACACAGCCTTCAAATTGAAATTATGTACTCTTTGCACAAAAAGTGGATACCCAAGTTCTGGGAAATTGTAGTAGTTGCCTAAATTAAGTAAGGTTTAAGGCCAAAAAGAGAACAACCCCAAAAACACGTCTAACACCACCAACTATACACCAATAAAGTGTGAGAGGAAAAAATTGCAATAGCTATTTTTATTCACTAGTAACATTCAGTGCCAATGCATGAAGTAGTGTGATGTTCATATAGTGCAAAGAAAAGAAACTGATCCTTTTTAATCTCAATTTATTTTTTTGGAATTTCTTTCTGTCCTAATATAACCAGTTAATTAAAACTCAAATTATGGGATGGTCCCAGTGAGGGACGTCATTCAGTATTCATGATGATGAAATATATTCATGATTTTTGCTTTTTGTCTAATTTGTCTTAAAGCCTGAAAAGCAAGTTATGAACAAAGTCAGATTTCTGATTTCTGAACTGATGATGTGATTTGCTCTGTTCATCCTCTTTGTAAAGATATACTAAAAGAAAGTAGAAACATTACAACAGTAGAATATTTCATTGCATCCCTGATCAGTATTTCTTATCATGTTGATGTGTTTTGAATGTTTAGGTTGGATAATTTGAATTATGTGGTCCAAGGATCAGAGGATTTAGTTGTAATAATATCTACATGTATTTATTTTTGTTTTTGGGCAATGTTTCACTCAAACAAAGGTAGTGTGGAGAATTTAAACAAAAAATTTATTCTTTAAAAAGTGAAGTGAGTTTTTTTTAAACAGTCACATTTCATAAGGGCTGATAATAGCAGCGTTCTCCCTCACAGGAACAAGTAGGTTACTGGTAGTGATAGTAAGGAGGCAGTTTGAACATGAAAGGTATTATTTGGTGCTTCTGGTTTTATGGAATGAAATGTGAGAGTTTATTATATGGTTTTCACAAGCAAGCCAAAAAAAAATTTCATTAAAGTTGAATAGGTCACAATTTTACCATTGTTGGTAAACTGAGACTTCATCAGCTCTATCTAGTTTAATATTTGGCAGTATGAAGTGTACTCTATAAAGCATCCAAGCTACCTATGATATTGTGCATCTTGTTTGCACCTTCATCAATATAATGAGTCTCTGATATCAGTCGAACAAATGCAGCGTTCCTTCTGGTGCCCATCCCACATCGCCTATTAGAGGAGGGGACAGATGCTACTGTAGATGACAGCAAAAGCAGAAGTTCAACCAGAAGAGACCAACATGACAATATAGATCATTGCGCAGTGTATTTTAAAATATATTTACGATCCTAAGTAATTTAGCCAAAAACCCAGAAAAATCTTTATTACTCAAAGTGAAATGGCAGGAAATTATTAACTTAAGGTTAGACAAGAAGCAATAACAAATTGTTTAACACCATGAGAAGCAAACTGCTACATGAAACATCTTCCGTGATGTTATTTTGATATTGTGTCTGTCCTGATTTTTCGTATTCTTGGAATGTAGATGTTGTTTCAACCCTCTCACCTCCACGCACTACCGCAAATTTGAACTCATCTACAGTAGTCAGCCCAACTTTCACCTCCTCAACTCCACGCACCACGGCAATTCCTGCCGTGGCTTCAGACACGCCTGCAGCTACCAACACACCTTCACTCACCTTGTCAACTCTTCCCTCAAACACTTCAATTCAGACCATTCCAACTAATGCATCTGATGGTAATGTATTCAGCCTCAGTTTACAGTTTTGTTTGCCACATTAGAGTTGCATTTGGCATGATATTTCCCTGAAATGGAAGTATGGCATCATGTCAGGTAAGGCTGTTGCAAAATAGAGTATTTCTGTCAGAATGTGACCTCCATGATCTCCGTCCTCCAGCCAATGTCACACCTGCAAACACCTCTAATGAGACCACACCCACAACCACTTCCACCAGCAACCCAAAAGTCTCTCAGGCACGCGGCAATCAAACTCAGACCTCACCTCCAACCACACAGTCCATCACCACAGTGACTCCTACCACCGAAGGTTGGAATTTTCTCATTTATATAGGATTGTAATAAGTGTGTTGTGCATACACTCGCACTGTGGATAAAAGGGTTACAAATAATGTATAAGCTAAAGGCACATACTTTACCTTTAGTGTGCTTTGGGAGTATTTTAAATTACTTGTGTTGTTTAACTAAATGTTAATGTTTTTTGTATTTTTTATTCCTTTCTAATTTCTTTTGAATGTGTCCTCCACGCCCTGCACCAGCCCCTCCACAGTGTGAGTATCACTTTAAAAGATAATCCATCTAATGTTGTTTTAATGTTTGTATTTCTCTCTTACTTTACAATGAATATGTTGAAAGTGGAGTGTACAGAATGATCCTCGGCATACACAGGAACGTTTTCAACACCTATATGAACAAGGTTAAAATAAATGGCAGGTGGTTCATCTTACTAACAGGTTTTACTGTGTATTGTTTGTGCAGGTTCTTACACTGTTACACCTATCAAGTTTGGCTTCCAGATCAACTTCATAAACTCTTCCCTTGACACCTACACCATAAATGTTAAAGAAGAAGGCCAAAATCAGATTGGAGGCAAAGCCATTTTTCAGCACTCCAATCCAAACATAACAACACATAATATCAGACACCTGAAGCCCTGTACTGACTACGAGCATAATGTGACATTTGACCATGCTGGCATAGAAATATCCTGTAACCACAGTGATAGTAATACTACAGTGAAGACAATGGAAATGAGTGAGTAAAAATAATTCATACTGTTGTATTGTATTTTTTTTTTAACTTTAGAAATGAGTGAAAATGGGAGAGACATTTGTGCATCACTTCTGTATTTCAGCTGAAGATGACATTAAACTTAGCAGCTGCCTCCCTGGATATCTTTGTTACAAGAGTGACTGGGACATCAGCTCTGTGCAAATAAATAATCTTACAGCCATGCGATGCCCAAGTGACAATAAAACGTTCTGTATCAAACCTGGTTATAATGACATTTGCACAAATTTGATGACAACCTTCACTCAAGAAAAGTGTGTGAACTCCTTTAACCACATCCAACACATCAGTGCTGGTATGTATAATACAGTCTACATGTATTTTTAAATGCATGTTATGTAGACCTCCTTTCATCATGTTTTATATATGTGCTTTTTTCTCTTTTTCAGCTGAATTTTTAAATTCAAGTGAAATAAATGTGACTCCTCCCACTGAACTTCCTGCAAAAATAGACAGAAAAAATGTACTTCCAAACTGCACTGATCTCACCATTGATTACATTTGTTCTGGTAAGTGGTCAGACTGAAAGTAGAGAGACTTTGTTTGTCAGCAACATTATAAATGGATTTACATGGATACAGATAGTGATTCAAATCTGCATTTCCATTGTTTTGTACTCATAGTGTAAAAGAGATGAAGATGTAAAGTGGAGTAATTTTTGCAGGGGTAAAAAACATATTTTTCTAATAACTGTAGTGACATAAATTGTGTCTTCTGGTATGAGAGGGAGGTGGTGGTGAGGTATTGCTTTGTGAGCTCTGTGAATCAGTTTTGAATAGAATATTGGTTTTTGCTTTGAATGTCTGAATCTAAACTGTTTAAAACTGATCTTAAATTCTGAGGTAATATTAGTTGATGGAGAAATGTTGTCACCCTTCTGTCTCCCCAGATTCTGACAATAATCCCAAGAATTTGTCTGAGCTGGAGCCTTTTACAAAATACACCTGTACTGGTCAGATCAAGAGAGACAATGTCACCATTAAAAACACAACTGATATCCATGTCAAGATTGACTGTGGTATGTTGTTGCAATGATAGCTTGTAATCTAAGATACTAAAGACCAGATTACTCAGTTCAGTGTTAAAGATGTGTGATGTGTTCTTACAGATTTTAAAATTGAAAATAAATCAAGCAACTCAACCGATACCTCCATTGGGTTGAACTGGACAACAACCAGTCAGAAATGTCAAGAGGTCCTTCCCGAACTCAAGGGGCTTTCATACGACTGCAGTTGTCGTTCTGTGGGTTCAACCTCGGACAAGAAACGTGCAAAACGTAAGTAAAATTTTAAAAATCTTTTCCATTTTAGATCAATGTACATTTTGGAGTTTTGCAGATTAACTTGCTGGTCAGTTTATATGACAAGTGAGATATACAATGAAGACATTTAAAACTTCCATTTGCCTCAAGTATATCATTTTTTCTTCTGTGCTCACATTTTAGCACGTTGAGGGATAATAGGTGTAAATAAGCTGAGATGAAACGACAAGTCACACTTTGGTATAAGTTATTAATGAAAAATTAAAATCAATTAAATATGATACAGAAATAATATTGAGATGAAAGAGTTTAATTACCTTTTTAGAACAACATGATGAGAAACTGATTACAGCTAAAATTGTTGCCCTTCATATGATTTGCTGGTTATTTATTTGAAATAGTTTTTAGAAAGTGTGATATTAGTTGATTCTCTGTCTGTCAGCTATGTAGTACATAGTGTATACAAAAGTGTTACCTCGCAGGACCAGACAGTGATCTACAGTCGCAGTGACACATTGATGATTTAGATATCTATATTCTTGTCAGTTAATGGTAACTCAACAAATGTTTCTTAACTATAGGTTCAGTCTTTTAACATCTCTTTATATGTTCCTGTTGTTATTAAATCGGACACCAAAAGCAGCTAATGAAAACTAAAATGTTACACCTACAGTTGACAAACAGCGACCTGGAGGAGCATGTAATGTTTCTGGACTGACACCATTCATCGATTACACCTGTAAAGTCCAACCCACCTACAACAAGAACGAGAAACCCCAATCAACTGATGTTAAAGAGAAAACTAAGCCTGGAGGTAAGTAAACAGCAAACTGTCTTTGGAAAATATTACAGTCAACACTTATACATAGTTATATTTAGTTCAAAAGGGCTAAAAATGTATTATATAATGTTCATAGTTGAATATTAAGTTAAGATGACCATGAGCCAGTAAAAGTAACAGTTTTAACAACAGCACTTAAACTGTGAATATTTGGGGAGAAAACTGACATCACGTATTGAACTACAGCTACATTAAATTATGCTTAATATTGTTTCTAAATGAATCATGTCAATTTTTGGCATTGACTCAACACAAGATTTACTGTAATGAATTATTTAGTTATTATTTAAGAAAAGGATAGTAATCATAATTATAAACACAATTTATCTTACTTTTTATCATAATAATAATGATAATTAAGAATGATGTACTTTATATCGTTACTTGTCCCGTCTTATTTTAATTAAATGGTGATAAATATTGATAATCAAACAACATCTCATTCCCTGATAGCAATACCAATAATAATAATGATACCAATATATAGTATACTGTATATTATATAAGAAAATGTATTTTCTACATCACACACACATCCAAACCTTCCTCTTCCTCTCTCCATCTTCTCTACTTTTCCTCCGTTTTTGGCCTCTGCCCTCTGACAGGCTCATATTAAGACTCACCTTCTTCACATTCGACAACCAGTCAGTAGGATAAATGACACCCTGTGATCGTGACAGTCTGACAACCCCACTGAGTTTCAGGCACTCTGATTAGCCAGACTCCTAACACAGCTCCGGCCAACACATAACAGATGTGTGGGATAAATGGAATAACAAAAAGTAAAATTTTGAAAGCTGTTTTAAAATAATTTCGCAATTCCATTTCAAAATTCAGATATTAATTAATCGTTTAAAGGAAATACTGATGCCCAAGACAATCAACACAGTAACACTAATGAGCTTAATCAGTGTTAAAACTGCTGGTATTTTAAACTCAACAATCACTTAAACTGTGAATAAGCATAAAGTGTTGCATCTAAAGGAAAATATGTTGTTTTTTCACTCTCTTACAGTACCAGGAGATTTTTCCAAGTTTGACATAAGTGTTCCAGAGCATAATGTGATTAAAGTAACCTGTCGTGTGGAACATTTCCATGGGCCTGAGAGGCAATACAATGCAACTCTTAGTTATAATAATGATGTCATTGAGGAGAAGAAATCACGAAACAACTGTGATTTTACATTCAAAGATCTAAGCTACTTAACGACCTACAAAGTGGAGGTTTGTATAATCCTACTTTTCATTTAACAGTGTTGTTCAGTTTATTCCTCATACTTATATGAGTTCCATAATTCCTAAGTTAAAGGGATGATCTGTCTTTTCAGGTGGTTGCTTTCAACGGATACCTCTCCAGTAAAACCAAGACAGAACGTGTTGACACTTCCTGTATGTATGGTCTTAATTAATGCCATAAATTGCTTAGATAAAACATTTCATTCAGACTAACCATACATGTCAATTTCTGCACATTTTAATCTTTGATATAAATGCCACCCCTTTGATTTTTTTTTTTTTTTTGCCATAACCATCATTTTGCAGACAATGACAAAGCTCTCATTGGCTTTCTGGTCTTCCTCATCATCCTCACGTCTGTGGCCCTTCTCGTGGTCGTCTACAAGATCTTCATTCTGAAACGCAGAAAGTCTCAGTAAGCATTGCTCAGCATCTGTCAGCTTGCTTCCATTTGTTGTTGTTTTTTTTTTTGTTTGTTTTGTTTTACACAAATAAAGCTCCATGTATCTACTGATAAAGTTCTACTACTTCATTCTACGTTCTACTAGTTTCTACTTTATTGCATTTGAATTACATTTGAGCCAGGAACCTTCATTGCTGTACTCAAACTATTTGTTTAGCCCTCCTTACTCCATCCTATTTTCTATATAATTTAACTTCTTTCAAACAAATCTTCACTATTTTTTTTTCACAGCGACATGGGTGAAAACATGATGCTTATTTCGACAACAAGTGAGTAGATCTTAGTTGTAGACTTTAGATTTCCTGTTTTCTCTACAACAGCCATGTTTAAGTATGTAATAGATAACATTCACATGTAGCAGCTATTGTTATGATGTTTATAACAATCAGAATATACAGATATATTCCTTTATTCCTTGTTAGATAATGCAGAAGCATGTTTGAAGAGAAGTCATTTATAAAAACTGAGAAAAATATTCAAATATAACATTATATTTACAATACTACAGCATTACTATAGCATTACATAGGAGTAATTCATTACATATAAAATGGTGTACTGTGTAATAATTTAACCCAGCCTGCTAATATTGAATGCATACAAACTACACTTATAACAAGTATCAAACTACAAATTGCAGAATTTTCTGTTTGTATTTAAAGTGTTTCTCATTTGCTGACCGGTTTCCTGTTGTAGATGATGAGGAGAACCTGCTGCCTGTCGAACCAATCGCAGCGGACGCCTTGCTGGAAGCTTACAAGAGGAAACTTGCTGATGAAGGAAGACTTTTTCTGGCTGAGTTCCAGGTAACTTTTCTTTCTGTGTTTATATTATAATTTGTTTTGGTTTTTTTTAGTTTTTTAGTTATAGTTTGCAATGGGGGGAGAAAGGGGAAGATGAGACATTGTATACTGTAATGAAAGTTGAAGAACCCAGCCACTTGGCCACCTACAGAGTACAAAGAATGTGAACAGTACTCTACAATTGCATGTATTGTATAGTGTTTTTGTCTTTCACACTAACTAATAACATGATTTGTTTCTTTTTTTCAGAGCATCCCCCGAATTTTCTCAAGGTACACCGTGAAAGAGGCCAAAAAGGCTTGCAACACCCCCAAGAACCGCTACGTGGACATCCTACCATGTGAGTCTGTCGTCTGTTTACTGTTTTGGTGCTGAGAGGTTCAGTGGGCACAGCTTGGTACAACACACAAGGCTCTTTAGATAAAAGCAGCAATCAGATGTGTATTGTGTATTTTTATTCGCTCTTTTTGACCATTAAGATGCACCTACATCACATCATCAGTTGAAATATACTACCCTGTAAATAGGTTTCAGCAACATGACAGAACTGTGATACTATGAGAAAATAGACTGTAGTAATTGAATGTATATTCTGTGGTAACTACCCCTCTGATATCTGTAGGTGTATAAAACCATTGTGGGAAATGTTGCAAATCAGTGAGCAGGAATATTTTATGACAATATTGGATTCACATATTTTTAGTATAATAAAATACCTTGATTTTTAGGTAATAAATATCTAAAAGCAGTTTCTCAACTCCGTTTGCAGATATTTTACAACAGTATATTGTGATACAATGTATATTGTTATTTTGACATAAAATTAGTATACCAGCATATCAGTTAGACTTACAAATATGCTAAACACACTCTTTCATTAAGGCTGTGTGAAGTTAATATACGTGATGTTGTTTCTCTGTCTTGAAACAGATGATTATAACCGTGTCCAGCTGACCACAGGAAATGGAGAGACAGGATGTGACTACATCAACGCCAGCTTCATTGATGTATGGAAAACAACCGGATCATACTACTTTTACATATAACACTGCTAGCACTGTAATAAAAAAATATAAAAATGATAGCAAGTATATTTGTCTGAACAGTGTACCTGCACTAAATAGACAAAGTTCATGACCTCTGTCTGGGAAGACACACCTTATTGAACATGTTTGATTTCTTATTCGCAGGGATACAAGGAATCCAAGAAGTACATTGCAGCTCAAGGTAAAATAATGCTCTCATATCCTTTACACACTCACTCAGTGAACTTGTATTATGTTTCTGTTTGATAAATGTGTGTGTGTGTGTGTGTGTGTGTGTGTGTGTGTGTGTGTGTGTGTGTGTGTGTGTGTGTGTGTGTGTGTATGTGTGTTTTAGGGCCGAAGGAAGAGACTGTGGGTGACTTCTGGAGGATGATCTGGGAGCAGCAGTCCTCTATCATTGTCATGGTAACACGCTGTGAAGAGGGAAACAGGGTAAGAACAGCAGTTTTGCCATTTTGTTGACTTTGGTTAAGAAACTCTCAATATTGTAAAGTTTGTACAACATAGTAATAATTAGTAAAACATTACACTGACAGAAAATATGATGTGAATGTTAGATTGTATAATATGTGATTAATGACAGTTGATACAATGGATACATAGGTATTTGTTTTTTAAATTACCAGTTCAAAACTGTACGGTATGTAAGTGTCAGAGCAAATCTTCCTACGACTGACTGACTTGAGTCTCTCATTCATTTTAACACACTCACACCATCAGATATAGACAAGCCCAAAATTCTGTGGCCTCATTTTTTGGAGAATTTTTTACCTGTTTGCTTTTAACATCCACCAACTACAGAACATATTTGACTTCTGACTTTCAATGTATTACAGATTTGCGAAACTGGGTTGTCACTGACTATCTGCTCCTCTCACATGTTGTGTTAAAGGTCAAGTGTGCGCAGTACTGGCCATCTCCAGACCGAGAGACGGAGATCTTTGATGAGTTTATCGTGAAGCTGAACTCAGAGGACCAATGCCCTGATTACACCATCCGCCACCTCAGCCTAACTAATGTGAGTCTCCATCAAACCCGCAGATAAAATGTTAAAAAAGGGCAGTATGCTATAGCTGCAGCCCACCCAGACAATACAATTTTGCGTGTATCTATTAATCTACAATATTAATAGCTCTGTGTAAGTGTTTATGTCTTTATGGAGGTTTGCATATCCATTTTGGTTTGTATGTTCAGAAGAGAGAAAAGAATTCAGAGAGGGAGGTCACCCACATCCAGTTCATGAGTTGGCCAGACCATGGCGTCCCAGGGGAGCCCCACCTTCTCCTGAAACTGAGGCGTCGAGTCAACGCTTTTAAAAACTTCTTCAGTGGCCCAATTGTCGTCCACTGCAGGTAAATACACACAAGGTCACATTTTCTGGTCAGCTTACCTTCACTTCTGTCAGTTTAAGATATTGACATGAAACAGAGTGGGAAAGGTATAACTGGATCACTTTCTCTATACTAATGATCAAAATCCTTAGATTCTTTCATGCACTCAGTAGGTCTGTTAAAGTGTCATTTTCAACTTGCATCTAATTGCTTCCATGACCACCTAAGCAGATTAAATGATGTGATTGGCAATCAAGGGACTTATCAGACCACTTCCGCTTGCTCATGAACTTCATCTATAAGTACCTTGACATGTACACTGACAGAAATATTTGAACACATTGTCATTCTCTCATGTGTAGCGCTGGAGTGGGCAGGACTGGCACCTACATTTGCATTGATGCCATGATGGAGGGTCTGGAGGCAGAGAACAGAGTGGACATCTACGGATATGTAGTCAGACTCCGCAGACAGAGATGTCTTATGGTTCAAGTCGAGGTAAAATGTCTGTTTAGACCATATTTTAAACACAGTATTGTATGTGTGTGTCTATGTGTGTGTGCGTGTCTGATTAGAATCAGCGTTAAGTTAATGTCGTTAAGTTTGTTGAAACATACAAGGAATCAGACTGCAGTTCTCAGTAATCCTCAGTGTGCTCACACTCAATGAAAAAAAAAACACACAGGAAGGAAACCAACATGAACATACAGCTAAACAGAGATAATACAGCGAGACAAGGATACGCAAGCATAGAGACAGTCATTATGCACACAAAATATACATAAGGCATAGAAATAGTTAAGTGACAACAGCTGGACAAAATAAACATAACTGTCTATAAACAGGTTCAAACTGGATAACCATAACTATAATGCAGCTATACTATGTAACCAAACAAGTACAAATAGTAGTAATAATACAAGTAGAGTGCATGGCAGTGCAAAGAACGCCGCAACAAATATTACTGGGAAGTACAATGAATTACTATACATACAATGGTGGCTTCATATGGAAATTAGTAAATGTTAAAGCAGGAAACAAAGGAACTGTAATATGAAGGTAGGTTTATAAGTAAATGGAATAAAAGGTAAAATCAAAAAGCAATGTTGCAATTCCATTTTAAAATATGTTTATTTGAAGACAGAATAAGAAAATTGAATAATTTATTGGCAAATATAATTATTTTGTTCTTTTATTCTGAGTTTATTGATGCATTATTTATTATGAGACAATGTGATAGTCTATAATTATTTCAGATGCACACTCCAGGCTCAATATGTTTTAGTATCTCTCTTGTCAGATTTTAAAAAAGCATATTTTAATGAAATGTACAGCTATTACACCATACGTGTTGTATGTGTTACATTATGATAAAGTATAAATATGTAATACGTAAAGATATCAATATATGTTTGACATTTGGCATTGACAGGTTATTTTAACGGGAAATGTATTGAGACCTCACATAGGCGGTTTAACTGTTCGTGAGTTTGATGGCATGTGGAAACAAACTGTTCTTGTTTGTGGTCATTTTGGCGCACAGTGCTCTCTAGTGCCCACTAGAGGCGAGAAGCTGAAGTAGGTTGAAGAGTATGTGTTTGATTATATACTGTATTTTTGAATTGCACATTTATTTAAGTGTAAGTACATTGAGTGCAGAACATAAGGAAGCTGACCATGAAGAATACTGATGATGATGATACAGTACATGCATAGTATTTCCTTTGTTAACTCTACACTAATCACAAAGGAGCAGGCAGTGATAAACAGAAATGGATGAGTTAGAGAGTAAACTGAATGTGATGTGAATTGTGCAGAAGTTTCTGCAGCTCAATAGCAGTTTGTCTTGTGTGTGTATTTGTGTGTACTGTCATGTATATTTGTTCTGTCTCCAACTGTACATCTGCTGTGTATTTAGAAAAGTGCATTTGTCCTCACATAGGCCCAGTACATCCTGATTCACCAGGCACTGCTGGAATACAACCAGTTTGGAGAGACTGAGATCCCCCTGTCTGAGCTCCACAGCGCATTGAGCACGCTCAAACAGAAAAGCAACGGCAATGAACCCACCTTGTTGGAGGATGAGTTTGAAGTATGACACTTTGTTATTTACCTTAAAGTGTATAAATTATCATATTTCTCTGAAAAGAAAAGCTTTGTGTGGACTAAAGTAAACATGATTACATTTGATCTAACCAAAGTAAGGCAATTACCAATGATGTTCACCTACATTTGATTTTAAGAAAACTGAACTGTGTGGTTGCACAGTAAACAACAGTGTGTAAGAAGGATTATTGACTTATGAAAATAATAAATAACCTAGAAGCAGTTAACATGAAAATTTTTCATTATCACTAAAAATATGTTTTAATGTTTATCCTTTAAAATATATTTAAAAGCGTATTGCTATAGCCCTTTCCTGTTCCTTTATCTTTCTCCTCTTCTTATTAAATAATATTGAGGATATTACTGTTATATGTATCACTATTATCACTATTAATTACTTTATGATTAAAAAAAATGTTGTCTTGCAATTCAGAGACTGCCCAACTATAAAACCTGGAGGACATTCAACACAGGGATCACAGAAGAAAACAAGAAGAAGAATCGCTCCTCATCTGTTGTCCCATGTAAATATCAGCCTTACATGATACTTATTACATTTTACACTATAGAGATCCAGCTGTCAGTGTATGTGCACTTTATATGTAGTGTTCATATATTTTATATTCCAGAATAAATGTGTTAATTTTTTCACTTGTGTCTCAACATATCAACCCTTCAGACGACTACAACCGAGTGTTGCTGAAGCTGGATGAAGGACACAGTCGTGATAGTGATCACGATGAAGATGAAGAGGAAGAGTCATCGGATGAAGAGGATGAGGAGTCCACAAAATACATCAATGCGTCCCACATTGATGTATGTTACTTTATTGACACTTTGAGCTTCTTTAGTAACCCTCTTTCTGTGTAAAATTGATCACCCTGAACCTGGATGCCAGAACAAAATTAACAGTGTTTTGTCCAATAAAAGCACAAAAAACTGTCTTCCTCTGACTATCTTTCTTGATGTAGCGGGTATCATCTCATGGATGTGTTTTCTTGTCCACACAGGGTTACTGGGGCCCGCGCACCCTCATCACAGCACAGACTCCACTCCCAGACACCATCCCTGACTTCTGGACTATGGTTCACCAGAAGAAAGCATCCACTATTGTCATGCTCTCAGACGGCAGTGAGGGCGATGAGGTATTTAAAGTATCATGCATTCTGTCCTTGCACACAAATGTCCATACCATACACATATAATGTTGTAGGATTAAACGTGCCTTACATATAGCTGATATACCATACACACTGATGGTAGATATGTTGTGAATAAAGTTGTTTTATGTTTTGTGTATCTTCTTGTTCATAGGACTCTGTCTACTGGGATAAAGAGAAGAAAACATTTGGGGAAATTGAGGTAGAGGTGACAAGCACAGAAGCCTCCCCATCTGTTATCAGACGCAACATGCAGATCCGTCACGTCAAGGTAAGAGGACAGCCACCTATTTGTATTCAAGAGGCTTTAAGTTGTAACAAAGTCTGCTCTGTCTCCATATTTGTCACTGTCATCCTGTAATGTGACTCATCAACTCACCAGAATTTTACCATTACAAGCTATTTTAACCCAACAACGTCTTTTGTCAACAGAGGAAAGAGAGTCGGTCGGTGAAACAGTTCCAGTTCCTGAAGTGGGTGAACACAGAGCTGCCAGAGAAACCTCAAGATCTGACAGACATGATCAAGGACATCAAGCACAGCTGTGGCAGCAGTAAATCACAGGGAAGAGTGCCCATTTTGGTCCACTGCAAGTAAGACAACCTCAGAGGAAATGTCCTCTGCTACACAGAATCTTTTCATTTCAGCATTTCATATTGTTCACGTCACCTCGGCATATCCAGTTTTTAGCATAAGAATGACTCAACTTTACCAAATGCTAAGATCTCTGGCTTTCAAAAATAATTTTTGAACCTGAAACCTCTTTTGGAACCAAACCTTCACCTACTTCAGTTTCAAGACAGTCCTGAGTTGTAATTCCACAAGATTGTCTAAAAATGTTTGATTAAAGTCACAGACTTTTTGATGCTCCTTCAACCTATATAATCACCTGTTTGAAAATAAACAAGCATATAGAGAGAAACACTTTGAGCATCAGAGGAAGAGTAAAGAATTTTTATGGAGCCCTGAATTTTAACAGAACATTTTAAAGGGTGCTCTCCACCATGCCTCTTCTAATTTGAGCAAATTATAGTGGGTATAAGGCTTACATGATAAATTAAGGGTAAATAAATATCTTACTAAAAAAAATATTGTTATAGTAGTACTCAGTGAGTGTGTGTGTGTTCCCTTTCTTCAGTGACGGCTCATCCCGTTCAGGGATTTTCTGTGCTCTGTGGAACCTGCTGGACAGCGCTGAGACCGAGAAGCTGGTGGATGTTTTCCAAGTGGTCAAAACCATACGCAAGGAGAGACAGGGCTGTATCCCCAGCATGGTAAGAAAGGAAAAGGAACCTAACATCTGTCTGCACACAGTTTCATACATTTTACTTCCAACAGCAGAAAAAGTAGTGCTATATATATAGCACTTGGCTGCTCAGTCAGACGATGTTCTGCAAAAGCTGACATGCTTAATTTAGACGTTTTTTTTTATGTCCCTTTAGTATCTGTTCATAAATCTACTGTGATATATTTAACAAAGAGACAAAGACTGAAATTCTGTCTATAAGGTGTTGTTAATTGGTTGATTTGAGGAAACAACCAGGAGGAAAGGTCATCCGCACATGCTTGATGTTTTTAGTACCCTAAAAAGTGTGTTGAGTGACCGTATAAAGATGCCGAGATGCTCCACAGAATGATTTTGAAGGTCCACAGCTGTGAAACTTGAATGATATGTGATGATAGCTTACTTTCAGAGATATGGGTTCCATTCTGGATATGGTTTTAAAGGGTTTGTTTTATATGTAATGTTTCAACAGTTCATATTTAATGCCTGTTTTATTGGTCCTGTATTCAGGTGCATCACCTATGGTCAGAATTAATATTTACAAATACAAAAGTGTAAATGTAATGTTTTTCACACACCAGAAGCCCACACAACATTTGCTCTGACTCACTTTAAATGCTGAAAAAATTCAGTTTCTTTGCTTATAATACTATTTAGAAAGAATTGAAGCTTTTTCTGGTGTTCTGATCTGTGTTAGGCCTACTTAAGAAAAAATGAGCTTAAAGTCTACAAAGTGAATTGAAATATAAGGCTTATTGTTATAAGAAACTAGGATTGTATCATTATTTTTCCACTCAAACTGGTCTGTGTCTATTACAGGACCAGTACCAGTTCTTGTATGATGCCCTGGAGGGGGTCTACCCTGTCCAGAATGGGGAGGTGAAAGCAGCACAGGCCCCTGCAGCCGACTCGGTCCAGATTGTAAATGAAACCAAAGCAGCAGAGCAGCCTGAGCAGTTAGCCAGCACTACCAGCAACGACCAGCAGGGGGCAGCAGAGAGCGCTCCTCTGGTGGCTGATGGAGGGAAGGAGGAGGACAAAGTGTCCAGCAGCCCCACAGAGACAACGCCACTGGAGGACACCAGCAACGGCACCACTGTCACTTCGGATGTCTGAGAGGAGGAGCAGGTTTTTGCAACTTGTCTGGGAATGATCGCTTTGGTTTAATTCTTTCCTTTGATTACTTTATGAATGTATAAATGTAAAGCTTTAACACAGTGTGGTTTTCTTTGAGATTTGTTAAAGAATTTGATCAAATGTTGTAATGTCGATCTCCAAAAAAATATGATTTAAGTTATAAATATTTTTAGTGAGAAATGTTTCAGGATGCAAATAGTTTTTTCTTTTAGCTAAGTTTACCTAAAATGCTGTTTTCAAACTAGGATTCCTTTGATTTATAGTGAGAGACATCTACATGAAAACTAAATTTTAAATATAGATAGAAGTTGTTATTTACATTCCACTATTACATTGCATTTTAAGTTTGAATTAGTTTATCCATTAATATCCTTGCTAAAATAATGGATGCTATAGTCTACATTTATATATCTGATATATCCGATTTTGAGTTCATAACATGTAATGTGACACTGTCCGATTTTATTAAATAAGACTTATGAGGAGAGTCTTATCTCTGCAGAGTACTTGTTTATTTGCCATTGCCATTTTGAAGTGTTGTTTTTCATAATTCTCTGTTAAAGCTGTCCTATGTGTGTATTTGATCTGTATATATCACTTTTATGGCTAAGGTGACCACTAATCATTAGCCAGGTCTTACTCTCAACAAACACCAGTGCTCATCAAAAAACAGGTGCAGACATAGGAATCTAAAGTTTAGAAAGGAGGGGGTTTTTTGAAAGGGGAACTAGCACCTTAGATATATAAATTGTTAAAGTAAAGTTACAATATTGTAAAACACAATATAAAAGACAAAACTGTTGAAAATTCCCAATAATTTACTTTGATAACATTTTAAAATCAGCAGTTCATTTCTGGAATTATTGTGAAAGGCAAACAGTTACAAAAATTTAAGACACACAAGATATAAACATGGACAGTTCCTCAAATTCAGGACAATCATATCAGAAAAACATTCATGTCATTTCTCTGCCACGTGGAAAAGATTAGCTTCTGTGAGCTCCAGTCTCAATAAACATCAGCTGTTGCATTTCTCTGAACAAAGCTGCATCTTCTATTGATTCAGTGAATTCCCTGCTACAATTAATTAAATCGACCAACAATTACATCTCTAAAAAGCCATCACAAATACAAGTACAATGTATAAAAAGTATAATCTACATGTAAAAACAATCAAGCACTATTAAATCAGAGAGAAAACAATGAAATCCAAGTGTTATCTACACCTTTTACAAACCAAACTGATTGTTCAAGGTTAGAGGTTCAGAGACGGTTTGTGAATCTAATAAATACCTGAATTCTTACAGCACGAAGAACATATCAGCTAACATAAAGACATACACATGATTGCCACGGTCAAATAACAGACAATTTAATAACTTCCTGGTGCTGTCTGCTCTGGTGTTCACAATAAACTGTGAAGGAGTTAAATAGAGTGTTATGATACACTCATGCAGTCAATGTTCTGCATGAGGACATTTATCTTAACACTTTGCCTCTCGTGATAAAACCCGACTCAAAAATACTTAGAAGAGAGGGAGGGGGTGGATGTGTCAAAATACAGTTTATATACTAATGTATGCATGTAGTAGTACACTACATACTGTAGTGTATACTAATGTACTAATGTAGTAATATGCTAGAGCTTAACTTTACTTTTCCTCGGGGGAAAAGGTCAGTTTAGCATAGTTTTGGTGAGAAATAAATGCCTAATATTTATTGAACAATCAAAGTCTTCATTAGGGCAAATCCTCTGGCAAAGACAGGCTAATGCCCTAAAAAATCAAACAATGTTTATGAAATATAATATATTTTAAAGCTGAATGGACAACATGTCTTGCAGGAAATAGATAGAAAACTCAATAAAAACAAGTCTTCGAATACTGCATAGAGGTTGATAATACAGTAGTGGGGATTTGGACAGATGCTACAGTACATACCAGCACATGGCTACATTGCAAAAAAAAAAAACTGAATATCTTCAAAAGGCATCAAACATCAGTACAGTAGTGTGGTCTAGGGGCATTTCTATAATAAAATCCTGGTTTTGCATTCACCTGATGCATCTCAATACTTCCCCTATTATTACTGATTAAACATTGCATCATGTACATTAGATTTTTGCAAAATATTTGGTCCATTCTGTCCATAAAAGGTTATGATTCACTGCTGACTGCTGCTAAATTTAGCAAGACAGACTTAACTGAGAAAACATTTCCCTGAATTTCTTGGAAGAAGCAGATTTACTTTCACTTCTGTCTTGATCAGCTTGACAGTCAGGTCACACCCCAAACAACCACAAAAGAAAAAGCTTTTTGTTTGACTGTTAAATAGCAGAGCCAGCTACATAAAACCTGTAAATACAGTGAGTAGGAGGAAATGCTCTTTAAGTGTGTGAATATCTCATGCAGTGTGCAAAATTAACATTCACTTCTAAGGTGTGTCACTCTATAGAAAATACTACATTTACATTTTTAGTTGAGAAATATCATCCCACACAACACAGACAAACACAGAGACACTCTGTGGTTCAACCCAGCTGTGTTGCATTTTTATATTAAACCTATAGTAATGATCCAGTCAGTTTCCAGAGATCTGTTTTACAAAAAGTTTCATACAAACCAGTTACTTTGCTTTGCTCAGAAATGGCAAAGATAAATGACAGTCTATATCTGAGGCATTCAATTGTTATCCTCTCTGACAGGTCGCACCTTTACATCCACAAAAATTCAATTATTACTGTACAACGTTTGGCGCTTCACAACTGCCTCACCGTCTAGGCTGCATGTTTCTGTCTCTTGCTGCACTTACTCTCACATAACCACCTCAAGGCACAATCATACCTTCCCTAGTGTATGTTACAGACAGGAAGCTGTAAGCATCCTTGTCTGGTCACGTTATTGGAGAACCTTTTCCTTTGTCCTTCGGCTCTTCAGTTGACGTAATCAGAGTCAAACTCCCTGCACAGTGTTCCACCTTCACAACTCCAACCTTTCGCTAGACCAGTTCAGACAAACTGGCTATTTTGGCTCATCATCAGGTCCAACAGCTCAAACCAACAGCTCAGTTCATCAGGATACACAGAGTGCATGGCCAGCCATGATATAATGTAAAAACCACTGGAAGCTTCAGCTTTAATCTTCATTTTTTGGCCTTGCTGTCTGGCGTCTCCTCTGCACCATCGTTTGATGAGGTTTGCCTGGCAGTTGCAGGTCGGACCTTGGCGGGGTCAGATGTAGCCTTGGTGTTGTCAGATTGGGCCTTGGCAGTCTCTGGACGTGCTTTGGACTCTTTCTTTGGTGGTGGAGGGGTAGCGGGCTCCCAGAGGAAAAACTCATGCAGGAGTGTGTTGACGGGCTCGGGACATTCCATCATTATCATGTGACTGCCATCCTCCAGGACCTTTAGGAAGGCCATGAGGAGGATCTGAAAGAAAGCAAACAGCAAAAAAAAAAAAAAGTTACAGTTTGGAGTCATCAACAAAACACTGCCACTTTAGATTTGGTGCCAAAGTACTTGTCTGGTGCCAGACCTCTGAATCACCCACATCAAAGAACTGGCAAATCAGTCTGATTTTCATGGTACCAAGGGACTAATGTAGTGGAGGGAAATTAAGTTTTAAAGTCCCACTCAACTCAAACATATGTTTCGCTTATTGTTACTTCGCTTAGATGTTTAACCATCGCTGTGCAGAGTGATGTATGTGCAGAGTTTGACACTAGAAGGCTGTTTTAACATTCATCTGCTGAAAGTGGAAAGTTTCTCTGAGCTCAACTTATATCTAAGTTAAAGGCATCTACTTACAAACATGATTTGTGACATCACAACAATTTTGGAGTCAATTATGGTTCAGTGTGCAATTGTGCAACTTACACACATTTAATATGAAAACTCAAGCGCACATATACTATGAATGGACTTTTTTTTATGAGGAAGGAAGAACAGATGTCATTTTAAGGATTTTAAGTAACTGAACGTTTTTGTGGAAACCCCATATTAGATGCAAATTATTAGACAAAGCAGAGTATTTTTATGTCTTCAAACATGTCTGGAGAGGAACTTTAAACTCTAATGCACATACACATATACTAAGAATGGACTATTTAGTGAAGTGAGAAACCCACAGTGAAGCATCCCACAATTTCATTTTTGCTTTCGTTTCTGGATTTTTTAATGAGGGAGAAGGAATAGATATTTAATAGAATAGAATTTTAACCAGGTAATTGAACTTTTTTTGTGGAAAAAACATATCAGAAACAAATATTAAAGCAGAGTATTTTTATGTCTTAAAACATGTCTGAAGGGGATCTTTTAGTTGGCTTGTCAAGTCAGTTTGGGTGGAGCAGCTATAGTTTTAGTAGGGTGCAGCCAACCATGATATGTTGTACTGTGGAAGTCACTAAAGGGAATACTTTGAGAGTCTATTTTTTCCCCCTAGTTTGCGTCACAATATGACATGCAGTTTCCCAGTTTGAATCCTTTACCTCTGCCATTCGCTGGTCCTCTTCAACAGGGACAAACTTGTCATGCATGCCGTGAACCAGCAGGATGGGCACAGTGAGCTCAGCATGGTAGACCTCGTCCCCCTCAGGCCAGTACTGCCCGCTCATCATGGCACGCAGCACAAAAGACGACACGTTGAAGGCATTGTTCTCTTTCAGCAGCTGCTTTTCCTTTGCACCCTGCCGAGCAAAACCAGCCCTGCAGAGGGCAGAGAAGAGGAGGCATAGACAGGCTTCATAAAACAGTATTAGGATTCTGAAACTCTGGGTGAAATAAACACACACGGTGCCTTGCCGGTAAAATTTGTATAAATATCACCCTCAACACTGTGAGCGACAGGTATGTGTGAATATCTCAGTTAAAAACAGCTGTTCTGAGAGTAAAATTACTGGTAAATTTATTCATGGTAGTTTTATCACTTTAAAGACAACCAAGTGAAACAAAAAGTCAGTGTTTGTCTCTATCTGTGTCACACTGCTATCTGTCTTACTTGAGAAAGCTCCAGGCTAGCAGCGGGGAGAGGCAGTGAAGCACACATGTGGGCAGGTTGAAGATGGAGCAGAGGCTGGGCTCCAGAGCTGTGGGACCACCTCCGTTGATCATCACCATCTTGTGGATCTGTTCTGGATACTCGTGAGCCAGGAACGTACAGAACGACACACTAGGCAAGCAGAACAGAATCGTGGTTACAGTACAGGCTGTTGTTTGTTTTGAGGTATTTTTATTTTAATTACAACATACTGATATAGAAAGTCTGTTGGGAGTTGAACATTTTTAAGTATTTGGGGAACTTATAAAAATAAATCAAAGTACTGTATTCACATAATAGCAAATAGCTGCAACAGTATAAAACACTGTAATAAGTAACAAATTAGGTCTGCAAGAAATTATTAATTTTTATTTTGTTAACCTGTTGATTTTCATTTGATTTATCTTTCAGGCTTTATAATGTTTAAAAGTAGCGAAAATGCCCATCACTATTTTCTCAGAGCCTAGGGTTACGTCTACAATATGAATGCAACTAACGATTATTTTAATTATCAATAAATCTGTCAATTATTTTCTCGATTAGTCGTTTGGTCTATAAAATGTTTGAAAATGTTAAAAAATGTTGATCAGTGTCTCCCAAAGCTCAAGGTGACTAACTCAAATGTCTTCTTTTGTCTTGACCAACAATGATAGTTTACTGTCATAGAACAGTAAATAAAACAGAAAATATTCTCATTTGAGATGCTGAGAATTCTCAAAACTATTACTTGATCATTAAAATAGTTGGAGATTAATTTTCTGCTCTACGAATAGCTTTTTTCCCCCAAAACCTTAAGTCACTTAAGTCAACTTATACAACTGATTGTTTCACTACAATTCTGTGAAGGTTTCTTTAAATGATAGTTGATGTAATGACACAATATGTAAATGAGAAACCCTGACATGCTCACATTGCCTGTCTAGTCTTCTCATTCTACTTCTTAATACTATGGGAAACCAAACCAGAGACATGCACAAGTGAACAAAAAAAATTTTGGCTTTGTACAATCTAAAATGTCTTTCTAAAGAAAAGCTTGTAACTGAGGATTTTAGAAAGTTATGGTGACATTGAACCAGATTTTTCATTTGATCCCCTGAACCCTCCAGGATGTTCTCTTTCAGTTCGACAGTGTGTTATGTGAAGGTTATGATCTCATTTACCCATAAGAATGTCCTATGAGAATATTCCTCTTGCGTGCATATCTCTTGAAGATAAGTCTTATATCCTCAGCCAGGGCATAGAAAGTATACGCTGCAGCTATCTGTGGTGCTGAGCTGGCACCGTGACCTGCCAGGTCCGGGGCGATCACCTCATAGCCCAGCCGAGAAAAGAAGTCCAACTGGCTTCCCCAGATATCCAGCGAGCCTCCCACTCCGTGGATAAAGAACAGGGCCACATCTGGATGAGTCCCTTTACAAGCTGATATCTTCCTCTCACAGTCGATCACCACAGTGCGCTTGGGCTTTCGCCTGCGCTTCCTGGGTTGCTGCAACTGGTCTGGCTGACCGGCAGTAGGTGCCTCTCCCCCTGCTCCTGTTTCAGATGCCACATCTTTTCCTGCTGTGACAGAGTCAGACCTGGAATTAGGGATGCTGACGGGCGGTGAGGAGTTGCTACAATCTGTCAGTTCGACCTCTAGAGTGCTGTTGGGTTCTGTCTCTCCATTCTGGCCGTTTTTCAGCTCCGCACTCGCCCTGTCACCCAAGTTCTCAATGAATAGCTGTCCATTACGATATACTGTGATCTTCCGTTTGCAACTGACACTACCACCCTGCCCTGTGGGTTCCTCCACCACTGGCCGGTCAGGGATGATATGTCGAACCCGTAGGACCCGGCCTGGTTTCACCTCTACAAACTCGTAGCCATCAGCAGGTTCTGAGGTTTCTACAGGAACCACAATGTTGACCGACTTTGATGTTAGGCAGCAGAGAAGACCCTCCATAAAGCTGGTCAGCATGGCTGCCAGTCTGTAGGGAACACATTCAAACAAAAAAACACACACATAAATCAGGACACAAATACAAACGTGAATGAACAGGTACACATACACATTGTCAGTAATGTGAGTCAAAGGTACATGAATTATGAAAGGAACCATGAGAACAAGCAAGTTCTCCATCTAACTTAGCTAATCAGACTATTAGGACTGTAAAATCTGGTAAAATAGCTTATAGTGAAGCCTAACAATCCAAGTGTACCATATTAATCATTTTTTTATTTGTTTGTTATTATTAACTTTTTATCAGGCTTTAATTTTCTTTCGATCAACTTGTCAATTCATTGTTGCAGCTCTTAAAAATATCAAACTTTGCATAATACTTTCAATAAAACAAATGTAACTTAAAGCTAATTTAAAGACAAATAATTATATATTATAATTCTTTATAATATATAATTCTAATATATCTAGTTTTGTATTATTATATTATAAAAATGACAGAAAGGAAGTGTTAAAATAAATATCAGCAAAGAATCATTTAAGTTCAAAGTGCAAAATATTTAATCTGGAGCTCTAATTAAGATGCATACTCGAACAAAAGAACATCCACCTTTTTTAAGAAACATGTCTGTTCTCATTTATTTTCAGGAGAATATTAAATCTCTACAACAAATGAGCAACCGGGAACCTTCAAATGTACCATTCAGAGAGGTAAACATGTTCTTTTGCCTTTACAATCTGGCTTCTAATTACAACTTAAACCCTTGCGACTTTCTGTCAGACGTAACTGAGCATCGTCTTCCCTCAGCGTAGCCTTTGGCGGTATTAATAGCTGGGGACACAAATAGCTCTGTGGGTTAAAGCTGCCCGCCATGTGATAACACTGCACAGGCCCACACTGCTGCACTGTCAGTCAAAACCTCACAACAGCCATTTAACAGTAATTAATGCTACTTTTTACAGCGGATTTATGTTTCTTAAATCACATTCAATAATAAAGGAAAGTTAGATTATTATCTTGTCATAGCACTCCTTGCATGTTATAATAAATGTATAGGGATGTTGAATGTGCACAACAACAACAGGTAAGGATACTGATTTTAACTCCTTGTTTTTAAATGATCTATTCATGCTGCACTATTACAACCACCTACAGTAACAGATTGGCTTCTTTGTGAGCTCTAAAGCGCCTCTTTTGAAAAAGCACAAAATATCTTTCACACCACAATTCACTATCAGATTAATATTTTTTTCTTTGGTATAGATGAGACTATGTATAATATGGGTCTCATTCACAATACAGTGTGTTTGGTTGTCAGTTGATTACCAGCCATGGCAACAGCAATGCAGCCAAGCAGGGTCTGCAAGTCTCTGCTGGTGGCATTATCCTACCTTCCTGTTGCTCCCCTCCCTACTAGAGGAGATTATACTTTCTAAGTCCACACAACACAATCTGCCTGCAGTGTATCTCCTCTCTCGGTGAAAACAGTCACACTGTACAGCAATAGTTTACCCCCTAATGTGTGATTTGTAGCATCTTTTTCTATACTTGCAACCCATCAGCTACTGCTTTCATCCGGGGATTATGGGCACAATGTAATAGAGCGTTCCTGCTTTGCTGGCTATTCTCGTGCCCTTTCTGCTTATACTTGCACATCCTCTTTCCAAACGGCAGGGTTGTACTGCGCTGTCTGTTTATTGACTGGAGGAGGCTGAGCAGGCCATTGTGATATTACTGAGGGTGTCACATTCACCTCTAATATTATCCTTGCATCAAAAGGCAATCACTGACACAAACAAATATGTTTCTTGAGTGGTCTACGTCAATTTCAAAAGCCTTTAAATACCCCTAAAAACTCCAATCCATCCATCACCTCCCACTTTTAAAGTACCACATCATCTTCATCCACCTCAAATGTTAGAATCAACTTTAAAAGACTGTTGCTGTGTGATAGTACCCAAATACAGAAAAGGTGCATGTCTTATGTCCCCTTTTCAGCATAGTAACCCCTTTTTTTCCAATCTAGTCTGTAGATATTATTCAATAAGCAGGAAAAAAGATGGCACTTTTTCTTTCATACAGTTGGGAAAAATCCTTGCAGGGAAACATAGGGACAGAAGAACAGAACAGAAGACTGTTGACGTAATTCTGTGATCGGCAAGTCACTGACCAAATGATTCTCTGATCAGACAACATAAACTGTCCCACTCGTCTCTTAATTGAGGCTGAAAGAGTAGGCTGCATTACGCATGATGAGCCTGCATGTTGATTCATATTGCATGTCGTAATTCATCCAGTTGGGTGAAACACATATGGTAGTGATTAGTTGACTGATTCATTCCATTTCTGTTGGCTGCTGGCGCAGTCAGATGTCATCTGTCTTGTTTACCGTCATCAGAGGGTAATGAGGGAGACCTCTCATTCACTTTCCAGCTCAGATTAATGAAGCTGGTCCAGAGATGAGCCAGAAATTAACCAATAACCTCATTGTCACAATCCAGCTTCCCTGACTTGATTGTTCAAATTAAAATGTAAAACGTTATGTTATGTGGAGAAAGCATTGTTTTCTCTTCAACAGCATCCCAGTGTTATTGATAGGTTTCATACTGTAATTGTGGGTGTTTGCCTTTACATTGTTGCTATCCTTTCTAATCGCAGTGAGTTTGATTCTTGTTGCAGTCCCTTAGTGACTTCTGTTGTCAGTGGCTGCAGGAGGCTGTTATATAACACAATCACAGTGGGGACTCGTGCCCAGAAAAGAGCAGAGACTGTCACATGGATTAAGAACAATTACAGTGCATTCACTGTTGATAGACCCTGGCTACTGTAGGTAGTGCACTTGCTTACTGTGGTGTATCATACTTTTATCAATGCATCCTGTAGTGATTTGAATTTGAATTAGTGCAATCCACTATCTTCAAAATAGGCCTAAGTCTTTCTTACAGACTGCTGCATGGAGAGAAGATGCACATTTTAAGCAATAGACCTTCACTGTCTGTATGTTGCTTTGTATGAAAACAAATGCTCTAAACACAACTGATGAGAAACACTGGCTTTTAATGAAATTCAAAAGTTATTTCGAAGCATTTAGCCAAAGGCTGGTGAGACAGATGCATCCGTTATTATGTCGATATGATAATGTATTCAAAAATAAACATATTTTGAGTCATTTCATGCATTATGTGCGAAAAGCATTTTTGGTGACCATTCAACAAAAATGTAAAGCTGACAGATAGTTTAGGCTTATAATATAACACCTATTACACAACAGAAAAACAACTTTTCACAAAGGAAACGATACGAGAGCTTCATTGCGCACTAAAATAACATTGCTGCTTATTGTAGAAGAATAAGACGTCTTTTACCTGATGTTTTACGTGAAACAAAAGGTCCATCTATTCCTTAATAACAATCCGAGGTGAATAGGCCACTCACTGGGGTCTGATGCTGCATATGAGGTCAGAATATCCTTCCCTTTTAGTTCAATTTCATTTCAGAATTTTACTCTCGACACACTAAATAACCTGCTTGCCTTTAAAGCGCAACTTCATATGCAGAAACCTAATCCTTGTCTGTTGCCAAACATTATCAAAACAATCTCAGTCCAAGAAAAACAAAAAATACATGGCAATACAGCAAAAAACATACCTTTATATTTCCAAAATTCCGCGTGAAATATGATCAGATTGATGCGGTTTTTCTTATGAGGCACCGAGGAAGTAGGGGAGCTATAATCTGTTGCAGTCAATCCAATAATCTAATTTATCTCCTGTCCAGTAGGTAGCCTCCACACGGCGGCCAGTATCAGCCTGTTGACAGCATATCTGTCTACTGTTCAGAGGCTCCAGGTGTGTCCCAGTGTTTCAGTTCCATGTTGGGATATTGGAGACGCGCCGGAGCGCAGCCGGATGTCAGCGGTGTTTTTACTCCAACAACTGAATTGTTGGTGCGTCCGAACCACTGAAACGTCCTGGTTGAGGTTGTGGATAGGGAGAGCTGCCCCCTGCTGCTCTGTGACGCAAGACAACCAGAGGATATGCTCATGATCATGAAAAAACAGTGGTAAAAAAAAGTAAATAAATATATACATTTTACTGCCAGTAGTGTAAAAAGTAGCAAAACTGAAATTTTAGATTTAAAGTAACTTAAAAATTAAAGTGAAAGAAATGTGACAACAGCTTGTGCCTTATCTAAAAATATTCTTACTCTGTGGTAACTAGAGTCTAACTATTCAAATGAGAATCTTATAAAAACCAACATTTTGCAAGTTTGCAAACCTCTGACCATCATAACTGGTATCTGAGGTGGTGTATTAAGGGTCATGCATGAATCTACCAATGATTTCAACTGGCTTTCACTATGCAGTGTGTAGATGTTTTCATTAACTGACTCTGTAGTCAGAATTTGTGGATTGAAACCACAGTTGCTGCACAGAAAACTTCAGAGGAGATCAAGATAGCTAAGTCACTATTTCCTTGTAAATGTACTTGGTTTGTTAAATCTTTTTTTCCACTAAATATTTTACTTAACAGTGTAGCTTTTTCACTTTTGGCACTATGCTTGAAACAGTTCCTATTGATAGTTTTATTCAATTCATGTCATTGCAGCAAGACATCCTCTTCTAGTTATTTGTTGTTATTTTGAATTTTAATCAAAAATATTCAAGTTACTATGGACAAATATTCCACAACAGCAAAGAATATCCACTTTGTCTTATTCAGTTCTCCAGCATCACAAGAAGCTGGTGCTGTTGCAGTTGCCATGGCTGTTGTTGCTAGGTAACTATATGTAAGGAGCCCATGAAGGCAGGTGCTAGGGTAAGGTGAGAGAGGACCACAGACATCAAGATGCAACCTCTTCATCAGCCATAACAAATTAAGGTTAATTTGAGGTCTATCATAATATACTGCATGTTGGTCATAAACTGGGATATATTGATATTGATAATACTGTATGTTTTAGCTTGAGATAGCTGAAATGAGCATATCTGGGTATCAAAGAGCATTGAATAAAAGGGAAAAAAAGGACAGAGGCATTGTAGCAGCTTTAAAACTATGTTTTTAAGTGGAACCATGAGCTTGAAACTGCAACAGTGCCTCTGTACTCTTGTATGTTTAACATATCAGGGGCTTTCCTGGTTTAAGAAACATCATGGTGTCAGTGGTGTAATTGTCAAACACTTGGATTGTCTTAAAAATATGAGATTTCTGCTGCTTTTCTCCACAGGATGTCCTTGACACACTCCCAGATCGCTCATTAATGTGGTACACTCACCAGTCCTCAAATCCAGGATATGTAATTATTAAATTAATTTTTTTAAATACCCCATATTGTATCCATCTCCAATTTTGTTTGAAAAGAATAGCTGGATGTTTTTTATGTTATTTTGTCTCATGTTTTTTTTTTTTTTTTTTTTTTAATTTTTTAGCCTAAGCTTGTTTTTTATGCTCTGGTCCTCAGAGAAATTATATTTCATTCAGCTATATTTTGGACATTGGTGGAAGAAGTACTTTTACTTATGTAAAAGTTGCCACAAAAAATACTCAATTACAAGTAAAAGTCCTGCATTCAAAATCATACGTAAGTAAAAGTACATAAGTTTTATCAGTAAAATATACTTAAAGTATTAAAGTAAAAGTACTTGTTTCGTCCCTCTGACTAATATATTATTATATATGACATCATTAGATTATTATTACTGAAGCATCAGTGCGTAAGCAGCAGGTTACTGTTGTAGCTGCTGGAGGTGGAGCTTGTTTGAATTACTTCATATACAGTTAGCTAGTTTAGTCCAGTGGTTCCCAACCTAGGGGTCGGGCCCCTCCAAAGGGTCACCAGATAAATCTGAGGGTCATGAGATGATTAATGGGAGAGGAAAGAAGAAAAAACAAAGTTCTGATACACAAATCTCTTTTCAGTTTTTGGACTTTTTTTCTAATCTTTGATTTTTGGTGAAATATGGCATCATTTGAACATTTATTTAAATGAAACCATGTGAGAAGTTTAGAGGGAAAAATCACTATTTGGTGGAGCAGTTAACAACTCATAGACATCTGAAATGTGACCCCGACTACACACTGCTTTTTGTAAGACGTCAAAAGCCAAAAGGTTGGAAATCACTAGTTTCATCTTTATCAGTTCGTTGTATTTTAAAAGGTTCTTATATTATCCACTGTGACAAATCTTCATCTGAAAAGTAACTAAAGCTGTTAAAGTGTAGTAGAGTAGAAAGTACAATATTTCCCTCTGAAATGTAGTAGAGTGGAAGTATAAAGTAGTATCAAATAGAAATACTCGTACAAGTACCTCAAAATTGCACTTAAGTACAGTACTTGAGTAAATGTACTTAGTTACTCTCCACCACTGCTGTTTGCAAACGGAGGTCAGTAACGTTACATGCACTAAGCAATACTTCCCAAGCTGTGACGCTTTTTACATGTTGCTGCCTGGTCAATATTTTAGGGAGGGGTCAGACTTTGTTCTGCTTAATGATTGGCTGTTTGGTCGAGGGGCTAACACGTGGGGGCAAAATCAAGCCAATGGGCGCTTTTCGGGGGCGTGGCCAAGGAAGCATCGCTACCACACAGCCATCATGCTAGCTGAGGAAGTCCTGTGTAACTAGCTTTGCCAACTCATGGGCTATTTTTTCTTGAGTTGATATATTTTTTTCCATGGGCACCGGGATCTAGAATGGAAACAATAATTTGTATGTGAAGGTCGTTGTTTTCTTTTGGCAAGAAGACCCGATAGGACAGCTGTGTCGGCTAACTGTTCAGTAAGCTAGCGCGGCTAACCGTAACGCACTCGACAACAGACGCCAAGTCACAAGTCGGCGACTCGACGTTGGAGATTTCAACCATTACCATGGAGAAGGTACATGCTTCACATACCAGTACAGAGCTACTAAAGTCAGCTCAAGCTGCGGTAGCGATATTAGAGGGCATATGTTAGTTAGCTGACTGGTAGCTGCTCGCCACACCTGCTTCTCCTGGTGGTTATTCATTCACTAAAGGCCGAACCGGCTTCGTTTTGTGCTCAGAGCTGCTCAGCTCCGACTCGCTAATTTGACACCACTTGCTTGTAACGTTACATTCAACCTCATGTCATCGCCTGCAGTTGGGAGGTTATTGGGGACGTTACGGGGCCGGCTGCAGGCCCGTTAGCGTGCACCGGGTATGAGGGAACGCCCAGCACAGCTGTCTGTATTCTGTATCCACAGTCACCGTGTTCTCCGCCTCCCTATCTAATCTAATATATGCATTACAGAACTCAGGATGCCTACACTGACGTCAATTGATGTTAATTTGTTGTGGCCAGTGGTGGAAAGTAACTAAGTACTATTTTGTGGGACTTGTACTAGAGTATTTCCATCTGATGCTACTTTATACTTCCACTCCAACACATTTCAGAGGGAAATATTGCACTTTCTAGTCCACCACTTTTATTTTACAGCTTTATGTACTTTTCACATGAAGATTTTTCACAATGGATGATATAAGAAGCTTTTAAAATACAACACATTGATAAAGATGAAACTAGTGGTTTCCAACCTTTTTGGCTTTTGACATTTTACAAAAAGCCGTGTGTAATCGTGTAGCTAACTGTACATAAAGTAGTTCAAACTACCTCCACCTCCAGCAGCTACAACAGTAACTGCTAATATTTATGGACTTTAACTCAGAATGGAGTATTTTTACTTTGCTGTATTTGTACTTTTACTTAAATTGCCACAGGTGAATAACAACTGAAATGGGTATGCATGCAAAAAGTAGAATCACTATGGAAGAGAGATAGGCAGGAGACATGAGATTAATTTTAGAGTTAAGTCATAGATGAAAGGGAATATTTCAGCAAACCAGACCTGCAGGGTTAACTGATCACCTCACTCTTCCCACAGGCTGATTTCTTGAAAGGACTTCCTGTCTACAATAAGAGCAACTTCAGCAGGTTTCATGCAGACTCTGTTTGTAAAGCATCTGTAAGTAGACTATGGTGATATTTATTTCCTTACACTGTCATTAATCCCAATAGTCTAATATGTTTGCACATACATCAAGACAAATCACATAGATGCTGTGATGGTTCTTTAAATCATTTATACATTAAAAATGCAAAAAGTCGCATGCACAACTGTAATTTGTAACCTCTTACTGTCTTGTTTCACAGAATCGAAGGCCTTCGGTTTACCTTCCAACACGTGAATACCCTTCTGAACAGAGTAAGTACCAGACTCACAGCAAAAGGCTCAAGGTCAAAACAGTGGGAGAATAGTCACTTAAAACCATACATGTACTTTAAGGCTGTACCAACAGAAGCCTTTGTTGTAGTTTATCACTGACGTGTCTTCAATAAATGCATATTAACCCAGGCTAAACTGGCATTGTTTTTTGGAGACTGTGCTCTGAGCTGGTCAGCTTTAAATGTAATGTCTCTGTAATGTGCTGGTTGTGTTTTCTCTGCAGTTATTGTAACAGAGAAAACCAACATTCTCCTGCGTTACCTCCATCAGCAGTGGGACAAAAAGGTGAGCGTGTTCAGTTCTTCTGAGTTAATTTTTAAAATCTGGCTTTACTTGTCACCAGTCTTAATTAAGTCTCAGTTAATTGTGAGCCTCATAATACAATGATTAATCGTTGATAGCTGGATTACTATTAAAGTTTAATTGTGTGATTTTACTGACTGCTATATAATCCTTTGTGTCAAACAGAATGCAGCAAAGAAAAGGGAACAGGAACAAGGTGAGGGCGACAGCCCAGCGCCCCCAAGGAAGATCGCCAGGACAGATAGCCAAGAGATGAATGAGGACTCATAAGTGTGTATGTGAGTGTGTGAGTGTGAGTGTGTGTGTATGTGTGTGTGTATACAGGGCATAGTCAATACAAACAAAGAACAGAAAGAATAATCCCACCTGAGCAAACACTTCTGGCCATTCTATACTGTGGCAGGATGCCTTTCCTGGCATGAAATTAAGAGTCACCCACAGAGAATTGGGGAAATTTCCGATAACAAAGCTGCCATTTATGACCTACAGATAAGTGTGCATGGAAAAATATAATGATGAATGGTTATAAATGATGTAGTTGGTTCTAGGAAAATTTTACAGCAATATCTTTTCCCTAGTTATCTCCCAAACTCACTGTTAGTCAGTGACACTTTGGCCTTGAGGACAGGACTTCATACTGATGTTTCTTTAATTTGTATTGACTATTTCCTGTGTGGATTAGTGTATGTGTATATGTTTGTATGCATGCAGAGCTGTGAGTGTGTATTGTGTGTTGTAATGTATGTGTGAGGTGAATGAATAGTTGGAAAAAGTGGCAGAGTAGATTTAAGATCAGTGATGGACTTGACAGATAAAGTCAGACTTTACCCTAAAAACAGTCTCATACTGGTACATGACTTGTGTAGCCTTCTGTCACCTGGAGAGTCTGTCCTGATTTGTGCAAAGATAACATTTGTTACTGTTTTAATTTTATTATAACTATTATTGTTTATGTATGGCAATGCGCTTCCTGCCAGCCACAGTGCCCACCCTCTCAGTTTCACTGCCTACTCTGCAACCACATGGGGGCAATTGCATTATTTCTCCACACTGTTTGAATCAACAGAACCAAGAATGCACTGTGAAGAACAGCACAAAGTAGAAGCAACTCTTCCAGATTTCCCCTTAGACGTGTATGTTTATGGTGAATATGCATAACTCCATTCTATCCGGGAACTTGTGCTTGTAGGATTAAGTGTTGTCTTGGTGTTTCTAAGAAATATTTTTGCATCTAGCACCACCTTCTGGCTAACTGAGGCTAGTATGAATATGATTGGCTCTGAGTTTTAGCTGTTCTGTCATCAATGAGTGTAAAAGGAAAAAAGATGTTGAGCTTAATATGGAGTTGTAATTCCTAATGTCGGACTATTTTGCACAACTTGGTAACAGCACAGATAGTGAGGAAAAATATGTAAAGTAATGTCTGGAAAAGGGAAAAACAATACATTATGTGTAAATAATTGCCAGTACCAGAATTAGTTTATCCAATGAAGTATCTTTGTGTCTGCCTTTTTGTAAAATAATACATGCCCACGGATACAATAGGAAACGACCCATGTGAAGGTAAAGACGAGCCCCGGTGCCCAGTGGATTTTATCTTGCCTTGCATGTTGATGTTTTCACAGCTGGGCATTATATTCCTGGACCAGTAATAAAACTTAAGGGGTTTGGGGTTGTGGCATTATCTTGTGTGACTGTGGAAGGTATTAGCCTTAGAGGCCTTACAACCTGTCATCATGGTTTGGACCCTTTTCCTCTCCCAGCTCAGGTCCGGGATAGCTGTACTGTTCGTCCTGTACTTGTGACAGCCCTGGGTGGTTTTCGTCTTGAGAGCTGGCGCAGAGGAACACTGGGGCTGAAAGGGGTATTATAATTTCAGCCATAGAGTGCACAATAAGCATGCACAGCAAAGTGCAGTCGCCATCCTGCCTTGTTCCTGAGATTCAGTTTGTATTGGTGTCACATACTGAGCAACACTGAATAAAGCTTTTTTTTTATTTAAAGAAAAGATGTTCTTATCACTGCCCAGCAGAGTCACATCAAAGCATCCTGTTGTTCTGTAAGTCTACGCTGCAATGTGGGTTGACAGTGTGGTCAGTCATCCTCCTACCTACAGTGTAAATATCCTGTCTGTTTTTGAAGTGAAAAAAAAAAAACACATTATGCTTCTGCTCAGACTGTTCTACAACACCCCAGGCCTTGCCCCATCTCATGTGTGTTAGATCAGATATGTTTTTAGCTTTACTGAAATAAAACTGGACTGAAACTGGGTATTTGTCATGTGGTACTTTAAATTGATCATTATATTTCTAAAATCCTTGAACTAAGTGAGAAAAAAACTTGCACAGTGATGATTTTGCAGGGAACAAATTGGTCATGACACATGAAATGCATTTGAAATAGTTTTATTAACTATTTTTCAGGTCTTACAAAAATATGACAAAATAAATTAAAAGAAATAAATAGTCCCATTTCCCAGTATTTTTCTTTAAAAGATCTTTTTTTTTTGTACAGTGGTACATTGGAAGAGCATATGATGTTCAGTAAGTGAGGCTTCCATGAAGATGTCTAATCTTAAACTCTGAGGTTAGGGTCAGGATTTAATGTAGCTGTGGTGAGAATCTCACCTCTTCATATCCACTCTTAAAATCCAGAAGAAGATAGAACATTTGCTAAAGTCATTCAGTCCTATCCCACTGATTTCACATAGTGTTTCATGGTGTTTGTAAAGTCTAAATAAGCCAAAAACCTTTTAAAGAACCGCTGTTGCTTTGATAGTGAATTTGAGACGTCTGATGAGGCGTCTCAGTTGTCTGAGCTGCTGTACTTCTGCAACGGACGCCTGTGCTGGGCCCGAGAAAACCGTGATGGTACTGTCTCTGGCTTGGGATGCCTCTTGATGAAGTTTTCTACTGTATCCAAAACTGTCCAATATCTAGATTTACTTCAACCAAAGCTTATTTAAAGACCTCCATAATAACATTATTCAGAAGATGACAATATGTTGCTGCTGCCAAAAGTGCAAGGATGAAAGAAGCAATAAGTTGGTTAATGCTTTCTATTTCCATTCTATGAAGTTGTATGTTTTCCCTGAATAAGGAGGAACTATATAGAGGCCTAAGCTTAGTTTCACTACCAATGTCAGCACATTCCCTTATCTTCTCTCTTCTCACTTAATTCGCCTCTGCTTTGTCGCCGGTTTCTCCTTTCAACACAAACTTTCAAATGATATATGGAGTCTATTGCATCATGAAGTCATTCATCCCTGAAATCCAAATGCTGCAAGAAAAAAAAAAAGGTTTTGATGAGACTAAGCTCAGCTACACGGTGCCATCCTGATCTCTATCATGTGTCCTTTTAGCAATGACCAGCCTGTGAGAAAGATACAAAAGACACTGATCATATTGCATTTCTCTCAGCCTTGCACTTCTCATTTTACATTTATAATAAACAATGACTTCCAAATATAAAAAAAGAACACAGATTGACAGTAAAATGATACCGTGACTACACAAATTAATGTCCTGTCTATGTCCTTATTGCATTTAATGTCGTTAAGAGAATCTCACATTTTTGCCTATCTTGTCTTTTCTTTATGCATGTGATTGAAAAGGTGCACTAGACTTATTGTTAAGTTGTTACAGATATCATGAAAGCAGCAGCAAAATGCAGAAACTTGAAGGTCAATGTCATCACCACCCCGGGGTGAGACAGATTCAGTGAACGTAAAGCAGAGGATGAATGAGATTATTGGTATTATTTTAATTGTGAGTTGAGGGGGGCGTTCCTTGCATTAAACATGAGACAGGAAGGAGCTCATAGAGTGCTGCATTCACTGACATTGACGGTGAATATTGAGCGGACACAAAGAAAAGGTTTTGTAGCAAGGACATGGTGCATAGAGTCTGGCTAGGGATAATGCAGGAAGGATGGGTGTCGCGGGTGAAGGGGTTAGTTTAGACGTATAGTATTACAGATAAGTCTCCTGCAACTCAGTGTTATTGCCAAAATCCTTGCCAGAGGTGGTGGTATTGAAATGCATAGTTAATGTTTTCGTCTCTCAAACTACGGTGGTCTCTATGTGTACCTTTTCTAATGGCCATCTAATACATTTGTCTTTCAAAGCGCTCTAAAACTGCAGCCTGCTCCCCTTGCTGTATCACACACTGATGGCATGGGTAAATAGTCGATGGTACATCAAAATAAGTGGCTCAACAACACTGTTTGCTATGCAGATAAACTCTGGCACCACCTTCTGGACACCCTGCAGTAGTGAAATACTGGTTAATGGTAGATGATGGGCTTGATTACTCTTAACAATTTACAGTAGATCCATGGTGTACATGATCAACAGAACATACAGCACATATGTCTTGGGTTAACAGTATAATCCGAAAAATACCGCTTTGGTTGAAAAAGGAAATTCCCATCATCAGCACTGCAATAAAGCAATGCAGCAAATAGTGCGTATAAAAAGATATGGAGCTCAACAGAAATAAGAGCAACTATTGTAAAAAAAAAACAGAAAAATGCCTAATCTGAATATTTAGGAAAAATCCCTCGGTTGCTGGGAGCAGGGACCGGTGAGTAGATAGCATGTACTGTGTGTGAAAGGAGGAAAACAGAACGATCCAGCTTTTGCATAATGTTATGAGGCAGGCTGGTGTCGGCCCTCTCTCCTGCAGAGAGAGAGATATGTTTCTATGCAGGGCGTAAGGGTTTAGTGCAAATGTATCTTCTTTAACTCTGCGCTCATGGAATGGCGCACCATCTGTGTTTACAAGGCGGTCTACAAGCTCGGACGGGGAACAGCAAGCAACAGGCTTCCATGCTCCTTTTTCTCAAAATCACCTACATCTACTTCTGCATTTATTTTTATTTTTTTTTTTGCTTTTTCTCTTGGGAAACATATCGGTATGTGACAGCTTGACTTACTAAGCTCTTTACTTTCTTTTCAAACAGATCTGATACTGCCACAGGATGGGAAGAAGTGTACAAAGCTCAGACATCACCTCAGCTTTGAAAATAAAGCTGGTGATATATCCAGGATGCTTTTTAAGGGAGGTTTTGTGTGATGATTGATAAGAATTGCAGTACTACTTATAATTAAAACACTGATTGATATTGCTTTTCCATTTTTCCACTTCAATATAAAAGTGAAGGGCCCAAGAATTCTTCACAGTTAAAAATGAGACAGTTATCTAATAATCACTTGTGTTGTGATGGCTAAAAACACTCTCAGTAGTTATTCGATGTACAATCGGTGATCCTTTCATACCACTGTATACCTTTTTTTTTTTAAAAATCTTTTTCCTCCACAACAGGCTGTTACGTCCTAGTGGGAGGCCACCGAGATGCTTACAATTTCTGACTAGAAGAACTCAAGAAACACAGCTCTTTGCTTTAAAGGCTTAAAAACATTAGAAACGCAGCTCATGCATTTCTTTATGTATTGCAGACAAGGAAGGATTTGTATGTTTGTGTGTGTAAGGGAGTGCATGTGTGTGTGTATTTTCTGTCATGATAGGAGGGTTTCGTCTTTCTTAAGAAGCCTGTTTTTTTTGTCTCTCAGCAAAAAAGGCAAACCAAATCAACAGTCACCTCTTATCAGTTTCAACTTTTCCTTTCTCTGCTTCAAGTACTTCGACACATGGCCTGTGACAGCACAGAAGGAAGGTTAGGCCTTTCCTCACAGTAAACACATCTTTAGTTGAGATGTAACCAAAGACAAGTTTGTTCAATCTGGAGCTACTAGACTTTCGGACCAACTGGGTCCAAGTCTGATGAATGTCCATTTTCTGACCCTTCCCCTCCAGGAGAGGGGATCTCATCTGGTACGCCATTCAAGTCAGACCTGGAAACTTGTCTATCTGACGTCTGTGATGATCCTTCCCCAGATCTGGGCAGCGGAGCCCCATTCACACATGTCCCCCCCTCAGATTTCCCAAAATTAAACAGTTTCCCAGGGTTGAAGGCTTTGCTGGGTGACTGAGAACGCTCCTGAGAGCTGCTACCTGATGATGAGGATGATGATGATGCTGTCGCTGTGGCGTTTGTGGCTGTGGTGGCAGCCGAAGAAGCCGCAGCACATTCCTTCTTATTCTCAGGTGACTTGAGGAATTTGAAGCTCAGGAACCCAGGCAGCTTTGGCTCACTGCCTGTGGGTGACTGAGGGGAGCGGGCACCACCCGAGGAGAACTTACTCTGCAGTGGGATGATCTGTTTCAGCTTCATCACATTATTATTGGCCAGCAGAGAGCTGGGCCTCTTGGGCTTGTCTGACCCGCCGCCCCCTCCTCCACCACCACCGGGGCGTGATTTGCTGCCGTGACTTTTGTCATGGTGGTGATCCCCAGAGGAGTCGCCCTTGCTGTCGTCCCGCTCCCTTTCTCTACGGGCCATATGCTCCGCCTGCCTCTGCCTCTCCTCCTCCTCCCTCTTCCTCCTCTGCAGCTGCTGGTAATGCTGCTGCGCCTGCCGCTCATGCTTCTGCAGAGGAAAGGAAACATCCAGTGTATTTACTAGAATCAGCACTAACCCAGCTAACCATTACAATACTGCAGTGCTACCCATCGAACAAATCCCTTACTAAGAATCCTCCTAGTACAGAAGAGGCCAGCACATGTCTTTTCTTACAGTGCAGCTGATTGAACTTACAATACAAAGTGTTGTTGCTAAAATTTGACCAAAAGTTTAAAATAAACAATTTGTCTACAAAGGAATGCTGCAGTGCTGCAGTACATTCTGTTAGCAGCAGCAAGTCTGGCTCCTCTGACAGCTACTGCTATCGATTTTTATTATATTACAGTACAGAAATGACAGCGCAATACAGTACGCAAATAATAATAAAGGTTGGATTGGTGAGGGAAAAACACAGATGTGTCGGCTTGCTCAAACTGCCTGATACAACTTCATCCCTCTCTTGCAACTTTTCCATGACAAATAAAATTTTCCACATCTTACGCTGTCTCATAACTTACCTTAAAGGCCTCCCTGCGCTGATAATCCAGTTTAGCCATCTCCTCTCGGACCCATGTAGGAATGTCGGGAATGGCCACATGGATGATATACTTCAGGAGGATGGCAAAGTGCTGCAGACAGACAGGCAGGTAGAAAGAGGGACAAAACAAAAAATAGTTATATGAAAATACAAGGCAAATCAGATATAGAAGACAATGCATCAGAATATACTTACGAGTATGTAACTTGAACTAATTCTGGGACAACAACATTTGTGCCTTGATATTCTCCCTCTGATAGGCCTGACTTCTTTATCAGGCCAAGACAGAGCTGCAGGCTGTTTACCTTTTTCCGAATATAGGCAGCCACAGAGTGCAGAGCTGACAGAGCCAGAATCTAAATATATTACAAGTAGTTGGAGAAACATGAAGAGAGCTTTTAACTCTATAGGTTTATACAAAAGACTGGTAAATTGGAACTCATTTCACATGAACTATTTTTGATCAGCTTCAACAGCATTCATGTTGCACTTCTGTCATTCACTTGGGTAATATAAGAGATTGTTGTTGTTTTTTTGCAGCACTGACTGATCCAACTAGTGTAGAACAGAGACTGTATGTGCATATCGGGCATCAGCACACACAGCATTTGCAACAAGCACATAACACAGTTCATATTACTGTTTTGCATTGTGTTATGTATATACAATTGCAGTGCCTGACCAGCACACCTCCCACAAATTTCCTGGGTCACTTGATGATTCCATGTTGATATAAAATAAGTGTAACATTTGCTGAAGAGATTTAAGTATGTTCTGCCATACATCTCTGCTAATTCTCTGCAGGCAGAAAATACTGTTTATATACAATAGTAAACCTGTTTGCAGCCAAAATACCTGGCACATTTTCTGATTAGCATACAATTTGTGCTGGGTCATAAGAAAAGGTGATGTTGAAAACACTGGTGCCCAGAGAAAAAGTTTGCAAAAGCACTGCTCTAAGCACTTCAGATTGGCTAGCAGGAACAAGCGGTGGTACCTCGAGGATGACGATTGAGATGATGGCCATCTCAGGGCTGAGCCACGGGAAGAGACGCTGCAGCTGACCACACTGACCAATCAGGTAACAGTTCACTATGATGGCAATCAGACCCATGGCTTCCATCGCAGTCTGTGCAGGAGAAAAAAAAAAATTTAGATTCTCCTGACACTTGCGGTACTATACACATAACATAGAAGAAGAGAATAATTTCTGTTATTTCAGTTCAATTCTGTTCAGTTACTTCATCTGAATTTATAAATTTAAAGCCATTATTAAATAGGTCTACTTTTTACTTAATCATCCATTGTACTCAACCTTCAAAGCCAGTGTTTCTGCATCTAGTCAGCATAATGTTTTTAACTGTCTCCGTCTTCAGGTGACAATCAATTCAATCAATTTAGGACTCAGTCAGAAAAAGCCTCATGAGCACTTCTTAATGTGCAAAGTGTATATTTCTGACCTGCCACTGGCCGATGCTCTCCACTCTGAGTCCAAAGGGCCTCTGCAGACCAGTGCAAAGCTTAAAGGCATCACTGCGGATCTCAATAATGTTGTTGATGAGAGCGCACATGGCAGCCAGGGGGAAGGCTGAGGAGAAGAGCACCACGTAGCCAAATTGGACAAACATCTCTTGGTAGTCCTGGAAGGTGTCCTGAGAGAAGCGAAGTGGATCGTTACACCAGATCTACCGTGAGTAACAGTACCTTGCAGCTAGAAGACAAGACTGCATTTCTGTGGCTCAAAATACCAAAAAAAGTTGTTTAGCTTTGATAGTCAATTATCACTGCTCTGTTTCAAAGTGTAAAGGGTGATAGATTATGTAGCAGACTGTATAAAGGGACTCCTCAGGATCTCTTAGTTTCAACAAAAACCTTAAAAAGGTGGTTCACCCAAATTACAAGAAAACATATTTTCTCTCTTACTCCTAGGGCTACCTACCTATCAGATTTTTATTTTATTATACACCTTGTCAGCAGTTTTCATAAGAGATTACCAGGACTTCTTTGACAGAAAATAGATCCAATGAAAACAAAGATTTTCCAACCCTGGAAATAGTTTCTGAACAGATATGTTGCTGTTTCATTTTTAAATGGTGTGAGCATCAAAAATTAAATTCAAGCTAGCCTCTTTTTATTAGGGGCAAGGCAAAATCTGAGAGATGGATATTTCTAAACCTGGGCGAATAAGACCAAAACTGTGCATGTGGCAAGACCACACACTACCAGTAGAGTTAAGTGAGAAAATGTATTTCTTTTGTACTTTTAGTGAACTGACCTTTGAAATATTTTTAAAGGAAATCTTTTAAAATCAAATGCAGAGTTTTTTGTTTTGGTATATCAGTCCTTCTTACCTCATAAGTCTGCATGCAGCTCTCTATCTCAGCCTGAGTGAGCGTGGTGTTCTCTCTTTCCTCGGGGGGGTCAATCCATGAATCCCTTTTCGTTTTAGGTTCAACCCTCTCTACACTCCTGCCTCTTCTTCTGTGTCGCAATGATGTGCTGCTCTCAGGCCCAGAAGGCAGCTGGGCACCACTGGCGGCAGCAGCAGTAGCACCAGCAGCAGCAGCAGCAGCATTAATTCCCTCAGCTGCACCTGTCCCTGCCCCACCTGACTCTTTCACATCATGGATGCCGTTATCATCGTCGTCGTCACACATTTCAAACACAGAAGCGGGGTCCATTCCTTTTTCCACCATAGTAGGGCTTCCCTCCTCCAGGAAACTGTTGTCCATGGGTGGCACACTGCAGGCTGGCCTTCTGTCCACCTTCACAACAACATGATTAGCAACAATGAAAAACACTATTACTACTATTAAAACTACTGATTGTTGGTACTATATTTGTATAACACATTTCTTTCAACAAGTACTAAAATATAAGCATATGAACCATATTAACATCACATAAATTCATTATGTTATTACACAGCTTTGTACCTTCTCTATAAAGCTGACTTTCCTCAGTTTCAAACCGCAGTCGATCAGACTTTCCTCCTCCGTCTCTCCTTCACTGAACCTCCCGCTGTCAGCCTCGTCCCTCTCACCTCTCTCCTCTTCATCAGGCACCCCGCATCCCCCGTTCAAACACTTCTTTTCCCTAACAGGTGTAGAAGAGAGAGACAGACTTCAGATAAAACGTGTGTTAACCGCTCACGGTGATGTTCAAATGGTCTATTTACTCAGTGTCCGACTGGTGTGAATCATAACTGCATGCAGTGCACAGACAATGACACAAGCAGATAAAGAGGATATCTATTTAAACCCATACTGGTCTGTTTATAGTGACTGATGAGTTTTTTTTTTTGTATTTAACTTCAGTGTATCTTTACTGCATTATTTTTACGGATTAATTTATTGGGTAAGTAATGAGTGTGACCTTCTGTCTGGCTGCCCCACCCCAGGCCTGGTGCCCCTCAGGCCAGGTCCTGGCATGGCCTGGTCGGAGGGAGAGGCCTGGGCTTTTCCAGCTGCCAGCCGGGCGTATTTCAGCAGCACTGAGAGCAGCAGATCCCACACAGCTCGCAGTGTAAGTTCGCCCAGCTTGTGGCGCTCATACAGGTAAGGCTGCAGCACCTCCTTCACATTTTGAAGGAACTGACGTATGATGAGCAGAGTGGCCAGCATCTGAGACGGACAGAGAGAAACAGTAACAACGAATGAAGGGATTGTTGTGATTCTGCCACACTGAGTGAACAGAATATACTATCAAACTAATCAGAGCATTGAAAATTAACACTATCTTGGAAAAATGCAAACAGCTTAAAATGCAATGGGCTAAAGACAGGTGGGAGAGCAAGAGGAGCATCAGGACAAAGAAGAGAACACGATAATGGCTGGTATGCAAACACTTTATCCACAAGCAAATCACAAGGGTCAGAAATCTTTTGCTGAACTGTTAAGTACAAGTTTAAACTTTAAACTATGACATCACTGATTTGAGTGTGTCAAGAGGTGCAGACGCAGTTTTCTGCCCCATGTGATTCACTGAACATCTGCCCTTTATGACCATTGAAACCACTTTTCAATGACCTATGATGCATAGAGGCCAATGACAGATGAATATGAACACTCAAGCTCTTCCAATAACACTCATACCTTACAGAGCAAACGCAAATCACATATAACAGGAAGTACAAACACACTTAACTTAAAGAATGATGCCAGTTTTGGGGGGTTTTTTTTGATAAATTTTGTAGTTTTACACTTCATTGCTATTGGTAATAATCATCAAGTTGCTAAGATCTGGGAACAAGTCTGACAGATCAAGCAATACTAGCAGGACATCATACAGGTTTTAAACAAACCCTCATGGTGGTATGTTTAGTGTATTTGGAAGAAAAACAAAAGCAAACTGTAAAATCAGTTGTTTACAACCAACTTCTTGTTTCAACTTTAACTTACCCTACTTGCTATAGTCACTTTTTTGTGCAGTGAGGGATAATTACCAACATTTTCAGGTGGGATCACTTTCGGTTCCACCTCCAAAAACTGTGTCTTAGATCATCTGGCTGAACTGTGTCATGATCTGACTGCTCATGTTTCTCTCCCCTCGCAGTCTTTACAATCATAACAAACAGAGATGATGACCCAAACTATATACCGTATATACAGTATAGCACCCAAGCTGTAATAAACTAGAATTGTTCTTTAATACTCAAAGCCGGGCAGGGACAATTTCTTCAGCCCTTTAATAAAAACCCAGAGGATATACATTTTCAAGGATTGGAGCATCACAAAGCTCACTATCGTAATTTAAAAATAAATTGTTTCCAAGTCAAATAACGCTGATGCAAAATATACTGCAGTTCCTTGCTAGAGCACAACATAAATCCACAATGAGTTCCTGATAAGGACATAAACAAAATGTTATTTTCAGTCAGTGATGGCAGACATCTTAAATGGAGAAAAGCAGATACTGTTCTCTCACTGCTACCTACTGGATGTGTCAGTGTCAGACACTGGCAGAATCAGGCTGACAACACCAGATGGTTTTCATTTCAGATGATTAAAGGACCAAACCAGTGTTTTTACAATGTTTTAGCCAGCTTTTTCCACTTTTTTTCTATTCGTTTTACTAAAGTATCAAAATAAACGTAAGAAGTCATGGCTGCTTATAAGGTTATTTTACTGTTTCGTTGTACAGTAATCCAGTCATAAGTGGACTGACTGACTTGACAAAAAAGTAAAATATTCTCTGACAAATAAGTGTAGAAGCTGGGCTTTATTTGTTGGGACCCAGACATGAGAGAACTACGAAGGCAGGTGACATAACAGATTATAATATGCTCAATGAGGTGGCACACCAGGCTGAGAGTGTAACAGAAACTGACAGACAAAGTGAGAAAGTGATGTATGAGTGATGAGTGTTGTATCGACAAAAACTGCACAGAAGGAAACGTAATAAAAAACTCCACATTGAGTCCCAGGTGCATAATCGCCATGTAGGATGGTGATTATGTACACCCCCCAGTATATGAAATATGGAAATTACAAATACTGAAAAATTAGAAAATAACCAGTCACATGATCAGATCCCTCTAAAAGCTGAAAGACAGCTATTTTTTCCCCTTCATATTCAATGTTAAACCAGCTGGAACAAGCTGGAGAAATATCCTTTTCACACAGACACTTGCCCTTTGTAGTTGATTTGCTACTAAACTTTGTTGCTATTAACCAACCAGGTAATCGTGAATTGGTAATCACATGATCCTTGTTGCTCAGAGTACGGTGTTCTGTGTTTTACTGTATATCTAACATGTAGCCACAGGTTAAAGAGTATAAAACTGAAAACATGGAAAAATGTAACTGACATTATAAGAAAAACGTCATCATATTTCACATGGTGACATTGTGAAATGATATTTTGGCTTTTGAACCTCAATGTTGTAGAGAGCGGTGTAATATTTTAAATCAAAACAAAACCATGAAAATGACCAAATTTGGAGTTAAAAGTTTTCACGATACAGAGACAATCAAAGACAAACCATTGTATTTTTTTACAAAGCAGGTTGGTAGTTAAGCGTGGTTGACATGACATGCCACACAAGGGATGATGGAGGTGGTCATAAATTGACCTCTGACCTCCCACTCAGATAGAGTATGTGCAGGGGTCATACTTTGGACCTGAGTAAAGCCCTGAAGAACCAGGGAACAGAGACCACAAGCATCTGGATCTTGATGAAGAGGGAAGGCAGCACATTGACCCGAACCTGCCTCTGTAGGCTCCTTAACAGAGACAACACCAGCAGCATCTTCCACGGATGGACAAATGGATGGATGGGGTGGAATGGCGGATATGTTGATGGACGGTTATGGAAATAAAAGCATTTAAGCAGAGAGAGCAAAGCGTTTAAGAATGGGGGATTATAACGACACACAAAGGTAGACAGAAGGATTGCTGAAGCTAATGCGTGACGGAGAAACATCCAAACTGAGATTGTGATTGTTTCTTACCTCTTTCAGCCGCTCCATGTCTTTGAGGTAGAATCCAATGTAAAAAAGGCTGAGATAAGAATTTACAAACTGAAACTGCAAGAGAAAAGAATTAAAAGACATCATGTCAAGAGAGAAAGAAATGTGTGAACATGAATTTGAAAATTAGTTTAAAAAATATGACTGTAAATCAGATGGGTAGGTTAGATGTTATGAAATGAAAAGTCACTCACAAGAACCATTTTGATGATGAGATTTTTCTCATAGGCACTCTGGAGTCTATAGTTTTCTGTGGAAACAAAATATAAATCATCATTTAGTGTAATGAAGCACTCTTTAGCAATGCAATACACTGAAAACTGTAAATAGAGTTTACAAGAGATTATCAAATATCCATTAAGACCATTTAATATTTTCTGATGAAAGCAATCTTTTATAATCGGTCTTAATATTTATTTCATTCACCAGTGTGAATGTTTGCAGTATATGATGTCTTGCTCTAAATGTAAATGTAGATTTGGATCAGTCTGGGGAACTACACTCTTACCCATGTCATTGAGCCAGCAGGCAATTTTCCTGTACACCTCGTCACATGCAGTCACAGTGATAGCTAGCATGATTTTGGGGATGAAGCGAGCTAGCCGAGGCATTTCCTTGATCCCCATCACAAACTCCTGCAGAGATACAATCGCAGATTTTTTATTTGTCATCTCCAAGAAACAACATCAACAGTTGTGTCCTTGGACAAACATTTTTAGGAAGATGTCTTTCCTTTTTTCTTTATTATTCTGCTTTATTCATAAGTTCCACTCATAGTCTGTCTAGTCTATGGTTCTATACACAGCCATCAAAGAAGTTTCTGTATCATTGCATCTGTCCTTTTTCGAAGATTTTCACCATCTATTTCTACTCTATTCATACAAGTAGGTGACATAAAAACAGATGCTGACAGCTGACTGACCTGCAGCTCGAAGCAGATGAGCATGACCAGGAAGACAAAACAGAGACAGAGGATACAGATGGGCAGGCTGACCAGCCACCTGAACACACGTCTCCGCCATGGAGGATAGTAGAACTCCTCACATCCTGTTATAGGACTGCAGCGCTTGACTCCCTGCCGAGAAAAAAAAGCATGAAAGGGCCTGAAAGAGGAGAGAAGAGGAAGATGAAGGAGTCAGAGCTTTAGTGTTTCTCACCCGGAACTGAGGACGTGGTTCCTCCAGGGATTCAGCAGGCGTGTCCAGTGTTCCCCACTTGTACGCTAGCTCAGCCCCCCTCCTCTTCCACCGTTCCAGAAACAGAGTGGCCCACACCACATTGAACAGTGCAAACACCACGCAGCAGATATCACGGCTTGTCTGAAACACATACATGCAGATACTTTAAACTGTAGTGTATATTAATGACGAATTTCATAATTTATTGATTTACGACCCCTTAAAAAGCACCGGCCTGAAGGTGGGCCTTTATTAACCTCATGTTAAATTATACAAGCAATTCAAAGTTTCAAAACATACAGATAAAAAAATGAAGTTGGAACTACTGATACAGAATCTAATGTGATATTGTGTCAATGTGGAGGGGAAATTGTATGTTATAGATTTGATACACTTTTTTAACATTAGTCATTAAAATCTCTGGAATGTTTAAGTTGTTTGTTTTGCCTACAGTAGATCACTTCTGGTTGAAGTTGTTTTAGGCTATGGCAGCTCTCCTCACCTGATCTGACTCGGTGAGCATCCACAACACAAAACCAATCACAGCAGGATATAACATTGAAGTGGTGTAGAAACCCAGCCAGGCAAAATACATGGCAATCTTCACACCAAAGTAGTCACAGATATCATCTGTAAACACCATAAAAACAATATTAAGAAAAATATATTTTGAGACAGACATCACAAAACATTGAAGGTAAAAAAAAAGTTTAAAAAAAAGATGTTAAGTATGTGATTCAAACTGTGTCATAAGTACTTCATTGTTCTATTATATGAATGTTAGAGTTTAACTGTGTGAGTGTTATCTTCTACTGACCTAAGGGTTGTTTCTCACAAACAGCCTGGACCCAAGACTTCATCAGCTGACTCAGGATCCTCTGCTCATGGAGAGGAAACACCTGCTGGATCACACCTCTTGCACTCAACTCTGGGACTGCAGAGAGAGTAATTAGTGTAAGTTACTGTAAAATTAATTTGATCAAAGAGAGAAACATAGATAGAAGAAGAGCAGATATAAAATAAATCTACTGAGTGCAGTAAAATATCAGATTTATCACATTCGGCTTCTCATGATTTAAGACCAGACCAGATTATTTCTAAAGCCTGCCAAGGAAGCTGTGCAATTAAGACAAAAACCTAAGCATCTAGCAACAGCGTACTGATAAAAGTTGCAGCTTACTGATTGGCTGGCCCTCCAGGAAGTTGATATTATGAAGCACCTCCCCATGTTTGGCACGTAGATTGTCCAGCCAGTATTTAATGATGCTCTGCCTCTCCTGCAGTAAAGAAAAGGTGAGTGTAAATTCCTGTAATGCATTTTTAGCATGTTTACATGTTTGCATATGTGTGTGTGTGTGTGTGTACCAAAACTGACCTGTGAGGTAAAGAAGCACAGCTCACTCTCAATGTTCTCGTAGATGTAGTCCTCCTCACAGGAGAAGCTCCGTGTTCCTCCTCCAAACTCGGGCTTCACCGCTTTCCTCAGTCCCATCTCTTCTGCACCTCGCAACAAACTGCAGGACAAACATACACACAATGAACACAAAATCTACCCTCTATTTGACTTCAGTCTGTGATGCTGCAGAGCACAGTAATAACAGCACAGTAGCAGAGTGTTGTTTTTCCAATTAAGCATTCCTGTTAATCAGACCATGCCTTATAGATGCAATGCACACTGGTCTACTGTTTTCCTTTGTATGGTTGTTGAGCATTGCGGCAAAATGGTCAGTCTTAAAAAACATTGCTCATTGTTCTTGAAACTGAGAGTTGTTGTGTTGTGTGTTATGTTGATGTTGTAAAACAATTAAACAATTAGTTATTCGACAGAAAATTGATTGATTGTTAAAGTACTTTATGAAGCAAAAATGCCAAATATTTGCTGGTTCTAGCCTCTAAAGTAGAAGGATTTGCTGCTTTTCTCTGTTTTTTTATTATCATAAATTGAATTTCTTTTGGTTTTGCACTGTTTATTGGACAGAAAAGGAAGTTTGAATATGTTACCTTGTGCTCTAGGGAATTGTGTTGATGGGCTCTATTTGCTATTTACTCTATTTAGCTGTGTAAGAAATGTTTCATTGTATTTGGTCAGTTTTTCACAGGAATAAGAAAACCAACAGCAACCAACAAAATGAGCAGAGATGTATTGTCCTTTGTAGTGTTAAAGTCATCTCAACTCTCCTCTAATACCTTAACCTCATCACTCTGCCTCATCATCTCATTTCCCATCAACCCCCTCCTCCACGTCTCCTCTCTTCCTCCCTCCTCCTCCTCCTCCTCCTCCTTCTCCTTTCTTCAGCCAGTCCTCTCCCCTCCCCTCTCTCTTCCCTCCCCATTCACTCTTCATCCTTTTATCTCTCAGAGTCCTCTCCTCTTGTTTTCTCTCCCCCCTCCTCCTTTATCCCATCATCCTTTTCTCCTCTCCTTCTGTCCTTCCCAGCGGCTTTGTGCTGAAATCGCAGTAATAATGCAGCACCACGCCCTCTGTTCCCTACTGGCTGAAAGCTCACCTCTCTCTTTCACATGTACATGTATATATAGCATACACACACACACACACACACACACACACACACACATACACATACATACAGGGGAACAACCCAGGTGGGCCTCTAAAATCCATCCATCATGCAGCTCCAGGCACATGGAGGAGCAGTACAGTGAAGTACAATCAACGCCATGATGGATTACAGCAGAAATGTGAGGTGTAAGCTTCTGTATCACTGCTGAATACTGCTTACTGCGCAGCACCATCACAATAAAGGTCCTTGTCAGAGAAAAAAACAAGGCTATATCTATTTAAACCAACTGTTTGGTAATCTAAGCCAATAACTGCAAGGCCCTTCAAAAGGTTCACTGCTGCCAGGAATCTTAATGAGATTCCCCCTCTCTTATTTAATCAAAAACTCTATCGCCTTTTACGCTCTCCAAAAATTCAAGGAGTCTTCTTTTGGAGACACAGTCAAAGGCAATGTGTGGACAAAGCTAACCTTGTAAGAGAGCAGAATACTGCTGAGGGAGAGTACCAGCACTGCACGCAAGGTTTATGCTAATTTAGCAAATATCTATTGGACGTAATATAGAAACTCAGCAGAACAGGGTGGAATGTTGTAAAGTGCCTGGTCAGAGTTGAGGAATGAGTAATGGACGGTGGGTCAGGTAAGAGGAGGAGGACACTGGTGTCACACCGAGTATGTTAATTGTTAAAATTGTGCTTTCTGCTAAAGTTGTTTTCAAAGCAATAAATGGAGCCTAACTGATAATAACACACAGAACAACACTGAACACAAGCTGTCCTGGATCGGGTTGCACCAGCTGTTTGTAAATCTACCACCAAGTTTGTGCATAAAGTTCTTAATTAATACTAGCCCGTTTCAAACTAGGAATTTATTTAATCAGGTTGCAGCATTAAAACTTAAAAAAGGTCTTAGCTAGTAAAAACTTAGTAATGTGTAAATTGGTTGCTAGGAAACATCTGTAGCACTGTCTAATACGAGACAACCAACGTAAATGTAAACAGGAAGTGAGTGTGACATAACTTCCAAAGATAACAATTTTAGGGGCCAAAAGACAAAATAAATTTAACTGCCAGTCTGACTGGTACTGTAGGTATGATTTTGTTTTATTTTTATCTGCATACCTGGAGAAATATGTGTGTTTAGAATTAGTAGTATTCATGCAATTTACAGTTAGAGGGAAATATCCAAAAATGCTAAGCTAACCGTTGTTATTTGGTCATTTGGTCTAAAGTTACTGGCTTTAAGTTTTTTTCCTGTGAAATTTTAAGTGTCAGGTCAGATATGTCAACCATATTTCTTATTTACCTCTTTTAGTCTTCGATCTGTACGGGTCTAATATTGGCAAGCTAACATTAGTTCAATTTGTTGATTCATCTAACTTTTGCTACAGTTCCACCTGGCAGTCAAATGGTGTAAATATTTAGTAACAACTAAATTCTACTTAAAAACCAGCTAGTTTGTGTGGTGTAATTGGTTGTAATTTAGTGATAAGGACTATAAATTTCCACTTAGATTTCCACTTATGTTATAACTAAGCTAAGTTTGAACTTACAAACAGCTGGTGCATCTCATACTCTCAGAATTTCTACATGGACTACAATTCTCTTTAAAACTAAACACATACGAAAAAGAACAATGTCATTTCAGTTGATAGGATGATATAAAACAAGGATACATTTAGTAAATAACACACCTGCTTACTTAGCTACACAACAGAAAGACAGAGAAAAATTCTCCCTGGTTTAGTACTTAAAGGAAATTCAAGGTGAATTTGAGAGGACGGAATACTTTCTGGGTTATCTTTTCTATCACATAAAATGTAGGTCAACCTATCTAACAGCAGGTGAGTGCGTGTAGAGAGAGGAGAGTGCGCTTCGTGTCACACAGCAATCATTTTCCTTGAGCATTTTATCTAAAACCCACTGGCACACTTTCAGAAAGCTCTCTCTGCATCCTCCCACCACATTACCCTGCTTCACTCCTTCCATTTCCTTATCTTTGTCTTTCTGCCTCCCTCTTTCTTTTCTCCTTCTATTATCTCTCCGTCTCTCTATCACTCACATCTCTTTCTTCTTTCCTTCTGGCCATCTGTCTATTCCCATTCCATTTATGTGTAAAAGGTTTGGACTCTCAGGATTTTTCAAGAGGCCCGTTGTTTAATGCACAGTCAGCAGAGAGGACTCAACATTTGTCAAGAGGTGAAATGCAGTATGGAGTATTTTTTTGGTGCTTGTGCTGCTGTGAGAGAGAGGCTACTCTGCATTACGAGGGAATCCTGGCACATACTGGCTACTCTTTGCTAAACAGACAATTGAAAGTGAACTTCACTGCTCGTGTGATTAACGTGGCCTTCCTGCATTTTGCTTGAGCTTTTTATGTTTTTATGTCTGTGTGTTTCAATCACTCCCTGAGTTGGAATATGTTCTATCGAACTGGTGGACTTTAGATTAACTTAAGTAGAGTACTGCCTATCTTCTTTACTGGGATTCACGGATTTTGGCTTATTCAACATAAAGTGCTTCCCACCTTCTTTACTGAGATCTGTTTTCTCTGGAGGACAGCAGCTGACTCTTCCTCCAGCCTGCCAGTTCAGGTGTGCCACAAAGTCTGTTCTGGCTCCCCTGCACTCTCTCTCAGCACCCAGAGCTGCACTGTCACTGACAGACTCTAGTGACTGGGGTTTCTCTTTAGTTGGAGCTCCCCTCATGTTTGCTGTAATTATCTACACTCTGTGACTGTGGCTGTAACAACACTGTCTCTCTGCCCAAATGACACAAGTGCTTTAATTATGATGTCCTACACCCCCACACAGCTACAGAGTTTACGCGGCTTCCTAATTACACCCGACAAGGGGTTTTTAACCCCGCTGCCAAGAATTTGGGACTTTAAGAAACAGAACTTGTTACATCCATAGAGGCTTGCACCGTGGTTTCAATGTGGAATACAGAAGCAAAACAAACTTGGGTGTCAGTATTGGAAACATCATGAGACCACCCTATACCAGGTGAGATGCAAAATATAAAGTGGATCATAGTGTCCTGCAGAATTTGCAGAGACTTCCATCTTCAGCTCTGTCTCCTGCAACCATGGAACTATTTAATACACAATCTCTCACCAATAAATCCCTCTTCGTACACAATCACATCTTGGACAAGGGGCTTGATTTCATGTGCCTAACTGAAACCTGGCATAAACCAGGGGACTACTTTGTGCCTAATGAGGCCTGTCTTCCTGGCTATAGTTACATGGAAAAAGCCCACAACTCTGGCCGTGGTGGTAGTTTAGCAGTCATACACCAGGCTGAACTGAAACTGTATCCCCTTCCAATGCCTGATCTTTCTTCTATTGAATACCTTGCTCTAAAATGTAAACCTCCATACTCCATGACGGTGCTTATCATCTACCGCCCCCCCCAAACCAAACTTATCTTTCCTCCCTGAGATAGACGACCTCCTCACCTCACTCTGTGCCATGTCAACCAACACTGTCATTGTTGGTGATATGAATATACATGTTGACAACCCCTCCTGTCATTTTGCAGTGGAGTTCCTGAGTCTGATTGAGTGTCTCGGCCTAAAGCAGCATGTTTATGTTTCTACTCACACCAGAGGGCACACGCTTGACCTGGTCATCACTGACTCCGCCCCCATCAATAACCAACAGATCTATGATCTGGTCTGATCTGTGTCCGACCTCAATGGATTTGACATTCCTGTCATCCCCTACTAAACCTAACTGTCAAATGCTTTTTGCACATCACCTGCCCTGCTTCTGCATCAGTGGATGAACTAGTGGAACTCTACAATACATCTCTGAGCAGTGTCTTTGATCTTCATGCCCCTGTCAAGACACGTGAGGTCAATTTTTCATGCACTGCTCCCTGGTTCACTCATGACTTGTGAAAAATAAGAACAGCTGGACGTGTCCTGGAACAACACTTCAGAAGCTCTGGGCTCACTGTTTGTAAACTGGCCTTCCGTGAACATCAAAGGACTTACTCAAAGTCCCTTAAAGATGCTTGGTCACAGTTCTACTCCAACGTAATGAATAACAATCCTGGCAACCCTAAGCATCTTTACTTTTAAATATATTTTTTAGGGCATTTTTGTGCCTTTATTATACCGACAGTAGAGAAAGTTGACAGGAAACAAAAGGGAGAGAGAGAGAGATAGGGGTGATATGTAACAAAGGTCCACTGCCAGAATCAAACCGTGGACGTTGTGGTTCCGTGGCATACGTCTTTACCTGTTTTTTGTTTGTTTCTTTGACTTTTTTTTTTTTTTTTTTTTTTTAATGGGGGGGGGTGTTTAATGGATAGTGCAGTGGTGGACAGGAAACAAGGGGAGAGAGATGGATATGACATGCAACAAAGGTCCCTGGCTGGAATCAAACCAGGGATGTTGCAGTTATGTGGCATGTGCAGTAACCATTAGGCTACCAAGGTGCTTCTCTTTTTTCTACCATAAATCACCTCCTGGAGCTAAAATCATCTTCCCTAGTTGAGACTACAGAAGAGTGATGTAAGAGCTTCATTGACTTTTTCAGGGCCAAGGTCAACAACATCCGCTCTCTAACGTCCAGCTCTTCCTCTCTGCCTCCTCCTGTCATTGACACTCTCTCTGGGAGCTCACTGTCCCTACTCCATTTTACTGGCGTCAGGCCGAGCCACATTGAGGAAATCCTCAGGAAGATGAAACCCTGTACTTGTTCCCTGGACCCCATTCCCCTAGCTCTGCCATCATCCACCCCCTCCTCAAGAAGCCCACCCTGGACCCAGAAGATCTTGCCAGCTACAGACCTATCTCTAACCTCTCCAATCTGTCCAAGGTGTTGGAGAAGGTGGTTGCTTCTGAACTTCAGGACCACCTTAAACACAACAACCTATTTGAAAAATTTCAGTCAGGTTATCATTCAGCACACAGCACTGAAACAGCTCTGCTCAGGGTTGTGAATGACCTGCTGATGGCAGCTGATGCAGGGTCCCCTTCTATCCTGATTCTCCTTGACCTGAGTGCTGCATTTGACACTGTGGATCATACTATCCTCTTAGACTGCCTCCACACCACCATTGGACTGTCAGACTCTGCACTTAAATGGTGAGTATGTCTCACTGGGAGGATGCGGGTCTAGATTGCTACCTGTCACCTGTGGTGTTCCACAAGGATCGGTTCTGAGCCCCATCCTGTTTACCCTTTAGATTTTCCCCCTTGGACGTATCATCAGCAGACATGGGATGTCTTTTCATTGCTATGCTGATGATATCCAGCTGTACATCAAAACTGCCAAAAGCCCTTCTGCAGCTACATAACACCTCAGCACATGTCTTAAGGAGATTAAGGCCTGGATGAGCACAAATTTCCTCCAGTTAAACAGCGGCAAAACTGAAGCTCTTCTTATTGGCACTCCACAACAGATTCAGTCATCCCCCATAGCTTATCTCACCTTTGACGGCCAGGACATCCCCTTTCCTCCTTAGTCACTAATCTGGGTGTTAGGTTTGACCCTCAGCTGACTTTTGATGACCTTATAAGACATCTATGCAAAACCTCTTTCTACCATCTCAAAAACATCTCTAAACTACACCCCTCTCTAACTCTGCCAGATGCAGAGAAACTTGTCCATGCCTTTATCTCCTCAAGACTGGACTACTGCAATGCACTCTTCACAGGGATCCCTGGCAGGAGCATCCAGGAGCTCCTGTACATTCAGAACAGCACTGCCGGGATTGTGATGAGAGTGCAAAAACACGAACATGTAACACCAATTCTGTTTTCATTGCACTGGCTCCCTGTCTCCTTCAGGATTGACTACGAAGTCCTGCTACTCACATACAAATACACCATGGGGGATCAAGCCTTCTGCTCTGTTGCACGGCACTTTGTGGAACAGCCTTCCTAGCCATCTTAGGGCACCACAGACCCTAGACTCTTTAAAAAAAAAAAAAAAAAAAAAAGAAGAAGGCCTAAAAACCTCTCTTTTCAGGAAGGCTTTTTCCTCTTAACTTCTATTACTATTTTCTTTATGTTGTGTGTTCTATGTTATTAATACTGTAGCACTTTGAGTTTCACTATGAATGAAAAGTGTGGTACAAAAATAAATGCATTATTATTTATTACATCACTTGGATTGTATTTCTCAGTATTTATACACCAAAGTCAGCGCCGAGATTAAAATGACCCTGAGCTCATCCACAGTTCCCCTGGGGATTTATTCAAAAACAAAACAACGCTGAACTGAGTCTGGGCAATGTAATCAGAGTTAATACAATCCATACTGTTTAGCCTGACTCTAACCTTCAGCAAAACTTTAAATAACCTGCAGCACAGAGGCCACAAGCAGAAGAGCGGTGCAGATACACCAGGCACCATGGCAACTTCACTAACTGCAGCTAAATATAATACTATGATAAACGAAGGCACTATTTTACACCTGCAAAGAACGGCAGAGATATTTTTGTCTTTAAAATCCCAACTTCAGTAGTAGCATTTAAATATATCTCAACCTCAAACTACCAGGAGAAGTAACATATACTGTATTATTCATTAGGCAGTTTATTGTTGCTCTGCTTCTTGCCTGTGCTCCTTCCACTATAACAGGGTGACAAATTCACACACATACAGATAAAGCAGTAACAGCACTACCTTTAAGAGGTCATGACAACAAAACAGAAAATACACAGCAAGTTGCTTTCGGATCTGATGTTCAGGAGGGTTGAATATTGCTCAGTGTACAATTTAATACAACAGTGTTGAAATTAACTATTTTTATATAAATCTGAGAATATTTTAATCAATTTCAAGGAATAGTTTAACATTTTGAGAAATGTGCTTATTCGCTTTCTTGCCAAGAGAAGATCGATATGTCTGTATGCTAAATATGTATAAATACGTATTTCCAAAAATGTCAAACTACTCCTTTAAGAATATGAAATCTATCTTTATAAAACTCAAGGTATTGTAACTAACTTTTTTCTTCTTTTTCATACTTAGTAACTTTTTATTGTATTACTGTATTATTGTCATACTAATTTAACTTAAATAATGAATCAATAAGTCTATCAATTTTGATGGATTAATCATTAGTTTAACTAAAAATTACAAACGTTTACTTGTTCCAGCTTTCCTGTTTTATGTGATTGTACTGAATATCTTTGGGTTTTGAATGGTTGGTTAGACAAAACAACACATTTAGAATATTATTACATTGTGTTCTGGGAGACTGTAAACATTTTCACTATTGTCCCGCCTTTTATGGACAAAACAATTTGTTGATCAATCAAAAAATATTTGACAAATGAATCAATGAAAAAAGTATTAGTTGCAGCCCTTCTGTCAATAAGACAAAGTACATAAAAATGAATGAGTAAATACACGTTTGACATTTATTTAGTGCAGCGTTCTTACTTTTCATATGTGGCGGTGACGAAGAATGCGTAGACACGTGTGTGCTTGTGATGTCGGATTTGGATGATGAGTTCTGGGATTCCCAGCCGGATGTGATTCAGCAGCCATAGCAACGTGTGGTCATCTGTAGTGTCTGTGGCAGGAAATGGAAAACAAAATACATTTTCAACCATACTCACGCATCACTGTAAACAGGAACTGCTGAGTACCCCCACAGTCTTATGCCATTTATTCCTGAACAGCTGGAGGTTAAGCGTTGTACTAACAAACACTTGAGAATGACTTTTCTCCTCCGCTGGTCATAAACCTGTTTCTCTGACCTTCACGCTATGACTAAGAAAGTTTAAGAAGTGGTATTATTAACATCACAGTCATAATCCCCATCTTCATTATCAACAGTTTACAACTACAGGTTCACATAATAGCTGAAAACACTCTGCTGCTTAGTGGTGGGTTGCTCTTTAAGAGATACAGAATCATCCAAAAATAATTTAACTGGAGGAAATTAAAAGGAACAAAAAGAGTATTGCTGTCTTTCTTGCCATCATAGAGAATTTGAAGGTAAATGTTGAAAAGTTGAAATGGAATTATGAATTTACAGAGCATCAAACTAAAATTATGTTTCATATGGCAAATTTGTGTTAAACAGCATAATACAAAGGTGTATGTGCTCTTGTACATCTATATTTGTGAGGACTAATATTAGATAAAGAACCTGACAGTGAAGATATTTTTGAAAAGAAATTTAGAAAAAAAAAAAATTCTGTCTGGTCCTCACTTCTTCAAAGGCTGGTTGAAGGTTAAAAATTGGTTTTAGGGTTTAGCAGAGCTAAAAATATTAGTCGAATAGTCAGAAAATTAAGTTTCAACTATTTTGATAATCGTCTGAGTCACTTTTCAAGCAAAAATACCAAACATTTTCTGGTTCCAGCTGCTCAAAAGTAAGGACATGCTGATTTTCTTTGCATATAATAGGATACTGGATATATTTAGGTTTTGCACAGTTAGGTGGACAAAACAAGCAATTGGAATATATCACCTTGAACTATTTATTGACATTTTATGGACAAAACAATTCATTAAAAAATGATCTGCAGATTAATTGTTAATCAAAACTCTAAGCATGTAGTTACAATGGTTAAGGTTAGGGTTAAGGAATGCATTACTATCTGTCAACGAGAGTCCTCACAAGTATAGAAGTGCAAACGTGTGTGAGTGTGTGTGCGTGTCTGTGTTTGAGTACTTGACCTGCAAATGTCATGAGCACATCACAGTTCTCTGTGGGCACCGTTTTCATCCAAGACTTATGAGACATGATGTGTCTCCCAGCCTGCAGCAGCCGCTTTCCAAACAACTTATCTGAGAGGGCGAGAAGAGGAGAGAGCGGGAGAAAAAGAGAGAGAGAGAGAGAGTCACCTTTTCAAAGTGAAACAGTGTAAGAAGCAATGACATTTCTAACATTTTCAGCAAAACTCCTCCTCCAAATCTCTTACCCCCGCTGCCCCTGCTGCCCCAACACACAGACACAAAATCGTCCTTCTCGACGGGACAGATTTAAATGTCACGCCCCTTAACCTCACAACATGAGACTGACAGAGCTAATCCTGCCCTGCCAAGACCAGAGGCCACACATTGTCCACACTCTCAGAATTGTCACATTCACACACACACACACACACACACACACACACTCAGCTCAATCAATTCAAAACATGCGGTGCAGTCACTTCTCTGTACTGTGATATCTCATGGACGTCCTTTAAAGAACACTCTTCAAGGTTCACTAGACGACAGTTAAATATTTTGACTGTGCTGCATATACAACCATGAATTCAGCTCCTGTGTAGAATTACCATCTCTCTATTTCTGAAGTCAACAGCACACCAAAAATAGCTTTACTGTAGCCACACAGTAATGTCACATTATAACACAGCTGCCCTTAATGCAGCAGTCTGAAGGAAAATAATGCACAGTACAATTCTTCTATGGTTACGTCATGGGAAAAAAAAAAAAAAAAAAAAAATCACACTTTTGTCTCCAGGCTCAAATGAACTTTATTTTCAATTTGACACCTCATTCATCTGTCACTGACCCACTGGAGTCTCATATTCTCACAGATTTGTTCTTCAGAAAGGCAGCAGTGCCAGTAGTTTAAACAGGACTAAGCCATTCTTTAACCCCAGACCCTGCTCAGCTGTCAGAGAACAGTTTGTGAAAAATGTTTCCCGGGTCCTGAATAATAATGACAGCAGCCTGGTGAGAACGCCTGTCCCACAACAGCCCTGTGATCACCGAGGCGTGGGTCGTTAGAGGAGCCAGAGAGTGGAACACTTTTCAGAAATCACACACAAGCACGTTTAGTATCACAACATTAATCATTTATATAGAATATTGTTTATTTATATGTATTTGAAAGCAGAAGGATATGGTAGATATCTAAGAGTGGAAGCAAAAGAGAGCAAATATGAAATATGAGAGTTACGTATCATTTTACATATGAAGTTGCTGTGTATATGATCTGGTTTAGGTAGTATTACTTACATTACAAAACAGAATGCATGCCATGCACACACACACAGAAAGATCAAGGGCATGGCAGGCTGTAAATTTAACCATGACACACATGATGCGGTAAATCACACAGTATCTGTGTGTTCGGGGGATCCAATAAACACCTGTCACATAAAAACATCATTGTGCTGCTGCTCAGCATGTTCTTCTACTTCCTGGAAGAGAGTGATGACAGAGAGCGACAGAGTGAGGCGTGCCACAAACTTGATGGTCTGTTCCAGAGGATATACTGTATATGTATTTGTTTTCCATGTTTACATGTTTATGGACATAAGCACTACACTAAACAACAGTGTAAAGCTGTTGCACAAACAAAGTCACTATTTTAAATCCATTTTTCACTTCACTCCCCTCAGCTCTACAGAGTCTTTTAGTCTACTTTGGATTAATGTTTTGGTTTTCCGGCCTGTAAAATTAGCTCTCTGTCTTGTTTACAGACACAGCAGGCAGCTATTTTTTTTTACCTAAAAAGCTCAAATAAACCCATTGTACACTACCTGCCCAGCACCAAACAGCAGACATACAAAGTTAGCAACTAGATGGTAAAAACAGAGCATTTAGCCACTAAACCAAGTTCAAGCAAAACGGTGGACAGAAACAAGACTCCAAAACCAAAACAACTTTATTATGTGATAATATGTCAACGCCATGTTTAAAGCTTGTTCCGCTGCCCCAAAGTGGCCAAAAAATTTTAATGCAGCTTTAAATCTTTCCACAGAAGTGTCTGAAAAGATTCTCAGTCATCCAGGTCATAGTTATCCATCATTCTTATCCATTCTGTAAAATTAGTTCAATGTCCAACTACATTTATTTGTTGCTCACTTGTCACATTAACATTTAATGACAGTATTTTAGCATCCTATTTTACTCTGTTTTTATTTATTAGTGTTGTACCTCTTTGTTGTAGTTATGCAGTTTTACAACGTTATGTAGATCATTTCATGATTTTTATCCTTGTTATTATATTTTAATTATTATCTTGTTGCTCTTTTTGTTCCCCTTTTCTTCTCCAGAATGCATGATAAAGTAAAAAGAAGTTAAAGACATTAGAGACACTGAAAGGATGCCAACTAAATAAAAAGCTTTACCCAGTAAAATCTGAGGACTTGTCTACCTTTAAAATTCAACTTAACATATTTGGCTGAGGATGATATTTTCTGTCATGATACATCAAAACACACTGGTTCCTACAAGGAGAATTTGACTTGAAGGTAGCAGTACTATTAAAAGGATCTCTCTCTTCTCAGTACTTACAAAGAGGTTGTGACAACTTTATCTGGTTCCACGCCGCTTTTCCCTTTTGAAGAACATTTTCAAACATCGCAGCAGGCCGAACAGGAAACAGAGTGAGGTATTTTTGACTTTTTAATCTTGAGTGGTACTCCTGAAATCTGACTGGCCGCACCACTGTGCTTTAGATGAAATGCTGCAGGCAGCGCTGCGGCATGACAGCAATTCTAATGAGTCCTGTATTCATCACTGAGGGCAACACACACAGCACACATCCACAATCCTGGAACAGCAACCAGATTGGTTTCTCTACCAACACTTTAATTTATGAGCCCCAATAGTGAGTGTGTGCTCGAATGGTTTGCACGCATTTGTGTGTTTGTTACTTGGTTGAAATTGAATAGTGTTTCATACACAATCCATCAAGGCTCGACTGCTCTGATCAGAGCAGTTTGACAGGTGTGTGTATATGTTTGTGTAAGAGTCTGTTTTGTACCGCACAAACATTTTTACATTATTTTATTAAAAATCCATACTTGAGAATTCTCTATATTGAGGTTTTCTCATATAAACTACATGCAGTTTACACAATACACAACATATTCTGAGCATCATCTTGATTTTGAGCTCATTACTTATTATCGTTTTTAAACTCATTTGCTTCTCATTATCTCTTGCTCCCCCCCTGTGATTGATTTAACAAGGGTAATCAATTTGCATTGATGGCTACCCAGTTTTAGCCCATTAGTCTTCTTCATGAAAACAGTGAGTGTCACAGATATTTTGCACATGCACTGTATGTTGGATTTTGAACTGTAAACACATTTTACTGTTTAAAAGTTTGATTTAAAGTAGAGTTACAGGTTTAAAGTTCTTCTAAAGTTTTTAAGTCTACCCAGTTCTATGTACGTTTTTTACATTACAGCCCAGAAAATCTTTATATATATATTTTATACAGACAACTAAATAGAAAAATAATCACAAATGTTGTTTATGTTGGCAAAATAAGAGAATTTCTGAGCTTGAAAGCACCCTTTGGCCCTGTAACAGAAACCAGGTCGCTGTTGAGCAGGTTGGCCCAAGGCTAGCAGTGATACAGATAAAGCCTGTATTACTCACGGCCCTCACAGAGAGACGGCCGTTCCAGGGCTAACGCTTATCAGACAGCAGCCAGGCAGGCGTAACAAGCAGGGTGTCTTTCTGTGATCTGAGTCGCTCTCTGAAGCATTTCTGTGGGGTGTTTATGTGTGTTAATGTGTGTGTCCACGCAGGTATTTGTCTATGTGCGTGTGTGTGAGCCTGAGATATAAAGTACCAGATTAATAGGGTGTAAGTCAGTTATGAAACTCAGGCGAAACACTAAAATGAAGGTCACAGACACTTTAAGAAAGACTTGATGATGCATTTACGGTCCTCGCTGGCTGTGTGAGCCTGTTTGATAATTGGCTGGTCTTTATGCTTGACTGGAGCACTTTTATTTCATCAGGTGAAGGTTATTTTAAGTTTTGGGCTGAATCTTTAAGCAGTTGAAACAAAAGTTTGGGTTGAGTTTAAAGAATACGCATTATACTTGTGAATGTCACTCAAGTCAATCATATGGTTGACTGTGTAAACTGGTATATTTCTATTTGGAAGATATATCATATACAATATTACTGAAAATACACCCTCATCTAGTCATAGACTGACTAGGGTGATTTATGACAAAAAAACATACTGTATTTTTCCCTTGCTGTCAACTTAAGTCAAAGACCTGAACACAATATGAGATAAAAGTGTCTTTTGCATCAGAATATGAGTTCATTTGAATCTTCCTTGAAAGGAACAAAGTGGATGGTACTTTAGGCATTTCTGCTTTTCCTAAACGGTACCCTGTGGAGTTTCTGACCTGTAGTAGCACCATGGAGCTGTTTTACACAGTCCTGCCAATGGTTTTACACTATTCCAATGATCTACAAGCAGCAATAATGCACCAAGAAATGCAGCAATGCATCAGCAAAGGCAGGGAAGAAGAAGACGGCAAGTGAAAAAATCAGCTATGCAAATGCTTTATAAGGAAGGAAATGCATTCATTACGCATGTTAAACTCCAAGTATACACACATGCATTTTGGTCATTAACACTTAATGTAAACATAACTTATATTTGTTTATAAGAAAACTCCACAGGCCCCCCTAAACTACATTATATGGATAATGCAGCGATGGGTGTGGAGGGGGGGAACAGAAATATAGAAGAACTTGATGACAAGAAACAGTATAATTAAAGAATAATGCAACCGTGCAACCTTACAGCATCATATACCAAAGACTTGCAGGACCTAAAACGTAGCCTTGGATCTTTGCAGACCACACATTTACAACTTTATAAAATGAAAGATAAAAAGACAAATCTAATTTCAAGTTCACATCACTTTCCTGAAGGTAGTATATGGAGAAATTCATGGTAAAGTAGGCTATGCAGTATGGCACTTAACAGAAGAAATATTGTGTAAGTTAAAGTGATAACCTCAAAAGGTGCTTGTTTTCTCTGACAACCACCTTGGTGATTAGCAGTTACTGCCTCAGTGTTTTGCATGAGAGCTACTAAATAAGGCAAACTACACTGTACATTTCATCTGCCTTATTTCAAACAAGATGCTGCTGTTGCGTCAGTAGATGTGAAACATCACTTTTGGAGCAGAGAACTGTTCAAAGAAAAGCAACTTAACCTTATGCAACATATGACATTACTAATAGTGTTAATGGTATGTGCACAGGACGTTGTGTAATGTTATTATTATTTGATAGGAGGAAATCAATATTATCTCATTCTGAATTATGACTGGGAACAAAGTTTGTTTGACCAAGCATCCAATCATGAGACGACAACATGTATGCTGAATCACCATAAATGGTCTAAAAGACCTACAGCACTGGTCTACTGCACTGCTGTGAAGCTGAGGAGTTACATTTTCAAATGCACCTCTAGAAAAAGATACCCTCACTAAGTGTGCCTGGCAACAGTGTGTATTTCCTCGGAGGCTGGAGACTACAACAGGATTTGACCATTTTTCGCAGCCAAGAAAGGCTTTGTGTCGAGTCATTTTAAAGTACAACTCTTATCTACACAGACTAACAGAGAGACAGACACAAACACAATAATAGTGATGGCAGGAAGACTGACAGAACTCCCAACAGACATGAAGGGAGGATAGCAAATAAAACAGGCAGAAAACATCCATTGTCACGTCTACGGAGAGAGAGTGAGTGTGTATGTGTGTGTGAATGAAGCAAATGACCCTATTAGACCGATTACATCAGTAAGTGGGACTAGATTAGAGCCTGATCGAGTTCAAGCACCCAATAATTTTCTTAATAAGAGTAATCTCTGTCCCCAATTGTACAGTATGTCGCCATCCTGTACAGTCCACACCCAGCCACACTGGACCATGAGGCAACATTACTGATAGACAGTGCCCTTTCAAACCTGTTCCCAACTCTCCGCCTGTCTACACAAACACACACAGGCACACAGTAAAACATGCAGACAGAATCACAGAGCATCACTACATATGTATGTCCTGTATATGGAGGGGTCCACCAATGACATGCATACTGAGTCATCAAATCATGCAGCTGAAATGTCTTAAATAAATACCAAATAAGACAGTTCCACCTGTGAAGATAATGCAACCGCAGCCCACATTTTCTGAGGGAAAAATGCAAACCATAATCCTACCTTCTCTTATCTGTCCCTTTCTCTGTCTCCCTCTTCTTTTCCCTCCCTCTATCTCCAACTTCCAAACACTGACTTGCTTTATTGCTTCTCGCAACAGCTACCTCACTGCACCCTCCCAATGCAAGGTACTATGCACAGTCTGCATACATTTAGGCACCAAATCGACAAACACCAACACCCTCAGTTGCACACTGCATCTTTTTTTTTCCCACTGGCAGCTGCACACACAGATGTGTTTTAGATGATATGAAAGCCCTTCTTCCCATTGAAGCAGAGCACTCCTTCTGTCTCTCATCGCTCTCTTTCACCTCAGACTGTTCCTCTCTTCCACACCATAGCCATCTCTCAGTCTTTCTCTCTCTCTCTCTCCTCTTTATATCTTTTTGCTACCACCATCTTTGCCTCTCTATCTCATCCAAATCCTCTCTCTCAGTCCCCCCTGGACAGAATCCCTCAGTCCCTCCTTGCTTTCTTTTTATTTATTTTTCTCTCTCAGCTCTCCTGCTTAGCCTCTCACTCAGGCTGTCTCGAGAGTTATTTGTGATCACTGTGAACATGGAGCTCCTATGGATAATGCCTTCAAGCTAGGCAGAAGGGGAAAAAAGAGGGTGACTGCTTGATTCTGATACAAATAAACTTTGGTTAACAGAGCGCAGATGCTCTAGTGGCCAAATACTAACACAGCATTTTTTTTTGTGTGTGTGTGCAAAAGCTTAATTTCAGGAATTAGCAGTAACATTACAACTGCTGCAAAAACCATCACTCATCACTTCAAAAACTGACATTGAAAGGACTTAAGACGAACCTGCTGCAAGTTTTCTTTCAAAGACGAGCGCTAGTCAGTGATCAGAACTGGTTTCCTGTAGCTGTATTGCAATCAGCCTGCAATCAAGTTTGCTCCTCATCATCTTCCTTCTCCAGCCATTAATAAATCACTTTATTATACAAGACTCAGATTCAATACAGTCCTCAAAAGGAAACTTAAATGTATTTTTATTTTGGATCAACAAAAGAAAGTGAGACAGTCTACAGACATGCTCGCAGCTCTGCAAGGCGGTGCGTAAGCGCAGTGGGACTTTGAGCTAAATGCTAATGTCAGCATGCTAACATTCTCACAATGACAACACTAACATGTTAATGTTAAGTAGGTGCAATGTTTACCATGTTCTCCATCTTATGCTGTATTAGTGTGTTGGCATGCTAACATGTGCTAATTAGCACTAAATCCAGGGTACAGCTGAGGCTGATGGGAATGTGATACGTTTCGCAGGTATTTTGTCATTAACTCAAATATTTCGATCTGCTGATGGTGATACAGGAAAAGTCTAGGGATCACCAAAGTTATTACAGTTCATTTTGAGGGGAACATGAGTGGCTGTACAAAATTTTGTGGCAAAGCATCCAGTAGTTGTCAAGATATTTTACTGAAACCCACAAATGTAAAACCTCCACCTGAGGAAAACTCAGGGAGATCACCAAAGACAGTAGAAATCATCTGAACCATGAATGTTTTTGCAAAATTTCATAGCAATGCATGTAATAGTTGCTACATTATTTCAGTTTGGAACGAAGTAATGGACCATCCAACCAACATTGCCATGCCTAGACAAAATAATGACTAGAGAGACGTGTGTGGTGATAAGAGAACCTGTATGTGTCATAGCTGAGATTAAGATTGTCTTTCCAAGGCAGGGAGATGGGAGGTGTCTGTTCCACCTTTGTGACAAATGGGATGAAGATGTCAATGCCGGTGGATGTCAGAACTCTGGTTTCCTCATTAACAGGCGCGGGGAGGATTATAGGGACTCGTCCTTGGCTTCAAAATAACAATGATTACATGTGACACTGGAGCCGCCTGAGGCTGAGAGCCAAGAGAAGGACGAGGCAAGACCATGCAAGAAGAAAAGAGCCACAGTGCTCACACAGCAGAATAGTTGAAGTATCACTTTTCCCCATCCTGTCCTCTTTCTCTCCTTTACATCACTCTTTTGTCTCCGCACTAAGTCTCACTAAATCTGCCTCCTTCATTTCCCACTCTTTCTTTCTGCCGAGCAGACTAATGGCTGGTTCATTCTAGGTTAGCTGGTTAATTTGGGTGAAAAAGCAAAGAAACCTGTAATATCTGTATCTTAGAAGCAGTACTGTCTACAATGCAGTCAGGTAACAATCATGAACAGAAGCCAGTGTTGAATCCCTTTCATGCCCAGTCAATGCAGACTACTCCTTCAGACAACCACAGACCGGTTATCTGACTGGCTGAATTGACTATTGTCAGAGGGGCGGATTACGAATTATGAATACACCAGTGGTGATGATGAATATAGTGGAGTGAATAGCAGCCTTTGTGGAGCAAACAGACCTCCTTGTTGAGCAGTGGGCAACTGCCAAAGTGGAGGAAGGATTTTCTGATGAACACACAGAACAAAAAAGGACACGGATTACACTTGTGAACACGCATAAATGGTCATTTTTGTGTTTTTTGGAGCAGGTTAAAGGTTACTGCAGCACCATGGTACAAGATACTGGTCTTGTACCTTGAAACAAATTAAAAATAAGATGGAACTGATATCAAAGTCTTAAAGGATAAGTCAGGGAAATATTCTTTATTTTTCTTAATGTCAACAAATCTCATGATCAAAACCAACAATGAATTGATCCTATTAACAAGTGTTATCTTTAAGCCTGATGTAGCTTATTTCTGTTTGCCCCAGACCTCCATAGTTGTCAAAAAACTATTGAAAACACATCAATGAGCTACATCATTGTACTGTACTGTCCTTTCATCATCATGAACATGGGCACTAGTTTCTTTTGAGTCAATCCTGTATTCACTTTCCTTGTCCTGTAAATTCTTGCTGGTGTTTATTAATCCAGAGAGGAAAATAGTCCCCAACAAATGTACAATTTGCTCCTAAAAAACAGAAGGGACTGGAGCATGCTGATTAATTTTGCAGCCTTTAATTGTGCAAACAGACTAACATTTCAACACTACTGTGTCTTCATCAGAGTCAGGTTGTATAATTTGCTCCTATTTGAGGAATGTTTGCTAAAAACTGCAATGCTCAGCTGTTTTAGAAAATTACTGAGCATTTTTAAAAATGTAACTTTGTATTTGTCATCCATTTTAAAGATTTACTTATTCTTCGGTAAATCTTAAGACCGAGTGCCACAGACAGGGTATAGAAGAGAAATGGACATATTTTCGGTTTTGGTCTTTTTATTGAATTTGTTGACAGTAAAAAGATATGGAACGACACAAGCTTTTTCCTTTAACCTAAAAATGTGTGCTGCTCTGCGCAATGCAAATTTGACTACTATAAACACAAATTATTTTTATTCAGAGCACACTGAGGATTCAGAGGAAAACATACGCATAAATTATTAAGGAGCTTTAACAAAGGGCATTAGTCTCTAATGTAGGTGTGTTACTGTACATTTGACTGACTGTACCGGGCTCAAACCCAGCAACTATCTCGGGAAAAAAATTAAAGGCTACAGACAACAGTTGAGAAACTCAGACCTTTTTGTAACCACATCTATTTAGTGAAGGTTAATTGAATTATGAAATGAAATACAGGAATGAGATTGCTTTCCTGAAAATTGAAGGGATCCAGTTTGTGCCAGTGTCTCAGGGGGTCATTCATAATTATAATCACTAGATAATCAGGCACTTTCGTGTAGTGAGAGATTTCAATAATATACCGTCACACAAACTGGGTATTTTATATCAGAAATTATGCTGGGTGCTACAGCAACAGAAGAAGGAAGGATAATAACAGAGTGAATTTAGAGAAATACATTTCGATACTGTAGCTGTGAGTCAGTCTGTCTGACGGCTGTGCACTAACTGATCTGTATGATGGTACGATACTCTATTCCTGGACAGGAAAGATGAGGAGGAAGGCTCAGAGTCGGATCAATACCCAGAGGAACCAGGGATTATTGTACATTACTACACCATTCCTCCTATTTCCTTCCCCGCTCAATGACAAGCAGAGGAAGACATCATTAATGACTTAGGCAGCTTTGATTCCTTGCGTCTTTCAAAAAGAAGCTTGAGGAAGATCTATGCAGCATTTCATATCGACTTATTTAGCGCTTCAGTTTCAACAGTGCAACATTAGGAAGTACTACTATTATACAAATGACACAAAACATATACAATCCAATACAAATTCTTGAGTAAAAGCAGTAGAAGAAGTGTAGTAAGTGTGGTATAGTTCTTTTATTAAAATGTGTATTGACTGGTTAATCTGCAGCCAAGAGCAGGGTTGAGAAAATAACAGTAAAACAAACTGATTTTACAATTTTCCAAAGTCTTTGTATCTTTAAGTCAGTGAAACCTCTTCATTTAAAAAGGAAAACTAATTAATTTTCTCCATGTGAATGGAGACAATCACATTCAAGGACCTTTAGACGAACAACAGGCTGGCGAAAGGAGCAAAGTGAATTTGCTCTGGAGATATTTCTCTCAAATGTATATACAGGTGTTAGAGCAGTGGCAATGCAGTTTATTTTCCTTGACAGCTCGTTTCTTCAGGCATCATCGGAAACACTGCACAGTCGCAGCCTTCTCATACTATAGCACTTTGCCAAGTGAAATGAACAGGAGTAAAAACTGCAGCAAGCATAACACAGAGAGCCAGAATTGTGAGTGTCTGACCATATGACAAAAAGACGTGTAGCCAAACAACAGATGCTGCTGTAGATGACACATACATTATATGGATTTTTATACGTGATTGTGTGGCCTGAACAGTAAGAAAATGGCAAGGAGAAAGGAGAAAATAGAGGGATAAAGGCAGAGGAAATATATGAGAGGAAAGCATAATAAAAGCCTGTATTTTTCTGTTGTAGGCTTCCATCAGTCAACACCGACTATGTGCAAATATATGAGCGAGAACAGAATGTTCCCCTTAGCTGTGGACAGACTTTCACCACATCCAAATTCTTATTAAAGGCAGGGGCCAGAATCTGACTGGGCTTTTCAGACAAAGAGGCAAAGATGCAAACCAAAACAGTGTTAATAACACACTCAATCCTCATCACCCCCCCTGAACAAACCCCTGCTGTGCAGCCATGCTTTGTTTAAACCCACAGAACTTTATTCCAAATTTTAGTGGAGATCCCAAAGTTTTCATAGATACTAAACATGTCTATAAAAAACTGTATAATGATGATGATGATGATGATGATGCATGAGACATTAAGAATATTTCCATTTGCTGAAACACCAAAAAACCATAGGATGGCTGGTCCTTGGCTGTTTTTTGAAGGTTAATGGCATTGGCATGATAGAAAGCTCAACAAGGACCAATAAAAATAATGCAGTGCCTCGGTGATTGATGTTGCCTCTGGCAAGCATAAAAATGAACACTGTATGAAAAGTGATTCTCCTTCATCTATCATCTACCTCAACAAGGAATACAGATATAAAAAAAAGGGCCAGAAAAGGGAAAACATTTTTGTATTTTGTACAAAATTGTATTTTGTATTCTTCTGTATTTTTTACAGATAGTTGTTGACCTACAGTCAAGTTCTTATCTGTCATCATCTTATCTCTCACCTTAGCTCTATTGCTAATAATTAAGCAAAAAGTGTTGTTTCCCCAATTAGTGTAGTTTCCCCCTTTACAGAGCTGCATATAAATTACTCTCTCAAAACACTTCAGTCGGCAGAAAGGGTAGAAGCAGATGAGCACCGATTCTGTTCCACATATGCACTTCCTGCCCTACTCTCCTACCAAACAAGATAAAAACAAAGAGCCGTGCAGGACAAATTAGGGTGAAAATGTTTGTATGTTGCAGCATTTTTGAGCGTGCATCACCTGGAACAAACAGAATATGCTGCTTTCTACTCAGCTACTACTAACTTAGAAATTCAGCCTGCTTTAGAGGGTAATGAGGAGAAGACAATAAGGATTGATTCAACTTCTCTAACTACCAAACAAATATTAAAGTATAGTGGCTAAACAACACAAGTGACAGGAGAGTACTAGGAGGGAAACAAGTATGATGGAGAGGATGGAGACCTACAGAATATTACAGACTGATTGTGCTTTATAATTCCCTTGCTTATCATTGACTGACTGTGCTAACACTGACATGGATAATATGTCTAGTTATTAACTGGAGGAGAAAGATCTTCCTCCCCTTGTGCTGTATGTTACTTTCATAGCCCTTTAGCCTTCTCTGGAGGCTGCAGAGGCTAAAAACAGCATTCTTCACCGTGGTCATTGTATTTCTCCTGGCTTTGCTTGGCAACTACAAAAAAAAGGAAATAAAATCCAGGCCTAGTCAGTGCATTCACAGAGGATAAACTAAGGACAGGGTGACCGAATGTACTACAATCCTACTTTTTCCTTCAGGAATGCACTATCAGTTTCACACAGGAGGAGGCTGGTTATTGACTCTGCTTTGATCACAGTGAATGGAGCCTAAACTCACCGATGAGATCTCTGCAACAAGCCAATGGCTGCACACAAGGCAGAAGACAGGCAACACCAGCAGCATGCCGGCTGTGCTTCGAATGCATTAAGCTCTGGAGTGTGCATTATCATTTTCTGCTTACAGTTTGATAATCTCCATGGCTATAAATGGAAAAGTGTAAACTTCCAGAGGGCATGAATGGGGATTTAGAAGTTGGTTGGCTAGAAGCAAAGAGGCATTAAGGGTGATATGATAAAGCCATTCAAAACTTGAGAATCTAGGGCAAGTGAATCACCACTGGCAAGACAGATGGTTTATCATAACTCAGGGGAAGTGTTTGTAACTTCCTAAAACATTACCATATCGAATTCATGTGGTTGAAAGTGATCTACACAGCAGCATAGTTACAGGGGGATGCCGTCCCCTGAAGGTCTCTGATGATACAGGTGGTACAAGTAAAGCATCATCTCTGCCGCAGCTGCAGGGTAGCATCTGGAAAACCAAGCCATCAAGAATCAGGTAACAGATAGGCAGACTGTGCTGTTGGTCGGAGGGTGTAGCCACATTGGTTGATCCGTCACTAAATGGATATAAATTCAGCAGAGCGTGTCGCTCTCAGTTTGTTTTAGGTTTTATTTAAAACAAGGAACACTTCCTTGATGATAGCATGATAGCAACACATCAACCAGCTTCAAAAAATGTTTTTTTGCTGAAAATGGATATAAATCTGGTAACAACTGTTGTATCATCAGCTCTGCACAATGAAAACAGACTTTTCTCAGTGAACAAAAGAAATTTGTTCACATTGGTTCAATTTCTCTATTTGGACACACCCTCACCCTCTCTGTGTCAACCAAGGTCATCAAGGTTTTCAGGTACTGAAAAAGATACTGATTCCAATACCTCGACTTGGGGTATCTCTGAGAAACCGATCCAACACCAGTGCTCTGTTTTTCCTGATTTTAAAATCTGCATGCCTCACTTTGTGGGGCTCATTGGAACCAATTTTATGTAAAGTAACATGAATCCAGGGATTGCTGTGGCGCTAAAGACTGAGCCAGAAGCCCAACATGACTGAATGACTGTAACTGATAGCAGAAACACTGACACTGATGATGAAACTGCATTTAATGTGGATAAGTCACATCATTGCCGATACATATCCGCCTAATACGGTCGGTATTTAGCACAGTATTGATGAGGTGATGAATCTTATATTTCTGACAACAGAGAGATCAGTTTGGGCAGTTAGCATGAGCACATACAGCCACTATGCTCACAAATAGACCATGAAACAACTGCCAGCCACACAAACTCTATCATCATCAACAGAAAATCTATTAAATTGATTGCAGCAGTAACTGCAGTGTTTACCATCATCTGACCAGCGCCTGCTTTACTGTAATGATCTCAATTTTAAGGCAAGCTGCACATAATAAATATGAAGAGTTATATCAGTGAAGAGCTGGCCACTTAATTTTATAGTTAGCCTGATGGCCTGCTTAAAGCGTGAAATGTCTTACCCAATCAAGACCTGGTTCACATAAGTAATCTGTCGTGTGTCTGACTGATCAGGTAAGGTTATTAAACCACCGACATTACTAACAGCAAGGTCATCCTACATACAGATGATTTTCCTTGATCGCTAATGCAGCTCATATGCAGCTCATGTGAAGCTCAGCACTTACTCTTGATGGGGATAGGAGAGGGAGAACAAGAAATATATCTCTGTGGAGCATGCAATGAATAAGAGTGAGTTAGGCAAAGAGAACCGGAGAGAGAGATACATTAAGTTCGGAGTCATTAGGCACAACACACTGCTGTCATTATATCATACTGCATTACATTCATCAGCCCCTTCATTTATGAAGCTGTAGGAGGGCACAAAACCGGTGGCTCAGTCTGTCTGCTGCTGCTGCTGCTGAGAAAAACAGCTCTTCATTTAGGAAGTTCAGTGTGATGCTTTTTCCTCTCAACACTGCCCTGCCTTACACTGCTGTATTTAAAGCAACCTGTGTGACACTGAACCTAACTAAATCTGTCTGAAGCAAAGCTGAGGTATTCTACTTGCTTAAGAGGCAGTGAGAGCAAGAGATAAGAGAGAGCAGAGCCCTAGCCAAGTGGCCATGCTTAATACATTTTTTCTCATGCATTTTGCAGACTATAAAGTGCATCTATTAATGCAAAGCATTCAGAATAGAGTTAAATAAAGTTTACACAGATGAAAATGGACCCTTCAGATCTCACCACCGCCTCACAACAGACCTTCACTTTCAGATCAGAACACAGGTGAAAAAAGGGTTTTGTACTTAGACTGGCTCTACTTGCTAAATCTGAACACTTTTATATATTTTATACAGTGAAACTAAATTTATCTAGAGTAGCTGTTAATAAAAAAAGAAACAGACTAAATCCATGACACTGACTGTCCTGTAATAGTGTGGCAAAAATGTGAAATTTTGCAATGGCCCAATTAAGAGTTAGTGTCATAGCTGTTGTGAAGAGTCCCCTTGCATGAGACTACAATGCATTAATTACTAAAGAATTTTGGACACTGTCCTGATGAGAGAAACTATTCAGTTGTCACAAAAGCTCATTAGACCCCATGCTACAGGGGCTCCCAATGAAAAACTGTACTAAACCTGAACTAAACCTGAAGTTAAAAAAAAGTAATTTGAGGTAAAATGAGGTCAGTGCAAATCATATCAGATTTACAGGAAAGCATGCAGGGGACATACATTTACAGCTGCAACATATTATCATCATGTCTTTTCCAAAGTACGAATGAATCTCACTGTATATCCTGACAAATGTCCTAAATCCTAAACCTCTGTGCTGGCTGATTGGGCAACCACAAATTACATGACCTGATTTTCATAACACAGAATCTTATCAACACTGGCCTCAGAGGGAACACAAACTAATTGGTGAGACTTCTGCGTTGCTTTTTCTAATGATGGGCGCTTAATTAATCTTTGAAACATGGGCTTGTGAGTGTTGGAGCTACAAAGGAAGATGGCTGAGAGGATCAAAGCCGTTCCAGTCTACTGTGATGGGATTAGGAAAATATGGTGGAGGCATGGAGACAATCGAGCATCCAAGCCTCCAGTGAGGAAAATCCTTCCAGGCTGCAATCAAAATCTCGGCTGGAGAAATCACCCTGCAGTCGTGCTGTGCTAGCTGACTGACACTGACACGTGTGAGGGCGGTTATATGATATCAGGTAATCCCACTGAAGTCTCCAAACCCAATCCTTCTCTCTCATGACCCATGAAAGGAAATATACAGCCAAGTGGGAGCAGGAGGTTTCCAGAGGGCAAGACAGTCACTGCTCTTTACATTTCAGATACACACCCTACTTTTAATACTTTCTAACAGCAAATTGTTCAGCTGTGACATAGTTTTTTTTTGTTGTCTTGGATTACTGTTTGCATGCATCAATTTAGACATTTTACAGTCCTTAAAGTTATAGTTTGACCAATTCGGAAATATGCTTATTCACATTCTTGCTGAGAGTTAGATGAGAACATCAATACCACTCTCATATCTGTCCATTCAATTATATGCTGGAGCCAGGAGGCGGCTAGCTTAGCTTCGCATTAAGACTGAAAACAAGGGGAAACAGCTAGCCTGGCTCTTTCTAAGGTAAAATAATCTGCCAACAAGCACTCCTGGACTCACTGAATATGGGTTATGTGTCAGGCTGTTTCTTGGCCAGGAGCAGTGACTGCGACCAGCGGAGACTGCGGGAAGCGACTGCTTTCTTTAAAATGTTCCTAAAACTGTGGCTTTTCCACAGTCAGACATAAGATTCCCCATCTTAGAAGTGGGTTCAATGCAGGATCTCAAACCTATTGAAGTCACAGAAACCCAAGTAAAGACATTTTAGTAGGTCTGTGTGAGCATTATTTGAAATGTTGCAATACTTCTGCTGATATGATACAAGAGTTTTGGTATCAAAATTATACTTTTTTCCATAATTTCTTTGACAAATATTAACATGTTTTAATCTACAAAACTTGGTTTTCATTTAACAAAAGAAGACAAAGCTCTCAGATGTTAAATATTGTCTAAATACAAGCCAACCAAGAACTTTTTCTGAAAAAAAAATGGCAGAATTTTGTTTTAAATCATGAAGGATTATTAAGGGTTTGGTACCCAGGAACCATAATCTGAGTACATGTTTGGTGACTCCGGCCAGTTGACCATAATACGTCTTCCTATACAGTACTATCTGCTGACACCTCAACTGTCCTGCAACCCATTCTTGGACCCAAGCTGACACCACTGGACTCCAGTTTGGTAACCACCGAGTGCCACCTTCTCTACAAGCTGACATCAGGCTGCTCTTCCATTCAGCAGCAGCCTTTCTCAGGTTACCTCAACCAAGTGTGGAAATGAGCGCTCATCGGCTGACGGCCCACTGCTCCACTGCATCACTCTGCAGCAGTACTCGCAGGGAGCACAGAGGCTGTGTCTGCGCCTTGCACACAGGAAAACAACCCTGGCTCGGCAGCTGAGGCTATACCCAGACTAATATTGTGGTCTGTTCCAAAAATAGCCTCACTTGCAGTTCTTGCAAGGAGACAACTATGATATAGCCAAATCCACTATTCATGTCAAGGAGTGTAAACAGAAAGCATGCTTCCCCTTTATAAAAAAGTAGATAAACCTATGATTTTAGGAGTCCCTAAAAAGTAATAAAGACCGTACCGAAAAGAAAAATACAATTAAATGCAATGAGGTCTATAAACCACACCAAATGTACACACAGTAACAAATTATGTAAATATTAGGGATATAGCCTATTTAGAATGACAAAACATGCAGCTGCCTTTTATCCAATGGCATGACAACTTCCACTGAAGCAATAACAGGGAAGTAGACAGTCAGACTGGAGATCAAAGCTGCACTGGATAGTTTAGAGAACACTGGATGACATCATGAAGTTGATAAACATTTGGTTACCAGGAGGAAAGGCTGGCAGATCACACACATAATACAGAACTGAACGGAAAACCCTTAAATAAAAACAGCTAGCAGCCAATCATAGGCTTCTAGTGCTCTACAGTATAAGGATGCTGTAGAAAACTACAGCAGCAATGACTCTAAGTGTCCATAAAAATACTGTGAGCATAGGCTTGTGAATGATGACAGGAGATAATATAGGCTACAATAACCGACAGAAAGGTCAAATATTGCCATTTTCCTAAAAAAAAGAAGATATTGCATCAATATTTTTTAAAAGCAGCTGCGATAGGAACATGCAATACAAGTCAAAGCCATTATTTATAGGCCTGTAGTCTAATCAGTGGGTAATTTTAGGACGCCCTCGTGGAGACAAAAGAACAGTGCTGCGAGGTGCTCGTCTCGTTTCCCAGCATCACGTCCACCTGTCCTCTCTTCCTTTATACGCTCCCTAAGCGCATCGTCCGAGCAAAAAGAGGCATACTCGACTCACCCAGTACACCGGAGGAGGCTTGTGGCGGGGCAGCGCCCGGCTCCGGCCTCTCCGCGTCTCCCTGCTGCGCTCGGTGTCGGTGCCGAGAGCTCTCGGGGCCGTCGCCGGCGGTGGTCGCAGCGCTGGCGGCCGCCGCGGCTGCGGCGCCCGCCGCTGCCGACCCCGTGTCGGGCATGCTCTCTATCAGCGAGGAGCGACGGAAGATGAAGATATTCTCCGGGAAATTGTGCAGTGGTATCGCATCTCAGGAGGAGGGTAAAGCATGGGTATAGCGCGGCGGCCGGCAGGGGGGTCCGAGTGAAGGGTCAAACGAGTGTGAAAGTGAAGTGAAGGTTGTCGGTGTCGGTGCGGCGGCGGATCATCCTGGTCTGGAGCAGGATGCGCGGCTAGATGGAGAGCGATCTTCCGACGACTCCAGAGGAGGGGCAAAGAAAGAGAGAGGGGAGGGGGCTGGGTGACACACACACCTTGGACAATCCACTACAGTAGCCTAATTTTATGAGGATTTTATAGCCTCAAAAAAGCAAATTTGCGACGCTAATTTCCTCATGAGAAATATAAATATCAAAGTCAGATTAGGTGACTGTATGGCCTACTTCAAACTCACTCCACTTACAGTCCACTTTAAGTCTCTAAAGGAATACTTTGGGAACATAATAGTAATTTTCCATGAATGCATGTCCATGCAGTCTCATCCTCAAAAACACACCTCCAGTGACCTCTGTCTGGCTTCAAAATGATGCCAGAAATAGCATCTGCTTTGCTAAATGAAGGCAATAAAAATTACATTGATGTCAATTGCCCATTCATCTGATCACCAAGATGCTGTTAATAAATAACATATGATAACATACCTTTGTACCTACCTTTAATTCTCTCAGCAGTGCTTTCTATCAGGCAGGTGGTTTATCCAGTCCAGTAGGTAGACTATTGCTCCTATGTGAGTGTGACTGCACTATACCCTGTCTTCAAAGATTAAATAGACTATGACTTATTTATTAATGCAAAAAATATCTTCATAGATTAAATTTTTAGTGACACTCAGGTCTTGGGACAAGTTATGTCTCCTCTCCTCAGTCCACTGGACACTCAAAACACGCTAAAATATACTTTGCAGGCAGTTGTATAATACTCATTTTTGCCTACACAGCATTGCTTGATCTAGTTATTTCATACCATCCACATCAACAAACTATAAACATGCAGACTTACTTTACAGGAAAAATTATGTTGTCATATTTGCTCACGTTCGCCTTGTTATGTCTTTCAAAATGGGAAAACAATAGTGGACTTAAGACAAGGTAAGCCTACACCTTAAGCAAACTCACATCCTTCAAAGCAAACACTGTTTACAGTTAAGATGCAGACTCAGTCATATGATCTACTACAGTCAAATATGTATTTCTCTCATAAATAGTCCTGCTTGTCCTATTTTAAACAATGTGTGTGTGTGTGTGTGTGTGTGTGTGTGTGTGTGTGTGTGTGTGTGTGTGTTTACCATCTTTTACATGGTTTTATTAAACAGTCTATTTGCTAATTAATAGTCTTTTTGGTCAGAAGAGACAAAGACGTTTGTGCATTGATGTTGTTCAACAGCTGTGAGGTGGCAGCTGTCATGCTTTGTTACCACACAATGCAGACTATAAATTATTGAGATCCCAGGTTAAAGATTGCTCCCCGGGCCTCAGACCGTGCCTCTTCAGCGTGTACACAATCCATCTCCTTGGCCAGCCCCCCTGGATGCCGTGTTTCACTGTGCAGCCATCCAGGCAGGCTGGCAGGCAAGCAGCCCTCCCCCACGTATGGCTCAGCGCTCAGAAGTACCCCGTCTGAGAGCAGAAATTCTGCTTACTCACCACCCTCTGGGCTGACAGCTGCAAGGATCTGCAGTGGGGCACACACGCCAACGCACATGTAGCCTATACTCTGTATTTATATTCAGCGATATGCATGATATACTCTATGTAGGCCATGACGGACCACAGACCACAACACCAATAATTTACAAAGCACAAAAAACATATTCTAAGCAACACAAAGCAAAACATTGAGTGACAATTTAACTTTGTAAAAGTTAACATGGTGACAATGTTGTTTTAAAAAGTGATCAATTAATGCACACAATCCACTTTATTAGGGATACATAATCCAAAGTAAGGCAGACTAGTACAACAGTTATGCAATACTGTACATAATGGCAGGTATAATGATTAGTTTTAGTTTAAACTGTTTTAGAAAGATGTTGATTTTGTTTTTATGGCCCTTTTGGAAGCTGTAGTTTGTGGTTATACTGAAATGTGTTTCTAATACTTAGTCTTCCCTCATTGATATGAACTGAATGGACAAAATATCAGAAACATCCCTCATTTTAAACTGATTCAAATAACAAGAAAATCAAGCTAAAGAATAACCAATTTATTGAATAAACAATTTATTGACACTGATTTGCTGTATTTATATTGGCATTTTGTCTTTAAAGAAACACCATTGTCTGCCCTTTTGTTTTTTGCTCTAAATTACTCTTTAATCTAAATTGATTTGTTCCTTACTGGTATTTCTGTTTTGCAGAAAGCACCACAACTAGTCATCTCTGTTTCTGCAGAGAGATGGGCATTTTTCATGATCTGTTACAGGGTTTTGTCCACTTCTCCACTTTTAATCTATTTGAAAATAAAATGAACATGTTAAGGAAGAACCAGACTTATGTTTGTTCTGCATTGTATTGCATTTTACAACTGGACTGATCTGCACCTTCCCATGGAGGAACCACAAACTAATGAGATAGATTATACCACAAATAACATCCTTTACCACCTAGATACATGGTGCATTAGTGTGGAAATCATTCAGACTGATATAAAGTAAAGAAATAAATAATCATAGTACAAAAAGGTTAGAATAAAAAATGAAAATATTAATCAAATAAACAACAAGTAAAAAGAAAATAAATTCAAGATGTGTGCGGTGTGTACGTATTTTCTGTTTGTAGTTAGTCAATGTATAAGTACACGTATCTACATGCACTGTAATCTATTTATCCATCAAAATTACTATTTATTTAGCGGTCAGTGACGTAAGTGTCATGAAGGGCAACGGGAGCTACACGGACCGAATTAAACGGCGCACAGTAGGCGGGACTTACTGTTGATTGACAGGTCCGTGAACAAATGGGACTGCAGAGACTGCCGCTGTTGTGGAAACCGTTAACCAATGACAATCAACAGGGGGAGCAACAGCCTCACCGTGGTAAATGTAAACGGTAGGAGCTGTCAACATGGGTTTGTTAGTCTCTTAGAGACAGTTGCTGATGAATAACTGTCTCTTTTTATCAGCTAACGTTACATTAAAATGCTATTCTGACATCAGCTTACAGGGGGGAATTGTAAACATAATGATTTTGTCAAGGACAGGGCATATTTTTGCAATGTCAGTCCCTGAAATCAACCACACGTGAAACAGCGAGTACATTAAACGTTTGGTTTTAGTATCATTAGTATCTTATATTATGCTGCCACTGCCGTCCATATATCGTGGGATATGGAGAGCTGCTGTCCACACACTTAGGACAAGGTTTGTTGCTAAATATCTGTTTTCTAATCACTATTTATGAAACTGCCCCTTTTGTCGTTTTCCTTGTGGTAGACAGTAGTGGAAGAAGTACTCAGAACCATTACTTAAGTAAAAGTACCAACACAACAATGTAAAAATACTCACTTACAAGTAAAAGTCCAGTATGAAAAATCATACTGAAGCAAAAGTACCTGTTTTACCAGCAAAATGTACTTGTAGTATTAAAGTAAAAGTACTAATTTCGTCCTTCTGACTGATATAACGTATGACATTATATTATTAATACTGAAGCATCAGTGTTAGAGCAGCATGTTACTGTTGTAGCTGCTGGAAGTGGAGCTTGTTTGAACTACTTTATATACAGGTAGCTAGTTTAGTCCAGTGGTTCCCAACCTAGGGGTCGGGCCCCTCCAAAGGGTTACCAGACAAATCTGAGGGGTCATGAGATGATTAATGGGAGAGAAAAGATGACAAAACGAAGTTCTGATACACAAATCTGTTTTCAGTTTTTGGACTTTTTCTTTAATCTTTGATTTTTGATGAAATATTGGATCATTTGAACATTTATTGAAATGAAACCATGTGAGAAGTTTAGAGGAAGAATCACTATTTAGTGGAGCTGTTAACAACTCATAGACATCTGAGATGTGACCCCGACTACACACTGCTTTTTGTAAGATGTCAAAAGCCAAAAAGGTTGGAAACCTCTGGTTTCATATTTAACAATGTGTTGTATTTTAAAAGCTCGTTATATTATCCATTGTGTCAAATCTTTATCTGAAAAATAACTAAAGCTGTCAAATAAATGTAGTGGAGTAGAAAGTACAATATTTCCCTCTGAAATGTAGTTCACTGAAACTGTGCCAAGTAAATGTACTTGGTTACTTTCCACGGCTGGTAGTAGATTAATACAGAAATACGAACACTGTAGAAATGAAATATTGCCATTTAGCTTGTTTCAAAGGTGATTTCATGTATGTTTCAATACATATGGCACCCCAAAACAGACAAAAGGCAGTAAAAGATTATCAGATCAAAAACATGATGAAACACATCAATAAATAATACTGTTAGTTAAATAATACGGATGGGATGTAAGAAGAAATATCTTTATACTTTTCTTTAAACTTCAGTTTGTTATTAAATGAGAAACGCTTTTTATATTTTCCTTTTTACCACCAACAAATTTTATTAAATTATTTTCAACTCCATAGTTTTCCTGTGATTTTGGTCTTGGCACATATTTAATAATTTATTTTTTCCCTTTTTTCTCAATGTAAATATAAAGGTTTATATTTCATAATACACTCGATTTTTTATTCTAACAGTATTATTTGTTGACATACCCTACTATATTTTTGATTTGATAACCTTCACTTCCCTTTGTCAGTTTCAGGGCTCTATAATATAAGGATTGTCATTATATAATACAACTTATAGCATGCCTATATAGATAAGTAACCAACATATTAGACCCTATATTAGACTTAAATAATCTAATATATTATTAGAGGTTACATTGTGTCTCACTATTTTCTTTTCCCCAGCAGAGGAAATCCATTCAGCAGACACCTGGGCACCTGTGATGGAGTCCCAGCTGGACTGGTGGATGCTGAAACCATCTTTGCCTTGTCATCAGGCCATGGCAGGTGTGGGGTGGCCGTGGTACGGGTCAGTGGTCCCGCCTCAGTTACAGCCCTCAGGTGCATGGCCGGGCTAACACGTAGCCTGCCTTCTCCTCGCACCGCCCTGTTACGGAGCATCACAGATCCCCAATCCAAAGAAGTGCTGGACCGAGGACTTGTCCTCTGGTTCCCAGGTGTGCTCACTTGGACCACACACACATTTAATCTCTTCACCTTTCATCTGTGCTTTTTTAAGGATGGATGGATGATACAGTACAATATAGGATAATGCTGATGAATAGAGTGTTTTAAGTGACTTTTTCTCATATCAAAATTTGTGTTACATTATATCTCCATGTGTTAAGGACATACATGGATATTCAAGCACTTTCAAGTCTATGCGAGTGGATTTTTATGCCATACTGATGTAAAAGTGACACACCAAACCCTAAGTACTTAGAAAAAATACAAACCATCTTGCAAGACGGCACTGAGTGCCTGAGTGAGTGAGTGAGCAACTATTATTTCATTATCAATTAACCAGTCGTTCACAAAAAATAGTGAAGAATTAGAAGTTCTAGGAGACCAAGGTGACTTTTTGGGACTTTCTGTTTGTTTTGTCAAAACAGCATTTCAAAACACAAATCAAATTTAACATAATAAACTGCAAATCCTCATATCTGATCAACTGTAGTGAATGTTTGGCATTTTTGCATGATAAACGATCAAAAGGATTATTGATTATCAGAATTGCTTTTTCTAATCTTCTTTTAATCAGTTTATCGATTAATGAACTAATTTTTTCAGTAGTATTTAGAATCCTTTGGTGTAAGGTGATGCCAGAACAGCATGCTTGCTAAATATTGATGTTAATTTCCGTCTCTCATGTTAAGAATATTTAGATCAATCATCTTTCACTGCCTGTTGAAGCCCGATAAGCCAAAGCTGATGTGTTTTATGTCATCACAGTATTATGTCTTCACCCTTGTAAACATGAAAGTATTTCTTGGATTTTGCTCCTTCTACATATTTAAATGACTAAAGAACATTCGTCCTGTTGTTTCTCTTGTGTTCTTGTCATCAGCTCCTCACAGTTTCACAGGAGAGGACAGCGTAGAGTTCCACATCCACGGCGGCCCCGCTGTCATTACTGCTGTCTTACAGGCTCTGGGTAACATCCAGTTGTCATTATGAATATGATAATTATGTGTTATACAACTTGATATAATGCAGTATAACACACATACAACACCATGTGATGTACAGTCAATGTTGTTTTAACATTTTTCTCAATGTTTGTGCCCATTCTATTTGATTCTATTCACAGCCTCGACTCCTCAAGCTTTAAGCCTGCATAAATATTCTAAACACAGTATGTGGTCGAGTTATGTGACTGTCCATCAGTGTGACTTAAAAGGAAAAACTGACACACATATTCCTATTTCAAAGATACTTATAATATGGGCCTTGGCAGGCATGTCAATCCCACCGTGACCAACAAATACATGTTATACTGCAGTTCTCAAATTGGCCTTCTAGAGGGCAGTATTGTATAAATCTGAAATGGTTCACAGTTCAAGGTTATCACCAGTTAATATAAGGTTATCATTAATCATGAATAGTGAGATAAGAAAATAGTACAGTGCATTTATAAGACATTTTTGAATAATTCTTGATTTTTAAAACTGAATAAAAGGTAGTCACACTATTGGAAAGATGATAACTAGTCAGTAGCTTGTTAAACAGAATATTTTACTCCAGTAAACAGATTGTGATCTTATTTGGCTGAATGGTTTTGTGCTTACTGTTGTCTCCTCCAGATGAGATTTAGAAAACTGTTGTGAAAACAATGAAAATGTAACTTCTTTAACCTGCACAGTTGTCTGTTGAACCCTGAGTGACACATTGACTCTGTGTTTGATCCTCTCTGGTTTGTGTGTGTGTGTGTGTGTGTGTGTGTGTGTGTGTGTGTGTGTGTGTGTGTGTGTGTGTATTGTGTGCATGATGCATACCAACCACCCGACTCATACATTTTTTCATGTTTGTATGCTGTGTGTGTGTTTGTTTCTCAGGAAGCGTGCCTGGCATGAGGCCTGCTGAAGCTGGAGAGTTCACGCGGAGGGCCTTTCAAGCAGGGAAGCTTGGCCTGACAGAGGTAGGTCAAGAAGAGCATGTACAAACAAATCTCTGCAGATTTGTATCATATTTTTGATTAATTATACAGGACAAATATGGAAAAAACAAGTTAAGATATGAACAGGGATTTCAAGTTCATATAATGTCAACATTGAATTTTTTTTACATATTTTACCCTTTGTACATTTCTTTCATTGGGTTGTCAAAAATTTCTGCATAAATGCAGCTGTGGTCCCCCAAGATGGTAAATTCTGGCTGAGAGAAATGGTGTTTGTTCTGTTTTTTTCACCAATGAGCAGCCAAGTATGCAGCCACAAACAGTAATACAGGTCTATTCAGGATTGTCTGTCTACTGTGTATGACATGACATCATGATTTAAAGTAAATTTTAGCATTATAAATTGAGTTTTTATTTATCAGTCGGCAATGCAAATGTATTTTTACAGTTTAATTTCTACAGTATAACAGAATTGCCCCTGAAAATGATCAAAATGTTTTGTAAAATCAGAACAAGAAAGCAAAATTCTTCCTGAGAGAAGAAGCTAATTTCTTATCCCAGTAAGATATGAGATACGATAAACTTTACTGCCCCTAAAAATAATTTTTCTTGTCAAGAACATAAAAACAGTCTAATGAGCATCATAAATCGTACACACAGCAGCATCACATGCTTATAAAGCCATATAACTGGTTCTGTAAATAACACGTTTGGAGGGGCTTTATAAAGATAGATATTGCAATATAAAAATGTTTCTTTTGTACTGGTTCTTATTTATAATAATGCTCCTTGAAGGTTGAGGGGCTTGGGGATCTGATTCATGCTGAGACAGAGGCCCAGAGGAGGCAGGCTCTCCGGCAGATGTCAGGAGAACTGGGACGCCTCTATCAGGACTGGACTCACAAACTGAAACGGGTAGGTTGTCCTGTAGATAGTGGTGGTGTACACAGTGGTTTTCTCCATAATAAACAGATAGTAGACATGCAAACAGATAGATGTTTTCATTAGACTTGGAGCTGTGAGCTTAAAGGTAAAAAAAAGTGTAGTACTGCATGTGTGGCAAGAACTGAAGAGTCTGGCTTCAAATCAGGTTTTGAGCGCTTTTCTCACATTGTGGTTTTGTCGTTGTCTCTGATGCTACAATATGGAACTGACTTTCTTTTTTAATTTTTCTATATGATGCAAAACTATGTTTTATTGATGTTTGGTGTGCGATTTTTCCCCAGCCTTTTGAACATTTATGTGGTTTTGTCTCTACTGTAGAAACTGTGATTAGTTGGATGTTACATTTCTGCTTCTCAGACACTTCTAGTCAAAAAAATGTACATTTGCCTTTTGGAATCAGACTTTGCTCTGGACTTAAACTCATCTCAACCACCTTTGGACCTGGTCTTGACTCATAATCTACTAGATATGGTCTTTGAATCATATCTCAGGTGAACAGGTAGCAACCGTTTTTGTGTTTTGTCTTGACAGCAGAAACAAGCTGAACTCCTCCTTCTCCTTGGAGACACATTGTCCATGTTCATGATGTCTAACATTTCTCTGGAAACAGTGTTATTTACAGTGACGGGAAAAAGCCCGTCTGTACTGTGCTGTAGGTTGGGCCTCAGTAGTTTCACACCCAAAACAATGCTGTCTGTTGTTTTTCTTTGGTATCTCGCAATGGCTTTTGCAGCACACTGTTGATGGATTAACTAATAGGAATTGGAGGCTTCCTGTTTTCATTTGGCTGTTGTACCTACCCATTGTGTTTGTCTTTTTAATACTTAGAATCCCAATATTAATTTTTATGATCCATTTTATGGGGTGCTCCTGTGGTTTAGGGGTCAAGATGTCAACCATGAACTGCAGAGTCCCTGGTTCAAGTCTGGCTGGGAACCGTTTCTTGTCATCTCTCTAATAAAGATATTTATCTTGCATCCTATTTAGCACTGGAAACACACAACACACCAAACACATTCGAAGGAAGAAAAGGAATAAATTGGACATAATGTCACTTCACATAGAGAAACCTGTCCGGTTTTCTAAAATACTGATACTTATTCTTGCAGGTATACTAATATATCATTATCAATTGCCAATATTATCAATATACTTTTAAATATAATTTCAAACACATTATGGTGTTACTACCACTGCCATTATTCCTAGTTTGAAACTAATTCAAGTCTTTTTTAAAATACATAATTTATCATATAATTCCAGTAAACTTGAATAAAAATAGTATATTTCCCAGCAGATAAGAGCACAGTTTTGTACGACCGTAATATCTGATTCATATTAGTGTTGATCTACTGAAGGACCACATTGTTTTGATTTGTTAATACAGTTTATATGTCGTTGTTGTTGTTTTTACTATTATGTGATAACTGATGTGGCTGAAAGGATGAGGTCAATGACCTCAACACTTCCTCTGGTCAGCACTCTGACTCTCTGTCAAAAAGCTTTGTGATGATTACACAGAACTAGGTGTTCTGTGTATTCTGCTCCGTCCTGGCATCAGAATCACGGTCAAAGCTACTGAGAGTCAGTGACCTTGTTAATTTGGACTTTCCTGAGGAAAGCAACTCATGCGCAGTTCCACCATCACTCAAGTGACACCCATTCAATGTTGTTTCTTCTGAACAGCTGGCTTAGCATTGTTTGGAAGGATTAAACAGCGTAATGCCAAGTACAGCTGTTGTTCGTCTGTCACTCAAGACTGGCACACAAACAAGACATGAATATATTCTATGCAGCAGTATTGTCTTTCTTATCTAAACAGTATCCTGTATACCGCATATATAAATAGTTATATGAAAGCTGATCCACTCTTGAAGATAAGATATATTAGAGTGGAGGAAGAATCAGTTCAACTGTAAAATTCACATTACTGTACAATAGTTGAGTACAGGGGTTAGTGACTGTTGTTGAAAGCTAGTGATCTGACCAGGACGTAGGGTTCTTTTCACACCACCTGATACTTGAGCAAGCTGTCAAAGAAGTTCAGAAACTTCATGCAGTTGAGCTTGAACTTCTCTGGGAGAGAACATAGCAACTTTTTTCAGTGTTGCAGCTATCCAAGGTCACGTTTGTATTTTGTTTTAAGTTTTTTGCATGCAAGTTGTTAGCATACGGTCTCACAATTATTAATGAGACTTCCAGATAATAAGCTACAGGCGCTTATTACAATGATATGGTGGTATATGTGGTCTGGCTTATTTCTGAGTTCTTTTTTCACACCATGTTATGGCAGGTCAGAGCAGCAGGTCACTGAACACAGATGAACGCTTCATGGCTGCGAGCCAAACCCTCCTTTTCTGTGGTATGTTTTGGAGAATGACCAGCGATACTTTGGCACCAGGTCTGACCAACAAGTCCAGGTGTTCTCCCTTGAGAAACTTTGTTGAGCTGCTTGTCTACAGCTCTTTTAGGAAGATTCCTGGAAGCAATTAAAAGGTGCTTTTATTTTGGACGAAGCTTTCTTGGAATCCAGTTAATCAGAAGTATACCATCTGCATGATGCTTTGGGTCATACCCTGATTTGACACCTAAACAATGCAACTTTTTTAACTGTTGGCTTCCCACTTTTGTGAATGGATTAAAGTATGGGGATTTCATGCTTCCTGTTTTCGTGCAGCTATACTACTATTGTGTTTATGTTCTGCAGTGTCAATCAAGATACTGATCGGTGATGTGGTGGAAATACAATAGCTTTTCTTCTCCTGAACTCCGAGTTAAAGTGAATTTCAAAAGTGTGGCAATGATGTAAATGGAAGAAGGTCAGAGGAAGTAGTATTTATATACACCAGATAGACACACTGTATACAATTATAGTTGAACACTATTTAAAAAAACAGAATAAAAGCAGAAAAGAATACTGAAAACGTTATTTTTTATGCCTCCGTGCTGGCAATAGCCATGGTCAGAGGCATTATGTTTTCCAGTTGTTTGTCTGTCTGTCCGTCTGTCCCATCCTTGTGAATGCGATATCTCAGGCACGCCTTGAGGGAATTTCTTTAAATTTGGCACAAATATCCACTTGGACTCAAGGATCAACTGATATGAATTTGGAGGTCAAAGGTCAAGGTCACTGTGACCTCACAAAACACGTTTTTGACCATAACTCAAGAAATCATGTGCTAATTATGACAGTGTCTAATAGGATAAAAGTGATGACATTTTATACCCAAAAGGTCAAAGGTCAACTTCACTGTGACATCATATTGTTCTGCAAAAACACTCGCCATTATTCAATGCCATAACTCAGGCACAGAAGGAGAGATTGTGACTGTATTTCACTTTTGGTCAGATACTGAATTGGTGACACTAATCTTGGGTTCACGCCTTGAAACTGTGGTGATCGTGTAGATCTTCTGTGCTGCCGGGTGAAAGATGCGTGTGAAGTGTCCACGTTTTAGAATTTGTAGCTTCTTTGCAGCAACATGCATATCTGAAGCTTTGTCTACTGTCATGGCTACAACTCAGAATCAGCTTTATTGACCAAGCATGTGAACACATACAAGCAAAATACACTTAATACCTTTTGTTTAATTCCTTCAAAGTCTTCACTACAAATATTATATGGGTCTGGACAGACAAGGATGTAAACTGCAACTTTACCGGTTGGCGGAGGCATACAACCACAAGGACGAATTTCTAGTTGACCCGCGCTAGAGGGTGCTGCTAGGTGTGGTGCTTTTTTGCTCCAGATAAATAAAGACTTGTGTTTTGTGTCCTGACTGGTTTATGTTTTGAACATTCAATGAATTCGTTACAGTAGCCTTCATTTTTATTATGCACAAGTATCACCAGCAACATGGTAATATGGTTGAACCAGCTACGGCAGCAGCAAGATATACTGCCTGTTTACTGTCGCTGGCATTTTCTGTGCTACTCACCTTTTAACATTTCAACATACAAATAAACTTGACAGTATCACTAGAGAACAATTTTAAAAAATGCATTTTGATGCAAGTCGCACTGAAGCGAGTATGAGGCTTTAGCAGTCTGGGTTCGACAAATCAAGAGGGTATCTTCCATAGTTACAGTGTTTTTAGTACTTTTTTCCTTTTTGTGTTACAATCTCTGTGCCATGGCATTTTTGCACGGAGCAAGGACTGTGGGTTCTTGTCTCCCGTGTCTTACAGTGAAACTGAACAGATCTCTTTGTGGTTGAAATGGAGAGGAGGAACAATTTTAGTGACTAACAATGCTTTTAATGTACATATAGGCATGTGGGTATTTATTTTAAGATTGATTTCAGTGTGTTAGTTAACTGGTTTAAGTAAAACCTGCATTTCATCCTCTTCCCTTCTCTCCGCTCTGTTTTGCGCTGTCTCACAGTGTCTCGCCCATGTGGAGGCCTTCATAGACTTCAGTGAGGATGAGCTCATTGAGGATGGGATCTTAAACCAAGGTATGTATGCAAAAAAAAAAAATCACAGCACAGTCATTCTTGGGGCTTCAGAGGGAGGTGTGGGGTTCTGTTTCTTTCTAAGGAGAGAGGAGTCAGGCTGGCTTTCCTGTTTGGATCTTCAACTGGCCATCGTGCGCGTTTGCTGCAGTGTAGGGAGAAGCCATAGACATCAAACTGCTTAAAAAACAATTTCCTTTTAGGAAGTGTGGAGAGAAGGCCAGGGGGACAGTAGAGGCATTCGTCTTGCCTTCAAAGCCAACCTGCCATGTCACTCACAGGAATAGTACTATCAGTAGCACCGTCTGCAGCCCAACTGTGCTTTCTATGCACAGGTTTCCCATTCTCACAGTGCATGCGAAGGTGAGTGTGTGTGTGTGTATGTATGTGTGAGGGATGTCCCCCTTGAGTCTGTCGCCTGCTGTCTGGCACTGGCAGAGCTCTTTAGAAGCCTCAGATGTTGTGAAGTTCCGACACAATAAACCCTGGGAACTATTTGTTTGTTTTGGTGGCATGGAATGTTGGCTCACGCCTCGGAGGCAAGCTGCAAGTAAATAATAGACCTGTTTCCAAAAATAGAAAAGCTGGCATAAATACTTTCCATCGCCACCTGCAAACATACAGATAATGACAGGACAAGTTATCTCAAGTTGGGTGTATTAATGTGCTCGATTCAGGTTCACCAGAAATGAACATTTTTCACTCTAAGAAAAATGATGTACAGTGCATTCAGACAGTATTCAGACCCCTTCGCTTTTTTCACATTTTGTTATGTTGCAGTCTTATGCAGTTGTTTAAATTCATTTTTTGCCCTTATCAGTCTACACTCAATACCCTATAATGACAAAGTGAAAACAAAATTTAAAAAATTTTGGCAAATTAATTAAAAAGGAGATGTTTCTGCACCTTGATTGGAGTCCACTTGTGGTAAATTCAATTGATTGGACATGATTTGGAAACCTGTCTATATAAGGTCTCACAGCTGACAATGCATATCAGAGCAAAAACCAAACCATGAGGTCGAAGGAACTGCCTGCAGAGCTTAGAAGCAGGATTGCGTTGAGACACAGATCTGAGGAAGGCTACAAAAAATTCTGCTGCATTGACGGTTCCCAACAGCACAGAGGCCTCCATAATTCTTATATGGAAGAAGTTTGGAACAACCAGGACTCCTCCTAGAGCTGGCCGCCCGGCCAAACTGAGCAATCAGGGATGAAGGGCCTTGGTAAAAGAGGTGACGAGGAACCTAATGGTCACTCTGGCTGAGCTCCAGAGATCCTGTGTGGAGATGGGAGAAACGTCTAGAAGGACAACCATCACTGCAACACTCCACCGATCTGGGTTTTACGGCAGAGCGGCCAGACGGAAGCCTCTCCTCAATGACAGACACAGGAAAACCTGCTTGGAGTTTGCGAAAAATCACCCAAAGGACTCTCAGACTGTGAGAAACAAGATTCTCTGGTCTGATGACACCAAGATCGAACTTTTTGGCCTCAATTCTAAGTATCATTTCTGGAGGAAATCAGGCAGCGCTCGTCACCTGCCCAATACCATCCTAACGGTGAAACATGGTGGTGGCAGCATCATGCTGTGGGGGTGTTTTTCAGCGGCAGGGACTAGGGGAGTGGTCAGGGTGGAGGGAGAGCTGAACGGAGCGAAGTACAGAGATATCCTTAATAAAAACCTGGTCCAGGAGTGTTCGGGACCTCAGACTGGGCCGAAAGTTCACCTTCCAACGGGACAATGACCCTAAGCACACAGCCAAGACAACGCAGGAGTGAATGACCTTGAGTGACCCAGTCACAGCCCTGACTTGAACCCAATCAAACATCTCTGGAGAGACCTGAAAATGGCTGTCCACCGATGGTCCCCATCCAACCTGACAGAGTGACAGAGATTGAGAGGATCTGCAGAAAGGCAGAAAATCCCCAAATCCAGGTGTGCAAAGCTTGTTGCATCATACCCAAGAAGACTTGATGCTGTAATCGCTGCCAAAGGTGCTTCAATTAAGTACTGAGTAAAGGGTCTGAATCCTTATGTCAATGTGATATTTCAGTTTTTCCTTTTTAATATAATATTTTTGTTTTTTGTTTGATTTGATAGAGATGGATATCATGGACACATACTAATCATAAAAGTTTATTGTTAAGGCAAAAAAAGGACTAGAAAAGTATTTAATTTGAATTTAATGAATTTCTTTGTTTGCTGATGATTTTGTTTGTCTTGTTTTCTTAATTATATATATTTTTACTTTTAACATGTTTTAAATAAAAATTGAATAAAATTTGCCCAAATTTCTAAAATTCTGTCATCACTTTGTTTTAAGTGTAGATTTGATGAGTGGAAAAAATTAATTTAAACTATTTTAGCGAAAGGCTGCAACATAAAAAAATTTGAAAAAAGTGACGAGGTCTGAATACTTTATGAATGCACTGAATTGTTGAAGCATCATATTGTAAAAATTTCCCCGTCTGTCATATGCGGAAAGAGACAGGCCATGACCTATTTTTCGTCCAGACAAAAGATGTCAGACACCGGAGGACAGGGTCTTTTTTCCTTCAAAGGACAAAAATTCCTTTTACAAGGTCACGAAAGTGAAGTTAAACATGAAACCTTCGTCACGTCCTTTTCCCTCCTCTGTCTCTCTCTCCCTGTCACCGCCACAGTGGACGGTTCATTGTATGATCTGCAAACAGAGATGGAGCGACACCTAAAAGATGAGAGGAGGGGCGAGCGGCTACGCAGCGGAGTCCAGGTGGTCATCGCTGGAGCTACTAATGCAGGGAAAAGTAGCCTCCTGAACACACTCTGTAAGAGAACCAAGAAAACCCACACACACACTCCATGAAGGGATTAAGATTAGAACGTGACATACTATCTTCTAAATGCAGACTTAAGGACTTAAGTGTTGAATCATGCTGCTGTCAGTCACGAAGGAGAAGAAGGTAGAATCAGTCATAAATAAGCAGCATGATTTAAAAAATGTTTTGAAATGTGCATTCATTAAAATGCAAACACTGTGCTCTGTGCACAGAAAGTGAGAAAAAAAATCAAACATCCTTGCCAAGACAGGATTTTGTGGAGAAGACGAATCTAGAAACAAGCAGCAGTCTGACTCTGAAATCAGGCAGTGTGAAAGTTGTCATGGGGATTAGTGTTGTACGCTTTGACCCTCAGCTCCAACATTCAGGGTTTGGTTTAACTTTGTTTAAAAAAATAGCTGAAGTTTCATTTTGAGCAGAAGTTTTTTCTTGTTTCCCTAAAATCAAAAGTAAACATCACAAAAGTTGAGCGTGAATTTTTTGACCTTGGAAATAGTGGTTTGACACGATAAAGGTAACTTAAGGTCCATTTATTAGCTTTTTTCTTTCAACCACATCTTGCAGTCTTCATTAGCAAAAGCAGTTTGCAAGCTTTGATTATTTTGTAAAACAAGCACAAGTTATTTTATTTGCTTAAATGTTACAGTTGCTAACCTTTTCATCTAAAAATCAGAATGTGAGGCGTATTATCTTAATCTACTTTCATAGCACAGGAACGCAATCTTAGTCTTTTAAATCTGGTCAGGCATTTGAGACACAGTCTGCAATAATTTGCAATTGATAGTGAAGCAATGACAGTTAATAATGACATGTGTATATACAGTAAATAAATATAGTAAATATAGAAATAAACATTCTATATTTAACACATTTCACACGTAATGTTGTAGCGTCTCAATTTTCTCACTCCCAGGCAGTTCCTAAAACCCTTGTTGTTTATGCTGTAAAGTTATATTTGTTTAGAATATTGTATCCTGAAATCATTTAGGATCATTTTATATAAACTACTCAGAGTGAAGGCTTGGCAGGGGCCCCTCACAGCTTCCTATCGGAATAACAGGAGTATTTGTCAAACTTAAGATAAAATCCTGTTATCATTTCCTCTCCTGATAAGTCTACCCAATGACGTGAGCTCACCCAGTGTGCACTGACAAGTAATAATGAGGTGTTTGGATTGAATAAATAAAGAATAATCAGTTATTTAACATAGGAAAATCTTTAAAAAAAGAACAAAAACATGAGGAAGGGGGATTGTTTTCTCTCTGTTTTGAGATTTTGACGCCAGCTTTTAGAAAATTATTAAAACAAAGGAAAATGTACAAAATTATTTTGATGATGACTTTTTTTAGATTAATTCTGCAACTTTGGGCTCACTTTTGATTTTGTGATTTCCATATTTTTTTTCTTGTCAACAAATTCATATAAGAACCAATGATGAATTGATCCTACTAACATGTATTGTCCGTGTAGCCAATGGCTAATATAGTGGAGCTCATTCCTCTGTGCCGTCGACCTCCATCGTTGTCCAAAAACCATTAAAACACATTTGTGAGTCACACTGTTGCCTCAGGAGACATATTCACTAGAGCACCAAATCTCCTGCTAAAAATAGGCCCCAACAAATGTACTATTTAATCCTGTTTGAGTAACATTTTCAAAAACTGGTGCCCAGCAGTTTAGGAACAAATGGGCTTCGGGCTGAGAGCCATAGACAGGTTAGGTAAGCTGGAAAGTACTGAAAGACGGACAAACACACTGTTGGTTTCAATCTTTTCATGGAATTTGTTGACGAAGAAGAAAAATATAGAATATCACTAGCTTTATCCTCTAACTTTTAACCTTTTTTAAATCCAGGCCAGAGACCTGCAGCCATTGTGTCTCCCATTGCTGGGACCACCAGGGACGTAGTGGAGACAGCACTGGACATCGGTGGCTTCCCTGTCCTCTTGAGTGACACAGCCGGCCTCAGAGACAGCCCGGACGTGGTGGAGAGAGAGGGGGTCCGCCGGGCTCGGGAAAGGTAGCAGAACATTTACTGCTCATGTGCTGCTCATTTGTCCATAATGTGAGACAGACAAACTAGCCCTGAGATGGATGCTGCACTTGCTGCTGAACAAAGAAAGGAAGAAATAAGTCATTCCTTTCCCCTGTTCATATGTAATTTAATGTAATGTCTGTGTAACCTCCTGAGTTTATATTATTGCTGACAATTGTATTTATAACTATTGCACAGTTATAAATACATGGAACAAACACCCTGAGGAGGTTATGCAATGAAGTTGTAGAGTATTTACCTCAAGTAGTGTGATGTAAATGACATGGCCATTCACTGACAGCCGCTTCCACTGTTTACACGGAGGAAGAATAGTAATACTTGTTGGAGTCGTCATCACTATTTTGTCATATACAAACAAGCTAACAGACAGAACAATGGACGCTCGCACACACACACACTGTTCAATCAACTTTTATACACATGCATGTACACATGACATGACATGTTTTATCACATATGGGTACTTTGTGTTTCACTATACAGTATGTTAATTTACATGCCAAAAAAAGATGAAGTGTTTCCCCAGTACTTGTGTTCTTGGCAGGGGGGGATAGCATCTGACACAGTAATTAGGCTTTAAATCACATTGAAACTGCTACCAGTAACATTTGTTAAATGGTAGAAGACGAAACCTTTTCAATGGGAAAACGTGCTGTTTGTTGCTGTTTGTTTGTTGCTGTTTTTCGTTTGAAAAACAACATAAACATGAATCTCTTAAGATTTGTTTCGTAACTAGTAAAAACAGATGAAAGACAAATGGAAAGAAAACCTAACTGCACAAATACAATTTTCAGCGCAAACACTCATCCTTTATGGATTGTGTAAGTTAGTTGGGTGACCTGGTGGCTCTATAGGAAGCGTGGGCAGTTTGTCTTCTATAGGGAACTTTCTGTGCAGGGAGCAGGTCAGAGGCTCGTGACCCAGGTCACTAGAGGAAGGACGTGGCGAGTACAAGCATCCGCTGCTGCTGCTGCTACCTCACAGTGAGACCCGAGGCAAAGCAGTGGCTTTGTGCTGGTGGCAACATCAACCTCAGTATTTAAAGTGAATAATATTTAGATTAATTCATCTTTTAAAAATGACTTAAATACCAAAATTAGAGACCAGGGAACCACGCTTCTGCCCTGAGGCATCATATCAGCGTACATTTGCAGCTGCTACAGTAACCAGAAATTTTATTTTGTGGAATAACACAGTATTTCTCACAACTTTACTTAATATTGTAATAATGCAAAATGCTATCAAGTAGAAAATGTACCTGAGTAACCAGAAAATCTTAGTGGACTCTTTTACAGCCACCTTTGAAATCATTTTGTCTTGATCAATATGGAGAATCAATATGGTCTCTGGGAAAAAAAATCAATAATGTGTATATTATGGCCAAAAGGTATTTGTTATTTTACGTGATATTGATATGATATTAGTGCATCTCTCAGTTCAAGGTTTGCCTACAGTGTAAAGATTAAGATTAAAAAAGTATTCTGCATTAAAAATAAAAAGTCTGAATAATGAATTGCTTTGTTTTCTGCAGGGTGGAGCAGGCAGATCTGACTCTGGTGGTTGTGGACTGTGCTCACCTCCCCCCTGATGCCCAGCAAGCTGCAGCTTTCCTGGAGGAACACCTGAGGAGCGTCCTGCCCTCACAGGAGCAGCGTCAGACAGGTATCATAGCTAGACCTCGTCTTCTTCTTCTGCTGGACTACTAGTGAGACTTTCAACTTAATTTTGAAGGATTATGTGCAGTGGGACAGTAAAAGAGTTTTTATCATTATCACTTTGGCATTTCTTATTAAAAATTCCCCTTCTCTACGTATCACAGCTTTTCCTGTAGACAGGTGCCTCCTGGTGCTGAATAAGACGGACCTGCTGCCTGAGGAACAGAGGAAAACATTGGACAGGGAGCTGAGACAGATCTCTGGACTCCCTCCTGTCTGTCTGGTCTCCTGCCACACTAACGAAGGACTGCATGACTTCCTCACAGTGCTACACAGCAGTGTCAAGACTCTGTGAGTTCCTATAATATATTAAATTTTGTTGTGCCAGGGCGACGATGCATGAGAAAGATTAATTTCTTGTTTCTTCTGTGGGACGTGTGATGATTTTATAAGAACCAAAATTAATATTAGCATGGATACATCTTAAAGGAATACGCTTAGGTTTTTAAACAGATTAAACTAAAGCCATAAAGTGTAAATTAGCGAGAGTCAGGTTAGCTGTTTCCCCCTGCTTCCAGTCTTTATGCTTAGCTAACCGACTGCTGTCTCAAGTTTCATATTACACAGGCAGATATAATAGCGGTATCAGTCTTCTCATCTTTGTTTGGGCAAGTTTGGTCAACATAATGTTTTTAAATGTGCTCAATGAATAAATTTGACTTGAGAGTTGCCAAAGTCAGAAATAAAAAAGGAACCAAACTACAATATGTTTGTGCTGCAAATTGATTGTTTTAATCAGATTTTTTTTTCACCCATGTGCTTTTTTTCATAGAGTTTTAGTATAAAAACACATAATAATGAGTGTTTTATTTCCCTGTACTCTGACTTCCTCTCTAGGTGTGGCGACCCTCTGTCTGGTGCCCCCACCCTGACCCAGGCTCGTCACAGGGCCCACCTGCAGCAGTGTGTTGCGGCCCTGGCTCAGTACCAACGATATCGCGACACCGACCTCGCTCTGGCAGCCGAGGGTGTCCGGTTGGCCCTCACCAGCCTGGGCAGGATCACTGGACGGGTCGGAGCAGAGGAGATCCTGGATATCATCTTCAAAGACTTCTGCATTGGGAAATAGTCAGATGAGTAGCAGCAAAAACATGAAGCACATGTAATAATAGCCCGCTCAGAGAGGAAGGCCGCATTCTCATATAGTCCCAGAGTACCAGTAGAGAAAATGAGACAAAAGGGGCACAGCTTCGGCATTATGCCAGGCTTCGAGGCACAGCGAGAGTAAGAAGAATGAAATTCATGTTCTTGGCTGCAGAATCACTCCGCTCCCAAGACAATGTTTGTTTTTTGTTAATACACTGAAAATAGTCGAGCGTGATGACAGGTGCCTCAGAGGCCTCATTTATGCTGGACAAGTGTTTGGAAAGTCTTGAGTCGTAGTTATTAAAAATAGATTTTGAAGGCCTTTGATAGGGGAATATTAGGCTCTTGGGTCACATCTTAACAGCCAAAGTAAATTTTGTGCTGCAAAATAAAGCCAGCTGCAGAACTCTGCAAGGTCATGGATACAAAGTTTGTTTGTACAGCAAGACAATGAAGAATTTGTTCTTAGGAGCAGGTATAATTTCAGCTGTATTCCTTTGTGTGTGTGTTTCTCCAGGTTGTTCTCTTTGTGAAATCTGTTATTATTTTTAGGTAAAGTATTTATGGGTATTTTTGGCTTTAATTGAGACAGAGGAGAGAGAGATGAGGGATGATGTGCAACAAATGTCCCTGGATAGTCTTGAACCATGGATGGTACAATTACATGGTTAGCGTCTGAAACCCCTTGGCTACCCCTAGATGCCCCTTTGCATGATTTATCTGACTTTGACGCAGTAGACATAGGTAGTGACTATTTGCTGCAACTTACATTGCAGCTTACTTGAAAATCAACTAAATTAAAAGAGTAGTTTGACATTTTTTGACCCTGTCTTTCCAAGAATAATATGAGAAAAACGATACCACTGGGACTTCCATTCAATATGAAGTTGTGTGAGTGTTTTCTTTATCGCGAGGTTACCAGGCAACCACCTTCGACTTCAGGAAGTCATTGGCTGAGCCAAGAAATAGTTTGGCACGCAACGCCCTGTAAGACCACAACTTGTCATTTTTACACTTCATTTTTTGAATGGATTGAAAAAACAAAACATAACATGTTAAGTGAACTTTAGAGGTGCGGGCGGGCAGATTCTGTTACCTCAGGACAGAGTCAAGCTAGTTGTTTCAGTCTTTATGCTCAGGTAAGCTAACCAGCTGCGGCCAGACACGAGAGTGGTATCGTTCTTTTCATCTAACTCTCAGCAAGACAATTAATAATCATATTTCCCAAAATATCGAACTATTTCTTTAACATGTGAATTCTCCTTTAACATGTTGACAGTTAATTCACATATATGGGATCTTTGATATGGACTAAAAGTGATAATGTGCGTTTTTGGAACAAATCTTTTTTTTTTTCTTGTAAATCAAACAGATATAAGGCAGACAATTGTTTGTCTCGTGTGCAATGTACTATAGATTTTAGTCATTATCATGCATTGGTTTGTTACTGTAAGTCTTTCTTTTTTTTTTTGCACTTTTCCACATTTGCTTTTATAATTCCAAATGAAAGTTCACATAACAATACACCTTCACATCATATGCTGCCATACAAATGCCCAATGCACTTGCAAGAATTTCTTAACTTGCCAAACCCTGTACTTCACGTGTGATAGTACCCTCATCACTTGAAATGTATGAATGTGTTTTTCAAAAGCTTACTCGTCCTTACAAAGATTGAATTGACATTTAAATTGTTGTCTCACCGTAGCTGTCATTAAATTAAGTACAAATTGTGAAGGCTTTTGTTTTCTGGTGTGTTTCATTGGTCCACCTCTCAGCATAAAGCACAAATAGACATACAGTATGTAAAGAAAGTCAGACCGACCCAACTCCCTTCTCTGCTCTGTGGGAAAGAGACATTTTTGGAGGCGATGCTCTATGTGGCCTTTGTTCCCCTGTCAGTCTGGCCTTGATCAAATATTTATGTTTCCTTGTTGAACTCCTCACCCTTTTTTCCCGGTTGGTTTCTTCTCTCCCAGTCTCTGACGACATTTGCCCCGTTGTACACCAACATAACTGCCTGTCTTCTCCGTCTTTTTGTCTCTCTCCTCGCTGTTTCTGCTACCTGACCTTTCCTCTTTCCGTACTGCTCTGTCAGCCTTTTAGTCCTCTTTCATGTTCTCCTTGATTAATTACAGCAGAGGGGGGAGTTTAAGCTAAAAGTGGGACTTGCTGTCATACAAATCAGTGGCAGTATATTTTGGAGCCTGGCTCATCTTTGAAGAAGTGTCTGTGTGAGTTTACTACAACTGATGCTAATTTCTCAGTACCTGAGTTATGTACATGATACCAAAACAACAGTGTTTTTTATTCCTTATTGTATTTTTTTATACAAAATCACTTCTTTTAGTTCTCAAATGTTGTTTAGCAACAAGCAGCTGTACGGGAACTTTGCCGACATAAAATAGTCTAGAATTGGATTTTTTTTAATAAAATTAAAATCAGGAACTATTTGAACTATTTGTAAACAAGATAATAAATCTTCCTGGAATGCCAGCTTTCAATATTTGACAGTTTGTAATACTTGGTGCTATAGATATGTTCTCGTATGCACCATAGAGTATTGAGGGTTGAGGATAATGTGGTTGGGTTGGAGCACTAAACAGTTAATTCTTGGTCTCTTTATTTAAGAAACAGTTGCATGGAAACATCCCTATAAAATATGCCAGTAAGTAAGAAGATAAGGCAACCTCTGATTAGCACCTTTCAACAACAAAGCAGTTCAAAGTGCTTGACTGTATGTAACATGTAAAAGAGCATTAAGACAAGATCTAAAAGAAACACAAAGCAATATAAAAAGACACATATAAATAAGACTTTTAAAAGAATGAAATAAATGAGAAGATAAAAATAAGCTAAAATGGAATAAAACACAAGAATAAAGATGTACAGCGCAGTGTAAAATGTTAATTTAATAAAATGCAATGGCAAAGAGAAATGTTTTAAGCCTCAATTTAAAATAAGTCATACAGTATTGTAAGTTTGATAATGATAATCCTCAATTTGTAGATTTCAGTGAATAAATTAAATGAACAAAACTTTAAGAGTATCAAAGACAAGGGGGCCCCTGTAGCTTAAGACGCCTACCATGAGATGCCTCCGCTGGTTTGAGTCCGGCTTGGGAACCTTTGTTGCATCTGCTCTCCTGTCGTCTGTCTACTGTAATACAGATATAAAAATGATAATGACCATTACTCATCCCATCCTGCTCTTAATTTTGAATCATGACTCAACCAGGGCTTGCGTCACAATTTGATTTACACCTGACTAACGAGCGTACTTTTAGCTTCCTGTATGTCCGTTTCCGTTGGTTTGGATTAATGGATGTCCTGACGATGCAGTGTTGATGTAACCGGGTCCAGAGCAGCCACGTCCACCCTGTACTCATTTGCCTTAAAGTTAGGGTGTATGTGTGTGTATGTGTGTGTGTGTGTGTGGTCTGTCATAGGCTACTTCTGGGGACAAATTTCAGACTTAAGACCAGTTAATTGGGGACTGCTTGCCCAATTGGGAACAAAAGTCGTGTCCTCAATTGGGGAAAAGTGGTTAAAGTTCAGGTTAGGGTAAGTCTCCAGGAAATCAGTGTAAGTCTATGTAATGTCCCCAAAAGTGACCATGATCTGATATATATGTATGTAGATCTTTATTGTACACCAAGGTGGAAAATTGTCTTTGGCTCAACAAACACAAGAAACAACAACATAAAGACGGACAAGCAGTTAGTAAAACAAACACATAGACAAGGTGACATTACATATTGAAAATACATGACTGATCCCTCTTTAAAAGCAGTTTGTGTGGCTTAAATCTCATCAGTCCCTTTGCAGAGTTAAGAACATTGATGGCACTTTTGATGAAGGATTTCTTAAATACAGTTTTAGTTGCCAGAGGGACTCTATAGTGCCTCCTGGAGCTCAAAGGCTCAAACTGGTTGAAGCAAGGATGGGAGCTATCTGCCAGGATACTCTTCGCCTTCTTCCTTGTCCTTTCTGTGAAAAGTTGAGTCAAGAGCTTTGGGGTTTGCTTGTCATTAACACAATCCAAAGGATTTCCTGAGTACAGGAGACAGACTCACTCACCTGTAACATTCACATCCATCAGTGCAGTGAGCCTGGGAGTTTGTCTTAACATATTTTCCTATACAGTGTGGAAGGGCTCTCAAATGTTTGTCCTGTCTGGATCAGAGTGGAATTTTTCCATATCCAACTCTTCCATTTATGGCTATACTCAGGAGGTCTCAGGAATTATAAACTCTACTGTGAGTAAGAAAAGGAAGCATGATTCAAATCCTATCTGTGAAGTTGTTGAAATGTAACTAGCAAATACTCGCTGCAGACTTCATGAAAACTTTGTTCTTCAAACACTGCAAATGTATAATTAACATTAGATATGATTCACCAAACTGATGCATCCAGAAAATCCAGATTAACTATGTTTTTGTTGCAATGTAATGAAGCCAGATAATCTGATAATAATCTGAATGTCCGAATAAAAACATTCATATTTAAATATTGTAAAATTAGGGGTCAAAATGAAGTACTGTATCAAATCAGAGACACTGATAAGAAAATAAAAGAAAGTTAAAAAAAAGAAATTGCCCCACGTACTGATAAATTATTACACTGATTGTGCTAGAATTCATTTTCAAGAATTTAAAATGTAAAATGCTGAAATTTTTCATTTAGTTTGATGCTTTGACTTTTGAATAAAAAGTAAATTATCACGCACATAAGCAACAATGACAATAGAATACATTAAAAATACGTATTCAATACAATTCATTTCAGTTGGATGGTTATTTATATGTTTGTATCAAAAAAGTGTTTTATATCAAAAATTACATCATAGAAAATTTGAACTACAGTTAATTATAAAACAGGAATTGGATAGTTTCTAAGGTGTCCTAACAGACATGACCATGAGACACTTTTACTGAATGTAAACGTTACAGCTACACTTATAGTATTGCTTAAAAAGTTATACAATATTTACATAAGAAATCTGCAATCAGTTGTCATTTCAATTAGTCGCTAAAAGCATTTCAGACAATATGAACTGACATTTGGAACGTGACGAATTATCCATTGCCCATAGATGTAAAATTATGTTTTATTTTATTTTCCATTTTTATGTCAGTCTTCTCTTGCATCATACTGAACACATAATTATCACAATGTGTTTTATTTTTATGCATATTAAGGAAACAAAAGTGTTCCAAGAAAGCACTGTACCCACTGTTCGCAGCCAAAGCACTGTATGTACTCATCACCTTGTACTTATGAAAGGAAAAGGAAGTAGTAAAGCCTGAGAACAGTTCATAGAACAGCTACTGTATGTGTTAAATGCACCATAAAAAAGGCAATGAATAGACTTAAAAGCTCAATATTTTAACTGAATTAGTCATAAAAACTGCAGCTTTCAGTCTAATTCATATCACATCTCTTACTTCTTATTTCTGACATGCAGTATTTTGGACTTCTAGTGACTGTCTGTGCAGATGTGATGATGTGTTTATGACTTGCTGGATGTGTGTATTGTCATCCGGCTTTCAGTAGAAAATAAATCTAAGAATAGCGTGATTCACTAGGAAACATAAATGTAGCTATTTCAAGAGTTTTCTGTTTATAGCAGACAATTGTGCTGCACAAAGTCTGTCTGGTTCTTTGGTGTATTTTTAATGCCAGAGAGACAAAGGAAACAATACAGTTAAGGTGTGCTCAGTTTTTTAAAAGTTTAATTCCATGATGAAGTAAAGATTTTCCAATATCTGTTTTCTTAACCACACAAAACTACAGTGAGTAACTCACAAGAGAACATATTTACACTGGTGTCATTAACATTTTTACAGGTACATTTTCACAGCAAATGTTTTTAACTCACAAATGAAACTTCTTTTTTTTTCCAAGTAGAGCTACATGAAGCATGCACAGAGCAGAACAACAAAAGATACGTCATTAATGTGGAGTCAGAGTATTTACAGGTTGTGTTTGGTGATGTGTGAAGTATGTCCAGAATTATATACATGTCCTTAAATTCTTTTAAAGGCAGAACGTTGATCACTGTGGCACAATACTGGTGCCTTGAATGATTACACTGTTGGTTCATTTCATCTCACCTGGAAGAGAAAACATTGATAATTATGATTAAATATCAGTGTAATTTATGTTGATACAGTTTACAGAAAGAAACATTTGAATAAGATGCAGAGAATAGACTTTTTTCATCATTGTTTCAAAATGAAAACATACATTAAAAGATGAAAGTTTGAGTGTTTTTTTCACACTCATAAACCCTTGAAATTTGAATCTCCTGATCTGTGCAGTCAACACAAAATCTGGCACTCACTGAAATAACACATTGTAAAAACAGTAATCTGAGACAGTAGGTATTTATTCTAATATAAAGTTTACCGTTGGAGTTTTTCTGAGGACGGGTGCTCCAATAGAAGGATAGTTGGCCACAGTTTGTCTGTTCAGCTGTGGCGCCGTCTGTAAGCCAGGAGTTTTAGGGGCACCAAACTGAAAAAACATAATATTAATTAACAAGTTGCACACATTTACACAGCTTCTTCTGACACCTACACCGCCAGTAATAACCATTAACAAAATGGGGACATTTTGTGAACTTCTGAGCTCCTAAAAATTGTTTCCCTTTGTTATCTTCCCTGCCCATCCTTCCTGCTGCTGCTGCCCTCAGATTCCTCTTTTCTGCTGAGTCCACACGCAACACCTTGCCTCTACCCTGATGTTCATGTAATCAGTGGAGTACATCTCATTTAAGGGCGGAGTTGTAGATGGTACTCTTGTGAATATGCTCAGAAAACCTAGCACAAGATATTTACAAGTAGGATTTTATCATTTTTAACCTGTAAATTGCCTTGACTGACTTAGAGAATAAAGAAATAGGTGCAAGATGCTGAGACCCAAGCAGACTTGATTCCTGCTTTACTAGGGCACAAAAATGATTATCTGTCCCCAGTGAATGAAGTTTTAAAACCTTTTATGGGCACTGCCTTCCCTGATTTCCTCTCATACATATGCACAGAACAAATGACGGGTCTTCTGTATGTATTTTACCTTACAGTTGGGCTGAGAAGAGAGCATGTCATTCAGGGTCTGCAGCTCTTTCACTTTCAGGGCCAAACTGTCTTCCTGCAGTTTCTTCTGTTCTCTCAGTCGATTCTTCTCCATCAGTAATGTCTCCATCTGAACAAAATATACATGTCTTATTTTAAAGGGAAAACAGTGTAAAAGATGATAGAAATTGTAATAAAAATAGTCATATAAATAAAGTAAAATACTAGTCATGCTTTTAAAACCAGATGCTGAGAAAATCAGCTTCTCACTCTTGTTTTCCAACCTCACAGATATATATTTATGTACTGTCACATATCCGTGAACACACATATACTCTACCTGCTCATCATGAGTCTTTTGCTTTTGCTGTAGCTGCAAGTCGGCGTCGGCGACTGTCTTACTGCGACTGAGTTCACACTGCTTCAGTTCGGCGGTCAAGTGTGAGGTTTGCACTATCAGGCGACTTGACAGGCCTTGGATCTCGGACACCTGGAAGAAGAAAATCAGTTTTTTTTAAATAAATGTGATGTACTTCTCATCTGATGTCATGTTGTTCCTTTTAAATTTCTGCTTTTCTAAAAAAAAAATTGCAGCAGAAAGAAGCAGGCGTGTTGGCTGAGTGCGGTATCAAGAGAGTCCCTCAGAGATAATGTGCTGTGATTGAAGAACGTGTCACACTCTACAGCACCAAATATGTTTCCAGATGGTGCCTTTACATAATTGTACCTGTTTTTGTTTACGATGTGTCTATTTCTATCCGAATGTCAACAATGTGAGTGTTTGTTAATGTTCATTTTCCTTGACATCACGCTGCAGTACATGCCATACAGCTGATGTAAGAATGAAATCTATACTGAATGTCTCCTTGAGGGAAGGAAACTATACGTTAATGTTGCTCTAAATAAACTATACAGAGCCTGTGACATTAAATGATTGCTAATTATGTTTTCCAAAGTATGCAGCTGAATCAGTGGAACGCATCCACAAAGTAGAACGATAAGTTTGATAAATTTGAATGTTAAAATGGTGAGAAAATGCAAATTTACATACAGTATATTTATACTTATTAGTTTAATGCATTCCATGATCTTTCCACATTTACGTTATCATGTAACTTTGTGGTCACAAGAAGCCGCTTATGAATATATGTAATCAATGATATATACAATTTTACCAGGGAGCCAATAAGATCCCAGCACTACCATATTCTTAAGAAACTATATATTTTAAGTTTTGATCATCTCATTAAATTTGCTGATATTAAACTAAAAAAAAACCCCAAAATCCCTAATCCCAAAATAACCGTGCTGAGGTGCTCAGTGATGTGGTGGCACCTCTCAGGGTTTCTGGCTCAGTAACTCAGGGTGCGGTTATGGGGAACTGTAAAGTTCATCTTTTTCTTTTTGGGGGATCAATACATGGAACTTTACCCACAGAACTCAAAACGAAGCATGAATGGAGTCATTTTAAACTCAGTTGAGTTGATTCATTTGTTTTTGGAAAAGTTGAGTTTGAATTTTGTCAAACAATACATTCCAGCACTAAAACAAACTATTTTTGTCTCCTCACTCAGAGTTGTATCCAAATGAAATATTGCTTTTCAGAGTAACATAACATATTTGCTGAGGATATGTCTTTTTGTTGTCCTGCACATTGCTGCTGTGTCAGCAGAGCCACATGCTTCACCTCTGCTTTGACCCTGAGTTCATCCCTCATAGGACATCTGTCTCTTTAGCTAGATTCATCACGAATGATGCAGCGGATAGACTTCCTCCCTTGAGAAACTGATTTCCCATCCAAATTGTTCTTGGAATATTCCATCAACATCAAGAATTTAAAGGAAGGTTGGCTAGACAGGACTGAGAACAGATTCTGTTAATTGTAGTTCCTATTAATGCAAGTTATTTTGCATTAATTGTGATATTAAAAATTAGAGAGTAGAGTTATTTCATGCATTTAAAAGCATCACACATCTACTAAAATCACAAAATATGCTGCATGAACGCACCTTGTTGCCGACGTTGTCTAAGTACATCTGAAACTTATTCTCCACGTCTCTGGACAGGTTAGTGCAGCTGTTTTTTATCTTCTCCATTTGCTCCTGCTGGCGCTCACAGGTGAGGTGAAAGGTCAGCTGGTGGGGAAACAGGTTATTGATCTTGTTCAGGAAATCCCTGGTCACCGTTTGGATCCCGTCCAAAGACTGAGCAAAGTCCTCTTTGCATTTCCTAATTAAAAAAATGAAGCCTTTAATGTCTTTATTCCTATAATGTTTCATAGTCAGTTAGTCGCGCAAAGCAGAGAAGACAAACACACAGTACCTGGAGTAGGTGGTGAGCTGCTCCTTCAGCATGGTGTTATCCCTGCGCAGGGTGATGGTATCCTGGTGATATGTGTCTCTGTCTTTGAGGGCACTGTCTCTCTCATGCATCAGATACTGAACCGTCTGGCTGAAATTTGCCTCAATGAGATTTATCATAGCTTTCTGCTGGCTGTTGAGGCTCTGCAAGGTCTTCAATTCATCTGGAGAGTTCAGAGAAAAACAGAAAAACGTTAAATGGACAGTTATACTTTTATCAACAGTTATTTTCTGTGGGGTTTTTTTAATATTAACTTAATCTGAATACTAATTTGATCATTTTATTCATTTTGCAGCACTCTTAACCACGAAAACGTGTTAATTGTAGCTAGGTGCAAGGAGTAATTCAACAATGTTTAAACAATATTTTAGCATTAGACTTGGTATAGGATAGGAGTACATACTGCCAGAAGGGGCCAGGGCAGGAGACAGCATTGGAGTGGTGGGACACCGCATCATCGTGCTACGTGTTGTTGCAATCTGCCTTTCATAGATAGCCTATGAAGGAAAAAAAAACAGGATGATTAGAGATTTGTAGAGTTTATTGAATTACCATGGTAAAAAAAAAACTATAACAATGCCAGAAGAAATATTCATGTTGTATAATTTTCAAAATGAACACATTGTAAAAAACTTGATTGTTGAAAAGAGAATTTATGATCTGCTTGTAAGTACATCCTTGCAAAAACCTGGTATTAACTTTTGTTAAGGATATCTTTCAATAGATGCACACATCCAACCAATATTCCACATTAATCAAGTCCTTTACTTACTAATTTGCTTTTTAATTGATGCTCTGTGTTGTTGGCATCAGTCTTAAACTTCTCCATCTCTTTCTCCAGAGCAGTTTTCTCAGCTGTGCGAGCTCCCAGCTGAGCTCCCAGCTCCCCTTTCTCCTTCCTCAGCTGGACGTTGTTCTCGCTCAGCCTGTTGAAGTTCAGCTCCAGCTCCTTCATAACAACAAATCATTCAGCATCATCAGATTCACTGCATTTCACAGCTCTGAATGCGTTATCATAACTGTGAAATGAAAAGGTAAAATGCGTTATGTGTGGTTGATTCTGCAGCACTGAAGAGTTTGATCAAAAGCCGCTGCAGAAAGCCCACTTAAGTCTCTTAAAGTCCCCTTCCACCAAAAAAAAATGTTTTTGCTTATTCTTACTTCACTCAGACATACATGATATTTTAAGAATTTTGGACTGCGTAATCAAACTTTTTGTAGAGAAGCTATATCAGACACAAGTTACTTCAATCAGAATATTTTTATTTATTTACAGGTTTTCTGAGTAGGAACAAATCACTGACCTTCAATCTCTTCTCCTCTGCAGACTTCTCGGGCTGTCCATAGATGAGGAAGAGCACCAGGCTGACGATGATGAGGGACTGGATCAGAGAAGAAAAGAAGAAGACGATCCTCATGTAGTAGCCGCAGCTTTTCCCTTTAGGCCTATGCAGAGGCTCCCTTCCCTCCAGGCCAAACTTGGCCCGGGAGTAGCTGGAGCTGTACATGGCTGTTGGGGGTGAAATGTTGGCAGCTGGTTTGGAAGATCTAAACAGGAATTATTTTAGCTGCCAAAATCCACAGGGTTTTCCCTCTGATGTGTTTTTCTCTGCAGAACAGGTGCTGAAGCTTCAAGTTGATGCCTGTTGAGCTGAAATGGACGAAGAACCTGAGGTTGGATGATCACTTCACTGTCTTCTACAGCTCTGCCAAACAAGTCAGGCATACAGGCAGAAATGGCATGTATGGATGGATGTAAACAATGACCCTTAGGTGTGTTAAGGGGCCATGTTTATAAATGCTGCAGGACGCACACTTCCAGTCCATCCTGGCCCAGCCCTCACCTCACCTCCCTCTCCTCTCCTCCCTCATTGACCTCTGTCACAGTTACAGCCTCCAGCTGCACCGCTGCTCATATTGTCAAAAATTTTCCAAGTGGACGGAAAAACAGATTGTTTGGGGGGGGGGGGGATTTCATAAACATTACTGTAGTTACGCCTTAAGCCTCAAATTCATGTGCTATGAGTCACTAGACAAGGCAAGCACTGCAACATATTTGTGATTAATGTGCTGCGCACGGCACATAATAAAAATCAATATAGTATAACCAAACAGTGAGCAGATTGACACTTATTTTACTGCTTAGTCTGCACACAGAGGTGGAAGTACTTGTATCATTTATTTAAGTTAAAGTAGTAATACCACAATGTAAAAATACTCCATGTTAAAAGTCCTGCATTCAAAACTGTTACTTAAGTAAAGGTACATACTAAATACTTTTAAGTATCAAAATAACTTATTATGCGCTATATTATTGAGTTATGGATGCATTGACATGTAAGCAGGATTTGAATGTTGTAGCTGCTCAAGATGGAGCAAATTTGAACTACTTTATGCTGATACACTTTTGGTCAAGCCTGGATTACCAACTGGGCAACTGCTTCGGGTCTCCAGACTTCCAGCTGCCCCAGGTGTAAGGTCTGCCATTGGTTGCATGTAATTTAACTGTAAATTTGTTCAAGACTTTGCACCACTTAAGTACAGGATCACCTAAGGTGAGTTATGCATACTACCCAATTATGGTGGCCCTGGTTTTATGAGTCTGTGTCAAAATCTGGTTTTAAGACTTAATTTTAGTTTATATTGTGCTCACATGGGGCCAGGTAGTACTCCAGTATAGGAGGGGGGGGTAACAGAGCCCCCAAAACAAATAGGGCCCCTGGCAGGTCAATCCAGACAGGCTGTTGGGTATTTTAACGTATAATAATGGATCACATTTTTTCAGTAATCATTCCTTTTATATCTAAACTCTTAATCTGCAAAATAATTATAATTGTAGTGGAGTAAAAAGTACAATTATACCCTCTGAAATGAAGAAGTATAAAGTAGCATCAAATGTAAATGCTCAAGGAAAGTACAAGTATCTCGAAAATACAGTCTTTGAGTGAATGTGCTTTGTTATATTCCACCACAGTCTGCACAATATGAAAGACAGTGCAACAGATAAATATAGATACTGCAGACTGTCACAGAATACCTGATCACATTCCTCCATCTAGTAGGTGAACAAAGTAAACCATGTAAGGAGAAAAAGCAGAAAATAACACGCAAAACAAAAAATTTCCACCATATCCTGTCCCGAGCAGGCACGGAAAGGAGTCATGGCAGTGGAGGAGTGAAAGAATGAAAACAATAGGGACCTGTCATTCTTCAGGGATGAGGGAATAACAAATTCTCCCTGCAAGCACAGACACACTGGATCCCCCCACACTGTTATCTGCAGTGATGACGTGAGGAACAGACGACTCTGCTGGGGAAGGGTGTGAAAGGGGAAAGGTCCTCTGGGCCCAGGGTTTTCCTGCTCCCTATTGTCTCCCTGACAACCTGTCCTCACCGGAAAAAAACTAATTTATGAAGGCGTGTAAGAGTGACAGAAAATGAGTGACTATCAGGAGGCAGGACAGACATCGGATCAACTTCTGAACAAAAACAGGAAACCTAACGGTTAAAGACCAAGATAAAAACACTTCTTAAGATAACTGACCAGACAAATTCATCGTAAAGGAAAATATATCTTTACAACTCAAGTAATATTTGTGCCATAAGAGATAACATTTACAATAACTGCTTAATCATGCTGTCATACAGATTCAGCAATATTAGAGTGATTATGAAGCTTGAGAGTAACGACATCTGTAGTTTAGCATTACAAAAAAAGTTTAACATTGATGAAAGCATAAGAAAAGCCTTAAAAGCATTAAAGAAAAGCCTGTTTAGGACACAAAAATGTAGTGGCTTTATAAATATGCAACTTCTTTCTAACTCCATTTCTTCGACAAGGACTTTGCGTTCAGAATCAGCTTCATTTCTAGAGGCAATCTGCTGCCATCTCGTGACAAGAACGTAGAAAGCACAGACACAAAATTCAACATCTGAAGATGAAAAAATAGGATTAAACATGTTTTTTTTTTTTATGTCCAGAAACAGCTTCAGAAAGCTCATCTGTACAGTGTGTTTCAAGTGCAGCTAGACTGGCAGTACGAGGGGCCTTTTTCACAATCGAAGCATCAACGCTACAGAGATCATTGTCAAGGAAAAAAAATGGATCAAATCAGGTCACAACTACATTACGGTACATTCTGTCATTGTCTGTGTAATATACACTAGTGACAAATGAACAAATGAATAAATGCAACCCCTTATAAAATAAAAAAAATACATTAAAACAGGCAGCAAAGGTGGAAATTACCAACTAAAAGGAAAGGCAATATTACAGAAAATATGAGCAACGTGATACAGTACAATATATTCCAGTTCATTACTTCAAAGTCTCAAAAAACCTGCTATGGAAAATTATTACAGGTATTGCAGCTTGTTTACACTGATTTCACCCTTTAAGACTTACAGACATCAGTGTGGTCTAAGATCTGAGAGAGAAACAAATGTTTAGAGAGTAAGGTCGCTAAAGTGTTGCTTTTTATTTTTTTTCCCTCCTCATCTCCTTCTTCTCTACCATCGCTCAGGTCTGACATCTACTTCATCACTACATCATCCACAAGAGCAACTTTAAAGCTAAAAATAAGATAATTAAATCATTATCTCAGCCTCAAACAATTAATCCCTCAATCATTCTCTTGTTGAAACACAGAGACTGTGTTAATATCAGCCTGTATAAACCATCTTGTTTCTTAAGAACATGTCTTGGTTTTCCCAAATAATCTTAAACCCATTATTTTTGTGCCATAGCAAGTTAATGGAAAAACCCTCAGAGATAAGTTATATTTGGGAAACCCCAGTCCTTTTATGTTGAACTACAGTGTGTGTGCATTTCCCATAGAAGCAGGGCTTTAATGAGAGAGTCCCATTCTAGACAGTAGCCTCGATGTCCTGGGGGTCCTCCCCCTCCAGGAGGCTGTAAGATGCATGGCTCTGGAAAGGTCTCTGCAAAGGGTGAGCCAAGAGTTTGGCCATGCAGTTGTGCAGCTCGATGGCGGGTCCACTCAGGGAAACCTCATAGCGATAACACATGCCCTTTGAGTCGAGGTTGCAGAAAGAGGTGTAGTTCTCCTGGAGACGGAGAACATGTCACATAGTTTAAACGCAGCAGTAGGGAAATATCTGATTTATATCATTGTGTATTATGTTTAAACAGATTTTCACATCTCTCCACACTCTGCATGTTTGGTAGGATGGATAGAAGTACTTGATCATTCTCGCTTCATCAGCTTGTCCACTCACCCTCCAGCTCGTCTCATCCCCCTGATCCTCCACACCGTTATGGAGGTAGACAACGTCAAAGAAAAAGTAAGGAGATTGAAGCATTTTCTGGGGGAGCAGGACACAAGAACAAGAAACAATTTCACTTCAAAGTACGGTTACAACACTGCTAAAAGCATCCAAAAACATACAAAACAAAACTTACAGGAGGGAAATTTACACATTAAAAAAGAACAGATGTTGAAACTAAAATACAGACAGAAAGAACGATATCTCAGCAGCATCATACTTACACCGACAGCCTCAGAAGGGTTGAACTGTAGTTGTCCTGCGTGACGGCTGTAGATTAGCACAGTCCGCACCACGTATGGAGGTGGGATGGTCTGAACATTCTCCATCAACGGCAGCTCGATCTTCTGACGACTGCAAAGGCAACAGAAGAAGAGATTACCTCCACGTCACTTCCACGTTCTTTAAGAAACCAAACATGATGTTTGTAGTCAGACAGTACTTACATTACATTTAGAAGATCTTCCAGGTCTACAGAGGAAAGTTAAGGCTAAAACTTATTGTATTGTCTTATGTATCACTTCATAGTAGGGAATTTTATTTTCATTGTTTCGTTTTTAATGAAAGGATACTAAAGGACTCGCACACATTGGTCTCCAGGTCATACAGACAGCTGCACAGCTCCCTGGGGTCCGACGTGAAGCCTGACAGCTGAGACACAAACACGTGTATAAGAAGAAGTAAAAGAAGAAGAGATAATATTCCAGCAAAGTGGAAAAACATCTTGTATAGACATGTTATAAGGGAACTGACTGCCAGTGTTTTTTTTAGACCACAGCACCCCTTCAAAGGAAATATTATTATATTATATTAGGCTATATTATATAAATATTAAGTTAAATAATATAGGCTTGTTCTCAATCACTCAGAGTAAAAGTCAACAAGTGCTGTTAAGATTCACAGATAAATCATTTTACTTAAAATAAACAATTAAATATGTTAAATGTATTTCTTTTTAAAATGAGTTTACATTTAAGGCTACAGGCATTCTGATGGGACATGTGAGCTGTTGATGTGGTGAGAGAGAACGACCTGCAGGTCTGACTCCATTGACAAGACCGCTCTTGTCTTGTTTTCATGTTTACCAGCGATGAGAGAGCCGCATAACACAAATATGAACTTTGGGAATGTTTAATACCACAGTGAACGTGGACAATGATGAATATCCTGTCTTCCATGAGCAGCCAAAACCTGCCCACTAAACTGTTAGCTGAGTTGTTTTGTCGGTCGGCTCAGATTCAGTCATCTCTGTGTTGAAAGCTGAGATATTTCAGCATTTCTTTGAGCTCTGTTTACTGTCTCAAATCTTTCCATCACTGCTCTGACACTCACTTATTTCCTAAGCTCCTGCAAAACTCCCAAGCCGGAAAGTGTGTTGTTTGTCTACCATCAAGACCAGCAACAGTGAGTTGTCATGTCAGCTTTTAATATGGTGATTTAGATATTTATTGCTTACTTATTCTGTTTTGTTCAAAAACGTGACATAAAACATAGATAGTGTAAATGTTTTTTTTAATGTAGTGAAACGTTATCAAACGCACAATAGATGAATAACAATATGATTAATCTCGCGGCACCCCTGGCCCATCCTCATGGCACCTCAGGATGCCGCAGCACCCACTTTGGGAACCACTAGGACCCTAGACTCTTTTAAAACCCTTTCTATTCAGAAGGCTTTTTCATCTTAAATCTTGTTATTTTCTTTATCTTGTGTGTTGTATGTTTTTAATGCTGTAGCATGTAGCACTTGGAGATTCACCATGAATGAAAAATGCAGTACAAATTAAATTTATTAGTATTATATTTAAGAGCAGATTAAAAGACTCCTTAACTCACCCACAGAGCATCATCATTGACTACCACCAGGGCAAACTCATGGCGTTTGTCAATCTTGTGTTTAGTTCTGACGAACATCTCGATCATCTTCTGGGATATGTTCAGGGCATTTGTTTTAGACCTGAGAGGAAAGACGTTCAAATTAGGCAACAATCACAGATATGGCACACTATCACTGGGAATGAAGGTTTACTATATAGTAGTTTACCCATTAAAAGACTCCAACTTGGGTAAAGACATCTCTTCAGAAAGGTCTAAGCAGATTATCTAATAGGAGGAAGAAAACACCAGATAATACAAACTTAGTGGTGAGAATAAGTCTTGATTTTCATGTGAAACTTGTCAGAGCTGTAATGTGAGCCTACCACTTTCTCGGGGCAGTTGACGCGGGGAACTCGGAGCTGGTACTCTGCTGGTGGGGGGACCGGGGTTGTCAGTGTGGGCTGCTGTTGTGTGGGCTTCGGCCTCTCTTTGGCTGCAACAGCAGTAGTAGATAGTGGCATTGAGACACTGGCTGCAGCTGTTGCCGCTACAGCAGCGGGTGCTACAGTCTGAGCGGCCGCTGTGGAGACGGTCGTGGTGGTGGAACTCGGAGGACTATCGCTGGTCGAGGCCTCGCCCTCCCCCTCCACACGACTGCCCACAGCAGGCTGAGATATGTTGGGATTGCTGTTGCCTCCGAGGCTCCCTGTGCTGCTGCGACGGTCCTCAGCACCTTCAGGGTTGGAGCGTGTCCGTGGTCGCAGCTCCACCAGGCGCTCCTCTCCATCTGCTGGGCCAGGCTCAGGTGTCTCCATGGATACACAGGATTAGAGCTGCAACAATTAGTTGATTAATCAATTAGTCAATCAAAAGAAAGTTAATTGGTAACAATTTTGATAATCGAATAATCATTTTAAGCAAAAATTCACTGGTTCCAGTTTCCTAAATGTGAATATCTTCTGGTTTTCATAATCCTCTATAAACTGATTATCTTTGGGTTTTGGACTGTTGGTCGGACAACACAAGACATTTTGAAGAGTAACCAGAGGTTCTGGGAACTTGGGATGGATATTTGCTGACACTTTATAGACAACACAAATAATCAATGAATCGAGAAACTATTTGGTAGATTAATCGATAAAGAAAATAACTGCTAGCTACAGCCCTACACAGAATGCTGAAAGTGGAAGTGATGAGTTTAACTGGATGGCTACTGGTTAGATAGTTTAGCCATGCAGAGAGAGTTTATTAACACTTTTTTAAATGATAGTACATTTAATTATTTCATGGTGGTGGGCATCTACTGACATCAATACAATTAAAATGTAATGTGTGGTCCCATTTTTCCACCTGTAAGATACTTTTTGTAAGATACCTGCAACAACTACAAATGCAAGTTTATACATCCTAAAACATTTCATAAAAAGCTATGTTTAAATTAAAAGAAAACTTATGGTCCTGAACCTGCAATGGGCACAAGAGAGCAGTAAAGATCTCAGAAATAAATCACCCACATCACTGAAAACAATGGCTTTATATTGTCTCCATGTTGAAAAGGGTTAGGGTTAGTTATGTGTTAAAGGACAGGTTCATAATTTTTCAAGTCTGTCTTAAAATAACAGTCAGATGCCCAAATGGACATTGAAATAGGTTTTTCTTGCCATCATCATTCCTCCTGTTCATACTGACCATTAGAAGATCCCTTCATAATGCACTTACAATGTAAGTGAAGGGAGACAAAATCCATAAGCCTCCTTCTGTGCAAAAATGTATTTAAAAGTTTATCTGAAGCTAATATGAAGCTCCAGCCATCCAAATGAGTCAAATCAAGCAGATATCTTTCAATGTTACAGTCTTTTTAGTGCAAAAGTGCCTCTTTTTGTTACTATACTTCCACCGCAGCTCAACAAGGAAACACTGTATGAGGAAACACAAGGAGGGAATTTGATGCTAAAAAGACTGTAAATGTGGCAGATATCCGCTTGATCTGACTAACTCAGACTGCTGAAGCCTCATATAAGCTTCAGAAAAACTTTTAAATGCATTCTTGCAAAAAATAACTGTGTGGACAAACTGTGGATTTTGGCCCCCATCACTTACATTGAAAAAGCATTTAAAGAGGATCTTTTAATAGCCAATATGAACAGGTTGAATGATTGAAGCGAGGAAAACCTGTTTCAGTGTTCATTTGGGCACCTGACTGTTGTTTGGGGACAGACTTGAAAAACTATGAATCTGTCCTTTAATATAGAGAGCACAACAAAATATGAAAACACTTAATGAAGCTGCGTTTCTGTCTGTATATAGATACAAAGTGCAGCGTGTAGCTGGCTAGCATAACAAAATCTGTGGTGTTTTAGCTTTACATAATAGATAATTTATATAAAAATGTGTCAATTCCTAATCAGGCAGGTATTACCATGTTAGGTTTGATGACAGCGCAGTAGCAAGCTGAGTTGTTAGCATTAGCAAGCTTTAGCATAATTTACACCAAAACAGACGAATAGTTACGAATTAAGTGTTTTATGTTTAGATGAAAAAGGAGACTTACGTGATTTATAGCTACGAGGATTTCAATATCGTAAAACTCATTGAGAGTTTGCAGAATATATATCGACGAGCTAGCGTTTGTTTAGAACGGACAACTTCCTTACAGGAAATGACCGAATCCGGAACTACACGGTCTCTTGGCATTATGGGTAATGTAGTTTATGGTCAAAGTAAATATTTTTCTGCCTCATCCTCCTCTTCTAGAGATTGTAGTGGCTATTGCAATTGTAGAAGCAGCAGTAGTGGCTGTAGCAATATGAGTAGATATAAAAAATAAAGTCATTCATGAATAATACTTATTCATTTTGTGAATCAGGTCTAAAGAAGTGATTTATTTAACTTTTTAACTTTTTTTTTTCAGGCAGCAAATTATTGGTTGCTGTCACTGTTTTCCCTGATACATAGATACTGTCATCAGGATGAGAGAAAAATGGTGTGTCAGTATATCACTAGAACAAAAACACATCCCTACACTGCAAAGAAAATATCTGATCTTGCGCAGGTCATGTTTGGTTTTGTTGATCACCTGATTAGGACCAGCTCCATGACTTAATGTATGTAAATTAATTCAGCAGTAATGATCTAATCTTTGCAGCAGACACAGAGATAGAAAAAAAACCCCATCCTTCAACATGTCTGTTAAGTCACGTAATGCTCCAAATTGATTATGACTTCATGCATTTTTCTAATTACATAACGTCATACTATACTTGAAGCTTTTTTTCTTTCTTTTTTTGTATCCAGAGTTCAAATCACTGGTCATAGTCTACTATTAAAAAAGCATGGAAGCTAACTTTGGACAAAACAGGAAAGGACACAAAGTGACAGGGAATGGGTGGGGATGACTTTCTGAGTGTTTTCCACTGACTTCATTCATCACACTAAACACTTAGGCAGACATGCAGAGAGTAGACTCCAGCTGCAGCAGCAGCTGACTAACTATTGGAAAATATAACAACACAAAACAGGAGAAGCAAAGAAAACATCTCCTCAGTTTGTCAAATGTTTTATAGGCGGTGAACGGCCACAACAGAAACTGCTGCAATCATCAAGACCTAAGTATGGAGGTAAGTCACGATCGAGTGTTTCAGTGTTTGTTTTGAAAATGTGCAGCTTTACATACTAGGTGGTGCATGATATGGGGTAAGTTGACAAAGTCTATGAGATTGTAATGGAGTTCAAATCTGTCTTATTGGGGAATTACAGCATGTTTGAACACATGATCTACAATGGATGATTATGCAGAATTTATAGCTTTTTGTTTTGAAGTTATAACTGTTATAAACATTGCAAATTAGAGGATGGACACATCATCTACAAACTGGATGATGATGAATTTATAGCTTCTAGTTTTGGAGTCATAACTCTTTTAAACATTGCAAATTAGCAGATGAACACATGATCTACAAACTGGATGATTATGAATTTTTAGCTTCTCCTTTGAAGTCATAACTGTTTTGAACGCAAATTAACAGATGGAGTTTTGAGAACAGTGTTGCTCATTCAGTTTTTACATCCTCCCATAAACTGAGACACTAAATTGCCAGTAGGTGTAACTTATGAGTGTTTGTCTGGTGACCTACACAAGCTGTTTCTCTGCTTTTTGCCATGTGCATGTTTGGATAGCCTCTCTGTTGCACTGAATAGAAATGGTTGGGTATAATAGAAAGATGGTTGGCTGTCTGGACTTGTCATGAATAAGGAATTTTAAGTATTTTGTCCACCATTGTATCCACAATATGTGTTTAAATTTATGTGTTTAAAAGCAAATTGTATCATTTTGGCATATTTGTTGACATCTTATGTAGTTTATAGAAGAATAAAAGAGAGAGATTTGGTTCTAATTTCATGTTTAGGCATTTAGCTCACAGTCTTTGTCCACAACAAAAGATGGTTTGGTCCACAAATATTTGCTAAGCAGGAAGTTCGATCTCAGGATGTTTTAGTTTCCTCCTTTTCCGCTGCTCAAAACAATAGCCGCTAAACAGTACAACAACTCTGGTTCAAAAGCATAAGAGATTTTATATATGGACACGAAACTGGTAGATTATTTTGCTGAATTTAATTATGAGCCACGCCTTACTGGAGGAGGATTATTCACAGACCCCATATTTTTTGTATTATATTGATACACATATTTTAAAATAAGACATTTGCTTTAATATCCAGTAAAACAGCTAACAAAATGACTAGAATAAGACCCACCAAGTTATTATTTTATAATCTGAATGCATTATGGTTTTGCAGGATTCCAGCCTGATCAGATGTGACAGCCTGGATGCTGGGTCCGGCTGTGACGGGGAGGTGATGGCCCAGATCGACTGCATGACCCTTGACCCTGAGGGTGAGCCTTCACCAGCAGAACTGGCTCAGTGTGAGGCTGAAGTGGGCACCCTGCTCAGCATCATCGCTGAACTGAACAAGAAGATGGGATCACTAAAGGCACCGAGGTAGGATTATAAAATCCATAAAATTACTACAACACATTTTGGTAGGAACATGTATTTCTTCATACCTGTTTTCCAGTCAATAACATGTACACTGTTCAGATTACAGCTTCTGTCACAATAAACACAGTGGCATTTACTAATGTTTGCTGCTGCTCTTCAGCAGTGAACCAGGTGACTTGAGACCATCACGACAATCCAGGCCGCTGGTCCCAGACCTGCTGTCCCACCAGCTGGTTCGAAGCAGCCCAGAGAGGATCACTGCCTCTGCTGCCACATCTAAACTTCCACTGACTGAGCGAGGTTCGCACAATCACAGTATAACAGTGTCTTTATTCAGCAGCCTGTGAATCCTCTGCATCTGCCGTATGTCAGTGATATTTTCCCACCAGACCAGACAAGAAGCATTTTTGTGTCTAAACAAATGAGGAAAAATTCAAGAATCATTAAGACAGTTTGTGGAAACACAGAGCGCTGAGGATGGTAAATCCATGTCATCCAAGTTTCTTCTTTTTAAAGGAACAGGCTGCTCTATCTGGTAGAAAATTAAACTGCCCCCCACTTTATCAAACATAATTCATTGCACCTTTACTTTCCTTCCCCTAGGGGGTAGTGGCGTAGTCTGGACAAAACTCCAGGAGACTTTATCAGCGGTGGAGGACTCCATCAGCTGTAGGAGGTCTTGGGCTGCCCCCATCACAGCCTCTGACCAGGACAAGCAAAAAGAGCATCTGAGAGCAGCCAAGGACAGCTGGGTGAAGGCTGCTCAGGTATAAAGACAGGAACAAATTAATGCAATTCATCATAATTTTTCAGTTATAACTGCAAATCCCTTTAACAGTATACTAGCTGCTTTCTGATACAAACCCCAAAGAAGTCAGAAATTCTCTTCCTGGAAAACTAATCAAGTATTGCTGTGTCTATCAAGGTTTTGGTGGATTGGTTTAAGACTTAAGCCTCTCTTTACCAGCCTCTTTAGTAATCTGGGACTCTGGTTGCAGATTTTGGAGGAGATGGAAAAAGAGTTTGGGATTTCATGTCCATCAGGCTTGACAAAGGACCAGTACCAGGAAGAGACACTGGATCAGGACAAGCGTGACTCTGCACTCAAAAGCACCTTACAGAGTCACCAGGAGGAGCTGGAGAGAGCACAGAGCACCATCAGCCAGATGGAAGAGGAGAAAAACAAGGTCGGAGTCACTGCTTCTGCTTGAGTTTCTTCCGCTTGACTAAATTATCCTGAATAACATCTCTTTAAAATGCTTGCTAAAACAAATTTATGGAGCCAAAGACAATATTTAGTAATCACTCAGTGGAATTGAAAACTGAGGAGGAGGCTCAGGTCATAGTGTTGTTAGAAATACACATCACTGTGGTTTATTGGACACCTCGGAGGTAAACTCTTGCCCACAGTTTGCTAACTTAAATTAATTAGGTTTATATAGAACATCAAATATTGTACGACTGTGAAAGCCCAAGTTTACTCAGACCTGAATAAATATAAAACCTCTCCTGATGTCTTTCAGCTGGTGGGTCACTACAGAGCCTGGAGGTCAGGCAGTCGCTCTCCCTCCCACAGGCCTTTGGGCAGTCCCACTGCTGGAGCTCTCAGTCCAGACTGGGCCTCTCCTCCCTTCCCTGGTTCTCCTTTACTCCTCAGGAGAGCAGCCAGAGCTATACCACCTTTGTCTCCTCGTGGGGACGGCTCTCCACTGGGCTCTGTGAACTCAGGAAGTCCTTGTCCTAGTCCCATCAGTCCGGATATTGAGATAGAGCGGCTTAACAGGTGAGACTGAGGAGCAGCTCAGACTTATTTTTTAAAATCTGGTTACATTATTTAACTTTCTGAGGAGGCATAGTTACCCTATATTGGTATATCAACCCATTTTATTCCCATTTTATGTATACCATGACATAGAAACACTAAATATACTATAGAATATGTAAACAGGAGTGTCAACTATGAAGGTTTGTGTTTTAGTTATAAAAAAAGATCTTCCGGCTGAATCCTGACAAAAAGGAACAAGTTATTTTCAAGATTCATGTCATGAATAAATCTCAATCATCTCTGTAAGATTTTTTATTTATAGCATGATCAAGGTTCTTTTAAGAACTAGGTACCCATTCAAGTTTGCCAGTTATTTAACTCTTGTTCTATAATAATTTTCACCTATTATGGCTACTTTGACTTTTGAGGATCCTCTAGGCAAACTAGCTAATGTAGGTTGTTTTTTATGCCAAGCTTCATTTTTCATTTGACCAGGAAACTGTGGTTGTTTTGCCCTGTCAGTCGTGATTAAAGTCAATAATTAAATAGTTTTTTCCCTCCATAGAAGTTTCAACTTAGAGAAAAATGTTGCATTATTAAAAATCTTTGTTTATAACATTATTACCCCCCGATCCTCCCCCCCATGGTGTCCCAGGTGCATCGAGAGGCTGAAGGCCAGGAATGAACGTCTGACTGCAGCTCTGGAGCGAAGGAAGGGAGAGTCGGAGCAGATCAGTATTACACTAAACAGACTTGAGGCTGACTGCTCTGCCCTGCAGATGGCTCTCCGATACTGGTACACACATAAAACACACCAGTCACACAAGTACAAAGGCCTGTCTGCGCACATATGCCTTTTCTTCGTCAGCATTACAATGTTTTTTGACGTGTGTCAGAATAATGAATGTGCACAGGTCAGCAATATAACAATATCATTTTGGGTTTCTCTCATCTTCTGCTCGTATTGTGTGTTTGTGGTTTTGATTGACAGTGAGGAGTGTGAAGAGGCCTACAGCGAGCTTCTGTCACTTTATGATGCCAAGAAACAGCAAAGCATTCCTCTGCAGACAGACTCAGCAGGTGTTTGAATACAGCTTTTTAGCACTTCTTAGAACTCGCCACACAAATTCACTTACATGTATAGTAGGTATGCTTGTCATACACACACAAACACACACACGCACACGCACACACACAGACTCCACTCGGGCTCACAGTTTTTTCCACTCATCAGAGGCAGCCGGTGGCAGGCAGCAGCCCGGCAGTCCATCAGCTCAGCTCAGGAAAATGGGAACTGAAGAGCTGTCCACCTCCTTCTCAACAGCAGGGGTCACAGAGGAGACGGAAACACAGAGTCACTCGGGGCAGAGGTGATGTTTTAAAGTTCTCTTTATACAGTCAGGCAGTGTTAGAAAGGAAAATATGTGTCAGTAATGATAGTATGTCAGACTGACAGACTAAAATTGCAAATAGAAAGAATGAAAATTTACAGATGTTACATTTATATTTCTGCCCCAAACAAGGATCAACATGGTATTGAATAAATAAAATGTACTAATAATTTTTTACAATATTTAATTCAAATACGGTGATTTCTTGGACTAAGTTGTTGTCAGGTCACTCACTACCTGTAACCCCGCAGGACACCTGAATTGATGGAGCGAGAGGCTGTTCTCCGCCAGCAAATTGAGCGCCTGAAGAGGGAGAGGGCAGCCATTTGCCTCCCTAAGCCAAGTCCAGGAGCAGAGGGCAAAATGAGCCCCGACACCGGTACCCCGGCTGGGTCGAGAGGGGGACACGTAACTAAAGATAACACCAGACCTCCTGACACCAAGAAAGAGAAGGCTTCCCTGTTCTATGAACTCATCTCTGTCAGGGTAGGAGTTGTGTGTCCTAATTTATGTGATGAAGAAAAAAAAGAGGTTTGAGCTTTGAGTGCACATACAGTATGTGTATAAGACAGTGCTAGCAGGTCTCCACTTCATTTAGATTTTCATTTTTTTCCTTATTTAACCAGGATTATAGATTTTTTGAAAATGAAAACAGTTTTTCAAGGGAGACCTGGCCATGAGGGCAACATTAAAACATTGTTACAGCCAGAAATAAGACAGCTGACAAACAGTATATTTTCAAAATTATTTAAATGAATAGTTTACCTTTGGGTAAAGACATGCAAGTGATACCCTAATGTTTTCCGTCTTTATGCTAAGCTAGGCGAACTTTCTCCTGGTTGTAGCTTCATTCAGACAAACATGAGAGTGGTATGGATCTCCTCATGTAATTATCAGCAAGCAAGTGAATAACCTTACTTTCCAAAATATTTAAGGTTCCAGCTGTATACTCTGTTTTGCATTGTACTAGGACTATTTTACAAATAGGCATTTTATTTGAAAATGACCACAATGACTGATAATAATAATCAATACATTATATACATGTTTATATTCATGGTAGGCTACTAGCTGTAAAGTTATGCATAGTGTTCACATCCCATCAGTGGAACAGTGGGTGGTTAAATGTGAAAACATTAGAACTGCTCTAAATTATTTGTTTGTAACCCCTTTGTGCAGCATTTTAAGATTTCTGGCAAAGACGGTACAAACCTGCTAGTTGAGATAAAATGTCTAAAAATATCAAATGTTCAGTGTTTTTGCCACTAATTTGCAAAGTCTTTCACCACAAATTTCCTTACATTGTATTATTTCCTGTTTTTGTTCAGGAGGAGATGTCAGATCTGCGATCTCTTATCCGCCTCAAGGAGAAAGAGCTGAGGTGTCTGGAGTGGAGTTTAATGGCCCAGAAGACCCAAGAAGCAGCAGGAGCATTCATCCCAGAAAGCCTCCGAGAGGAGATGGAGGATCGGAAGACTGAACAACAGGTAGGAATGACTCTTACAGGGGCAACTCTGACTTTTTTTTTTTTCTTTTACATTATCAAATAATTCAAAGTCAAGGTGAAACGAGCAAGAGGGAGCAGGACGTTGGTCTATTGTGACAGACCCGATTCAAATCTGGGTGTCCCACATGGGAAATCACACATCTACCAAAGCAGAATCCCTCCAGGCCAAGAGGGATATTTTGGTTCCACAAGGTCTTCTGCTGGGCTGTCCTGTCGCTGCAGCACAGATTTGTACCGCACCTCTGTCATTGTCAGAGGAGAAAGAACTGACAGGAAGCTACTTAACACAGCTTTCTGTATGCGTAGAGCTGTATGCAATGTCTCAGACAGGTCATCGGGGACGTGAGCCGCATTTGCGAAAGCCATGCCTCAAGTGAGTGTTGTCTTACTCGCTCACTGATCTCTACAGACATTATCTTGTTACTGTTGCTAATTCAACCAAACTCACAATGGCTTCCCATCCGGCTTAATGAATGTTATTCTGTTCTTTTCCAATCTTTAGTTCAGGGGAAAAAAAAAATTCTGCCACACAAAAGTGATTTTTTTCTGGCTTTTCTTTAATCTTTGCTTTGTTGTAAAATATTAATTTAATCAGATTAAATTAAACAATTAAAGGTTGTGTGCTTGCTTCAGAGGGTCTCAAGCTGAAAAGGTTGGGACTTTAGATTAATGACAGTGTATATAATCTTCTTTAATAGATAGACTAGAATGGGAAGGGGTGTTTTTTGGGGGAGCTTTAAAGATCATCCTAATTGAATGTTGTGTTTCAGAGGCTCTGTGAGAACGCAGCTGAACTTTGTGCTGACGGAGACGTCGCTGGTCTTCGGGGCAGACCCATTCTGAAAGAGCTGCAGGCCGTCCTGCAAAGGTGAGACGTTGTCTTGTCCTCATAAAAGGAAATGATTCATGTTTAATATATTTAATCATTTACAGGAAGTGCATCTGTGTGCGTTAAAGCGTGGCACCGAAACTGCAAAAAATAGGAGCGTATTCTCTTTCTCTAACGGACAGGTTTACAACTTTTCACTTAATAGTCATTTGCACAAATGAACATTGAAATAGATTTTTCTTGCCTCCTTCTGTGCAAAAATGTTTTTAAAAGTTTTAAAAGCTAACATGAAGCTTCAGTCATCCAAATTGGTCAAATCAAGTAGATATCTTTCAACATTACAGTCTTCTTAGTGCCAAAGTCCCTCTTTTCATTACTATACTTCCACATCAGCTCAACAGGGAAACACTGTCTGAACAAAAACCAAGAGGGAATTTGATGCTAAAAAAGACTGTAAATGTGGCAGATATCCACTTGATATGACTAACTCAGTCTGCTGAAGCCTCATGTAAGCTACAGATCAACTTTTAAATGCATTTTTGCACAAAATGACTGTGTGGACACACTGTGGATTTTAGCCCCCATCACTTACATTTAAAGCACATTTGAAGGGGATCTTTTAATAGCCAGTATGAACAGGAGGAATGATTACAGTGAGGAAAAACCTCTTTCAGTGTTCATATGGACACCTGACTGTTGTTTTAAGACAGACTTGAAAGACTGTGAACCTATCCTTTTAGACACCTTGAATAAAAGTATCTATGAAATTGCTAATATATTAACATTTATGAATCTGTAAACAAGAGTTGAATGTAACATCACTGGTGAAAACAAGTAACCTAACGGTCGTCAGCGTAGGAAATGTATCCCTCAGGCATTTGTTCCTTGGTTTCGATCTGTTGCTAAGAAACAATATCAGCAGAAACGCAGTCTTTGGACATAAAGGGCTTCTAGTTCTTTATATCAGCTGCTTTAGAGAGCATCTTTTTTGTCTTCTGACCTCGAGTAGTGAATACTTCTAGATAAAGCACCACTGTTGATACTCAAGATCACATTTTCCCTGAAGGGAAGGACACATCATACAAGACATTTATGATTCTCATATATGAGTTCTGTGAGGAAACGTTTTTAGTTCCTTAAACAAAATTAACAGCTGGACACAATGACTCGGGACTGTTTCAACTGACCTTACAGTTTTGTTTTGTTTTGATGTTTTTTCTTTCAGGGAACAAGCCCTGAAAAAGAGGCTGGCTTTAGTCCAAGACTCGTTGAGCACAGCTCTCACAGACAGCCCTTCCAACAGGAGGGACAATGAGGAGCAGATTGCTCGGCTCACACAAGCTCACAGGTAAATATTGATATTTATATTTGTCTGCATCCCCGACTGAAGCTATGCCGGTTTTGTAGTTTCAAACTAAATCTCGTTGGATGTTTCTCATTTCAGTAAGGCCTTGAGCTCGTACCGGCACATTCGCAGGAAGTACCGGGAGCAGGTGTGGAGGCTGGAGCAGAAAGTGGCAGCCATGATGGAGAGTCAACACGCTCAGAGTGGAGCACCGAAGGCTGCGGGGGAGGCCTTGGAGTGGAGGAGGGAAGAGACTGTTCTGTGATCCACTGATTCTTCAAACGGAGACTCAGTCATCCTCATAGCCAAATCTTATCCACATCAACAAGAATGTACAAATCTGTTGTATGTATTTTTATTATTTGTCAAGTCCTTGCACCATACAGATATAAGCCTCATCACTGCTGCAATCTGTTTTTTATTAAATACTTGTATTTGTAGGTAGTTTTCTGGTCTTGTAAAGACATATCAATCAATCTATATGTCTGTCCATTCATCAATGCGACACACAGCTTTCTATCAGGTATTCATTGGCTCTTGAGAGGTATATATAAAACATATAAGGCAGAAGAACATGGAAAGCACTGTCATTTCTGCCTTTTCAATGCTTGTGAGCGTTTTCAATAAACTGAACAGGATTCCAAAGCTTAACTTGTTTAACAGCTACTCACACATCACAAGACACATTCCTTGTTTCAGAGAAACAGCTGTCATGCAGTCATGAATGTATAAGGCCGATTCAAGGTCTGAACCCACTGAAGACCTCGGGACTGACCTCGAGAGTGCACATGTCCTTTTTCCCGTATGAGCTGACTCTATAAAGCCACTCCCGACCGTGCTGTCGTGACAATGCGCCGAGAAAGGGGGATGGGGCCTGGACAATGGCTGACGTGCGCACAAAATGTATGGTCAGCCTGTTTGTCTTCTTTGTATGTTACTAGTTCTCTCTATCTTCCTTTTCTTCTCTAATTTCCACTTCTGCTAAAGGATCAGTTTAACTGAATGACAAAAACACATTTTCTCACTTATTTCTGGTGGTCTCTAACTGTGCAGATAGTTTTGGTTTAGAGATATCTACATCTTAGATTTTTGCCACCACCACAATACACAGGGTGACTTGCTCTTTCAATATGATGAACATGGCCACTGAAGGTTATTTTGATCAATCCTCAAACTGTATGGTGCTGTAAATATGATTTAGCACCACAAATGTGCTCTTATTTGAGAGGTAGAGCATACAGTGTCCCACTGTGTTAGCAAATTACATTAAAAACAAATTAAATTTAATATTTGTCACCTGTTTTGAAAGATTTACAACTTCATTAGGAACATATGGTCTTGAGACTGAGTGCCATAGACAGAGAAGGGAAGTCAGAAAGTATTAAAAATGACAAGCCTCCGGCAACCTGGAGGCAAATTATACTCAGATTCTCTGGAGTTTAACTAAAGCCTTTCTGGGACAATTTAAATGCAACCATAAAACAGATTACGAGATATGCAGTTCCAACACTGAGCAGGCTACACAAGAACAGAACAGACACCTGGCAAAAACTTTGCTTTTAGCCAGGACATAAACTACAAGAAACTGGCATAAAGCTGATCTTTCAGGAAAAGATTAATGGCTTGATATTGTACATTGTGAGAGTTAAAGGATATATTTTTGACAGAAATTGGAAAAAGTGGATTATTTACATAAAACAAGATGCCAAATAAGTAACATATCTGTTTAAAGATGGAATAACTCAAAACTATAATGTATATAGATGTCTGAGTTGTCTATTGACAACTTTCACATGTTATGTTGCATTTGTGCTACTGTCACATTTCCACATTTGACCCTCACCCCTCAAAAAACAAAATATACTGTATAAAAAACAAAAGTATTAAGGCTTAAACATATTTGGATTTGTTGCCAGTGAGAAAACTGTAGAATAATACCAAAACCATCCTATTTCATTTAAATGCTCTGAGCATTTAAACTAAATTTGTTTCAACTTGATTTTACTGATGCAGAAATTTCAGAGAAAGAAATTTTTAAAACCTTAGTAAATAAAAACAAAACTATCATCATATATACCACAAGAGGTATGAGAGAAAATTTGTAATTTGGGTGCACTGACCTGTTAAAACATATTATCTCTCCCCTCGTTACTTTTATTTTTTCCTCTCATACTTCCATTTCTCCGCCTTCATGTCCTCTTACTCCATCTTCTCCTCTCACTCATCTCTCAGTCATCTCCGTCCCCTCCCACCCCCCCCTCCAGCCAACCCTGTGCCCTGACCTTCCCAAACCGGTCAGCTGCAGCTGTGACCGGCGGTCAGGAGGTTAAGGCAAAGGTTGTGTGTCACACCCACAGGGTCACAGCAATGCCTAGCTGTTGTGTTAGCTTGTGAATGGAGGGTTCAGAGTGCCAGACGAAGTGGCAAGCCCCTGACGCCCTGACTCTTGCCTGAGCTTGCCCTTTCCCGAGCAGAGGTCAGCGGAGAGGGCCTGCCCTTCCCGCTCCCCCCATACCTCCAGGTCACCATCACTATTGTTGTAATAGCTGCCATTAGAGCAGATGATACAATTATCATTCCATTTTATGTTCCTTCTCTCTAAGATCTATGTTAAGCTCCTGAGTTCATCAAAGCTTTTTTGGACTACATGATTGTTGTAACCTCTGGGTGACTTTTGTATCAAAGAGGCCACATGATGTTGAAATGTCACACAGAAAGGAAAAAAGGTATTTGCCTTTTATCATGAATCGCTCACTATCTGTGCATCCATATGATTATTATAGCCTCAGGTTTGTGGTTGTATGATCATGACTCATGATTTTAACAGTGTGACTGGGGTCATGTTAAGAAGTCTCCAGCGGCAGAAAAAGTATTCAGTTCAATTCAATAAAACTTTATGTATCCCTGTTAGAGGAATTGTGTGCAGCAGCTCGCCACCCAGATCAACAGACACACACACAGTTGATAGGAAAGAAAGAATAAATAATGTTTAACAAAAAAAGATAGAGTATCTCAAAGTATAAAGTTGCAATACCACATTTAAAAAACACTTAATTGCAGGTAAAAAGTGCTGGATTTAACATGTTATCTAAGTATTATCAGTAAAAAAATAATAATAATAATGATTCAGAGCAGTAGATCATATTAAACTGTGGGCACCTTGTTTCTTTTCTTTTTTTCTTTTTTTTTAAAAAACCCCAAAATGACAGATTCTTCAAAAATGACAAATACTTAAAAACCGTACATAAAAATAAGTCACACAGACACAGCATATATGCCACAAATAAAGAAGAAGGAAAAAAAGATGAAAAATAAAAATAAAAAAGTGAATTCATATGCATATCGTGTATGAGAAGCAGTCATACTTTTCAATATATGCTGGGACTCACTGTTAAATAAAAAATGAACAATATATAGTAAGACACTTGTGTCTGTATGTACTTTACAGATTTGCACTTTGGCTAAATCCATATCAAACAACAAACACATTTTTTTTCCATTAAACATAATTTTTGTTCTTTAGCAAAATGTACTTAAAGATGCCTTAATGTTTAAGTAGCTTTTTTTGTTGTTGTTTTACTGTAGTTGGTCAGAGGTCATTTTATTTATATTAAAATTTGATTTTATATATACTGTTTGGTTGTTTAATCTATAACAATATTATAGATCATAGTTTTGGATCTCATGTGTTTTGTATGTAAAATCGTAATTTGTAAAGAAACCTGTGACAATAGCTGTCAGATAAATGTAGTAGAGTAGAAGTATTAAGCATAGCATGAAAATGAAATACTCAAGTGAAGTACATGTACTTTAAAATTGTACATAAGTATTATTAGAGTGACATGCCACCGCTGGAACTCACTGCTGCAGTTTTTTAAAACAGCGTTTAAACAAATATTCCTCAAACGTACTTCAAATGTTCTGTGTTGAGTTGATAAAACTTTGCTTTAACCTTGATCCAACATGAAACGCCTAATCTAATCTCACTCATGATAAAGTTATTGTAGTCTGTGATGAATTATGAAATGGAAATACAGTTTTGTAAAGTGCACTAATGAATAAGTGAGATAAGTAAGTCAAACAAAGCACATGAGAACAGACTGCTTGTGGTATTTAAATGGTCATTTTTGAAGGGTATAGTATAAAGGCGGCAACAATCTCATCTGTTAACGTTTAAGCAGCGCATTTCTGGACACATTTCTACCCCCACATGTATCCTCCAGCCTGTGGATAGGGGAGTTTTTCAGTGCCTGGGAAAAATACTCAAACCATTATTAGACAACGACAGAAGCTGTCAATCAGTGTGGGGGGTGGACGCAATCACACACACAGATCTCCACACACACACACACACACACACACACACACACACACATGGAGGGGGGGCAGTGACCCAGGGGTTTTAGGTCAACTCATTTACGCTGTGCGTCCGTTCCTCATTTTAATAAGTTGTCCCTCTGTAAGCTGTATAAAGAGATCACAGCCTGTGCCTTCATCCCTGCGCCCTTTCTTTCTCAAAGCCATTAGCTCACCTGTCACAACCACTCCATATCCCCGCTCATCTCCTCCTCCTCTCTATATCTCTCTATTCTCTACTCCATGCTCTGGGACGTTGCCACGCTGACCTGACACCTCTCTCCTGAGCTCTTTGACACCAGTCGGCCAATGGAGAGGTCAGGAGGATGGGGTGCTATTGGCATGGAGAGCCACGAAAGAGGTTTGACCTCAATCAAACGGCGTATCACATCCGCTTTGTGCTTTCACCCACTCAGATAATGACAGCAAATATCCTAGACCAACAGGACACCTCACCATCACCACCAGATAAAGAGTGAAGCCTTGTTATCATTGTCTGGTAAATCTGCACAAGTCCAGTCGTGATTATTTACACTTAAGCTCTTACCAAAGGATAAATGCTTCAATAGGTTGAGAAAGCTGTTTGATGCCTGTAATGTATCATGTTGGATCAATTTAAAAACACATGTGCTTCAAACACAATAAATACTTGCAGTTCCTGTAGCATGTTTCAACTATATTTAACTTTCTGTAGCCTGCTTTGCTAGATAACATTCAGACTGTAGACAAATGAAAGAAAAAACCTGAATAAATGAAGGGAGATATATGTTGAATGCAGATACTTTCATATAGGGCAGGACGGCTCACTGAGTAGTTTGATAAATATGAAAATTATGTGAATTGTTCAATCACCAGATCTCAACCCAGTTGAACAACTGTGAGAGATTTTGGACGTTTTAGACGATGTTCTCCACCATTATCGCACCATGAAATAAGAGAACATCTCATGAGAGAAAAGACGTTCATCGATCCAGAGACTCAAAATTGTCACCCATCTGTAAAAATGACATAAAGATAAAACAGGATAAACATGAAAGAGATTTTCACTGCTGGATTACTTCATACAACCATGAAATTCTTTACAGGCCTTTAAATAAATGGTACTTTACTATGTTTTTAACCTTTGAAATTCACTTTTTGTGCATTTTATGCCTTTATTAGAGAGTCTGACGGTAGAGAGATGAGAAATTAGGGGAGAGGGAGACATGCAACAAAGGTCCCCAGGCAGCCCCGAACTGGGGATGTTATGGTTCATCAGCGCCTTAAAGGGGACGTATCATGCATATTTACATTCTGGAGATCTACTGGAGTATCTTTGCATGATTTACAGTTCAGAAAACTCCTTATTTATCTTATACTGGCTCTTTATGCAGCCCCTTAGTTCAGCTTGTGTCTGAAACAGGCTGTTTTTAGCTCAAGTCTATTTAAGACCCCCCTCCCAATGAGCACACTCTGTTCCGACTGGTTAGCTTCTGGAGGCTACGTAAACAGTAGTAGTTGGATTTTGCTTCTTTTTCCCATTCTTTACTCGAAATAGAAACTTCTCAAATACATCCATACATGTTCGAACCTGAATCAGATCTGAAATATGACAACATGAACAACCCACTGAACAACCTTAGCAACAAAGGCTACGGCCGTTTGTGGGAAAGAACAAACAATCTGACGTCATAACAAGGAGGAAATAGAGGTAATATTGCAAACAAAGGTTCAGAGCAGGTTGAAGCCTGGGCTTTTGACTTTGACTTGATGTTAACATCAAGTTTTGGAAGTTTGACCATGTTTAACATAGACATCCAACATCATAACAGTATAAAAATAACAGAAAATCCCAAAAAGCATTATATGTCCCCCTTAAAACCACAAGAGCACCTGAAATTCTTAGAAAAAAAAAAAGTTTTTCCATCTTACACACAGCCACTGTCTTCCTTTTTTTCTTTCCATTCCTTGCAGTACTGTATGAAGATCGACTTGCAGAGACTTGAAGCTTGCATGAGACAGGTTTATATTTTTTCATAACTGCAATAAATGTAATGTAACTGACAAAAATTAAAGAGGGCATGATGTTCTCTGTGATGGATTAACTATGTCAAACGTGTTTCAAGTTTCATATTTCAAGCTAACTCTTACATTGTACCAAAAAAAGTGGGAAATTAGTAGGAAAAACATATCTATAGATGTATGTTTTACTTTTTACTTAATGTAAAATATATGTAATTTGTTAGTAAATTAATTAAAACATTGCTCAATTAAACTAAATTATCTGAATCGAAATCTGGACAACTGTTCTGTACTGTATCTAACATGCTAAAGCTTTTTGGTTGTAGGGAAGGTGTTATTTAGTGTGAGCAGATCAGTGTTCAGACCATCCAAAACCTGCAGAGCAGATGAGCTAATGAGGTCACTTAGCTCGTCAGCTTGTGAGGTAGATTACAGCAATAAGGTGTTTAGAAGGGAAAGATGGCAGGGGGAGTGGCCTCGGCCCTAATCCTGTTATGGCATTTCAGTCGTCTTCACTGAGCTGATTAGGTTAATTTTGTGTCATCCTAAGCACCTTAGTTGACCTATAAGCAATGTCTGGCCAATAGTGGAGGGCACAATCAGGGAGCAACAGATTGGACACAGATTTACATGAGACTGAAGTTGATGATTGAGAACACGATCAAATTGTTGTGGCTACAGAGAGCGTTAGGTTAATGCCCTGTCTGAAAATGTCAGGATCCTTGGGTGGTTGAAAGCAAAGAAGTTCATCTTTCAAATGGACTATCCACTGATGACATATTGACAACCTGTCGATTGTCAATATGTCTGATCTGAAGCGAAACATTACGCTAAATAGTTGGCTCACATTAGCCTCTTCAACCCCACAGATCTTTTGGCAGATCCAACATTACGAACCCGTGAATGAATGTTTGAATGTTTGTTCATGATGGTGAGAAGAACACAAAACATAAAATTATGACCTTTCTGGCCTTCCATACAAAACATACTGTGCACAAGAGACCTCAAATCTTTCACTTGATGCTCTGGTGCAGCCATTAATAATAACATCTGGATTTGAATATTACAACTTGGCAGCTTAGCATCTCCTTGGATAAAAGGTCAGAGTATACAACTGGAGTGTGTTGAACTTTGAAGGATGTAAGACAGTAAACAAGGATGTGCTGCCTGATATTTGCAGATCACAGTCGATCAAGAAACATATGCTGAATGGTAACAACATTGTTTTTATAATTTATGTTCATTATATACAAAAAAATGCATTTTCAACCAGCACTATCTTGTACCCCGATCAGATCAGAGTAGGCAATTCTTAAGGGTAACATTGGTAAACAATTAAAGTTGTACCAATCAATATCTTTAAAGTAATTATAGGTGAAATGACTACATGTACCTGCAATGATAAAACTGTAAAAAAACAACAATTTGTGGTTTTTCAGAGAGTTGAGAACTGTTACATGCTGTAACTATTTCATGGAGGACAACAGTGTTAGACTGTTGCTTTAATATTTACATCATGTTACTCCTGAAATGACAAATTTGCATTTTTACATTTATGAAACAAGACATACAACCTGTTAATAAGTGAGCTTTCGAGGTTTCGGTAGTTGTGTTTTTAGTTAGGCTAGCTGTTTCTCGTTTTCACCTTACCCTTTCCCTGTTTCCAGTCTTTTTGCTTAGCTAAAACTGTGGAACTATTCCTTTAAATAAGATATAACACCAGAAAAAAAACAGGTACAGGATTACAGTAACTGAAGTGGTGCTGGAAAATTATGTAACTTTGAAGATACTGAGAAAATAAAACAGGAACATTGTGAACATAACATCAGGGTTCAAGTGGTTGAGTCAGAGCACAGCCAAGGCTTGTTCCCCTGCTCAGTTTAACATCAGCTACATTGAATAATGTGTCTTATCTTTACAGCGGACACATGGTGGAAAAGCTGCACTGCAATTACAGTAAATAGTTCTATTGACTCCTCTGCAAACAATGGGTTGATACCTTGTTCACAATGACCAGAAGATAGCTGATTTGAATGACAACAACACACACCAAATGGGAAGTTTCCCACCACCTCCAGCAGGTCCTGGGCGGGGAGGAGGGTAAATATTGATTGGACACCGTGTGTTGCTCTGGAGTCAGCCAGCAGATGTTTTTCTTTGGCAGGTTCCTCTACCCTGTTTATTTTAAATTGCTCCGTCATTCGCTCGAGGTCAAAGGCCTAAGGAGGATGGAGAGAGTGTTGTGAGAGGGGGAGAGAGAGCATAAAGGCGAATGAGAGAGAGAGAGAGGACAAGATGATTTTTCCTCTGGTCTCTGGGCCAAAGGGCAGTGGGGCTAATGAGGAAGGAGCATGGAGTCATGTGCTGCTTGTTCACCCAGGGTTACTCCTCAGAGTTAAAGTTTAACTGCAGTTCAGTTTTCAAATTCCTTTGCTCTTTAACTAATGCAGTTAACACACTTCCAGACTAATATTCAGTCCAGCATTTACAGAGGATCCTGTCAGTAGTCTCAAACTAAAGACAAATCAAAAGAGTTCTATCAGTTTTATATATTTATGCTGTTTATCAAACACTCTTAAAAACTGCTTAAAGTGCACTCTTGCAGCGTTTTTTTATATCACAATTGGATGAATTATCATGTTAATTTCATGTTTATTACACTAACAGAAGCCTCTTATGCTTTAGTGAGGAGATGATAAACAGTTCAGACAGTAAGTACTTGCTTCAGCACTTTCAATTTGAAATAAAATGACAAGTCTCAGCTTTTTTTTGAGTAGGTTTATCTCAATATTGAAAGAACTGTGTGCGGCATATAGCCCTTTTAATAAAAAGTGCCCAAAGTTTAGGAGTAGAAGTAGAAATGACTGTAAATAGAAATGTGAATGTCTGCTAAACAGGGTATCACAATGCAGCAGGTCCCATAGCCCACAGGGTTTCAACTGGTAAAACCTGTACGTACATATTACCAAAAGTATGTCTGTGTGTTTGTGTGTGTGTGTGTGTGTGATCTTAAAATATATCATATTCTGGAAGGTTTCCATTATCTACAAAAGCCTTTCACACAGCATGTGGAAAACGAAACTGACTTGACATTTAAAAAAGAAAAAATGTGCACCCCTTCATTATTCCTCGCTAATGTAAGCACACTTCAGTTTAGCTCGTACATACTTGTATTTCCTCCCTGACACCATGCATTGATTGACCCACAGGTGGAAACGTCTTTACAAACATTAATTCTAAAGGAGATCCAAAAGTTTCCAAAAATACCAATATATGTCAGGTCGGTTTTGAGGAAATTATGATGCACAAGACATTTTATTTCCATTTTATGTGACGATGCATCCATGTTGGAATGTTTTGTGAAAGCATCATATACAGTGGCTCCAAAAAAGCGCTGGAAAAAGCAAGTAAAAAACATTTCAATAAACCTGAGCTGAAATTTTAAGGGAGGAACGAGGATTAAATTGGACGTGTGTGTTCATGTGGATGTAAACAGTGCGTGTGCAGTGTTCAGGTGAGTGCACTGAAGGTTTGTCTGCTACACTCTGATGGCTGCGGACTCCTGACTGAGTTGAGAATGCACAGACTCCACAACAGTCGACTTCACGCTGAGAGCAGCTGCATTCCTGAGCTGCAGTTCAAAGAGCAAAGAACACACACACACATACACACACACACACACACACATACACACAAACACTCCCAGTTACATACCGCATATGTACTTACGCACATGGGCACATAATGCTCTGCAAAAAAAACATGCATTCAAACACATACAGTGACACTTTTGTAACTACTACAATACGTATACAAAAAACTCAAACATATTGTGCATTCGGACACAGACACAGCAGCTGCGACAGGAGTGCAAACATGAACACTCCTAGTCTAATCCCACACAACAAACCTGCAGAGAATCCAGGTGACGAAAACATGAGAGGACAGAAAGGTCAGCAGTCCGACCTCCTCAGAGGAAGATGGTCTTCACCCATATTGCACTTGTTATGACAGTAAACTGTAGGCTTTTTTTTATTATGGCAAACTGATAACACCAAATTATTCTGCTATTGGTCATGAATGTGATTATTTGCTATGATTGTCTTTCACAAAAAAGACAATTTTTTAATGTCCAACCTAATACTGTATATTTTCATTTATTTCACACTTCATACAGCCCCGTGTTCTCTAACTGTATAAGAGTTTTAGTTTACAGAATTCAAAGGTTAAATTAAGTTTGGAGCACAAGTACAACAACAACAAGGCAAACTTTGCTAGTTTGTTCTCATTTGGTTTAAAGAAAAGCTGCATTTCTGAATGAAAAATGAGCAAACAGACTTGTAGTAACTGGATGAACATTTCTGTGAAATCCTCACGATCAAAAGGTATTTTGTTAAAAGTTAGTTTTTATATGTATCTCTTTCATATGTTATTCAATTCAATCAATAGGTAAATCAGTATAGTCTTTACCCTGAGGGAGTTTCCTTTCCGGCATTTAACCAATTCACTCTTGTTTAGTTTAACAACTTTAGTTTTGGTCACAAGGCTTCATGTTGTGATTGGTCATGTGTGAACTGAAACTGTAGCCACTCACAGAGAGGCTGTCACACTTGGTTTTAAAATGTGTCTCAGTGATCTGAACACACGTAGACAGCCGAGACACGTCACCGTTCACGCCTGTGTCTATCATGCGTGTCCAGGGTGTGAGCTGACCACTTGTGTTCAGATTTCGTTACCGCCTACGTCACTTCCACAAGGAATTGAAAGAAACCTTCACACAGTTATTACGTCAGTCTGTCACCAGACAAGCGCAAGATTTTTTTCACACGGGCTAGCTAAGAAAACAAATATGTTTCAATAATTAATATACATGTACGGGCTATTTCAACTGTTGAGATTGACAGGACAAAGTCATTTGGCGTTGGTGCGCTGTCACCAAAACAACCACCCCGTCATTGATGACGTATTTTCCTGTTACGTCCTTGTCAGTGACACATCAGGACACACATTTACACTGCAAAAGATATGTTGTCATATGTGTCCCAGACCACCTCAGCAAATGGTTTGAGTGATCGGATCACAGTGCGTCTTGGTGGTCGATTACACTTGTATTTATCGCTGTCCACTTGTGATCCAATCATCCAAGATCCAAGTTTTAGACATGAAACAAACTTGTACAGACAATGTCTTGATATTACACAAAATGAATCAAATTTGTTTCTTTGAAGAAATGCCCCTTTAACCACATTATCCTGAAAGACTTGTATTCCTCTACCCAGTTAGCGTTCACTATTTTGCTATTAGAGCTATCAGAAAATAACACATGACAGTTAAGATACTGTAGTTGTACTCTTTAAGCATGTTTTACAGCCGGATCTGTATATATTTAAAGTTTTACAAGGTGCCTTTTCATGAGTTAATATCAAACACTCTCCCGCATGCTCCGACCTCTGCTAGTACACATACACAGAGGCTTAAAGGAAAGCACTAATTCAACTTACAGCAGCTTAGCTTGGCCCCTGATAACCCCTTAACCAAACAAAAGGCCTATCCATGCACAATGAGTCTCGCTGTGACGGATGTGGGTTAAAGTTACCTTATGCTCACATTCAAAAAGCTGAATTAAGTTGAACCTCACTGGCAAAAAAAAAAAAAAAAAAAAAAAATTGCGTAACAGAAATCCTTCCCTGTCCTGACAACTTAACTCCTTGGAGCAAGACAAAATGTTGCTTTGAAGAACACAAGGACAAAATGTTTTGTCATTCAGGAGGAATTCCTGTACAACCATGTGATGAGCAAATAGTTTTTAGAAGCAGCAGTGAATACCTCCTCTGTGGGGTTTTTTTCCTGCGTTTGGAGGCTGTTATCGGAAACCTTGTTTGCAGGCTCTGATTGTTTATTTTGTCCTCCCCCTTTTTTCTTGGAGACCTTCACATGACAGTGCTGTTGGTATGACAGACAAAGCAGGCCACGAATTCCTCAGGAGCACTGCCCACTGCCAAGGCAATGGATGAGTTATGCAGCATATTATGTTTAGGTTTGTAAAACAGAAGCCGTATGTACATGTTACAGTGCTTTTTGTTGATACTGTAAATCATTCACAGTCTTACATAAAGAGACATTAAACTGATTTTACACATGAGGGTCAGTGGTCTGTGAAAACAGCAACCCTGTCTCCTGTAAATTACTTTCATATTATAGCAATTTTCAACAGCAAATATGTTTTGAACGGAAGTGTAATTACGTTTTTATCAACATAAAGAGGAAACATTGCTAATTAACATGTCAGGCAAGTCGCAAGATGTTGATACTGAACATATCTGTAAAAGGTTCCCTGACAATGTTTTTCATTTGCTTGCCTACAAAACCGCCACTCGTACAAACTAAAGCATGATGAAGCTTTTTTGTGGTTATGTTTCGGCGACTCAAAGTACTTGATTATAGTTTTGGAAAGAACATAATCTTGGTATAATACTGAAAAAGTCCACAATGACTTGAGCCACAACAAAGAACATGTTAACTTTATTATCATTTAACCAAAACCAATCTTCCACTAACCTTAACCAAAGTGCTTTTGTTTCCTAAACCCAACAACAACAAGCAAGACTCAGGATGTGAACCCGGTCTCCGGTGACAGAGTCCTTGCTTTGCTTTGAGCGCCCACCATCCGCCCCGACCACCAAGTAGCACCTCCTTCACTGTAAAAAAAACAGAATCTGGGCAGCGATTTCCCATCAAAATGTTTGTAAAACAAATAAGTAGTATATAAATGTCATTTCTAGGAGACATGCAGGGTTGGGAAACAGTGTCCCTGATGATGTCATCTGGGTAATTTTGGCGTGGGCTTTAACACACCAAATGTTTACCAGAAAGCTGCGTTACAAACAGAGACTGTATACAAACTGTTGACAAGTGGTCTGAGTAACTCCATCACCAGACAAAAACATCAATTTTGGATGAAAAACTCTGGATTATATTCAAAATCAACATTTTCTTTTTTTTTTTAACATCCAATGGCAACATTTTAAAATGTTTTGCTTTCTGCAATATCTGGAAATGGTATGATTAAGGTTAGAGGAAGACTGTGATGTTGGAAAATAAAATATTGCTAAGGGAAGGTTAGGGTCAGACAACCAAAACACTTCATCACTGATTGCAGGTCAAACTCTGGTCTACTTCATGAAAGCTGGACATGCTACTCGTCCATTCACCACCCCAACCTCCACACTTTGCTACATACAGGGCACTACTTACTGTGTTGTTACTGAACGTTGGCATTGGATATAAATATTGAAGTGCAGAATCATCCAATATGAATGTCACTCCAGGGGATACTGGCTGGTTAGAAAAGACATGAACTAAAAGTCAGGATATCTTGACCTTTGCTTCATCAATTATGACCTCTTCTTTTTGTAATCTGTCTCTTTGCGAGTCCAACAACTTTATGAAAATAAAACACCAAATCACTTTTTTTTTTTAAAGACCGATCCCCTTTCATCAATAATCCAACAGCTCATCACGATCGCTTGCATGCGTCCTTCACACAGAGCTGTGAGTGTGTGCAGCAGGTGTGAAAAGGAGCCGGTGGCGTATCATATAACCTTTTGACAAGTTCCTCAACAACAACAGGCCCTCCCTGTTATTATTGGGTCAACAAAGTCGGAGGAAGTCTTAAGGATTAGTGTGGAGTGGAGAACATGAGTGCGAGTGCCATGCGCTCAGTGTGTCGACCTGAGGCCCCCCTCTTTGTCTTATGGCAGTGTTGGGGTTAACTCCCCCCTGCTCCCTCGCTGGCCCGGGGTCAGAGGGGGAAACAGGCAGCCAGTCAGGCAGCCAGGCATTCTTTCTGTGTGTGTGTGTGTGTGTGTGTGTGTATGTGTGTGTGTGTGTGGCTGTAGCCCACTCTGTGCTCTTTGACTCTGCTGGCCTTATAAGGCATCCAGTACCATGGCAACCGCAGGGCTTGAATAGCAGTGTCAAATCCCTCAGCACACAGACACACGCTCACTCTCCCTAAAGGAGGGAGCGAGGCAGAAACACAGAGAGGGATTGAGAGGAGGCTATCTCTGGGCTGCTCTACACAGCAGCGTCTGGCTTTCACTGAAGGTCCGTGACCGTGTTTTTCCTGCTTGTTTGCCTAATTTATTCCTGTCGGGGCCAGCCGAAAGAAAGGCGGAAAGAAAAAAGAGGAACGGGGCAGAATAGTAAAGAGTGCAACAGTACACCCTGACTCGCTGACAGGGAATGCAGAGAGGTTCTGGCCTCTGGTTGTTACTGCTGGATGGACAAGCACTGACAAAACAAGAGGAGGAAGAGAGAGACAACACTTTGTGGAGCTTTCAGAGAGGAGGTGCAACTGCAACTTAAAGGCCAAGAGACACTGGAGATTTCTCAACTCTGCTTTTGTTTTTTTTTCTGTGACATTTGAGCCTCTGACACCACAGAGGAGTTGGAGGAACCTCAAGAAAACATAATTTAACCGCAGACGACAGACCAGGAGGACTTCTTTGATGAAACTTTGTTGCTGTAGAAACCACAGAGGCATTTTCTAGGAGTGAAAGGAGTGCATTGTCTTTCTCACTACTCTCTTGTTTTAATATTGAGCCTGAAATCCGTTTCAGCATTCTCTGGATCTCTTTTTGGTTATTTTTAGAGAACAGATACTTAATTGTGTGTAAGGTTTGGTGGTCATCTCCTGCCAAAATACCAAAAGAAAGAACAAAATCCAATTTTCCAAAAACTGTCCAAAGGTCTTTGCTTTTGGCATGTGTGAATGAGCATTTGCAGGGAAAACTATAAGCTGATTTTTCCTTCTCATCACTATCACCTCTGCTTCTGTAACAGCCCCGACAAGTCAAGAGTGAGTCTGGACTAGAACTGCCTCAGATCAGCAGATAACACCTCTGCACGGCAGGAACTGGTTGGACTAGTTCATAAGTTGGAGGAGAGGGCAGGGCAGTTTAACCCTGCCTGAAGGAGAGCTGTGTTTTATTTTCCTCCCACTTGTCCTTTTGGGAGAAAGCAGTGCGCTGAGAGAGCGGAGAGAGAGACTGAGCTGCTTTTTTATTTGGAGAGCGACTGTTTTGTCCCTCGTCACTATGCTTAGGGATAGGTGAGGTGTTTTTTTTTTTCCTTCGTTCACGGGGGGGGGGAGAGAAAGTGAGAGGGAGGTAGAAAGAGAGAGGGAGTCAAAGTGTAATTTATTGTTTCCTGTGAAAGAGCAGGCTGCACCCTTTTTCTCCTGCCTGAACTCTGAACCACTCAATGTGTGTGTCTGAAGTTTTCTCAGACCTCGGGAGCCATTGATCGGAGGTCAGGGCAGAAAACACAGAGGTGAAAGACAAGAACAGAGCGAGCAGAGGGATTAAAGAAGAGAGAAAACAGCACCGGGAAGGACCTCCAGGTCATTCCAAACAGACGGCAAGGGAGGAAAGGTCAACACGGGGGAGTCCGAGACAACTTTTCATCACACTTTTAAATCTTCTTGGACAAAACCTGCTTTGAATTTCAACCTGGAGTCACTGTGTTTTAGCCTGGAATCAATTTTTAGACTTTTAGGGTAGAAGGGTTGAAAGCCGGGGGACGGGGCGGGTCTGTGTATGATCCACTCACAGGGCTGCGTGTCTCAGAGAATATGGCCATGGTGAGCGGGGGATGGGGCAACCCCAACGGGGACAGTAATGGACTGGGGGAGAAGGCTTACCTGAGGAGGGAGGAAGAGGAGGGCTCACCTCAGGCTGGAAGCAGCGATGTGGACGTAGGGGACGAGGACAAGGCCTGCGTGGTGGACTGTGTGGTGTGCGGGGACAAGTCCAGTGGGAAGCACTACGGCGTGTTCACCTGCGAGGGCTGTAAGAGCTTCTTCAAAAGGAGCATCAGAAGGAATCTCAACTACTCCTGCAGGTAGGGGCCGGCTGGGAGATTCAGGATTACAGTCTGAAGGATAAACGTAGAGTTTAAAGAAGCATTTTATTTATTTTACTCATTTATTTAGTTGTTTTTTTTTTTTATAAATGTGGTCCACAAATCCTCATCTGGGCTTTGTGATTTATAGAAGTGAGCAAACATGAAGTGTGTGTAGCTATTCACATTCATGAAGGAGATAACTGAGTAGTCCATTTCTCATTCCTGAATGATATGTTCAAACCTTGGATATATCTTACAAACAGCCCTGGAAAAAAAAAAAAAATACGTAAGCCATGAAGGTCAGTCATGTGAAGATGGATTGCCTCAGAAGGTCAACATTCCCATTATTCTCCACCACAGGAACACAACATTGCAACTCAATTCTCTGCTCTTGCACAGGGCGCTCTCAGCTACTGAATATAGTTATTTCTTCCTCCCATATTAATGCATTAACTCTGAATACAAGGTGTCTTTTTAGTCACTTCCAGGGCTGAAAAGAGCTCTCTTTGAAATGTTGGCAGACCTCGTCTTGCTGTAAAAGGCAACACAAGGGTGTGTAGGGCTGATGATTTACAAAGGTCACAGCCTTGATAGCTTTTCAGCCATGCCAGCTCACACAGTTCACTCATCATATAGGGGTCAGTGGGAGGGAGAGGGAGGAAGAATGGAGGGGGGAGATAAACATGTAAATGCAACCCACACCTCCTTATTAGACTCTCACTTTATGTTAAAAGGTTTTTGGAGACTTTTCTGGTTACTTTCATGAAATATAAGTGCATATGAAGTATTTTTTGCTTTTCACCTGAAGTGTTTGTTTCTTATTGCAGATCAAATCGAGAATGCCAAATTGACCAGCATCACCGCAACCAGTGCCAATACTGTCGTCTGAAGAAATGTTTCCGTGTTGGAATGCGCAAAGAAGGTAAAAAAAAGTCAAAATGATTTTTGTAGGACTAGTGGACACACAAATGAGTTTTCCACTGCAAGAGGTGAAACATCTAAGAAGTATATTTAGATTAATCCTTTCACATGAATATATGAAGTTATTGCTCTACTTTTCCTTTATTTAAAGCTGCACTAATTGATATTTTTATATTAACAATTACATTGAATGTTATTATTAAATATGCTTATTATGTGTAAGGTGAAAGGAGTTTCTCAAAATGACAAATCCACAGACAATTATCACCAAGTTTTGTGGCTCCCCCTCAGCTCCATGGAGAATTTTAGCTTGTTTCAGATCTTTGTTTTTGTGCTACGGCCTGTTACTTTACCGTTTTGGTTAACTCACCGATCTCATTTGCATTGTTTCCAGCTACAACAGGTAGCAGCAGGTAGGTTTTTTCAGTGAAAAAGCTATGACAAACAGCAGTAACAGCTGGTGAATGTCGTGGGGGATTTAGTAGCTAAAGAGACAGATGTTTTGCGTATACTTTGGGGGAGACCAAAACAGAGCTAAATGAAGACTCACATTCATTAGGTGGACAAAGTGTAAACGTACTACAAGTAAAAGTACTACATTCAAAATTTTACTACAGGAAAAGTACATATAATCATCAAAATGTACTTAAGTGATACAAGTAAAAGTACTTGCTTTGCAGTTTCATTCATTATTATTACATGTTCCATGTATTATTAAATTTAACCTTGTAGCTGGTCGAGCTGGAGCTAATTGAACTATTTTATATACTGTTGGATAGTATAATCTGTAATAATACATAATATTTTAGAAGTTTATTATACCGTATGTTTTCAATGTAAAATCTTAATCTGCAACATTACTATTAACTATAGCAGTCAAATAAAGCAGTGCAGTAAAAAGTACAAGATTTCCAACTGAAATGTGGCGTAGAAGCATAAAGTAGCAAAACTGGTAATACACAAGTATGAACAACCTCAAAATTGCACTTAAGTACACTATCTGAGTAAATGTACCAACAAACAGACTGATTCATGCGCATACACCCTGCATGAAGCGATCCCACACAAGCACAAATACTTGAGAAATGGGTGATTCTCAGAGAAAACGCCTACTTCTAAAGAGGCAGCCACTGACATTTGCCAGCAATCCAAGCACAATATTTATACTGTCAACTAGAGCATGTTTTCACCCTGGTGCTCGACTCCCTGCAGCTGTTGAACTTCAGGGACGAGAGGGCAACTGGAGGCAACTGTGCTGATTCGCATAACAGGAAAAAACAAGTTGTGCTCCATCTTCTGTTCTGTCAAAACACGAGTTGTCTGTCTCTATAGTGATAATGACATAAAACGAGTTAATTACAGTTTGTAATTTTCATTACTTCAGCATGGAAAACTCTGACTGCCCTTTCACCTTGTGTATTCTTTTCATTACAAGAACTATATCCTCATTATCACATCACAAACTGTTTAAATTTACTGTCATATCAAAGTCTGTTGACAGAAACCCATCTGTAATTGTATTTTAGTAGCCTTTACTAGACATACAACCCCACTTGTATTTCAGTCTGTGTCAGTGGACACCACCATACATAATGTGCAGTGAGGTGACACTGTGCCAGAGGTTATATTGGGCCTGGTTATTAATGAACCATGCTGACCGTGGCTGTGATGCGGGTCGCACTGTTTCCACATTACCTGGAAATATCTGGTTCCACCTTTAACCCAGTGGGGGAGGCAGGCACTCAGACTGCTTTAAGTGAGATTTTGGCACTTGAAACTTTATTGACTGCAATTTAAAACAGCCTGCAGTGCTCATTTAACATTTGGAACAGTGAGGGCAATAGTGCATTAACCTCACATAGAGCACTCACATTAGGACATTGACGTTGGATTTTAATCACTCAGGTCAGCAGTAGTCTCACTATTGGTGCACTTAACTTATGATTATGGTGGTAAAATGTTGGTGATTAAAGCAACTGTATTTATCAGTTGGCTTGTTTTGCTCAGAGATCTATTTGGACATTTTGTTCCCTAAGTGTTTAAATGAGAATGAGTAAAAGTCTTTCTGTTATAATATTTTAGAAATGTAAATCCAATTTCCACAACATTCAAAACACTATTCAAACCCACTATCAGCTGTAATTTACTGAGTCTTTGAGTAAAAAGCGTAAATAGAGCCTCCAGACCAAGGCTACATACTGAGGTCTTTGTTAAATACATTCAAACATTTTAAAAGCATGTAGTCTAGGATAACAAAGGGATACATTTGCTGTCATTCAAGTATAAAAGAGTTAATGAAAAAAGGCCGTTGCTTGTTCAATGGCCCATGGCCCAATTTTACGCCAAATTTCAAATCCTGCCACCAAACATAGAAACACGACCAAAAACACCTCTGGTGAAGGTCAAAATTTAATGTAACGCCTGAATTTCAATAAATAACAATTTACACATAATACAGGTTGAAGTCAAGTTTTCAGTCATTTTCAATTTTTTTAATAAAGTCAATAATTTTAGAGAGAGAAGACTTTATTGTTTTTTTTTTGTTTTTATTTATTGATTTATTTGCAGTCTTTAATAGTGCAAACAGACTAACGTTCTCAAGGGTCAAAAAGAGCATGTTTCTAGTCAATAAATTTACATAATCTAAACAATCCAACTTCAACTAGTTAAAATCTTAGCCAACGATGCTGATATCTTCTAAAAATGAAACATATTTTCTTGAGTGAATGTTAAAAAGAGAACTGTAGTAACTGCACCTCTACTTGAGTAGAACATTACAAGAAAATTGCTTTTGCAGCAGATGAGAAACACAGTTTAGGTCAACATCTGTTCATAGATTCACACATCAGACATCTCTCCTGCTTCTGACAATCCTTTTCTCATTTGCAAGCAGCAATATACTGTTTCTCAGTCACTAATTCTCACTGTGTTGTCTCTCTTCCCTCCGCAGCTGTTCAGCGGGGCCGGATCCCTCCATCTCACTCAGGTATCAGTCCCAACTCCCTTGCAGGTGGGGTTGGAGGACCAGGTCCGGGTCACGTTGGGGCAGACTATTTCAACGGGCAACCGGTGTCAGAGCTCATCACCCAGCTCCTCCGGGCTGAGCCGTACCCCAGCAGCCGTTATGGGGCCCCATACAGCCAGGCACAGATGCAGGCATCTGCGAGCGGAGCCTCCGTCATGGGCATCGACAGCATCTGTGAGCTAGCTGCCCGGCTCCTCTTCAGCACCATCGAGTGGGCCAGAAACATCCCATACTTCCCAGAGCTACCAGTCTCGGAGCAGGTCAGTATAAGAGTTTTTTGCCACAGCAGTTTACAATTAAAGCAAAGTAAATTTTAAAAGTCAGGTTCAAATACAAAAGCTACGGAAACATCAAGCAATAATTTAATGTAAAATCACTTTGTTTGTGGTTATTTTTGGTGAAACCACAAAGTACAACTCTAATCTCATATATACAGTAGTTGAGACTCCATACATTCACCTTGGTGTCAGTAAAATACAAAAAAGTTCCCTAAACATCATATATTTTGCCTTCCTTGTCTTTTGTTTACCTTTCATTTAAACATGGACTATTGATTCATGACTGAAATCAAAGTGCAAAGTCCCCTAATGCACAGCAGCTTGGAATGAAAAACAAAATTCCATTAACTCAGTGACTCAGAGGGGTTGTAAAACAATTAAAGAGATTATAGATAAAATAATAAATATTCTTTGCTACACAAAATTACAGAATGTCTGTTTTTTTTTTCTCCAACATTTCACAATTACTTTTTTGGGGGGTCAAAATGTGCATACTTTCAGATTCAATTCTCTAAAAATTATGCAGATTAAATACTGTTGGAAGAAGCACTATTATTCAAGAACTTTTATTTAAATAAAAGTCGCAATACCAAAATGTAAAATTATTCTTGCACCAAGAATTTTACTTGAGTGAGAGTACATAAGCATTAGCATCAAAATATACCTCTAGTACCAAAAATAAAAGTACTCAGTGTGCAGAACATAACCTGCACCTTGACACACAATCCAAGTTTTTACTTTGTGTAAACAGTGTCACAGCTCTTGTCAGTCAGATTTATTTGTCTGTTTAATATCTCTTTAAATTATTCTTGTGTTAATATGTAAGCATCACTTTATTGATGCAGCTGGTAAAGGTGCAGCTTTTTTGAACTACTTTATATACTGCTTTATCTATAATTAATACATGATCATTTATTTGCTGATTATATTTCGTGTTCTGTAATTTGGTGGCGATTAAGTAAAAAGTAGCATAAGATGGAAATAAAGTAAAGTACCTCAAAATTGTACATAAGGAAAGTATTTGATTAAATGTAGTTTGTTACTTTCCAAAGCTCATGTCCTAACAAAAGCCATAACCAGTGATGAGGGGTCACAAGTTAGGATATAAAGATATTAATTTCCTAATTAACAACATACCTGTTCACCCTGCAGGTGGCGCTGCTGAGGCTCAGCTGGAGTGAGCTTTTCATCCTGAACGCAGCTCAGTCTGCCTTGCCTCTTCACATGGCTCCTCTGCTTGCAGCGGCCGGGTTTCATTCGTCACCCATGTCTGCAGAGCGCGTGGTGTCCTTCATGGACCAGGTCAGGGTTTTCCAAGACCAGGTGGACAAACTCAACAGGCTGCAGGTGGACTCAGCCGAGTACAGCTGCCTCAAAGCCATTGCACTCTTTTCACCTGGTAAGTGTGGCTGTTTCTTACAAGGTTATCTGAGTGATGACACCCACTGTAACTGGATATCTTTACTGTAAACTGACCCCAAGTGTCTTTATAGAAAAACAGGCACCCTGTTTGTCAGCAATTAGACAGGGATTAAGTTTCAGGGTCTGTAGTGCCTTTGAGCAAGACATAGATTACATACAATTTCCTTTATGGAACCAAAAACACAAGTAAAACATGTATTTACAATTTAGATCTACATAGGAACACAAAGTGTGAAATGGCCAAAACTGCAGGAACGCATCGATCTGATCTGTAGGATGGATATCAGCGACCCATACTTACCTTGTTAAGTGGATCAGGTATCAGGCAGATGTGACCGATCCACATTAAATACAGTTTCGTCAGCAATGTCACTATAAAATTATGTTACATTCATTCAGTCATGGCGAGCCTCATGTTATCTAACATAAACATGATCCCAGCAGTTCCACGCAGTGACTTATAAAGATTTTAAAGCAACTATAATGAATTTTAGCTTCTTTCAGTTCATTGTTTTGGTTTCCCACCTCAAAACTTTACTTCCGCTGCGTTCATCAGTGTCATCTTCAGCCAAAGCCAGGTGGACAGAAAGATGACAACAAATGAATGCTAATGTTGGTCTGTATCTGCTGGATGTGTAAATAAATAACTATTAACAAGTTTGTCATGTCAACTTAAAAGATGATAGTCAGTGTTGTGTTCATAACTTGTTTCAGTTTCCCCCAAGTGACCACAAAATCAGTTGTTTCGAGTATAAATTTGGGAAAAAGAGAACACTGGTACTCAGTAGTGGCAGATACCATGATACCATATTGTGGTATTGGAATCTGAGCTAGGAGAAAAATCTGGCTTGGTGCATCCTTGAAAAACAGAACAATTAAATGGTAATGACATCCTGTTTCTGCCACTCACAGATGCATGTGGTCTGACCGACCCAGCCCATGTGGAGTCCCTGCAGGAGAAGGCCCAGGTGGCCCTGACGGAGTACGAGAGGTTGCAGTATCCCAACCAGCCTCAGCGCTTCGGCCGCTTGCTGCTGCGCCTCCCCGCTCTGCGCGCTGTGCCGGCCAACCTCATCTCCCAGCTCTTCTTCATGCGGCTGGTGGGCAAGACACCCATCGAGACGCTGATCCGAGACATGCAGCTATCAGGGAGCTCCATCAGCTGGCCCTATGTACCGGGACAGTGAACCCCGCTGGCCTTCAGAGTGAGACGCACCGAGATCAGATTGGGGGAACACAGAGCTCACAAAGATTACTACAAACACAAACTGAATGTTATAAATACAAACTGAGGAGTTTAACTTGTAGAGGTCAGCTGTTCCCGCATTAGCTCTGTAAAGTTTGGTGGAAATCACACCAAAGCTGCTTTCAGGGAAACAAAATGCACGATTGTCTTTAAACATATATACATACATATATATATATGTTTGCAGCACTTGTCAGTTTTCTCTGAACTCCGTCTGATCTCATTTTGTCTCATTCTGGACAAAAACAGGGCTTTAATGAAAATGCAGACTCTGACAAGAGGCCATGTGCCCTTACTACCTCCTCCCATATCACCCCTTATGTGACTCCGTTTGAACCCAGGCTCTGTGTGTTTTCTCTCTGCTTTATTTTTTAGTCCAAATAAAGCCATAGCCGTAACTATCACTTACAGGCACAGCTGGCCTTTTGTGGCAGCTTCAGAGCTTTAAATTGTCACAACTGGGATATATTGTGGTCACCATTTCTAACTTATGAACCCAGAAGTGGAATGAATTTGACCACCAAATGAATTTTGAAAAGAGTGCTCTACTGCGAAGTATCAACTTGCACGCCATTAATAAAGAAAAACAGTCACAGCATTGTATTGTATGTTATACTGTATATGGTACATACATGAAATATTCAGTATGTTATATACTTAAAGCCACAATGTAAAGAATTTAAAAATTTCTGACTTTGACGCCCCCCAGTGGTAGTAAGATAAAAGACAATATTCTACACATAGTGGCTTTAATATAGTATATTATACAATGATGATTTTAGGCTTTAGTTTCCACTCTGCAAGTAATGAAGCAGACAGGAAGTGGAGGTGAATGTACTTTATAATACAGCAGCCTCTCAAACACACACCTGGCTCCTCAGACAGTGACATCCCCGTCTAACATTATTACCTCATGTTTTATACATCAAAGACAAAGATTGTATAGTGAACTGTTCATGTGCTTAAGATAAATATAAAGGGATCAAGGTACCAACCTATCAATAATATTCCCCTGAAACAAAGACCTGTCTGTCCACCAGATTTTTGGCCAAAGTATATCTGAAAATGTTTTGAAGTGAAATGTAAGAGGAAGTTTGACAGATTGTACCTGAAAGCTACAGGGAGTCAGTGATACTTCCTTTTCTAAATTCCTTTGCTCTTATGACGGTAGAAGTTTCAAAAAAAAAAAAAAAAGAAGCAGTGTGTCAAAACATGGTCAAATGGACAGAGGTCACTTTGAGATAACAGTAATTATTCTGCTTATGCAAGGTACTCCACGTGTATAAAGGTTATGGTGTGTGTTGGTACTGAGATAACAAAAAAATTTTGTATGATTTTTTTTTTTATTGTATTACCTGTTATTATATCTCATTTTTAAAAAAGAAAACAATGGCCATGATCCCTGATGTGATCAAACAACTTCATCAACAGCCCAAAACGCTGTCCTTGTACCACTTTATGTTGTTTGTTGGGATATAAACTATAGTGATTTGACTGTGTAGCTTTACATTTAAAAGAACCATGTTTCTATGACCATGCCAAACCTAGAAATGCAAAGAAGTTGATGTGGCTGATTGGTTATTTTTTGCATTACTAGAAATAAAAGTATGCACATTCCTTCTGTGGATGACTTGAGTATCAGAGAGTAGACACACTGCACACATCCGCCTGAATCAGAAACACTTTATCAGTAATTAGAGCTGAAACGATTAAGTGATTATACTATTATAACCCATTAACAGGGAATTAATCAAAAATCAAGGAAATTAATTAATCGTTTATGTTGTTTAATCAAGCAAGAATGCCAAATATTTGCTCGTTTCAGCTTCACACTGTAAGGATCTGCTGCTTTTATGTTATTTTAAATTGAATATATTTCAGTTGGTCAGACAAAACAAGCCATTTAAAGACGTCATCTTGCACTCCCAGAACTAGTGGTTTTGACTTTTTTTTCGCAAGCTTTTGATTTAGGTGATTAATCACACAAACAACTGACAAATTGACGATTCCTGATATTGGACGGAACATTGAATATATATAAATTTGCATCAAACATAAAATGCAGATATAGCCATATTACCTCTTAGTCTCCCTCCAAATTGGCATAAAAAGCCTGTGTTATATTGACATTACATCATCTATTTACAGTGTCTGCAGCGTCACATTTTGCATTTTATTTTTTGTCATTTGGCAGATGCTTTTTATCCAAAGCAACATACAAGTGAGGCAAGACAATCAAGCGTTACAGGACAGGGACTCAAGTTGCTGAGCAGGTACAAGTGCAATGAGAAAGACCACTAACAATTATTGTTATTACTGCTGTTTTTTAAAATATATTTTTGTTCTATTAATGAGACCTGACAGTGGCAGTAGCAACTGTATTACTTATTACTGTTTCCCAAATTGGCAGAAGAGTCAGTGTTGATGATGTTGGTCAGGTCTCATCAAATGGAAAAATGGCCAAATTTAAACACACTTAAACACACAGTATACAGACTGATACTCCAGCAGGAGTGTCAGTAACAAGTATTAGTGGTTAGTGATATTCAGTCAAAATAATGTGTCCTAATTCCATAATTCATACTAATTATAAGCAGGTTTTAAGTATAGCAGTGGAAGACATATTGAGATTTTTTTTTACTTAAGTGACGGTTGCAATACTGCAGTACAAGTTTACAAATTTTGGGTTCAAAATCTTACTTAAAGGTGCACTATGTAAGATTTGGATAACACCATATCACCAGACACCACCACCACTCTCATAGAGTTATCACTCACTGAATATAGCGTAAAGCTTACTGTTTACAGTGAATCTTTTCTATGTCAAGATATCAAAATGCTACGGAGATATTAGAGCCATCGGTAAATTACCAAAGAACTACTCAGAGGCAGCTGAGATGACCAGCGGTCTCACCCAGCCAGCGGCTTCTCCGACAGCATTGCAGCAAATTTCCAAATAGGTGTCATTTGGATAAACTAACCACATATTGGGAATCTAAATGGTTACTCTCTTGTCTGAAAAAATATTAAAAATGAATAAAGTGGCATTTTAACAGTCATACAGTGAAAATTTCAACAGCTTTCAGCCCGGTTCCGGCATTGCTGCTGGTTGCTCACAAGCAGGTCTATCTGCGGACTCACAGTATCTACATGACACACCCACTTGAGTAGGTTGGGCATGAGCAGCGAGATGGTTAGGATTAGAGGTCAGGGGTGTGTGCCGTCTAGTGTGCTGTTACGGTGACAACATCAGGGGGTGTGTATTGTGTAGTAAAATGGGTGTGTCCCTTATCATTGTTCGGGACAGCACTACTTCTTCTTCCTCTCATGTTGGACTGAGGGTAAACTGGAAGCTACAGTGACTCACCATCGCCCTTGAGGTACAAAGTGGTATTACGAGACAGGGCGGGCCAGTGCTAGCTGGTTAGCATGCTAACATCAGTAGATATCTCTGTAACACAATACATAGACGTCTTTGACATAATGTCAAAATTGTTATTTCTTCACATTCTGTTGATAATTTTAGGTAATTTTTGAACATTTTAAACTAAAATTCTGGCCAAATCTTGCATAGTGCACTTTTAAATCAAAATATAGACGTAGGCTATTAGTTGCTAAATTTACTTGAAGTATCAGAAGTAAAAGTACTCAATATGCAAAATGGCCCCACTCAGGGATATATTGATTATACATACACAGATATAGTGTCTGTAAAAAATAATTTCACCCGTCTTCTGGTTTTTCATGTTTTTTTGTCTCACAACATGGAATCAAAGGGGATTTACTTTTTTTTAACACTTAACAGAAAAAATACTCTTATATGTAAAAGTGAAACCTAATATAGATGTGAAATAAATGTAGCGTAAAAAGTAAAATATTTCCCTCTGAAATGTAGTAGAGTAGAAGTATAAGGCTGCATTAAATGGAAATACTCTTGTACTTAAGTACAGTACTTGTGAAAATGTACTTGATGTGTAGCATATTCACACAGGAAAAATGACATATATACTCAAAAGTCAGTATGCTGACAGTTGGTGTACAATATTGTCTCACCATGTTTTACACAAAGGAAAAGTTAGTGGTGCTCACAGCTGCAAAAAGTGTAAAAAAAAAAAATGCAGATGGTGGTGAAACAGCTAGACATCATAATATATATTAAATCTTTTGTATAATGCTTTCACCTTGTGAAGTTTAAGTTAGGCTGCAGTGTGATGTATTATTTATTTCCTGTCGGTATGAAATGATGACTTTTTTGTATACCAACAGCACAAATACTTAGTATGTATTATGGAAAAACAGCTCCAGTAAAAGGTTTCCAGAGATGTTCACCAGTGGAGGGCAGTAACAGTTTGCATTTAGCTCACTGTGATCAGCTACTTTTATCACCAGTGCTCCCAGAGAGAGAAAGTCTTCTGCTCTCCCTGCTGGACACTAACAGCAGGTGCACAGAAAGAGGTGAAATGTGAAGCAACTCATTTTTAGAGAATTAGAAATGTTTATTACTTATGGAACACTTTTTAGACATCATTCATACCTTATGGAAGAATACAGTTACAAAAAAAATGGTCCTTTATAATAGTATCAGAGAAAATAAATCCATACAAAAATAAATGGCTCGCAAATGGTTTGTAAAATGACAACAATGTTCTTCATAAAAATACAAATGCATGACAAATCATGAGGGTGCCAAAACAATTTTAAAACATACACAAGATCATAACATTTTGCATATGAAGTAGATTATTATATTATTATAATCACCACACATGGAATCAGCACATAATCATTTTTCATCGGCCAAGAAGGAATCTAATGAAAATATGAACTTAGCTTATAGACAGTCAGGAACAGTGAGAGACATGTTTTCCAGTTTGTGTTGAGGGTGTACAACGGAAAAATATAAAAATAGTCTAAATATTTTTACTATTTTGCATAGATTCAGCATATTTGAAATGATCACCGATTAAAAACAAACACTGTGTCTTTAGTATGTACAAATAACAGATAACATTATCACAGATGCTAATTACCTAATAGACAGATACATACTATAAATTTGTTCTTTTGATTCCTGCAGTACATAAAAACCATAAACCATTGTTTTAATGTTTATGTAGTAAAAACAGGATCCCTTAAAAGAATATACAATTGGCCACTAAGTCCCCTTTTTGGTCTCACTGCATCTATATTTAGATATTCAGTATCAAAATCTTAGTTTCGACATAAAGCCAGTACATTAGAATAATACATGTGGTCCTGGAAGAGAGCAGTTAACTCTGCTGATATTGATGTTAGTAACCAACACTGACACAGAGGTGAGACAAGCACAACAAAACGTAATTTTTGACAAAGTTAACGCCATGCAAAGGGTTAAAAAGAAACACATTTGCTTGCTAACAACCCCGGCAACCCGTCTCACCCATTACTGCTCCAACTCTTATCTCAACTGGAGATAAAACACGGAAAAGTTTCCAATTTAGAGAGCAAACAGAATCACAGAAACTGAGCACACTTATCATAGGTGACTCAAGGTCAGGTGACTTTAAGTTGACCTTTCTACAACCTCACCCTCTGATCTTCGCAGGTGGCTGCACATGGCTAACAATGAGCTGACCCTTTAAGAAAATGGCAGTGTTTGCTGTGGAAGTGGATTCAGCTCAGGCTGCTGTTTCCATTTCTCCCTAAAAAGTCATTTCATCCAGTTCTGCTGTCTTACAAACGATCAGATCATTAATATTAACATACCGTATGTTCCCTGTGTGTGTGTGTGTGTTTGTGTGTGTGTGTTTTTGTTACCTCACTGGGACCTTTTCTGGTATAAACACCTACCTCCTCAGGACCAGCAGTCCTCATGGGGACCAAGACGTGGTCCTAATGAGGCAAAATGTCATTTCTGAGGTCCTGGTTAAGTTTAGGGGTAAAGTGTGAACTGGTAATTAGGGTTTGGGTTAGGCTGTCCACAATGAATGGAAGTCAATGCAATGTCCTACCAAGGATAGCTGCTCAAACTTACAGTATGTTCCCTATGTGTGTGTGTGTGTGTGTGTGTGTGTGTGTGTGTGTATGTGTGTGTGTGTGTGTGTGTGTGTGTGCCCATGTGTGTCCAGTGAGTGTAGGAGCTGTACAGGTAACTTTGGTCTCAGCCTTTCACAGAGTCTTTGTAGCATTGTGGAGTGTATCTTGGCATCATGTGGACCATGGTAACTGTGAGAGCGGAGCGTAGAGACTCAGTGGGTTCATTAGTGGGTCTTGTCGTAGTCCTTCACCATGCGTTTGATGTAGAAAAGTTTGTGTCTCAGCCTGCGACACTCTTTCTTCTTAGACTGGTAGTCTGATGTCTACAGAGGAGAGAGAGCACATTTAATATTACTTAACAGTGTAACAATGTTTGCTTTTCTACTATATATTCAAAATAATAATAGAGTGAGAATAATAGAGTGAGCACAAATCAATTACAGAAGTTTTATGTGCAAAAGAATACCAAGAATAATACAATAGATGACATTTTGTCTGTGGATGTTTAAAACAAACTCTGTAACACTGCTGCCACAAATATCTGCATTATATTTGCAGGCAGGTTTATAAATTGTAAACTCAGAAATGTTTCCTCACCCGCTTCAAGTCCTTCAGTTGATTATATTCCTCTGCTACAGTCTGATGAAAGAAGAAAATACACTTATTATCATGCCAGCCTCACATTCAACCTGAATGTTGTTTTTCTTTTCCTGTTCAACATCTCTGTTTGACACCTGAATAAAAACATTTATCTATCTTTGATTAAAAAAAAATACATGTTTCTATCTGAATATATCCAACTAATACTTGAAACTATTCACTTCCATTAAGAGTTGTGAGTTGGAGGACAGATTTATTTCCACAACATCCCTACACAGAGTACAGCAATGTCAGATACGGTGGATATTTGATCTGGCTGAACTAAGAGCACGAGTGACTCATCAACTGAAAATGAAATTGTGCAAATTCTGAATGTTCTGGGTTTCAATATCTGAATTTTGGCACTTGTAAAGCAGGAGCAAGAAAAAGGAGCATGAGCTGGAGCATTTTAGTTACAGTGTATGAGGATGATCTTCCCTACAGCAGCTCTGATTTTTAATTTAGACTCATCTTGCTTTCATAACCACATTTTCTGTTCAGCTATGCCAGTCTCATCACTCTTTGAGTTGCGTCCTGCGTATGTCTCACCTGGTATTTGACAGAAGTCTCATCCAGTGTGTCCAGCTGCCGGCTGAGTTTGTTTAAGTGATCGTTAATGTCGTCCATCTCTGCGCACAGGCGCTTGTACTCCCTAAGGTCGGCATCAAACTCTCTCTTATAGGCATGACGTTGTTCATCAGATGTTATCTCCGGATACATGCTGGAGGAAGAGGAGAGGGAGAGCAAGGAGGAGCAAAGGAACAAAAAGTATGGAGAGTTTGGAGAGGAGAGAAAGACAAACAGATATCAACATCAGAGATAAACTTGCAAAAAAACTTCCTGTACATGAAAAGCACACCTTACAAACTTCAATGAGGTCATCAGACTCCCTGTGGTTCAGACTGCTGAACACAGAGCACAGAGATCAAGGAGACATGAGTGCTGGTTGTTGTGGTCCACTCCAAATGTCTCCAAATCAGGGTGTATCCAAACAACCAAATATAACAAGTTTCTCGTAAACTACACCGATTCCTCTGTTTTGTACCTTTGGCCCAATTCTCTCATTATGCCTCAGTACAAGCAGTGTGGAATGGCATGCTTCAGGAGATTAACTAATCTCCTGGACAGAGTGAGGAATATACAGAACGTAGCTTTTTCCATCTGCATGTTTGACTGAAAGTTAGAATTAATATTCACCTTCTTTGCTCCCTATTCATCTGTTTATGTGCTCATCTATACTTGCGTGTTCTATTCAAAGGATGTTGTAGTTGCATTGTCTTGTAAACAAAGTCACTCTCGTGTGAGGCTGATTCTCTGAGCTTACAGTTATTCATTCAAATCAGAGAATTTAGGTCTGGTCCTAAGGGAGCAATAGTATTTGACTGCAATCTACATGCTGTGTTCTTTGCTAAAGACATTTCCATCTCTAATCCAGACGGTGTATGAGCAGCTCAGAGATACAGCTGTACAGTCGTGGAAGCTTAAATCTCACCTCTCCCACTCCTCTGGGTCGAGTTCGTTGCCTGTCTCTCCTCCTGTGGTGTACTCCGTCTCATACTGAGACTCATCCAGCTCGGGGTTACGTCTGCGTCTCTTGCCCCTGTTGGCAGAAGGTTTACGGCCTCCGCCTGTCTCTTCTGAAGGACTAGAGCTGGTCCTTCCACCGTGGGAGAAGACATCCGATGGTCGGCTGGTGGTCTGCTCTGAGTATCTGCGGGTCAGCAACAAAGACATGAGAAGATTAGACAAGACCTCTTCAACTGTCCTAGAAAGTCTTCTTCATTAAGACCAGAGTAAAATAAAAACCTAGAAAAATCTAGAACGGCAACTATGCTCTTAAAGCTCTTAGAAACATTTTATATGGAAACATTTGTCTTAAATAATAATGTTTTATTTATACAGTGCTTTTAAAAGGCACTCAAAGACACCTCACATCGATAAACAAAATGGCAAAAGGAACGACAATAACAACAGAGCAGCAGGAAAGACACTGTTAAAAGCAAAAACAAAAACAGTAAAAGAGAATAAAAGACGTAGTGTCAATTTAAAAGTAACGGACTAACAGCTACTGCGTCAAATACTGTAACAACACCTTTGGCCAAAGTGCCTGAATAAACAAGGATTGAATGTTTCCAAAAGCGCTGAGTCACTCTTGACTTAACACTTTTAGATACGTACTTGTATAGAGACAATGTATGTCTAGTCTGGTGTTTTATGTCTTGAAAGGCCTCCTTGCTGTGTTTAGAGGGATATAAGGGTCGTACTGACTTTTGTTTCAACACAAATTATCAGTGAGATTCTACACAGGATCTAGTACAGTTAAGTACAGTAAAAGTACAATTAAGTTTACGGGATCTAGTACAGTTAAAGTACAGTTAAGTTTACGGGATCTAGTACAGTTAAGTACAGTTAAAGTACAGTTAAGTTTTTACAGGGTAAATCTGTAATTTCCTTGACAGTCTAAGAAACAGACAATTTACTCCAAGAACATCATGACCCAAATAACACCACTATCTTTAGGAGTGGTGTTATATGAGACTATGACTAAACATAACAAATATTTACTGATATGGGTTAGACTGATGCCATATGGATGAAGGTAGACAGTGTGAACCACTAATGATTATTGTTGCTTGCACCCTGTAATTTGACTCTGTACCATGTGGATGGCTCCAAGTGACCAGGAATCAGGTGCAGCTCTTTCATAACAAGAGGGGGAGACATGCTCAATTTTGTAGGTTTGTAGGGATTTGAAGAGGAATCCAAATCCAGCGGAGCAGATATTACAAGTTCTTACAAAAACAGGGCTTCATTACGTCAACAACTGGGCACACTGCAGGTCCTCAGGCTAACATTTTTCTGCTTATGAAATGGCAGCAATGATTATTTTGTGATCCCATTTTGTACTTTGAACTCCCTCAAAATCCTTACGTTGCTGAGTACAAAATTAAATGATTTGGTTATTTTATTTAGTTAACAGTGCAGTAAGATCATTCAGAAATATGAGATGGACTTGTTTTTCAAAGGTACTGAGATGTTAAGAAACTGTAAAGAGAGGAGTACTTGACAAAACTTTACACACACACACTGCAGTCTTGAGGACATTAACACAAACAGCGTGCTTCAGAAATCATTGAAGAAAAGCAAATACACTACTTCACAAACATGCTGCCTTTTCCCTTCCTCTGGGAATTCAATGAACATGAGAGAAAAAAAAAAAAAACAAGGAAAAGTTAATCCAACAAGGGCTCAAAGGTCACACAAACACAGCTCTCTACTGTGGGTGGGGCAATATATTTTCATGGGTTTTAAAACAAAGCAGTGATTAGATATCGCTTGTGTCACGTGTTTTGAGGTTTTGTTTGGAACCTTTACAGTATAAAGACTAAAAGGATGCTGCTTTTTCCTTGATAGAAGTTGAATAGAGGGATTAAAGCAAGAAAATATATGTGAGCCTGAAAAATTGTCCAGGAGTAAATGTGTACAGTGTATTGAATTAAGTATTATATGAATTTAAAACTGTTCTAATCCTGAAATCAGACATGGTGTCTGAGAACTTAAAGCACTGTGTATATAAAAAACTGTCAATTTCTGTTTTTGGATTTTCACACATCTACCTCAACAGAAAGACATTCACAGCTTAAGTATTTATTAAGAGTGTTTCGAAACATTTAAATCGGGCTCTGGACTCACTGGTTGTTGTCGTACGTGTCCCCATTAAAGGAGCTGCTGTCCACCTTGGCTGGGGAGTAGGAGATGACACTGTTGGCTGAAGCGTTGAGCAGTCCGCCTGCTTTCTCTGACACCAACAGAGTTGGGGCGTCTTGAACACTGTGGCTTTCCTCCACATTGTTCACCTACAGCAGGCAGGAAAGAACAGAAGGAACAGACTCAGCAAACACAAACAAACAACTGAAACACTCACAAAGAGCAAACCTCACCACAGGCTCATTTTCTGACTGACATCCTGCTTATAAATCCATTATTCTTCTTTTCCTTATATCTTAACTGACACGTTTAAATGACCTGCACAGCCACAAACAGGACAGTGTTATTACACTTTACATTGTTGAAAAGGAATTTATTTGGACAGTTTAAACATTAGCAGTGACCTTTAAATGAGAAAGGAAAGCTATTTCCACAGCACAGACAAAGGTTTGGTAATTAGTCCTTAAAGTTTGAGAGAGCAGCGGGGCACGTAATTGGACGGCACAGTCCAGCTCCTTAATGAAATGATGGTTATCTGCTTGGTTCACCGTGCCTGAAAAGTTCCAGAGAACTAAAACAAAGGATGACTTAAGGTTCATTGTAAAACACACTCAACACTAATTTTAAATAAACCGAATGCCATTGTTTGTAGCATTTCCCCATATGCTAAGCCTGTTTCTGATAACCTTCTGACCTTAAAAGATTAATCATAAAGATATTACATACACACAGAAGACAATGGACAGTAACTGAATCTTGGCTTTCACTTCTATCTGTTGTCTTATGTCTTCATGAACACCTGGGACGGATGTGTTCCTCTTTTCTTTATTCAAACAAAAGGAAACAGTGTCCGTCATGTGAAAACATTTGCCTTAATCTGTATTACCAAGTCTTCCTGTGAGGCCAGAGAGCCTGCATGAGAGAATTCCTCACAATGAAGGCTTCGGGGGTGGTCACCGTTTCTTCTACTGTGAGACCAGTAACTTTATCAATCATTAGATTCCTTTTACGAGACCTCTACACAACATGGTAGCTATTGTTTTTGATGACTAACTGGCTTAATGTTAGTAAAAACTGAAGGTATTGAGGCTCCTAAAAACAAAAAAGAGAAAGTAAAACTAAAATCATCTATTGTATAAATGAGCGAGCAGGTTTTAAATCAAGCTCAAACTCTACTCACAAAGTATGTGCCTTTGTATATGGGCTATCACTGATATCACTGGTGCTGACTGGTGAGGTGACATGTTTCTGTATATTACATTAAATATCACACTAGTGAATAAAAATGTCCTGAGCAGGAGTAATCTGCAGGATAATGTTCCTCTGAAATAAGACATCTGACATTTAATACACCTGCACACGAATGTATGAATATTTTCTTTACTTGTCTAAAATGTATATATTCTGCGTGGTAAAACACACTCCTTACATTTTTTAATTTACCAGCCTTTGGCAAGTGAGCCAAAAATCCATTTCAAGCCCAGGTTAGAATTAAGAACTCACTAATACCCCACTATATAAAACTCTTATGAAACCTCCACTCCCCTGCTTCTTGAATGCTGCATTACGGAGCAATCTCCTAAATTCCTCACAGTGCAGGAGCAGAGGAAAATATCAGCTTAGCTCCCAAAAAACAACAATCATAGTTGTTGGAGCGCTTGGGTGGGGGAGAGCTACCCTCCTTGCAGCTGCAGGAGAATCCCGTTTGAAGAGTGCAGCTTCAATCCCAACAATGGCCTCTCAGTGAGCAGCGCAGCGGCTGCTGCACCATGAACAGACTATGTAAGCACAGTAAGAATGTCTGAGATACTTGAACCTGGTGAAGCAAAGCAAGGAGGCAAAGATGGAGAGGCAGGGGGGGACAGAGCGCTGGATGTCGACGAGGGAGGGGAAACAAAGGGAAGCAGAAAGGCATGGAGAAGGCAAAGTGAGGGAGAAGAGCATGTGTAATAAAAGAAGTGGGGGAAGCAGCATCATGATGGAGCAAGACAGAAATCAAGGACAAGTAGAAGAAGAGGGGAAGTGACATGATGTTAAGAGCGAGAAAAGCAAGGATAGAGATTTATGTAAGCCGTAAAATGTCCACTTGAATAATAAAAAACGCTCTTAACTGCAGGCCTGTGCTTCACTGAAGACGATGCTACTTGTGTGTTGCAAATTGCACAAAACAGTTTTTACAACTAGCTTTAATGAGCAGCAGTAACCAAGATTTATAAGAGAAGATACATTGAATGCTACAGCAAAACTACTGAAAAAAAGAAAAACCACAAACCCTTTGTCATTAATGGTTCACCAACATTTTGTTTTTTAATATAACATTATTGTAACATGTTAAACGTCCAAACTATAACATTATATGCTTAAAATCACGTTCTCTCTCTATTTTGATGTTTTAACCCATGTCTATGAAACCAGCCCCAGATGCCTACGCTCTACATCTGTGCAGCAATTCAGCATTTCCAGCACACAGACAGCCCTGCAGAAACCGACTCTGATGACCTCATGCAGCAGACACAATGCAACCCCCCTGGGCGAGCTGAATGAGGCCAGTGTGTGAGGTCATCAGAGTGAGCCAGGCCTCCCTGAGCTCAGCAACAGAGATGGTCCAATCTCAAACCAACTACAGCCTTAGACTGTCACTGGCCTTGTGTTTAAAGGAGCCAAACAAGCCTGATGACTCATTTTGTGGCACTGATTTGCAGGTAGTGCAGCAACGAAGAAAAAATAATCAGTACAGTGTAGAAGATTTGAAAAATGAGGAAAATGAGGACAGATGAGCCAACTCTAACACACCACACCTGTTTATTGAAGCTATAACAAAGACAGAAGATGTATATCAGCTATAGTGGCCATACAATAACTGCACACTTTGAACCTGTGATTCTACAGATTACAGTCTTAAAACAGCAAAGTCATATATGTGCCACAGCCTACATACATATTTCAATCTTTGACACTGACTAGCTTGAATAAATAATGACCTGACAGTCATGAAAACTTTTGCGCAGCTTTAAAAATTCAAAACGTATCTCTTACACACTTGAATGTCAAGACGTGTTAAATGTCTAAATAGAGTAGCAGTAAACTTAACTACTTAAACTTAACTACTGTACTTACAATAAATCTGATGACATCAGTGAGCATGGCTCCATTTATAGACACTAGTGCTAGTCACAGGATTCACTCTGGGCTTGACTCATTTACTCTCGTCTGCTCTGACTCCACACCTCTGTGTGCACGATACCATCCAATGACAACCCCTCTCAAAAACAAACAGCTCTATATAATCAAATATAACACCATGTCTGATTAGTTCTTCTTTAGGTGAGATAAGCTATTGATTCTGAGTCCTTTATGTGTACAGATACGCTGGCGCTGCAAACTTGTTGCAAATGTTACGCCCCTCTGAGCCTTTTGAAATGTGAACACCATCTGCAAAGTCTCAGATTTCAATACTGCTGTTTATCAATTACATTTTTTTGCTATAGTACATTAGCATACTGTTATATCTCTGTCATTCAGTCTATGAAACAGGCATCATTTGAAAAGTGGCAGTTGAAGTCAATAATCAATCCATATTTCAGATAACAGTCCCACATTTAAAAACCTGAGGCAGGCTCTCTAGAAACTACCTGCTTGCTCGCTATCTTCTGAGGTAGTTAATGATTACTCAGAGTGAAACCAGGTAGTAGACCATGAGCAAACAGGCACTGACTGCTATCAGCCCTGACCCTGAACAAAGTGACTCTGTCAGAGGAAACACTGGTACGGTAGTCTTACTGTTTCCCTCTGGATGCTATAAAGTGATAAAGATCTATATATGACACCCTTTTTGGACTTTCAGCTCATAAATACAAGCAATGAAAAAACATATGAGAGATGTGAACTGGTACACAACATTACAAAGTCTATCAGGAAATACAGCACAAATATAGTGTGTCAGAAATAGCAATAACAAACCAACCTTGGGATTGAGCAAGTCTCAGTCTGGCTATTTTGCTGCTCTGCATCACCACAATCAACCTAACCAATCTTTATAACTGATGACTACCGAAGTGGGATGACTACATGACTCATTACCTACGTGCTTACTTACTTTGTATTGTAAAAACAGGTGGAAACTAATTTCCCACATACCAACAAGTCACACAATTCGGTGACAGATGGGGAAAAGCGTATGTCAATCAGTTTTGTTGGCTGAAATCTACTATACAGGAAAAAAAATAAATTTCATCATCTAATCAAATCAGTGAACATTGTATTCCATCAACCTTTCCTAAGGCTGGATTTAAACTCCCTCCGACCCTGTTCAAATGACTGCAAGCTGTGCATGCAAAAACTCTGGGTCAGTTAGGGTCAAAATGTGATTTTTGTTTGTAAATCCCATGTAAATCCAGATTTATTTAGCTGTGATTACCGTCCTGTTGTCTCTTACCCAGTCCTCTACATCTCTGCCCTCTGAGGCCTTCCCATCAACAAGAGGCCTATCCCAGTTGATGTTGGGTTTCCCGTAGCGCCAGATCTTCCCTCTAGTTTTGTGTGCGAAAAAAGCCGCAACACCCAAGGCGATGACAATCAGGAATCCACACACCATGGCAACCCCCTGGGAAAGCAAGAACATGGGAATAAAATCTCAAGTTCTCAAGAAGATAAGTTCTGAGATAAGGCTGGGTTATTCTGGTACAAGATGTACACAAAATACACGTGTGACGTCATTACAACAATTCGTGGCGCCATGTACCATGAATGTAACAAATTCTTAAAGTTAAGAAATTACATTACAAAAAAATAAAGGGCTGTTAATATGAGAAGCTGTAATATACTCGTGACGCAAGTAAAATCAAGCGTTTCCATTACATTTATTTATTCCATTACATTTATATCAACAACAAATATGATGATCAACTAATGAGTAATTTAATGAGCAAAAATGAAAAAACATTGCTGGTTCCAGCTTACATTTACATTTAGTCATTTGGCAGACGCTTTCATCCGAGGCAAGACAATCAAGCGATAGAGGACAGAGACTGGTACAAATTCTCAAGTAGCTGATCAGGTCCACCAAATGTAAGGATTTTCGGCTTTTCTTTGTTTATATTATTAATGTCTTTCCGATCTGGACTGTTCGACGGACAAAACAAGAAATATGAAGGCGAGAAATTGTGATGGGAAAATTCCACTATCTTCTGATATTTTTAGAGCTATTATTACAGTTACTATTAGAGCCTGATCTATTTAACATAATGTTATGAATATTAACAAGACCATCGTTAGACTACTTTATCTACTACATGCATATATATAGAGTCTGGGAGATGTGGTGTCACATCAACAACTGATCCAACCCTTCATATCTACAAAATATCCACAGAAAAAGCTACAAACCTCCTGAGGGTCCACAAAGCAGTAATGGTAGAGGTACTGGTTGTATATGGGGAAGCCTCCCACTCCTCCCATCTGGGAATAGCTGGTCTGATAGAGGTTCTGGCACATCATGAGCATTGGATTGTACATCATGCTGGAGGATCCTTGGGCCATTGGGTTCACCCCAACGATATAGACAATGGTTATGATGCCCTGTGAAAGACACAGAGTTAGTACATTGACAACCATAAAAGTCTCTTATTTAAAAAGACTTACATAAGTATTCCTCAGTGCTCAATTGAAATGTAACTAAGACAACAATATCAAATCAAATGAGGTCAGTTATATAGCAGCAACCATCAACCCAGTGATTAGCTGAACATACTGTAAGTGCAAAAGGTAAAGTACAACGAGGAGTTTTTTTTTACTTTGGACTAACAAACCTTTGGTGGAACATTGGGTTCAGAACAGAGTGTAACTGTGCAATGGTTTAGGACTGTATAAGGGAATATCATATCATTACAGAGTTATGTGACTGGTTTTGAAAGTTCATAAGTTTACAACAATTTTATTTGGCACATGGGATGGAAACTTCCAAATATTAAACATAAATGTGAGATGCTTCAGTAGAAGGATGCTCTGCTAATGCAGAAAACAACAGCAGACTGAAAATGAATTCCAATTTATGTTTCATTGTTCCTTACAACAATGAGAATGGTGGTTTTGCATATTTCTTTCTTTTCTGGATTTTTAAAAATTTGAGCTGTTTCTCTATAAAAAAGCTGTTAAATGTATGAGAAATGACTTCACTGTAGAGGATGAAGCACAAGCTGATATTGTTGTATTAAGAATCCAAACAACATTACAGCAGAGAAAACAGTGCTACCTAACTGTGGCCAAGAGGCAGGAGTTCTCATTCCACACATTTCTTGAAGAAGGGAGTCTTTAGACTGAATCTGAGTTCTACTTGGAGACCGTTGTGATTTGCACAGCATTTTATCTTTTGTTCTTGTATACAGAAATGTTTTGTACTCTTATGAATGAATCACCACTGGTTTATGTCCACACAGAGGTCGTTGAAGAGTGCATAAACAACAGAGAAGTGGAAAGGCTTTAACATAGACCACACAATGTAACTGAGTATTACCTGCAGGACACCCATTAAGATGCTGGCTATCAGGAGAGCCAGAAAGAACTTCCTGCTGCGGACGGTGTTGGACTTAGAGAAGCTAGCAATGAAGAATGCCAGCGCCCCTATGAAGTTAATGGCTGCCATGGCAAGCATTGTAGTTTTGGCTGAGTAGGGTGAAATGTAGGAGCCGTAGCCACCGTAGCCTCCATAACCCCCATAACCACCGTATCCTGAGCCGTAGCTCCCGCCGTAGCCTCCGCCGTAGCCCCCGCCGTATCCTCCGCCGTATCCACTGCCATAGCCCAACCCAGAGCCATAACCCATTCCATATCCATACTGCATGTCCCACATGAGAGTGGAGGCCACGCAGGCAAATATTGCCACACACAGCACGATCACTGTAGCCATCATGGCTTTGATGATCCCAGGAGGTGACAGCCATTTGTAGAAGTTTTGCGGTTTTTCCTCAATGTAGTAAGAGCCCGGCGGAGGTGGGTACGCGTTGTAATCACTCTGAGGAGCATGAAAGCTGCCTGGTGGAACAAAGCCGTGGTTGGATGGTGAGGTGAAAGGAGGACTGTAGACAGGCGGACTGTCGTAGTTCTGCTTGTCAAACATTGCTGAAAGATGTCCGAAACTGTAAACGAAAACAACAAAACAAAGAGTTTGTGGACAATCCTTGGACCCAAAATCTCAGCAAATGACCTGCGCCAACTAGGAAGGGCTGTGCTGCTCTGTTTTTCAGCAGCACTGATATGAGTAATGCTACGTCAAGATACAGGAAAGTTAGGCGTGACTGTCTTTGGTAATGAGGCTTAGTAACAGATCAGTGTAAATGTTTTACTATTTCCAAGGCAGTGTGATTTATGAAGGTACATGTGAAGCTTGTTTGTGCAATTTTCTCTTCTGGTCAGGTTGAGTAAATTAGGTTTTACAGAGGGAAGAAAGTGTATCGCTTTTCATATCATGAACTAGATAAAGCCTGCTTTTTTACATTAAGATAAAAATGAAATATTAGAGGAATGACCTTAGCTTTGAGTTCTCTGAACCAGCAAAGTCTCAATCACTGTGGAGATGCCAGTACCAGGACGGGGAGTGCAGCCAAACAACAATACTTTCCTTTTTGCGTCTTCACAGGCAGTGGGAGTCTTTCTCCAGCCCACACAATGCCCAGCCAGACTTTGAACATTTCATATCGCTTTTTTGCTCTTTTTTTTGTTACAAATCTTACAGAGATATGCAAAGCCACAGTGTGTACGACTTAACAATGCCCATTCTTCTACACCGAGTCATTCAGGGAGTGGGCAGTTTGAATGAAAAGGCAAGTAAACAACAGAGCAGAGTTACTCTACAGGACAAACAATGAGAACATTAATGCATCTTTTTACTTTTTTCTTACTTGCTAGCTGTAATCTCAGTCTAATATGAACACAGTGCTGTGTGTAATGTGTTATTAAACACAATGTGACACATCATCTGTTAATGCACCAGGTAACAGCAAATAATTCAGTGATTATGGGGCTGTAACTAACGATTATTTTCATTATTGATTTGTGTATTATTCTTCATTTATTCTATCAAGTGTCATGAAATAGTGAAAAATGCACATGATCCCAGAGCTCAAGGTCACATCTTCAAATTTCTTGTTTTGTTTGATCAATAGTTCAAAAACTAAACAATATTCAATTTACAAAGATATAAAAAGGAGAAACGCAGTAAATCTTTGCTTTAAAAAGGGTGGAACCAGAGAACTTTTCGCATTTTTGCTTGATAAATGACTTCAATGATGAATTGATATTAAATTTGTTGCCAATTTATTTTGTCTACTGACTAATCGTTTAATTGTTTCAGCTCTAGTCAAAGCCTAGTAGTCTGTTTTACTGAACTCTGTCTTCCAGTGGCACCACAGTCCTGATTTAAACAACAAAAACACTTTTTTCATCTACATCTTGCTCCAGTTCGGGCACTTAGGCAGGATTGTGAGGGAGCTCGAAAGCCAGAATGCACAGACATTCAGACAGAGAGACGTCCCTGGCAGTGCCCATAGTCTACAGTCCGGGGTAATAACTCTTCTATCTTTATGGGGCTCTGGCACACATGGCAGAAGAAGTCTCGCCTCAGAGCCTCCATCCCAGACACCTTCCTATTATTCCCCCCCTCATTCCTCCATATACTTCATCCCCCGTACAATTCCCCTGTCTCCGACTCTCTGCTTGCCCCTCTACCCCCTCCCTCGATAACTTCTTGCCTTTGTTTTGGGAGCAGGAGGGGAAAAAGTCAAGGCTGCTCGTCACGGGAATAGTGTTGCCATGGAGTCAGGGTAAAAAAAAAAAAAGAAAAAAAGAAAATTGGGGCACTGTCCAGGGAGGACCAAACAACAGCTCCTCTGTGCTGCTCCTGAGTGAAGTTAGACAGGAGACACAGAAAGAGGGGAGGACAGGTGGATGGGTATGTTTTGCGCAGCGGTGTCAGGTGTCCTTTATTGTTGGTCAACAGGCTGTCCGTCAGCCAGTGGGTTCTTGTTTATTTTCTGCTGCACAACTGTGATTTTTGAAATGTCTTCTTTATTACATAAGAAAAGCACCTTTCAAGCCCAAATTTCCTTTCAGTCAGGTATACAGTGAAATCTTGAGTGAAGTCTTCAAAATCTAAATATTTGATTCCTCTGTACCTGATGAAAAGACAATTTGAGTTTGAGATGGTGTACTTTTCCTGTAGAATAAAGTACAAATTTTAAAAGGAGCGTTGTGTCAGTCAATTAATCAATTAGGCAATTATTTTGATAATTGTTCAGTTGTTTAAATCTTTAATCAAGCAAAAATGCCAAATATTTCATGGTTTCAGCTTCTCAAATCTATGAATTTAGCCGCTTGTCCTTGTCTGAAGATTTTAATGAACTTAATATCTTCTGGATTTGGACTGTTGGTCGGACAAAATGAGACGAGTGTAATAGGTATTTCCCACAACTTTCTGATATTTTATAGACCATTTAATTAAAAGAATAATCAGCACTTTAATCTATAATGAAAATAATCGTGAGTCACAACCATAGACTCAGCACCTGTACAAGGAGGATGTACAGGTGGTTATTAAAGCAGGTGGTTATGGATACTGATTATTAAAGCCCACAAAACTACAAAGATTCCTTTGGATCATTTGCTCATTAAGGGGAAGCCTATTAATTATTAAACAGCAAACAGTTTCCTGAAAACAGGGCATCATACTTTTATGATAACATTGCAGTAGAAGCAACAACAGAGCAACAATAAAAGGAGTAACAGTAGTAGTAGTGGTAATAGTAGTAGTATAGTGGTGTTTGTCTAAAGTTGGCTCACAAATCACATTTTCAAGCTGGACAGAAAGTGCAGCGTTCTGGCCACAGGTCAGGTCAGACACCCACCAGCCGCAGCCTGAACTCCGCTACAACACAGAGACTCTTATCATCTGTTTCTGATAATGGAATTCCAGTCATACAGTCACATGTCTCACATCTGTCAAAAACAATTACGGCCCTGCCCCATGTAGGCTGGGACCCACAGGGACACCCGCAGGAGTCAGCCAAGACTCCCTACCTAAAAAAACACCCCACTGAAAAATCTCCTGGACTTAGTAAAACTTCTGGGGAAAAAAAACACCTGTTGTTTATTCAGTTGCAAATGTTTTAGGTACCAAATGCACTGTAACACAAAAACTTGAACTGTTTTAGAGAGGTGCTGATTCAACTATATATTAATTTTGGAAGTCTGTGGTGCTCTTCAATTCCACTGCAGTATACTGGAAGGTGTTTCAAATATTTTGTCCACCCCATTTATATCAATGAGGGTAGCTTTCAAAATGACCATAAAGTCAACCAGCACCTCTCTAAACAGTCTAACAAAAACTGACCTTATTAACCTTCATGAAGATAAGATTTATTGCAAGACTGTTATATTAGACTATATTAGTTTTAATTAAGTCAGATGTACCTAGTGAGTGTAATTAATGAGTCATTGGCTCGCAGTCTACAACACTAAAAAAATCTATACTTGACGGATAAAGAGACATTCATGCACAATATTCATTTCTTCTAACTGTGTAAATTACAGATACTAAACAAACATCTTTGAGTTCATTTATTTATGGGTGTTTTACTACTGTGTTTACAATCAGTTAAAGTGTAAACACCTTTAACACCATCATCAGGAAACACTGAGCTGAAATCACAGAAAAGCTATGAACCTGCTGTGATGTTTGGTGGTAGGGTTAGGCTACTTTTTTGATTGTTATTGATTACGGTTTGTTGATATAGGTTAAATGTTTTAGGCTAATATGTAGCTAGTTATTTCAAGCCACAGTTAAATCAAAAAGCTATCAGATATTATATTAATATAGGCTACCGTTATGGACGTAAGTTTTCCTTGATGTCAGTTTGGTCATAGTACATTTCTGAAATAAATAATTGTTGATTGGCTTCTTTATATTATCAATAACAGCATCAGAAGCGCAATAATGTTGTTAGAAAGCGTGAAGAGACTGTAAAACAAGATGAGTTTCCACCTGACGACTTTACAATCAACCGTTACAAATGTTTTCTTCACTCAGAAAACTCTAAGTTTCTTCAGGCAACAGCAGCGACTTTAAGAAAAATGAACAAAAGCACTTTGTGCACGTTTATTTTTTTGTTAAAGACTGTTGAAAAAAAGTAAAGCCTGCAATTAAAATCACCTTTCTCCATCTTACCTGAGGATCGCTGAGGAGGAATAACAACTGCCCGTCCCGGCTTCCTTGGAAACTCCTTTTTCTTAAAGTTTGGAGCAGTTAAGAAAAAATATGTGTCCGCCAAAAAAAAACACCTATGTCTCAGTTAATGTTCAGGAAAACCTCTTTATCTGAGGCTGACTTTAAAAGTCGTTTTTTTTCTCCGCTTCGGACGTCTGTCCCGGGCAGAGAAACACAGAGAGACAACGGTCACCTCACAGCCAACAGCTTCTGAACAGTCCGCGGTAATGAGGCAGCCGCACAACACCGCCAAACGGCCGGGTTTCAACCGCCAGAGGTCAGGCTTTGTGCTGTTAAATATTCAGAACACAGGACAAATATACATACCCATTTTGATCACATTTGAGGCAAATAAATGATATAAACAGTGTTGGGTAACGCGTAACCCGCTACATTACAACATTACTGCCATTAAAAAGCACCTCCTTACGTTACAGCGTTAACCGTTACCTACGGAGAAAAGTAACTCTAGAGTAACGTTACTTTTGCGTTACGAATACAGGAGACAGAGCAGTACGTTAGTTTATGTTGTAGTTGCTGTTCGTTTTTGTTATTTTCAATTACTATTACCAAAATTATTGCGTGGTGAGATTATCAATAAAGTTATGTTATGAATATGACCGTTTAGAGGTGCGAGACAAAAATTCAGAGATAAAACAGTCTCTTACCGTTCATCCGGTTCCACAGCGAGGAAACAGCTGAATAAATGTCAGGAACAAACTTACTGAAGGCCAGCAGATGAATATCAACTCGAACAAAGAAAAGTCTTGCGAGTTTCATTCACCACAAACATAAAAAAAGACATGAATATCTCATATTTTTCAGCGAAGTTAATTGAATCACTGCTTCTGTTTCTTCATTTTCCATGGAGTCAACGAGCCGAAAGACGGACAGCGCCACTCTGTTATTGCAACCCACATTGTGGTCGGAAGGGGGAATTACATCCTTAGTGATACATAACTGGTAACGGATTGCTTATTTGAAAGTGTAACGAAGTAACTGATTACTTAGATTGCAAAACTAACGCGTCACGTTACTCGTAGCAACAAACAGGTAATCTGAGTACTCTAACGCGTTACTTTGTAACGCATTACTCTCAACACTGATGATAAAATACATAAATAAATGATAACCGTCATCATAATGATAGTCTTCCGCCAGACAATATAGTTCTTGAACAGTCAGTTAGTGTTCATTTTGGTGAAAGTGAATAGTTGTTCAAGAAGTTGGGGGTTCATGTTTTTTGTTAAAATGCTCTGTTGATATTGGAAAAATAAAACTGGAAAATTACCAATTGAAACCTTCCAATTTCATTGATAAATCTATGCAGATAATGTGGTTCATTAGCCTACAACTCATTGACCTAACAGAGATGCTGTTCAATGATGCACAAGAAAACTTGAAAAACTGAATTCCTGAGGTCAAACATTTAAAAGTGGGGCTTTATCAAATCTTAAAATATTTGCGTAAGTAATTCAACACTTGAACTACTTGATGATTTAGTGTTTTACACTTGTTTAACCAAGACAATAGATGACCAACATGTTATTCCACTATTCAGTGGTTATCTCTCATTTACAATAAGTACTTGACCTTTTATTTGTTTTCACAGCTGGTCACAAGTCCCTCTTTGTTCCAGTTTGCACCGGTCATTATTTTATTCACTTTTATCTCTGTTTCAAGACAAAGTTGGAAGGTCCCTTTTTTGTGTCAGTGTTTTCAGCTACATTCCTCAGTAGCTGCAAGGATGTGTTTTTGTAAAAATTAAACCTGCTCCATTACTCTGAATAAAAAATGAAACTGCAGAGAAAAAAGCTACGTATTAACACAGAGATCCTGAATTTTGAAAGAAATAATATCAGATTAATTGATGTTCTCAGCACACAGAAGGTGACGAATCAAAGCTCAAGAGAGAAATACAAACTTTTGCCTAAACAATACTGAGTCAAGGTTGAATCTGCTACATTAGATTTTTTTTAAAATCACTATTTCACAAGTTTCATGATCACAGGAGTCTGTAGCTCACTGATTTATGGGTTAAAAGGTCCTTGAAATGTTCATGAAATGTTTTCTCATTGCCACTGCACTGCATCAGTACAGCTTTATGGAACAGTGGGGATGAGTGTGTGAAGACACAAGTGACCGGTCAGGTGTGACGGGTCAGGCACTGGGTGCAGGGAAGGCAGAGACTGTCATATACAGGAAGTTTAGTGAGCCATTACAACATTTACAGACTCACAGACACAGCTACATAAGATCATCAGAGACTACAAACATGCCGCAGTGAATTAATACAATTATCAAACAAAAATCAGTTTTGTTCTCGTGTAAATCTTTGCTGTCTCTCTCTGCGCAGTTTACCCTTCAGTGTCTATATATTTTTTTGAGATTTTATATTCCCATGTGATCAAAGCAAGTAGTACAAATAATAACAGTCACGAAGGTATTACCTCTCCTTAGTCTCTCTCTCTGTGTCTCACACACACTCACACACACACACACACACATACACACACACAGAGTCAAGTTCACCAAGTTCACCCTTTTGGAGCAGTGCCATCATTGCTGCCAAGTCAACAAAAAATTTGGCTTAATTCACAGAAAAAAGCCAAAGCAGAGGGAGAAAAGAATGTTACTTTCATTTAATGTAATTTAAGTTAAAATTATGAATATGAATATCTCATATATATCTTTTTTTTATTAAATATTCTTATATTCAGTATTTATGAGTCCATGTGTTCGTGTAAATATTTCAATTTCTAAGAATTATCCTTGATATTTAGATCAATTCAAGGACCTTTATCTATAATCCCAAGCTTCCTTTGTGATCCGTGCTTAATTGTAAGCAATTATTTGTGCGGAATAAGCTGGAATTGGAAACGTCTGATGTGAAGCTTTTCTTTTAATTCTCACCATTAAAAGCCTACAAAACCCCTCCAGGAAAGCCAGTGTAGTTACATATTCATACACTAGATGGTGGCATGGTTTTATCTTCTGTATCATTTGTCTTGTGCAAGAACAAAAGCACTCCTAGGAAAAAGTCCCAAATCAATCAAGGTAAATTCTGTCTTTTCAAAGATTAGAAAGTATAGCGTGAACTTTGCAGAGATATGATTGGACTCTGCATCTAACTGAAATATTGACAGTTGGTTTACACAGAAAAAAGGCACCTAAACACACTTTAATAAAAAAAAAAAGTAACCTATTAAGTCCCTGATATGTGAGCTTGTTTTCTGTGTGCAGGTTCCAAACAATGAAAGTCAAGAAGTGTTATTTCAAGGAAGAACTGGATTCCTAATTTTTCTGTATCTTGATTGGCTGGATGATAATTGAAAACAGGCAAATTACTGCAGGCAAGGCCACGCCCCCAGTTACTGCCGCCATGACGTCACGATAAAACCAAACGCACGCCGGGCAGCAAGACTCTGTGCTGTGGAGGAGAAGAAAAAAAGAAAATGTTCAAGAGCTGTTTGAGATGCAAAAGGTCATCTGTGTGCAGTAAAGCTTAAGTCAGATCTTTTCTTTATTTATTTTTCCTTATTGGTGTATTTAACAGAAACAGTTGAACATTAATAAACATTGATGCACTAGAAGTTAGCAAAGATTTTTCATCTGTAGTCACGGGACAGATGGTACAAAGTCTGATATAAAAGAACATAAGATTTAAAATTTCAGAGAGATTGAGATCATTTATAAGCATGTAAAGCATCAGCCATCCAAATGAGTCAAATAAAATCAATATATTTCAAAAGTTACTGTAATTTTAGTGCCAAACTCTCTTTTTTTGTTACTGTCGTTTCACTGCAGCTGAACAGTCTGTCGAGACACAATTTTTACTAAAATGACTGAAACTGTGGCAGATATTCACTTTATTTGACTAACTCAGATGGCTGAAGCCTCATATTAACTTCAGATGAACTTTAAAATACATTTTCTCTCAAAACGAACACAGTGGATTTTGTCCCCAGTCACTGTTACTCAATTGTAAGCACATTTGTGTTGTGATCGTCTAATGGTCAGTATGAAAAGGTGGTTACAGCGAGCAAAATCTGTATAAATGTTCATTTGGGCATCTGACTGTTGTTTTAAGACAGGCTTGAAAAATTGTGAACCCAAACTTTAATGTTAATAGAAATATGGACTGAATAGGACAACACTGTGCTGCATTATTAGACACTAATTGACACTAATACTTATTTAAAATAGCAAAGTAAGAAAATATGCTATTTAGTGCCATAAACCAGCCATAAGGATAATAAATGTTATTCTATATTTTTCTTTCTGTCAAAAGAAAATCACATCACACATCTTTCAATACTTTCCGACTTCACTTCCCTGTCTGTAGCTCTCAACACCGACCCATTGGTTCCTAACAAGTCATATATATAATGTTTCATTTTTTAAAAGGCTAAATAACTTCCTAACATAGAGGGAGTGTTGCAGTTTTTGTCAAACATTACTCAAACAGGACTAAATAATGCATTTGTTGGGATCTACTTTCCGCCATGCAATAATGGGAGGTCTAGTGAGCATTTACAGCAGCAAAATTTGATGACATTAATAAATATATAAACATTGCCAGAGTTAGGAACTAGACAAAAATTTCTCTTGTAGTCTGACCAGGTAGAAAAAATGCCAAGGAAGTGTGAAATACTATTTTATGGTCGATCTGTCTCTGCGTCTTTTCAAACAGCTTCCCTTTAACTTTCTGGGTAAAACGACCTGCAGAGGGCATCAGGGTCGTCGTCGGTCTCAGACAGACTCACCTGCATGGTCTGATGCTCTGGATGAGGATGACCCCGACGCCATTAGCCACCTTGTCTGTGAGGCTCATCGACCCATAAACAAAGGCTCCACTTTGCTGCCAAACAGGACAAAATGTGAAAGAGGGATCAGAGATTTTAAAATGTTGTAGCAAAGCACAGTTGAATGAAATCTATCTAGAAAGTCTACAAAGTTGTTCACTGTGTTTGTTTTTTTTTGTGAATAAGAGACACAAGGAATCCTATGTGAGCATTTATCTAATATTTTCATTCATCTCTTTTTCAACAGTGTGATTGAAGAAAACCAGACACAAGGAGAGATGTGACAGCAGTGAAATGTGATGTTGTTCAAACACACTACCACTAAACCCTCCCCTTTAATTTCACAGCTGACAGCATCTTCTAACAGGACTGTGATCCAGAAGCCCGAGAACAAAGTTACTGCTTTGGTATGGAAATCTTAATATTACAGCACGCATTAACGCATTTATCAAACTGATCTTCTGTTAACCCTCTTGTGACTGAACAGCTGATTCTGATGTGACATTTAAAACAAGAAAAGCTGTTTCTGCCTTGTGATGAAGTTTCTCTGTATTTTATTTGCCTTGAAAGTTGGCAGCAGTGAGTAAAACTTGCATTAAAAAAAGATAAAACCACCTTCTGTATATTCTCTTGTACTTCTGAATGTGAGTGCATTCATTCAGTGAGTGTTTGGTGGCTGTTGGGGAAAAAACTGACCGACCACTAAAACCCATGCAAGTAAATGAGGAACAAGAGAGGGGAAATGTGAAGAAGGGAGAATAAATGTGAATTTCCAATAGCAATGTTTACAAGCACACATCGGAAAAAGGAAAAAAAAAAAAAGAAAAATACGTCCCACTCATTTGGCACCCTAGACAACCGCCTATGTGGCCTATACCACGTGCAGCCCCTGGTATTCACAATTATAACACAATCATATTATGCAATTCTTCATGGGTTGCCTGCTTCTTACATCACAGACTTTTTAAAGAATCAAATCTCAGCTCTCAGAGGTCTTCTGACCTAAAGTTGTTGACTTAAGTCCTACCTCAAAGACTAGTATATCTCTTTGTATGTTCCTAGCATGTTTTCTATATATGTGTATATATGTGTTACTTATTCTTGCACAGCTGATTGTCTTAAAAATGGTTCTACCCTCCTGTAGAAGGTACAGAGCCTCCCCATGCAGGCTGAACCGCTACAAACATTTTATTCCAGACTCTTAACACCATGAAATGAAAGATGCCATTTGCCACAGGTTTATGTACAATAGATAAATGTGTGGGTGTGGAGGGAGACTGATGTGTCTTTTGCTGCTGGTTTGTTTTATTCTTTCATGATTGGTGGCTTCATGATGTGTGCTACTGGTTATATGTCATGTGTGTTCTTATTGCCAGTGTTGTTACTCTGTGATGTTTATTTGTTCATTTATTGTGGAGTCCAGAACTAATTTCCCCCATGGGTAGGAGAGTATATCGTGATTTTAATGATCTTGTTCAGCTCTTTGGTCAATGTGTGTTGTTTTTTTTCATGCACTTTCTAAATAAAAGGGACATATCACTGCCCTCCACTTACCGTCTGCTCCCCGATGAGCGTGGCGGTCATGGACAGAGACATGACCAGGATGGTAGCTGAACCGGCTCCCAGCAGCACCGCCGCGCCGTAGATGCTCTCAGCTCCCATTTTCTTGTCCACAAACACCCAGATAGCGAAGCAAAGCACCAACAGCAGCCCGACTAAATACATCATCTGACAACAGACAAATACATCTCATTAAAATATAACATCATTCATTCAAATCAGCAGTTTATTAATCATGGAACAGACATTAATTCCTCACATAAGGCAGTGTTACCAATATTTTAGAGTTTATAAAATTGAACATATCCTGATACACTCACACTAATATCCTGGTTATGATCAGATCCAAGTCATGCTTTGTGCATGTGACGGTCATATCCTGGTTTCAGAAAAGGTGTTTATCTACAAAAGTGACTGCTTTTTTGCTATTTTCAACTGTTGAGGAAACTTAATTGCAAGTAGAAATGACGGATATGTTGGATGTGAACGAGCGAGTGTCCTTCTGGTCAAAGAGATGATCAGAATCTTTAATAATGTTAGTCATATATACAGGGAGATGAATAACCAGGTTTCTCATGTTCCATGTTCCTAAACACGATCGAAACCAGAACTCAAAAACAGGATACTGACGAGTATATAGCAGTGGCAGGCAAATAGCGGCCCGTGGGCCAAATCTGGCCCCCCCAACAAAAATATTTAGCCCGTAACGAAAGCTGAAATTTTCCCTCTTATAGATGACATCAAATCTTTTACATGATGCTGCGTAAATCTACAGTAGATAATGATGCAAACACAAGGCTCATATAAATCTTAATAAGTATGACCGTGTATCTTATTAACTTACCAGATGAATAACACAGTTAAATAACAGAATTTGGCCGATCTGAGCAGAACAGATTTATGTCAGGAACAGCACTTTGAAGTCATGAAGCGGCCCACTGTTTATTGTTTGTGGATAAGTTATCAATTATATTTCTATTCTAGTGTAACACAGAGGATATATTCATGTTTGTGAGTCAGTTTTTGCCAGATGAGTATTGACATAAGCTGCTGTCACTTTATTAGCCTTCTCTTCCTGATACTCTCAGATAAAACCCTAAAACTGTTTTCTAAACCAATTTTATTCTTGAATGAATGAATTAAAAGAAATAAAGACACAAAACACAGTAAAAACATATCAGGATGTGTTTTCAACATGCCTGTACAACATCATCCTCTTTCAGAGTAAGCAGTGCTGATTGTTGAATGTAATTACTAACCCCTGGTATACAGTATGTCAACATATCCGGAGGCAGATTTTAATCAATAAAACAAATGTGACCTAAACTGGCTCATCTCAACCAACCAACTGCTCCACTTTTCAGACATTTTTAGAATATTTAAAATGAAAAGCATACATAAATTATGTCTCAAAAACACATAGTTTGCCTCTGTAAATCTCCTATTTACAACAGCCAGTTTAAAGGCCTCAGACACCAGCTAATGTTATTGTTTTAGTATCAGTGTTACTAGACTCACTGCTGACCCGCGTACAGGTCAACTGGCAGAGTTGGAGAATTCTTGCTCATCCAGATTGTCAGTCTGCATCTGGATGTTTTTACTGCTGTAATCCATTGACGCCACTTATATGAAGTACAGAAAAATGTATCTGAATGATTCTGGAGCTTTTCCTCAGCTACTACTTCCTGTTAAGCCAAATGAATGCCATGAAAACTGAGACACTCACACTGATGCCTATGATCTTGCTGACCGGCTTCATGGCCAGAGAGCACACGAAGCCGCTGACATACATCACCAGCGGTATGGTGGCGATGAAGTTCTGAGGAGAGAGGAGGAAACTGAATATTAAACAGCTACATAGATGTTTCAACAGAAGCTATATATTTAATGACTTACACAAGATATGTGAAAACAAACTGTGTGGCCTTACCTTTGGTAACATCAGTGAGTTGGTGAGATAAACTGAGATGTAAGTCTGGGACAAGTTGACTATTAGTCTTGTGCACATGTACAAGAAAGCCACCTGGTACAAAAGTAAACAAAGAAACAAACTCAGTGTACACATAATATACAAATCATATTGTATATACTTTTCTGTACATATTTTTGTCAACCATTTTGAATGTATTTTATAAAAGTTTTGATTTTTGAATGCATTTTCTTCCTCCAGGCAGCCATTGATTTCCACTCATTTCTATACAATATAAAAATCAGTTAGCAGACGCTTGACAATAGCTTAAGTTGTGTAATGCAACACAGTTAGAGCTGGGTGTATTTAAAACGTTTGTTGCAAGTGCCAAAATCCAAGTTTCAGTGCTGACAACAAAACAATACTTTTGCCTGTATGTCTTATATTGGGGAATAAAGACTTGTTTTACTTTAAACCTCATTTTTCTCTATTCAGTTCAAATAATCCAGACTTCTCAAATGCATCAGTAAAACAAAGCAGCCATTAAAAAACACAGAAAGTATCATTCAAATCTGATCAAAAATAATAAGACTAAGAATTTGGGAATGTCATTAGTTTTGCAGGTATTAAACCAAAGTATCTGGACAAGTGCAAATTTTCACCTGATGTGTTACATAACAAGTTAAGGGATCAGTGAAATAATTAGGATAATCTGTCTGGAAATCATGAATTTGTTTACAAATTTTTGTGCCACTCCATCCAGTAGATGTTGAGATATCTCACGGAATAAGTGGTAACACTGACCTGCTGGTGGCTCTAGATAAAATGGTAAGGGATCACTTAAAGTCATTAGGATTCATCTTCTAGACACCATGGACATACATCCAAAAGCCTGAGACCTCTGTCCCATTCACTTGAGTGGGACCCTACTGTGTGTACCAAATTTTATGGCAATCTGTCCAACAGTTATTGGGACATTTCACTCAAAAACAAAAATATCAACCTCATGGTGGAACAAGTGGAAAAGTCAAGAGATCACCAAAGTCAGTGGGCTTCATGCTCTGGGGACCATGAATGTCTGTACAAAAATTCATGGTAATTCATTTGTTATATTTCAGTCTGTAGAGGTTGTTGGTAGTTGAATGACACTCATTGTTGGAGAAAAGTTATGAAGGCCAAACCATGAAACTGGAGGACTATTGTGCATTTCCCCCCCCCTGTGCTTGTATTGACAAGTTAAACTAAACAAGTAGAAAATATCTAATTGATTTGGGTTGGTGAACCCTCTTTTGTGCTTTATATTTCAATCTGGACCAAAGTGGTGGACAGATTGAGCCACCAACAGACATTGCCATGCATGGGTTAATGCTGCTAACACGTCTAAAAATCTGCACTGCATTACTTCATAATGCTAATGTAATTTTAACAAAAAAAATAATGCAGACTCCGTGTTCACTGTGATAAATTACACAACTCATGCAATTTTCCAGACTGTGTGTGCTAATGGATTTCCATTTCAGATGGAAATGAATGGAAGCAAAAAAGAAGCCTGGAAGAAACTAGAAAACTACTTTTAAATATCTACAATAAATTAGAGTAGTTTGCAAAATAGTTAGCTGTGATATACACTCACTGAGGGATCAATCCAATACAACAGCTCTGCCATAAAATCTACTTTTACGAAGATTATAAATTTTTAGTTTTTGTTGACATTCTACTTTATGTTTATTATTGAGGTCATAGTGAGTGGTGGTGTTGTACTAGAGTGCATTATATTGAAAAGAGTTCCTCATATTTTGTCCACCCTCATGTGTGTCAATGGGTTGGACAAAATATTATTATTTTAATCATTTATGGCAGAGCTGTTGTACTGGATTGCATCAGATTGCACAGGAGTTCCTAATAAGTGAGTGTATATGTAAAGTGAATGTGACTCAACTGCAATAGTAAATTATATCTACAGTCAGTGTGACACTGGTAGAGAGAGTGATCCATGTCCTTGTACCAAAGAGGAAAAGAAACTTTCCGAATCAGCATGAATTCACTGCAGCAGAGATTTAGGAGTTACCTGGTAGAAGGACGGCTCCTTCAGCCAGTGCTTCCACTTGAACACAGGAGGAGGCAAAACCTCGTGCGAGGAGGATGGCGTGAGCAGCTGAGTCTCTCTCTCTGAGCCTGATGCAGCCTCTTTTGTGCCGACATGGAATATGAGGGAGAACAACGCCCCGATGCCCAGCATGATCAGGGACAGCGTCTATAGATAGAGAGTGAGCTCAGGTGAAAAATGGTGATTTTGCCAGAGCGGTTAAATGTCTCTTGCATCTCTCTTCTTACCCTGAACAGAGGGATGTCCGCCGGGCCCAGGCTGTCTGAGACGGATGGGTCCACATTGTGCTGCGCCTGGAAGTGAAAGAGCAGCCAGGCCACAGCGTACACGGTGATATTGGCCACGACAGTGAACGCGTACCTACACAAGGAAGAATATAAAGTGTTCAAACAGGACTTGAGTAGCTTTAAAGTAGAGATCACATAGACTAAATGATGTTGTACTTGCTTCTATATTCACCAGTTTATAGTTTCTGGGATTTTAGCTGCACTGGACAATATAATCAAATGAAACAACAGACAGTTACTTCTCTTTTCTCTGAAATTTTAGTTCCTCTGTTGTGTTTTTACAAAGAATTCAGCTGCTACTTCTCCCTTGTTTTTTTTTTATACTTTCACTGGCATAAATAATAACTGCGCATCTGGTTGATTCCATACACTCTTTATGTTTGAACAGTGCATTAGACGAAGTCTTGACAACTCTTTAAACATGGGAGCGAAGTTCAGGTTGCACGAAAGGAAAAAGGGCAGGCTGGAAAGGAAGCCGGATGGATGAGGAGAGCACAAACAATGGAAGAACTGACTGGATCATGGATGAAATCTGATTCAGACAAAGTAAAATATTCCAATCCAAACATTCACTGCCGTCTCAAAAAACTGTGTTTCATTATCAAGATTTTTTTTTTTTTTCTGACACGACAGCAAGTTTGACTGAGTAAACAACCTGATTTATAAAAACATTTTTGGAAAACACCAGTTTTGCTTCCTCTATGCTCGAGAGGGCTGGATGGAAAAATGTGAAGGTCATGACCCATAACAGTGAAATTCTGCTTCAGAGATTCCTTTTAAAGGAGAAACTGCTGCTGTTAGTCAGACATTTGTCGCAGAGTTCATAACAGACACACACAGCAAACATTTACTTGGTGCCACTGTTAGTGATGTGGATTAAAGGGAGAATATACCCCAATGTAAAAGTAAATTTTCTGATTCACAGCTGCAAATCCTGCATTCAAATGAAATCTGTTTTGAATATAAATCAGTCACTATATTCAGTGTCAGTGGACGAATTAAGGTTTGATGTCTCCTCGTGTCTCCAAATACTAACATTACAGTCCACAATCATCAGAATAATACAGAGTAGATTGTGTTTATCAAGTGATAATTATAATACTAACATAACAGTATAATATAATAACTATTATGCTCTTTACACCAAAAGACCCTGGTTTGATGCGTGTTGGTTATGTGCGTCCAGGACGTCCTCGGTGACATCACCTCACCTGTACGCAGTGAGCTCCACCTTGGCGCTCTCGCTGGAAACCAGCTCTGGGATGAGGGAGAGGTGGGAGATCTGAGTGGCTGCCCAGCCGAACTGGAAGATGATGATGAAGGGGGAGAAGTAAACGATCTGGGCCCACCGAGCGGTGTTGTCGGTGCAGGGCAGGCAGGGGTTAAAAATGAAGGGAAAAGACAGGAGAACACAGATGGTTCCTGGAAAGCAGACAAGGAACTGCTTCAGGAAAAGTCCCTTTAATCTGTCTAGAATATTACTGAGTATTTATTAAATGCGTTGTGGTGAACCGTAGTACTTTCATAAATAATAAATCACAACATCTTGTGTTTTAACCACTTCTGCTTAGAAAAGTGCTATATAAATAATATTATTCTAAGTATTTAGTGTTTGCAGTGACTTTCAATTTGTGGTAGTATTTTTTTTATGTAAACATTTCACAACATTTCTATATCTCTTTGATATCAGAAACTAACTATGCATATTAAAAATCATTAGTGGAACGTAACTGAGTACATTTACTCGGCACTGTAATTAAGTACAAGTTTGACATAATTGTTAGTGAGTATTTCCATTTTGTGCTACTTTATACTTACACTCCGCTACATTTCAGAGGGAAATATTGTACTTTCTACTCCACTACATTTATTTCACAGCTATAGTTACAAGCTACTTTTCAGATCAATATCTTTAAAAATATGATTTACTATATATGTATTGTTATAGATTATCCAACAGTATAAGGTGTTAAAATTATCTCCACCTTACCAATTATAAATTGCTGCTTACATGAACACAATGATCAATGAATAAGTATTGATATTCAAATAATATACAGTATATGTATGATAAATATATCTCTAAATTTGGGTGTTCTTGCATAATGAGTACTTTTATTTTTGATACTTTAGTACATTTTACTGACAATAGTTATGTACTTTTACTTAAGTAAGATTTTGAATGCAGGACTTTTGAGTATTTTTTCATTGTAGTATTGTAGTACTTCTTCCACTGTTGTTTAAAAGTAGCCTACAATCTGAGATACTTGTACTTTTCTTGAATATTTGCATTTTATGCAACTTTATTCTTTATTCTACATTTCAGAGGGAAATATTGTACTTTTTACTTATTTATTTCAGAGCTACAAGCTACTGTATCATCAAAATACACTGTGTTATAATGTAGATCAAACTACCCAACAGTATATGAAGTAATTTAAATGAGCTCCATCACAACCAGCTACATTAAAATGCCCCTCACACGTCAATGCATCAATAACAATCCAATGAGAGGCTTTTCAATATTATGAGTTCTTTCACTAGGAATACTTTGTCATTCTGCTAATAATACTTCTGTACTTTTACTCAACTTTTGACGCATGACTACTAACAGAGAATCATTAATTATAGGCCTATTACTATTTTTACTTAATAATCTGAATACTCCCACTACCACTGCTCATCATGACACTAGTGTGGGAATATTTTACTTCCAAAACATCTGATAAAGACTTAAAGTATGTGACTTAAAACTTATGAAGAACTACCTCATCTCTCTCAGAAACTTACCCAATAAATGCCATGTCTTTCTCTTGCCGTGTCTCCCGCTGCCAGGCGTCCTGTCGGATTCATATCCAACCAGCGGCGTGCAGACTCCATCTGCTATTTGCCCGATGAGCAGCATCACACCTGCAGAGGTGCTCTGGAAGCCGAGCACGGAGTGGAGGTACACCAGCAGATATGTGAACCACATAGAGGCGCACAGGTCGTTCAGAAAGTGTCCCGCTGCGTAACAAACCCGCCTGTGGACTGGTAAAGACCGATCCGCAGGCACAGACTGCTCCATGATTGATTTGACTCCTGTGATAAAACTTCCTTTATTCACAATTAGAGATCTGTCGTTTTCATTATTTACAAATACATAATGCAAATAGTTACACTAACAGACGTTGAGCAAAAACACAGTTCAACCTTGGTCTGAGCATCTCCAAAAAAATCTCCCCAATTAAATCATATAATAAACGCAAAGTAATGGATTATGCCAAGCTGGGTCCCCGCGCTGGTCAGCTGAACCGGTTTAGCTTTCAGTTAAATACTTTAATGCTCCAACATTAAAGCTTCTCTGAGCCATCAGAGACCCTTTGGATGCACTGACGACTTCACGCGTAAAAGCGCACTCGGACATCCTCGGTTTGTTTTGTCTGCGGGTTATTATACAGCGTCCAACATACAGCTCTGCAATGTACACGCCTCATGTCTACATTAGATGAATAATCAAGCTGTGGTTATGAGTGGGTTTGAGAACTCGTGGGCTACACTGTTTGTGCCCAAATCGGTTCCTCTTTTTGTTCTTCACATGGCGAGTGATTCAAGCACGGAACCCACTTTTGTCCCCCAGAATATCTCCTTCTCCTTCATAACTTAAAATCATTTAAAAGCTAAAATATCAATGCCATTAAAAGCTTAACAGATTTGATGTCTCCATATCAGATGGGTGAATAATATCGTAATTGACACTGGATTCACATTATGAGATTCAGTACCTCTTATGTTTGTATGGTCGACGCACTTTGAGGCCGCTTGTTGTAAACTTCAAGTGAAAAAAAATAACCCAAACTTCCCTTTTACCAGTTCATGACATATGTTGTGGTTTCACATGCTCATCATTCACATCACACAATGGTGATATCACAGCCAGTCATGTCTTGTGTAATAGGTCAATGTAACGTCAAATTTATACACAATTGAGTCATGACAGTGAGGGAGCTCAAGTGGGTCTCTTAAAGGACAGGTTCACAATTTTTCCAAGTCTGTCCTAAAACAATAGTAACACGTTTTTCTTGCTGTAATCATTCCTCTTCTTCATATTAGAAAATCCCTTCATAATGAACTTTCAATAGAAGTGATGGGGGATAAAATCCACAGCCGCCCCTGCTGTGCAAAAATGTATTAAAAGTTTATCTGAAGCCAATATGAAGCTTCAGCTGAACAAAATAGTTAAATCAAGTCAACATCTTTCAACGTTATCATCTTTTCAGTGCAAAAGTCCCTCCTTTGTTACCATCCTTCCTCTGCAGCTGAGCAGGAAAAATGTCCGTCGAGACACAAAGAGGGAATTTCAACTAGAAAGACTAACTGTGGAAGATGTCCACTTCATTTAACTCAGACAACTGAAGCCTCACATTATCTTCAGATAAACTTTTAAAAAAAATGTTTTACTCAATATGAAGACTGCGGAGGACCTGACTGTTGTTGTGAACCTGTCCTTTAAAGGGGCATTACACCAATTTCACACAAAGCTAAGCAGCACTTCTCAGTCTCTAGAAACAGTTGTATAATGTCTTCTGTGGCTCTGGTGGGAGCTTTCCAAAACATGGAAGCCTCCATTACAAACCGGATGTGCATTATGGGTAATGTTTGTTTCCAGTGTGCTTCGATTATGACCTCCCCCCCAAATTTATGGAATACTATAAATGCTGGAGTACTCCTTTAAATAACTCAAGGCCCTTACACTTCTCAATCTCTGATGTACTAAAAACTTCAGGGAGATTTAAAGTGGCTGCACAAAATCCTGAACATAGACAGAGATCCAACCTGTTAGACATACTGTACATCTCATTTTGTCCAGGAAACAAAAAGGTCACAAATAAAAATGACTGATTAAAGACATACATGAAACCGCAGCAAGGAACTCAAAAAAAAAAAAAAAAAAAAAAGGACAGTTATTGTTGTTTTTTTCCCCCAAGTTGGTACACTTTCAATTTAGGATGGTTCTGTTCTTTTCCAGCTCAAAATTAATTTTTAATGACGTGATGTAACTTATAAAACAATTAAACCATGTCGAGCTGCATGTCTGTCTGTGACCTGATAAAAAATGAAACAATGGTTCAAACAGATTTGGGTTGTTGTCTGCTAGATCTCGTTGAGCTGGCACACGCACACACACACACACACACACACACACACACACACACACACACACACACACACACACACACACACACAGTCCTGATCTCTCTCCAAACCAAACACCACTACTGTACAGATGTGCTGATTGTCACAGCAGAGGGTCGGGGTGGGGGGTGGGGGTGGTGGTATACTGCTTATACTGTTGGTGATAGTGAGGGATGTGCACACACAGTCAATACACACGTTCACTTACAGAGACCTGCAGGTTTTCAAGCACACACACACACACACACACACACACAGACACAGATACACACACACACACACACAGACAGACACAGATACACACACACACACAGACAAACACACACAGTAATCCAGTGAGCATTTGGGACAGATTAGATAAAACGTCATTGCGGGACACTCACTTGAGCTTTAAACATTTTACTTAGAAAGGCACAAACTATGATTTCCTGGTAAATTATTTTGATGTAAGAAATAAAAGTTGAAAGACATCCCCCCCCCTCCCCTCCCTCCCCCATGTAAATCAACATTTCTCGGCCATAACTCAGATATAAGCGTTGTGAGGACTCTTCCTAGATCAGTCTTTATTAAGTTGTTTTCTTAATTGTTAATTTCAAACCTAAAGTTACCACTGTAATTGTTTTCTTTTTTTTTTTTTTCCAAAAGTGCAATAATAATAATAAGAGAGCTTAATATCTGTTTCTCTCAATCTTCCACAGTACCTGAGGCCAGTGACTGTGCTACAAAGTCCACGTTGACAGACAAAAAAGAAAGCCAGAGTGAGGAAAAAAAAAAAAAAAAAAAAAAAATCGAACTCCAGAACACTACAACATAAAAACAAGTTTTCAATGCAGGGATTCGAAAAAAACTGAGGATTCAATTACAAAAAAAACAAAAGAAAAGAAAAATACATAAAAATCCTCCAGATTCTGTTTTTTATAGATGAAATGCTTCCTGTGTCTCTCAGATTGAACATCAGCATAGTTCACCTTTTCCTCTTTACCTTGATCCCAAAACACACACCAAAGAAAAAGAAAAAGAAAAGAAACAATTTCCTAAGGAGCAGATTTCTTTCTCTCGAACCATTGATGGTTCCCCCTGATCAACAGCTGACTGTTGGAACAATACACGCTCTTTATGGAATCTAGAATACAACAACTGTTTCAAACAGTATCTTTTTTCATATTCACGCCACGGTATTCGAGTTTCATTGTTACAGCTTTTTTTTACTTTTTCTCAAGCCCCCCGTTGTAATGCAGGTACGTTTATTTTTTGTCGATAAAGGAATCAAGAGTCTGTTGTGGAGTCGGGTAGGACCGCAACATTCCTTTAACTCGCCAGTAGCCGGGGAGCACTGAGAACGAGAAAGAAGAGAGAGAGAGAGAGAGAGAGAGAGAGAGCGAGCGAGGTACAGAGTGACAGGGGAAATAAAGTGAGAGGGGTAAAGAGGTGAGGGGGGGGAAGCTGGACAGAGATAGGGGGGGACAGGGTGGGGGGGGGGTGGGGGGGTCTGTGTAGTTGCTTCCATTTAAAACTTGACAGTGACCACAATGTTTCAAGTTCTCTCCATTCTCTTCTTTCACTTGTGCCTCTGGAGGGCTTTCCTCTTTCTCCTTTTGAAGAAACAACAGCACCTGCAGGCAAACAAAGGAACTTAATTTCAGAGACATTGCAAGAAATACATCTATACAAATGAGATCAGTATATCAACAGATCTGGTTGGCAAAATACCTGAATGCACTACGATAAAAAATCTCTTTTATAAGCACAGATCTGAGTAGGAAACATTCATATAGCAGGATTCTCATTTTTATCGGGTTAAAATAACAATCACTGGTGGCCGATTATATCAGCTGCAGACAGTTAACATTCATTCTGTGACAGCTGAAGTGAAACATTTGGTTGCTCTCTGCGGCTGGTGTCTGTATGTTTGTAACATCACTCTATGACCAAGAGTAGACCAACAGAGTTGTGACTTTTCCCCCAGAGAGGTGATCCAGCTGATCGCATCAGGAGAATCTCTCAGTTAAGCTTTTATGCATATCATAAAGATTTTTAAGCAAAATAATAGCGCTGACCTCCAGTATTTGGAGTAACTAGCTTGTAAAAATTAAGGTTTTATAATGTATCAGATTAATTTTAATATCTTACAAATGTTGAAAGCTAAACCAGAAATGCCAGATACCAGAAATGATCACAAATATTTTTTTTTTATGCAACAGGACGGCTGTTTCGTACTTGGTTTCGTCAGCCACTTCAACCTCGGTGGGAGCGGTGATGGGAGCGTTGGAGTGTCCAGCTGTGGGATCATCAGTGTTCAGCTCGCCATTCGTTGAGCTCATCACCTGCACGAGTACAAAAAAAAGGGACACCGGAGTGCTCACACACACGCACAATTTGAGCCATTGATTGCAGGCTGGAGATGAACATTCACATAAAAACATATAAACCTTCATTGTGTCTGTTTTATCAGCACTCTCTGATAAGGAGAGCAGTTTAACATGTACAGTGACCTGAAACGCCCCAACTAGAGCAATTTCATTGAAATCTCCAAGCTGGAGTTCTATTAGCCAACACTGGGGGGCATATTTGAGCCACAACATTAACAATGTAGGCCTCTGACTTCAGGGGACACAAAAATGGCCATTTGACATAATGTACACATGGAAAATACTAACTTATAGTTGAGATTGCTCTTCCAGATTCTTACTGAACCACAAATCTTTTGAGCTACTTAATAATATACAGAGTTCATATATTTTTCTACTAATTTAAGAATCCTTGTTTTCCCTCTTGGCATGGCCTTTCCTGTGAGCAGCTTATTAGCAGATGAGGCAAATGAAGCAGTGAGAGCAAACAGAACTGACATACTGGGATTCAAACAGTCTGATACAAACACACAGAGGAGGGTCGGACAGACCGCCTGACGGGCAGGCAGCGTGAAGTCAGTGTGAGGGGAGGGGGAAAGACACAAACAGAACTATGTGGCTTCATGCATTAGCCATCTGAGCAGCAGCAGCAGCAGCAGCAGCAGCAGCAGCAGTAAGCAGCAGCAAGTACCTGAACAGAGCCCCCCAGCCGCTCAGCTGTGAGGTGCGACCCCAGAGTCTCCTTATTGGTCACGGGAGTGGGCTGAGACTCACTTCCTTTCGGCTCAGGCGACTTGACGCAAAGAGCAAAAAGGGGGTTGAGGAGGCAGGTGGTCGTGAAGTGGTGAGGAGGTGGGGGAGGAGGAGGAGGAGGGTGTGAGGGGTCGGGGGGTGGGGGTGGGGTGGGGTGGGGGGGGTGATGTGATGGGGAAGTGGAGGGGGTGGGTAGAGGTGTGGAGGAGGGACAAGGAGGAGGGGGAGTGAATAAAAACAAAAAAAAAAAAAAAAGAAAAAAAAAATTATAGAAGACATCTCCCAAGCAGAAGCAGGCTTGTTAAGACAAACTATGTTAATAGAGGAGGAGAGGGAAGCAAAAATTTATGTGAAGCACAGATCAACACACTAATAAAGTCATGCAGGAGTAAAAGAAAACAGCCTTGATCACCTCAACTAGCTCTGCATATTAAAAACAACACAGGAAACGATCTACGAGACCGAGTGTTCGTGTACCAGCATTATTACAGCTACACCTGATCTGTGACGCTAATACTGTTTGGCAATACATCAAGTTCAGGATAAGTTTGGTTTTTTGGATTCTGCTTTAATTTACTGAAGTAAAGTTAAAAAAAAGTTTCTCCTCAGTCCAGTAAATAAAACCTGTACCTGCTGGTATTTTCATGTTGTTTGATACATCTGACTGTTTTAACTTGGACGTTACAGGTTCGTTTTTTTTACAGTCCTGAGCAACGTGCGCTGAGCTGGAGGTGGTGCTTTATGAGCTTTAAAAGATAGCATGTTGTTACCAAGCCAATCACGTTAAACGAAGAGCAGTAAAGAGAGGCTAGAGTCCACGGTAATAAGTCAATCATAAAATCTAATGCACGCCTTATCTGGCCTTACAGGAAAGAATGAGTCAGCAAGTTCAGCAACATGATTTGTGTCCATCAGAAATGTTTTTATATTAACTCATGAACTACCCTGCTAATAAAACTCATAAAACAAGGCTCGGATAAGCATGCCAATGAAAGGAATAAAATAAATAAATAATAATAAAAAAAAGTCTACACTTTGTCACACACTAAGCATATAGGCTTGTCATTACTGGTATGAACAATGCAATTTGCATTTTCAACTCATGCATGCAATGACTGGAGCTTAGAGTGGCAAGGTGTGAGCCAAAAAATGGTGCTTTATTTCACAGCTGGAGCAGCAGAGTCTGACTCATGATTGTGCATGTCAGTTAATATACTTTTAAGGAATCACAATTCTGTAGACTTTAAGGAAAGAAGACTTCACTGCTGTAGACGGGAACAGAGGTGAAGGAGAAGTGGAACTGAACGGCAGCCATTTTCTCCACGAAGCTACTTGCAGTCGGACATAACAACAGTAGTCTGGCTGAGGAACTTGAACAACAGGGTCGGTCGGTCAGTCGGCTGGCCGGTCGGTTGGTAGATTGGTGGGTGGGGGTGTGGCGTTTGTTGTGTGATAATGCTGATGACCTCACCTGGTTTTTGGTCTGCTGTTGTGCTTTGTCTCTGCTGCTGGGCTGCACTGGCGTGTCACTGGGGATAGGGCCTATTGGTGTGGGCTGCGGGAAAAACACAAGTGGTCACAATGTTTAAAGGAAATAAAAAGAAGAGAAAAACTACAGTGTTGAACTCAAATGAGATATTGGGGAGGAGGGGGGTACATTAAGAGGGACTCACAAGTGATTTGCCGACCCAGTCGTATTCATAGTCAAAGACGTAGCCGTTCCTGTCGAACAGATCAGTGAAGAGCTTCCTCAAGTAGTCGTAATCAGGCTTCTCAAAGAAGTCCAGCCTCCTCACATAGCGCAGGTAGGTGGCCATCTCTTCTGTAGCAAAAGGGAAGATATTGTCAAATTAGACATTTGGTTGACTAATAAATAAAATCAACACACTAAAAAAAAAGGGAACCTGTCTGGTTCTACTGACCAGGGAAGCTTTCACAAAGCACTTCAATCGGTGTTGCTCGTTTGGTGTCTCCAATTTTCTGATACCTCTCCTTCAAAGTGTCCGCCTAGAGGGGGGAGAGGAAAAATACATATTAATCTCAAAATCTGGGCTAATACATAGCTGGGAGCAGTGTGAATGAATAGCTGTTATATTCAAATGTGTTGCACATTAGTTGTAAATCCTCTGGTAAGTTATATTACACTTTCATTACGCAGACATTTACGGCACCAGAGCTTCGTGTTTGTGGAAATCAGCTTAGTGTGTCACAACGCTGTAGACCTGCACCCGGTGGCAAGAAAAATGGAAACTCATGTTTATAAAGCTGAAACAATGAGTCATTTAATCAATTAGTCGATCAACAGAAAAGTAATCTACTTTAGAACTCATTTTAGAATTGATTTGTAGTTTCTGTCATTTTCAAGCTAAATATCAAACATTCACTGTTTTCAGGTCCTGAAATGTGAGGATTTGATGTTTTTCTTTGTTATGTATGACAGTAAACTGAACATATTCGGATTTCGGACCATTGGTTTAACAAAACAAACAATCTAAATAAGTCATGGAAAACAGCAACATCCTCTTCTATTTAATATTTAAAATTTAAACCTGCAGCAGCCCTTCTCACTTAGAATATATTTTACATATTTTTTAATTGTAAATTCTTTTCTTTTTTATAGCCTATTACTTCAGATTACTTAATTTTGTGTATATTTTTGACTGTTATGCGCCACAAAAAGGCAAATTCCTTGTATGTGCAGACCTACTTGGCAATAAACGTGATTGTGATTCTGATCTTGATGCTAACTGTCATGTTAGTGAGAAGTCGTTTTGGTCTGGCTGAGCCACCCCGCATCCCCCACAATCAACATCCCTCACAGTCCTCTACCACGAGCTTCCTCCCACCTAGCAAATGTTCAGATGAGATGTCTTGTCTTCTAGTCTTATTCTATATATACCTTTGATATCACCTCCTACAAAAAAGCTCCGCTCTAACTTGCTCTCCTTCTATCCGTAATCATTCCTTTATAAAATTGTGAGATTCTCAGTGAACTCTTCTGGTGCACAGCGTAGTGTGTGGAAGGGGGATTTTTCTTTGTAGCAATGTATTCACATGAAAGAAAGCCCCCGCTTCCTTTACGGGGAAAGTCTCTTCATTTTTCTAGTCAGAGTGTCTAGATTTGATTGAGAGCACCTGTGGGGGATCCTGTCATGAGGAAGTCAGTGTTATCCATCATTAAACCATGACCACTCAGAATTCTTGATTCTGATTAGCTGGCAGGTGACAAAATAAGCTGATGCATTGCTGCTGGTATAATAATATTAACAAGGTGTAAAGTGTGATGCACCACTATTCTCTATTCTTGTAGACTGAGTGTGTCATAGCTGATATTCAGTAAAACTCATCTTTATGTGTGTGATGAAATCCAATTTTAAAAATCAAAGTTTAAAACACTTGTAACCTGAGAGCAGCCATACTTGTGAAAGCCTTTCCTGCTATCAACTGTTCCACTGCAGGCAGCAGGAAGTGACATATGGCATAGGGTTATGTTAGCAAGTGGTCACAGCATAAGTGAGATAATACCTCTGTAGTGTACTCTGCACTTCGTGTTGAGTGGCTAACTAAAGACACTCACAACAAACTGGGTGACAGTTTTTAGTTTTCTTTGGTAAGTAACAAAAGGACAAATAGAATAAATAAATCACCCAGTTTCTCGATACAGAAAGTAGCAGACTTGGCAGAGGGAACCAGTCTGTTTCAGGTTGCCATGTGTTGTCATTTCATATCTGGACACCTCATGATTAGGCATCATCATTTACATAAACCACAGATGATATCAAAGCTAGTCCTGCGAAACAGCAGCAAATCAAACAATCGAAAGGAGTCTAAATAGTTTGTGCTTCTAGGCGAGACAGAGGTTGCTTCTCTTCTGCTCTCACGGATTTCAGGTTAAAGAAATAAAACAGACACACCAGCGGGGAGACCTTGAAATGTCACCAGTGTGAGTGGATGGTGTTTTCCAGACAACGGGTAAACACCGGGCTCTCTGTCGCTGAAGTCATTTGGATGATATGTATGAAAGAGATACTGTACTGAGCAGTACAGCAGGAAAAAGGTAAATCTCTATACTAATCGTTAGGGGAGAATACAGGAGTGATGATGTATGTGCCAACACGCGGATGATGTTCAACAATGCACTAGTACCTTTAGGCCCTGCCACGGGAGGCTGCCTCGGAGGAAATACATGAACATGTGACCCAGTGCCTCCAAGTCATCCCTTCTGCTTTGCTCTGAAATAGACAACAAGAATAAAAACAGGAAAGCTGTGAGAAACACATTCATAGTCAAAAAGACAGTAGGAAATATAAAAGAATTACAATTATGTAATGTTAAACAAGTTAAGTACATTTTCATTAATTCAAATAATCCAAACGTTAAAATGAACCACATATGAAAAGGCTATGATCCGCGTCCACGGAGATGTGGAGAGCAAACAGTCTGCGGGTTTTCATTCCAAACAAACACTAACCCGCTGATGGGCACTCCTTAAAGCTGAGCAGGGAACTAATCAGTGAAATCACCTCCTGAAGTGAGCACTTGGAATGAAAACAAGCAGACTTGGCTTACCATGATACTAGGGCTGCAACTTATTATCGATTAATCTGCCAACTATTTCCTCGATTCATCATTTTATCTATAAAATGTCAGTAAATTTCCTATTACAATTATCCAGAGTCTAATATTACGTTTTCAAATGTCTTGTTTCATCTAACTGAAAGTCGAATAGCCACATTATTCAGTTTACTGTCATGTATGACAAAGAAAAGCATAAAATTTCAGATCTGAGAAGCTGAGCCAGATCATTTCTGGCATTTCTGCGTTAAAAAAGTGACTAAAACAATTATTTAATCATGAAAATAGTTGCCAATTAATATTTAGTTGACTAATCGTTGCAGCTCTACATGGTTGGCCTCCTCTACCGAAGAGGAAAAACAGCAGAGATGATTCAACATACCTAAGAAAATAAGCTACACATTGGAGAACGTTTAATGATTTATGAGAGAAAGATATGAAAAATGTCAACAAGCCTAAACCGATACAGCTGATCGCAGGAAACACATTTACAGTAGCTTGAAAAGGTTAAGCAAATAACTGTATGCAAAATCAGCTTAGTGCTATTTGTGTACAATGCTGTGTACACAAAACACTTAAGCCTCCACAAAACGGAACTTTATGCGATGCTTGCATATGCAAATTAAATAGGAGTAATAACACCACTGTTCCTGGGAATTTCTCACCCTTTCCCAGGTGTGTGTTGATGCTCATGTATCGTGCCGTTCCAGTCAAACTCTTGTGCTCCCGGTAGGGGATGTGTTTTTTGGTCTCGGGGTCTATGTACTCTTTGGCCAGACCAAAGTCAATGATGTGGATGGTGTGCTGCCTCTTGCTTCCTGGCCGCCCAACCAGGAAGTTTTCTGGCTTCACATCTCTGTATATCAGACTCTTGGTGTGGACATACTCCATCCGTGTAATCTAAACAAACGGTAAATGGATCAGGGGTCAGTATTTGAAATTTCAAATCACTGAGACAGTTTTCACACATGAATAAGACACAAAACAATAAAAAATAACATTACTGATGATATATTTAGTAAACATCATGGCTTTATTACAAGTTTTCTTAGCTTAAGATGAAAATATTTTTTGATGATTTCAAAATTCAAGTGTTTATCCAGAACTATGGAAGTGTGAAGACTGCAAAAAACCTGCTTGTATAATTCCTGGGAAGCACAGAAACATGCATTTCCTGCTTTTTGGTTTGTGCACTTGTTTATTTTTGTTGCTAATATGTTTACCTTGCTTTGCATACCATACCTTAACATTCCTTTCACTATTAAAAAAAAATGCTTTCAAAGTTGCACTATGTTTTCAGTAAAGCCTCTGCAGGCTTATCTAAACGTTTCCCTCCTGCTCTCCTCATCCAGGCCTTACCAGCTGTATGGCTATCATGAGGACGGTCTTGAGGGAGAAGGTGCGGTCACAGAGGTCAAACAGGTCCTCTAGACTGGGCCCGAGCAGCTCCAGCACCATGGCGTTGTATTTCCCGCAAGGACCGAAGTAGTACACCTGTGGGATTCCCTCTGTGGAAAGACAAACATAAATAAGATTGGTTTTGTTAAATCAAGCCATGGCTTGAATTAAATGAAACATCTTACAGAATAACATTTGCATTTAAATGGGCACTTTCATTCAGTTTGCCTGAAATTAGTTTAGATTTCAGTGTTGACAGCACACTGCAATGTTTTACTATAGTGTTGACATGGAAACAAGAATAAGCTGTTGAGAATTTTGTGACATGAAATGCGGCCAGTGCACCATTTCTCAACTTTTTGTTACCCAAGCTCCTGTTTCTACTGTGTCAACCCTGTGTCATATAAACCAAAACTGATACTAAAACTTATTTCACTGGTATTAACATGTTGTTCCTTTTAGGACACAAACTTATAATACTTAGTGAAGAAACACTGAAAGTCATGTGAAAGGTGCTTCATGCTCTGAAGTGAATTGTCACTCTGGTTTGTTGATAAGAACAAAGTGTGGGAGGAGTCTCCACAACAACACTAGAACAACAATGACAAACAACACTTGCATTTGCTTCCCTCAACAGGTCTGTCAGAAACAGAGGTGGCTTACGGTTTCCATTTCTCTGAAGTAGGATTAAAAGGAAAGCTGTGTAAAAGAAATGCCAGTGAAGGTGAAAAGCACACTGTCAAGAGCTATTATACCTATGCTGCTAGAAACCACCACACCCATTTAGGTAATATGTATGACTTCTGAAGAATGTGAATGAATCAACCTGGCAGTGGGAAAACTGGAGCATTGCAAAACATCCTTCTGATTAAACAATACACATACAAAACACTAACACTATTACTATATATAAAAACAAATCATACTGATATTCTTAAAATGATTTATAATTGTGTAACAAGCAGTCTTACAGTGACCTGAAGCTGACGTCAGATTTCACAGCTTTGTCACAAAAAAAAAAAAAAAACTGCTGCGGCCTGTGAGGAACCAGCATCACATTTCACAAACACTCTTGAATAACATGCAACAGTTCGCTGGAAAAAAAAGATAATGTACTGCTGTAAGTAATGCTACGTAGACACAAAAACCAGAGTCATTTTCCTGGTATTTTTGTCAGCCCTTCCCCATTGCAATTTCAGAGGCATTTTATAGCTCTCATGGATGTTTCTGGCAGACATTCACCTCTGATTCACTGTCATAAGATCACTTTTGACACAATCAAAAATGCCACATTTTGGCCCTGTCCCCAGATCTGTAGTGTTCTGGATCAGGTTGGTCTGGTTGTGTCACCGGCCAGCCATCTCCAGACCTTTGAACCTTTCTGTGGTGACAAAGGCGTAGCATATACATGGCAGCCGTCTCCCTGAAAACCCACTAAACATGAGATACCACATCGATGTTGCTTCCACAGCAGGCGGAGCAGCACTTATGTGGTGTGTGAGTTGAGAGAGAAAGACGGTGTCACAGACGTAAAGTGTCTGAGTCTGTGAGATAAAGATATAGATCAAAAAAAAAGGAAAGATATTTGGGATGAAGCACATTAGTACTTGACTGTCAGAGAAATAGATAAATGTGTGATGGAGATAAAGATAGTTGGGATTCAGTTTGGATTCTGTGCGTTTGTCGGAGTGGAGACTTTACAGGTCAGATTTACCTGATCATCCCTCAGCGTCAGGCCCACCAGACACACTGCGCATGTACAGATTCAAACTGACACGCACGCACACACACCTGTCTGCACTTTAGTCTCTAGGATTTTCCTAGTAATGATGTCCATGACAGATGAGGCAGTGACAAGAGATCACTGGGAGGCTGACTCATCAAAAGCTTGGCCCAAATCTAGAGGGCATTCAAAGCACAGTCATCACAAAGGGGAAAGCACACAGTGTATTATAATCTTGCTCTGGTGAATGCGAGCAAATGGCTGGTGGAAAAAGCCCATTTTTGAGGTGATTTCCCGCTTGAGTTTAAAGCAACATTATGCAACTATTTTAGCTTAAAATAACAGCTTCAAATTCGTTTTCATGGTACACTGACTTTAATATGGAGAATGGCGCCTCTTTGATTCCTACTTCGCACCACCAACACCTGTTTTTGCACTACGTAACTTGAGATGAGCGAGTACGACCACCCGCGAGACATAGTAGTCCACCTGGATGTAACTCCATTTCCTGCTGCTGCCGCTTCATATTAAAAAGTTTTCCACTGACAAAAAAAACAAAACAGAAGGCTTTTATTGTGAAGAACTTATAGGAAATGAAATGTGTTTCACGCTGAGTTAGCGGCCCTATTCTTCAATAAAAACAAGTCAACACAATAAGATTTAGAGATATTTGGAGCTATTTGTTCAGCAGATCAGTTAAAAATTCTGCAGAGAAGAAGAGTACAAGCTGGAACAGCCACAGTGACGATGATGTTAGATGAAGAGCTGCAGACAACAGGCTCTTAGTGCTTTTTCGGCAAACAGCACATCTCCCAACAGGTAGCTTAAACAACTTATTTTACCTTGCAGTGAGGGTACTGCACTACTGTAACGTGTGGGAACACTGAAGGGGAACAGACTTCAACACACACTGTTGAGACATCCCTCGCTGTGCTTCTGGCTGATCTTATTTCTGTGATTGTCGACATTTGAACCCACAGCAGCTGTGTGCTAAAATGTAGTTACGAACAGCAAGCGTTATACTGACTGACTTAAGTTACAATCCACATCATCTTCACACACTGTGGAAAATACAGTCCAGTGGCTGCTTGTATGTATCTTAGTTCTGTTGATAACAATATAGTTACATATTACATAGATAACAAGTAATTGTAATTAACCAAAGGGCTTATCAGGCAAGTCAGCTGTCGCTAATCCTTGATGTTGAACATATCTGATATCTAAAAGCACAAACAGGAACACAAGAGAGAAACTTCAGACACACCGGTGCGACCAATGAAAATGTTCAGTTGCACCTGTTATCAACATTTATGTACCAGCGTCCTGTGATTACCGCAGGAGCGCTGCTGCTCAGCAGACGTTACATAGTGTTGCTTTAATAAACAGTGTGACATAACCAACAGCCAATAATAGCTCTGCAAAATAGGATTTGGGAGACTTTATCAAACTGTCACGAAACCGATCTATAACAACAAAACAAATAGCAGAATTACTTTCCCATGCTACAAATTTTCTCTGTAACGGGAAACGAGTTTGCAGTGTAGAAGCCACAAAATGATGAAGCATGGCTGCCAATTTTGTTCTCTTCAATAGCTAAAGGCCAAGGATTCTCTCAGAGACACAATAAGTAAACGTAATCACTTCTGTTCGGCTTAATGTCTGTAATTTTAACTATTACGTAAGGTAATATAAAAAAAAAACCCATCTTGTAACTGTGTTCAGCATTATGGGAAAATGCTCTCTTTCATTGCAAGCCAACAGTCAGTGGTGCTCTGACCCCTGCTGTCTTGACAATTTGAGACAATCCAGCCTATTGTATCTGCAGGAGGGCCCCTCTCAGGCTGCATCATGGCAGCTCAAGACAATGTTGCCCTACAATCAAATGTCAGAGTTAAGGGCCAGAGGCGAGAGGGCCGGAGAAGAGAGGAGATGGCCAGAGAGAAGAAGAGAGAAGAGGAGAGGAGAAGGGAATGCGTATTAAAGATTTAGATTATGGAGTGCACTGAGAGAGGGACGAAGAAGAGGAGAAGAGGTGACTTCCATTAGGCCCAGTGCTCTGGAGATGTTCTCACAAGGCTGAAATGTGATCAGCGCTCAGGCTTGTACAGACTGAGCCTGGAGCTGCAAATACAACATAGCTCATGAGCACGACAATCCTGTAAGACGCCAGAGGGCTGAACATTAGTGGAGAAAAAAAAAAAGACTGTTAATTATCAATTTCACCAGGATATCTGCAGCCTTTAACCTCTGTACCCCCACTTTGCAAGAATTCACTCGAGCAATGATTCGACTGATTTTAGAGAAACTAGGGCACTTGTTCTATTTCCTCGGACTCCACACAGAACTTTTTTTTGATGAATGCATGCGTCCAAAACCAGTAACAACAAGGCTATATTAAGTTATTTATCAGGTGGACTGGACTGTTTGTCTTTAAGATTAGTCATAATGAGAAAATTACTGTCATTCTATCAAGTAGCGCAGTGGTTTATATAAGGCTCTGCAGCTGGCCTAATTTGTCTTCCAACACTGCAGCCATTGCAGTGTGACTACTGGACATACATACATGAGAGGATGTGGATACATTGTTCAGCCCTGGGATATCACAGTAACATAGATATGACTTGACCAACATTTAGTCGAGCCACCATAGATGGCACATAACTACACTTTCCAGAGTGCCAAGTTTATATAACATGGTAAAAGTGTTTTAAATAATCAAACTGGCAAATTTATATTCTTGGTATTTTTTATGGTGTTTGTTACTATGGTGCAGCTGCAGTTTTACCCCTACATTGTTAAAGTAATATCTAAAATATGTTTACCTGGATTAATCCTATGATAGCAGCGAACATATAAACAGAACTTCTAATTTTCTGTAAAATCATTCACATGGCACGGATAAAAAGCGTATGATTTGCATGATACGGTTTGCAAACTGCAGATCCTGTGTCACTAACATAGCATATGATGCCATCAAAAGCCTTGACGGGGCCCATAAATATTCACAGTCATGCTGATACACACCATCATTAAATCATTTTCAAGACGAGACATCCTTGTATGTGACACTAATCACACTAATCTCCTGTGTCCGTGACGGCATGAACTAAGTCCGCCTGTGAAATATTTATAGATAGGTGGTCCATAAAAACTGCATGTTATTTTCCTACAGTGGCAACGAGCCTCAAGAAGAAGCCAAAGAACAACAACATGACCAGTGCAAGACTTGCTTTACTAACACCAGCACATTTAACTATTTTTGACAATTAGCAGTAGGGCTGGATGATATCACCTAAAATCCATACCATGCTTGTCAATCACTTAACTTAATGAAACAACATTTTAGTCAATACATGTGTGCACAAGTGGGCCAATAACCATAAAATCATGGATCATGACTGATAAATATCTCTTTGACATAAGGTGTTAAGAACACTTTAGGTATTCATTTGCTAAAACAAGGAAATCTATTTCTTGTGAATTTTCTTGCAATTGTCAAAATAAGTCACATAAATAGATTTGAATAACACTTTTTTATAGTTTCTGTTATTTCATTCTAGATGTTTTGAGTTGTGGAGTGACATTATTTTAACAAAGGCTTGTGTAATAGACTGCTGCTGCGGCTGAAACTACCCGTTTGTTCCTCCAGACTGTGGCAGAGAAGCACAGGGGAGATTCCCTTACAGCTCCAGGGCTGAGGTTGTGGCAAACTCTGGGGTTACGTTTACCCCCCCCCCCCCCCCCCCCCCCCCCTGCCCTCACTATACAAATCTGCTGGTAAACAAAACTCAACAAAATCTGAACTCATCCCCAACTGCATTTCTCCAACATCTGAGTCATCTGTGACTTGGACACACATGGTTAATGACATTGCTTAAAAGTACTTTTACGGGGTAGGCGGGTCTGTATGGAATTAATTTATCAAACATACTCATGTAACTGAAATTAGGTCAATTACAAAGTCGTATTGTCTGTAACTTTTCATTTAATTCTTCTACTACAAAGTGCCAAGTGTAGATGGGGACTGAGGGACAAATGACTGGATATTCACAAAATTAGTAAACTGGAAAGCAGCATTCCCAACAGCTGGGATGTGTTCAGGACAGGAGAGAATTAACAGTGTATAGATAAGCTCCTCCTGGGCGTTAAGCGCCCAGTAGTCCACACTGTGACACACTTGAGGCTCTTGGGTTTGCATAGGACTAACAGGGTCACATGTCCCCATTTAGCCAAGTAGACAACATAAGTAGATTTAATCTATCGCCTTGATTCCTCCCATGCTAGATAGTCAAGTGAGCCCTCCTGTCATATCACCATGTAGTGGCCAGTCATCGGTTGGAGACAAGGCCTCTCTGCTTTGTTGTGTTCATGTTGTGGTTTAATTTTTTTGATGACAGTTGAACCACTGAAAGTGTCTCTGGCTCAGCCAAAGGATTATCTCTGATCTCAACATCAGTAAAACTGTGTCACAGAACAAATATATTATGAATCAGCATTTAGCTGAATCCTCTGTCAACTGGGTTGACTGAGAATTGTTTTTTTGACCATTTAAAGTGCTTTATTTTGCCAAGTTAATATTATGACTCCTGTCCAAAGCAGTGAATCATGGTAGGAGGGAATCTGACATTTGTCATTATTAGTGGCCTTGATTACCACACACACACACTGTTTGTCAGTCACACTTTGGTGACATTATGTGGCACGTCACACCACCTGCTGTATCTGAAAATGTTTAGACTTTCTGATGATGTCAAGACACAGTCAGAGTTGAGCAGCAGCTGCTTCATCCAAACAAAACAGGCCTGACCACAAACCAAAGAAACACAATATATCTATGTGTGTTTCTCTTTTTGAAAGATAGAAATACTTTATAATAATAATGATGATGATAGGCATAGGTCTGCTAGCACTATATGACAATTATGGTACAGGAGGTGCAAAAAACAAGCATTCTTGCTTCAATGGCTTCGCCATAGAGTATCATAGAGACAGTGTTTATGTTCCTATAGAAATATCACAGGAGTATTGAAGGGGATTTTCCATTCTGTAAATACATAACGTCCATATATTCTGTGCATCATGATCCAGTCTAGTCAAGGCTCTGTTCCTGAATATCCTATACAGTATGTTCATACTATTGTTTTACAATCTGCTAACCCATTTTAGTATGAAATTCAGAGCTGGAGAGCTGACTCACATTACTATTGTAGATCATGTTGACTCACATCTGTAAAAGCTGTGCAGCAGCAATCATGTAAAGAGCAGTCTTGATGTTTCAGAGTGCATTTGAAAACACTAAAGTGGCATCAGATCATTCTAAAAGCCTACCTGTGCATATAGTCTCTAGTTCTGTGTAAAGGCTAGGGAAATTGTTTACATATTGCACAACCCCAGAGTAAAGCTGATAGCTGTCCGTGATCTCAATGGAGGAAGGGATGGTTAGGATGTGTTTAATGCACCAGAACAAATGACAGAAGGCAGAGAGAGAGACAAGCCTGGACTGGAGGAATCATCTACTATAATCAAAAGGAATGACACAGGAGATGACAATTACAGTTAATACTGACTGGTACATGCGGGCATGCATCATGTGAGATTAGCTCACATGTAAGATTAGCTCACATATCAGATATACAGACAGATTAAAACAAGAACAGCTATAATAAAAATAGGCCACACCCTGTTAGCAATGCATGGTCAAGAGTTTCCCCTTCACTCTCTGCATGCAGCACGCAGTCAATCAGGGAGGCAGAGGATACTGTGGCTGAGGAAGCCATCCAAGTAGACGCACCATTAAGGCCCAACTGCTTGTAGAGGGCCATCTATAAATAGTCAAGGACTGCCCTAATGCCCCATCTCCTTATCAACAGTGGAGAGCTTTTGCTGTGGCACAAGGAGCCAGAAAGCTGGCACGTGTCACTAAATTAGACCAAGACAAACACACACACACACGCACACACTTGTCAGATGAAGGAAGATTACTGCACCAAGAGGACAGGGCACTTCCAGTAGTATGACAAACACAAATATATCTACAAGCCTTCCAACATCAAGTACAAATATAACATATAAGTTTTCGGATATATATGCTGATACAGTTTATTTAGATAAACACTGTACATACTGATGCTTGAAAACTTATTTCACACTAGTGCTGGACAATATGACCAAAAATTTGTATCACAGTATTTTTTAAGATTCTGGTGGTTTCACGGTATATCTCAGTTTTTTGTTGTTTTTTTGCATGACTGTGCCTTTATATAGGTTTATAGTGATTTATTCTACTGTCAAGAGTGCATAAAATATAAAAACATTTCAATAATCATGTAAATACTGAAGGCTTTGATTACTATAGGGGTTTGCTTGGCCCCACAAAATGATACAATATATGAAGGAATCAGAGTGTATGAAACAGTTGCAGAATGTAAACAATTTTTATCGTGCAAACTGCAACTTAGTAGAAAAATAACTTTAAAATAAATGGACATGCCAACAACAACAACCCTAATATTAATTCACATTACGTTATCCTTCAAGCCAAGGTATTCAAGTATTAAATTGGCTGTTGCTCAGTCACAGTTCCCTTGGTTGATTCTGCATGTCAACATTCACCCATTCACACACACATTCATACACTGATGGCAGAAGTTGCCATACAAGATGCCAACCTGTTCATCCAGGAGATCTAAACTAATACTCAATCTCACTCACACACACACACACACGCACACGCACACGCACACACACACACACACGCGCGCGCGCTGACAGCACAGCCTTCGGGAGCAATCTATCTATCTTGTCCAGGGACTTCGACATGTGAACTAGAGGAGCCAGGGATCAAACTGCCGATCTTTCGATTAATGGACAACCCGCTCCACCTCCTGAGCCACTGCCGCCCCAAACATTGTAAATTTTAATTTGCATTAATATTATCCTTCAAGGTACAGTATTCAAGTATTCAAAGGGTTATACTGCTCTCATTTTTCCATGGGAAATATTAACAATCCAAACATCAACTCACTAATATTATCCTTTGATGCCAACATCTTGGTACATATGCGGGAAACATTATGAACATTACCTGCACAAATCACCCTCACAAATACAGGCTTTGGTAATTAAAGCTCGTTGAGACATCACAAATTTTGTGCCAGGAAAACCAGCCTGTCCACAGCATCTGGTTTCAGTGCAGACCTGTGACAGATGACAATGTTCCCATCGGTGCTGAACGCTCTCTCAGATGGAGCACTGGCAGCAGGAATACACAGATACTTCCTGCTTAGCTTTGCTACACGAGGGAAATTTGCTTGGTGACATTTTCACCACTCTCAAGGGTCGGTGTCACTGTCGACCTCCACAGTCTGCAGGTAGCTTCTCAGCTCCACTTTAATAGTCTCCTTGTCTGAGAGAGTCGCTCTGCTCTCAGCTGTGCTGCTGCCGCCCTGCTTTTTGAAAAAGCTGGCCTAGTCTTTTTTCTTTTTACCTCAGGTTCAGCTGCTGCTGCTGCTACAGCTCTCGGGAAAGCTGATGAAGTGCCAGAGGTGTCTGCCTGTTGCTCTGTCAGCAGTGATTTGATCTCTTCTAGTGCTCTAGCTTTGATGTCATCCACCTTTTCATTCTTGATGTAGGTAGTTTTGAAGTGCGGATCAAGAAGAGAAGCCATGTCTAGCAGGTCATCTGTGCCACAACCTGAGAACTTTTCATTAGAATGGCTGTCTTCATGTCCTCGGTCCGATGAGTGTCATTTTCTCCCCCAGCAAGAATGGTTTCATTAAAGAGATGGAGTACTGGCCTGAGGTATGAGACGCTAACACAGCGTTCACCAGACAAGGCATCTGTGAACTCCTGAAGTGGGCTCAACACCTTGTTTACTGCCTCCAGCAAATATGTCCTGTCAGCTGGGCACCAAGTGTCTTGTTTTCTTGTCAGCTTTCAACACCTGACCTCAGTCAGTCTTTGGATCATTGTTTGTTGCGATCCCCACCTAGTAGGCGTCTCTGGTGTGAGCTGGTGCAGACCCAGTTCAGCCTGAGCAATAGCCAGGTCTCTCCTCCTTTTCCAGGAATACGAGAAGGCAACAACATTTTTTTTGCTCACACCTTTGGCAACAAAACACCATGTTTAGTACTTTTTTGCTATTACAGAAATACTGTGGCCTGCTTATTCAAATGTTAATAAAAACAACATCCATTTTTGAAAATGTCACACAATTTTAAAGATTTACTACTTGTAGGCAAATTGTTTATTAATCAATTAATCTAGTGCCTCTCTCAAGTCTTGTGCAATTATTTCTCTGATGTGGTCGTCCGGTAAACGCAACATTTGCAGACAGTGGTTATGTAACTCCCAGTCATCACTATTGAAGTGCACCGTTATGCTGAGATATGGCTCCACTGTGCGACTTGACCACATCTGTTGTTGTAGAGAAATGCGCGACTGTACGTAGCTCTGCTTTCAGCTTGCTTCAGTGTTGTTGGAATGTTGGGATAGCAGTTTTGGCCCGGTAAAACATACCTAAAATCCAGAGTTTTAATCATTGCTCTGAACCCGTCCTTCTTGACTGTCTGTAGCAGGACCACGTTCATGTATAGGTGGATTGTTGCTGCGCTCCTAATGTCGCTTCACCGCTTGCTTTTCCTGTTATATGCATTGCCTCGAGCAAATGACTCTTCAAGCGATTTCTGACCCTTTGGCTTCACTGTTTCACTGGTACTACTGGCTGATAGCCTCGAATCTGACGACTGTAATCACATACACTCTCGGTATTCCAACATGTTTTCTGCTGAGGTGATAGAGTAAGTTGCTTATGCTACCACCACCGGCAAGAACTGTGGCTCGACAAAAAAGTATGAATATATAGTCTTTTGGTCTATGATAATCAACATATTCCTGTTTGCAAAAATACAGGAAAAAATAAAAATAAATAAAATAAAAGTAAATGATAAAATTCACAATAAAACCAAAAAAACTTCTTATGGTGCATCTCCAGTCTCTCTTTCTTCATCCTCCTTCTCTCTTTTCTCTTCCTCAATATACTGTAATGACGGAGCCTCTCCCAGCTGTTAACAGACTGGTATGCTACCTGGCTAGTTAGCGAGCTATACCCAGCATGCCATTCAGCAGTGTCATTTTGTAAATGTACAATTACAAGTATTAAAAATTATGTCACAAATTGTTGTGTGCCATGGTGTTTTGCCCTGTTTAAGAAAGTTACTTGTGGGTTATTAATTGTTGTTATAAAGTTATAACCGTTAGTAAAGAAGGGTACAAAGTTAAATGGGGTCCCTTCTCAATACACTCTACACAGCTTGCCCCAACCGAAGCGCTCTTCATGGCAAACATTATATATTTTGATGCCTATTGAAGAGTAACAGCAATTGTTTCAGCTATGCACCGGTATGGCAGTATATGAACAATTCATACAGTACGGGAACCAGTATACCGGCCCAGCACTATTTCACACACATGCCTCAATAGACTTAGTACAAAGTGGCTTTTACAAGAATCCCCGGCAGCAACTGGAAATCCCAAACCTGGAACGTTCTTGCTGAAGGTGACAAGACAAACATCACCTACAGCACAGTTCTGGTCAGTGCAGTAGGAGAGGAAAAACTCCCGGTGCTGTAGAGGTGGGATCAGAAAGGAGGAAACAGGCTTTCAAAGAATCCACTGGCTCCCACAGATGTGGAAAGACAAACAACCACTGTGAAATTTCAGCCTCAAGTAGAACTGAGGCCTTTACAGTTTTGTCTGTCTACGTGTCTGTTTGCCATGTCCACACTAAGGCAGATACATTTGAAAATGCATCCTTTCCATATTTCCCTTTCATCCACACTATGCTGGCAATTTTCACGTGAAAAACGGTACTTTTTTATAAATGATCTCCTCAGTAAACACATCTTAAAACTGAGGTTTCACATAACAGTGGGGACAAGCCAACAAAGATTTTCCTAAATTAACAATATCTGTGAAAATTGGATGACTACAGAGAAATGTTAAGAATCAAATTAATACTAATACAACCTGGACAATAACTGCACAACAACTAAATAGCAGACCTTGCATATAAAGGTTAAATACAAATTCTTCACTCAGAATAAGTATTTGACACTAAAAATATTTGATATATTAAAAAATACAGTTCATTTTCATTTTTACAAAACAAGTGAGAGACAGAATGGTAGATGGAAACAATTTGTCTCACACCAGTTAATACCAGTGGCATGGCATCAAGAAATCCACCAATCCAAGTAAAAATCAGCATATTTAGCCACCTCTGTATCAGTGTCAACTTTTTTAAGGATTAAATCTTTGTCCTCCTCTTTCTCTGTCACTCACAAGTGTTAACTTATTCTCGTTAATGGTTTCCATTTCTACAGTACGCTGCCCTAACCCGGCTACCAGCTACAGTACTCCTTCAGCTGGTCTCGCAAGTGAACCTGTCACACTCACAAGACCAGACCAGACTAATGCAACCTGCGAAGATTTCTGTAAACTCTGTATTAGATTAAACATTAGCCAATTTAATTAAATGTAAAACCTTAGGGTGCACTTGATTTCAGTGTTTCTGTATATTGAGTCTGAGTTTAACTTTTCTGCTCAGCCCGATGTTGTGTTGAAAAGCCTGTTTGTATTATATTCATCATTACTGTTCTTCTGCATCTTTCTTACCTGAATTTCCCAACTGTTTGTAAAATCTATACTCCAAATGGAGCTGTGGCGCCCTGGATTTTATAGGTTCCTGAAAGAGAGGGAAGAAGAAAGGAAAGAGAGCGTTAAATATTAAATAGTTCAAAAATTAATTAACACACAATATCTGCAATGGAATTTTGGCTGTTTGACTCCGTTAACCCTGCCTCAAGCATTATTCTCCAGAGAAAACACAACATTGTGTATTTGTAAAAAAGCTCATTTGGAGTTTAATTATGAAAAATCAATACTTGCATGGTTTTCACACAGTGAGGGGAAAATGGAAACTGACTACAACACCACAAGGACGCAGATGACTGAGTTAAAAGCTTTACAAAGAGGGAAGGAAGTATCTTATGAGTGACAACATTGCATATACTTTGCCATGATTACCCTGACCTGCAATTAACTTAAATACCTACAGTGTTTTACTTATTTTAATGCCTACTAGAACTTTAATTGAGTCTCAGGTCAGACTTGTGGGATGTGAGAGGATAAAGAGCAATTCCAGCTGGTGAACAGCAGGCTTTTGTGATGACATGGCTGATAATCAACCCACCAGGACATATTGTTCATTATACCGCCAGCTACAGCTTTACAACCTAAAATGTAATCTGATTAACCCCACTCTCATGATGACAAGGGCATTATAGACAAACGTGAGGAGGATACAACAAACACACATACACACACCCAACTTAATTCCTTTCCTTAATCTTCAATAGCTGTGCCCCAGCCTGTGCTAACACCCTTAACCACAATGGTGGTATCGTGCCCCCCTTTTCACACACCGACACCCAATACTGGCTTTACACGGGTCCAAATATGAGAACAATCAAATATAGGATTTGCCTTTATTCTAAGTCTGATAAACGTAAATGTTGGTGATGTTTGCATTTAAGTAAAAGAGTGAGACAATGAGATAAAACAGAGAGAGAGAGAGAGTAAAGCTTGCCTTGCATGTATAAAGCTTGCTACTCTACATACAAAAATATGAAAATGCCTAAAAATGTATTTAGCCTAACAACTTCTCAAGAGGTGCTTCAAATAAGGTTTAATCTTAAAAGTTGTTTCCCGTGTGCATCTAATTCCAAAGCGCTTCTATTTTAAATTATATAAAACTAAAAGCTGAAAGGCTGTTAAGCTCCCACATTCACTCCATTAGGCCCTTATCAAATCAGGAGCATTTTCTCTTCTGGTGCCCTGACAGCACGTAGGAGTGCGCACACTAAGTAGAAGCCGTGTTCAACGCAGTGAGGGACTTTAAATCCATTCATTTCTGATGACTGTTCTCGGTCCGAAAGGATGCATGCTGTGGTTTCAGTTCAGGGATCCAATCAGAAGCAGAGGTGGTAAAAAAAAGAATTGACTCACCTTGTTTTACTGTATGCCTCTGTGTCCCACACAGCCAAAATACCCCTAGATAGCTAACTTATTAAATGACTGGTCTGAGTTGTTGAAAATTACTAGGGTGTCTCATATATTCCTGGATGAACTCTCTGCCTCTTTTCTACATAAAATATCTGAGTGCTTGATTAACATCATTGGATCAAATAGCTCCCATAAAGTCTCTAAATATGTTTATTTTACAACCCAATTTTTTTTTTTTTTCACAAAACACAAAAGGTACAAAAAGCTCCAGTATCTGACATAAAAACAGCTAGCGGTGCACCCAAAATCATCCCTTCAATGACCTATGGGTAACATCTTCAACATATGTTTTTCAACAGTCTTCCTGCTCCTTCGGGATGCCAACAAGGAAAACTGCCAGAGGAGTGACAAGTTACTGTGCATGTGGGAAAGGGCCTGGTGGGGATGCAACAGAAATTGAGAGTGGAGGAGAGCGAGTAGCAATAGAGAGGAGTGGAAGCCTGTGGGAGGAGGGGACACGTGACTAGTCTGGGGGGGCGTAGCGGGGAACTGCTGAAGCGTCATCAGCCTCCCACATGAACGCAGACAACGGCCATGTCTCACCCAAGTCAAGCCATGCCAAGGGAGGAGAGAGAAAGAAAATATAAAATATATAAATAATGAGTCAAAACAGATGGCACCGAACTGCAGGACCCTTTAAAACAGCTTACAATAGGAAACAGAGGCTTATGGCAGCTTTACGTACTTAAGAGTCATCTCTTTTCCCAGCAGATGGGCTAAGCTATGGTTATGTATGGCTGTGTAAATGACCCGGGCCAAGCTGCAAATGTCTGATGTAACATCTTTGCATATGACGAGGATTTTTCTCAGCTCTCGCACATATCAAACATTTGATCTGCTCCCTGGGCCGACATGCTCAGAATGAGGGCTATCCTCTGACATGGCAGGGCTGCCGCAACACAAACAAGAAGAAGGGGGGGGAAAGGGAACTGTACTGAAGCTTTATTTCTTCAGAAAACTATACTTTGAAATCAGCTCACCTGCACCCTATCCTCTTTTGCCTACGTATTATGAAAAACTTTCATATTATTGTCTATCTTAACATGAGAAGTCACTGTTTGAATGAAAACAATTTCCTGATAACTTCATAAATTCACCTTTTACGTCAGCTTACTTGCGATATTGAGCTGGAGAGCAACCGAGTGAATTTTTGGTTACCCTGTGTGGTGTCACACAGAGAGTAGCGTTTTGCCGAGTGTGTTGGCCTGTGTCCAGGGCAGCTGACCCACAGGCCAGAAGGGCCCTTCCCTGTCTGACCTGCTGCTACAGTAACCTCTCCACCTCAGCTGTTCCACACTGCAGCAGGATTTACTGACTCTATGTTTCTGTGTATTTGGGTTCAGTGTCGCTGAGCCCCAATGGGCCTTGTACGGTGAGTCTCTGCATGATAACAGCGCCCAAACATGTTTTGAATCTATGATAATGTACTGAAACAAAAGTCACAGCTGCTGTAAGTCTGGAGGAGAGAGACGTTTTCTCTAGATTACTCTGTTTAGGGAATTTAATGACCTTTTATCAGGTACTGCCATGACACCAGCTACTAGAGCTGGAACAGACGATCAATACAGTAATATATCCTGATATACTTTCTTGTGACATCCACCAACATTGTGTTGTATTCTGCTGCAATAATGGGGCCTGGGTGTATGCTTCCTTTGCTACAGACATTTAACTCTCTTTTGCTACATGCCATCACATCTCAGCTGTCTATAAGATTATGTTTAATTGAATTTTGGACAACACATATTGCTTATATCATCATTTCTATCAAATTACAGTGATGGCAAATACTATTTTAATCATTTGCTGGAATATGAAACCTTTGGGTTTCATTGTTGATCTGCGTCTATGCATCAGGTTGTTTGTTTGTTTGTATACTTTGTATCTTCACAGACATTTTCTTTTCTTTTCAAAGCAGCATTACGTTTATAAAACTTAATCTGAATGCAGCCAGAATTGTAGTTTCTGGCATTTTCATCTCATAAATCAAATATAAAATTTTTGTTAATCAAGGAAAAAGTAGCAGTCTTCCCCAAACAACAACAGCCAGTCAGATACCACCATCTCTGCTACCCTTATCACTGGTTGGCTTCTCAGTCAAATTACAAAAGCAACTGCAGTGATGGACACGTATAGGAAATAGTGATAACAGACTTATACTAACCGTTGCTCAAAGCTAAAAAGCTTACAGATTTGTTGATATTAGTGTTACCAGCAAATACTGCTCTAGTAGGATAAAAGCTTGTAGCCACAGCAGCATGGGGATGGGGTGTGAGATGAAATGTTATGCGCCATTTCAAGGATCCCTCTTAGTAAAACACTTGTACAAATATATGATTATGTCATCACGGATTAGGCAGTGGTTTCTGTATTTTAACCTGCGGTAGCCTCTGCAGACTTGTGTGGATGGAGTGAGCCATCAGCGCCACACAAAGTCCTCTTCCTGGGATTAACCAACTGCATATGATGTCATCTAGGCTAAATCTGATCTCTGCTCCAACACAGCTGAGAAAGATCAGAATTGACCTCAGCGACTGGATGGAGTCATGACCACCGAATGAAGAGGAAAAAAGAAAATTATAAATGATAGATATAATCTGAATAAAATTAAAGGGCAGTAAATAACAGACAGTAAACCACAGGTGATGCCTAAATGCTACGTGTTGCATATCTAGCATCTAGCCAAAACTGAAAATATGCAGTTAAAACAAAGAAAAAACATGAAAACTGCAACAGTTCTTTAGTGTTGCTGACAAATGTGGCTGTGTAAAAATGTTGCCAGCCATTTTTTACCCATGCAAACATGACCTACAATTAAATTTCTAGTATATCTCTACCTTAATAGAGTCATTCTGTTGATTGCTGTGACTACAATTTATCTTCTGACTCACTGAAATGCAGTTTTAAATCCTGCATTAGAGACTTGTCAAGTTTTAACTACAATCAATAGGCTAATAAATGTTTTTTTATGACCATCAGTCATTTATCATTATGCCAATATTCTACAAATACTGATGGTAATTATACAATCATGCTAATGTCGTTATAAAACCACAATATTGATTTCACACACACACACAGTTGTGAGGTCTTAATGGACATATGATGCTCTGTGGTGATGATATACGTGAGTGCCCTTTCACCCCTCAAACAAGATCCTGCATTCAAAAACAGCATAGCACAGTAAAACAGACAGCTGGGATGATGTAATGCGACACATAAATAAACATCTGTGTTGATTATCATCTGGAAAGCCTATGTGACATTAAGGGCGTGCATATGTATGTCTATGTGTGCCACGTCCAGGGGAATAGACCCAGCATTATGCACAAAACCCAAAATAGACTGTAACCTTTGCCTGACTCCCCAGTAAACCATTTCACAATATGCAACGGGCAATGTGACTGAACACATCTTAGACAGAGCTTCTCAAATGTCAATGTCTCTATTCTATTAATACGAGTATTAACGATTGTGACTGCTAACTGTACGGCTCAAACAAATGAAGATTGATGCCTGTGAATGTTTTTGTGGCACGCGTGTGTCTTTCTCTCTATCGACGCAGTCTTTATGATCGGAGGTGTCTACGGTTGGAAGGTGGTGTTAAGGAGTGAGCGGTGTCAGAGAGCAACAGCTGGCCGGTGTCCAGCACTTCTCCTGTTTCAGTTCAGATTTAACATGCCCAGATGGAGCCATCAGCTGCTCTAAAAACCCAGTGTAATAATCAGCCGCTGCTTAAAACCACCAGAATTAGACTTCAATTGTATGTTAGAGACTTTTTTTTTTGTAGATGAGTACACGGGGGTAGTCGCGGCTTGTGACCTTGGTTCACTTTGTATGCCGATTCAGAATTACCGTCATGATTTAGGCCAGATGAGTAATTTGTCTACTTGTAAAAGGCCGTGGGAGAAGTGTGGTACATTTAAATCAATGGAGAGGTAGCATCAAGGCAATTAATGGTGTATCATGTTATCTCATTGGGCTAACACAGCAGTTACAATACCATGTTTCCTATCATTATCAGATTTTTGGTGGATCTTAGAGATGTACATTTTATAATTACTGTAGATAAAAACACATTTTTCAGATTTTATTTTAATGTTAATTGATAGTTATAATGTATATATTATATTATATGTAATAGGTATCAACTACGGGAATTGGACAAGTCTTTATTGATGTAACATATCAGCTGTCAAGACTTTTTTTCTCATGCTTGTTTCTACATTACAAAAAACCTGTATAACAACCGTCTTAAATGTGCCAGTGACATTGGCAGATTTAAGGAAAAAAAATTCTATGTAAAATGGGCTGGCTTTTTAAAAACATGCTGAATTCAGCTATTATAGTCATAGGAGGGTAAACTCAGCACACAATGCTGCCAATGATCTACGCAGTCATGGGAAGTTCCACTCACATGAAGCCAAGAGGCACGTCTCCTTTGTCATGTAATAGAAGAGCGAAGCGTGGCACAAGTACAATGTATTGTATTGTGTATTCCCTGATTTGTTTAACTTTTACGCAATATAAATTGTTCCACTGAGTTCTGACATAGCTAATAACACAGTCATTAAATAATAGCACAGTGAGATATATTTTTGATTGTCCTGGATCTCTACTTCAGCTACATTTTGTATAGCATATGTTGGATCTGAAATCCAATAATGACTGAGGTTAAAGTGCTCATTTTCAGCTTTAAGGGTCTTCACATCCACACTGGATGATCAATGTATGACTTGTAACCCTTTTTCACATGTCTCTTCCCAAATTGCAGGACCCTGTAGGAGGAGGATGATGATCCTAAACAAACCGGCAAAAAAAAAAAAAAAAGTGGAATTACCATCATCTGATTCTGGTTTGGTTATTTTGGCTCTGTTTACTACTTCAATTATGATGCTATAAAAAAGTGAAGACAGAACAGTGCAGTGTGAATTCATGTCAGTCACAATAATCAACAATATAGGAGAAACTGGTAAACTATTGCTACAGCCTACATTACATGTAATTTAGCAAATACAAGAAGAATACTGTGTCACTATAATTCCTAAGAGAAACTCTTCAAATATAAATATGACTATTGCTTTGGTATAAACCAGGATGTACACTTGGAACATACAATTACATGGGACTCGCTGCCCACACCCTACGCCATTTTTTTGGGGGCAGCCTCAGTTTGTGCTTACGTATTTCTACATAAAATACTGACACTGTTCTTATTGCTACCCTGAAGTCAACAACATTTAGACTCTCCTGTGCAGGTTATGCCAGCTACTAAATCATCCTCAAAGCAACAATGTGTCTGTGTGAACATACTGTGTTTCTGCCGGCGACTGATTCATTAGAGGATTAGCTAGTTGACTGAAGGTAGGCTTTTACATGCTGTTGACATCCAAGGATTTATTCATTCAGCCTGCCCAGCATGCTCTCTAGAGAGCCCGAGCAGGGTAGGGAAGAACTTAAATCTTCAAAATGTCACTTTAATTCCAGCCAAACATGCTGATAGAGCTTTTGTGCCTTCACAGTTCTTCGACAACTGCCTCATGGCGAGCTGGTGTAAGCTGCTGAGCTAGACTGCAACAAGAACTGCTTATCATGCTTCAGTGGGAGGCAGCTAGGAGAGAGTTGGATACAACACCTCAGATTTCCTTCAGAGAATCACGACTGACCGGCAGTGTGAGAGGCTTCGCTCATATAAACTGCCTTACTCTTATGCCTCTGCATCAGTGACTCAGCCAGAGAAAACAAAAGTCTGCCAGGAGACATTTCACCCTTCCCCGTACATACAAATATATACACACCCTCCTCTATACTAACTTCACAACAAGCTGAACATCACAAACACATTTGACATATTACTGGCTTACAAAGTTGTTGTAGCTAACACGTTAGTAAATGTGTAAACTGGTGCCTATTTACACATTCAGCAAATACGGAGCAACAATAGCTCTCATTTAAAGTCTGGTTTTAGCCTGGGTCCAGACCTTTGAATCTGCCAACTCCACTGAGTTGACTGATTTGTCTGACATCATTACGTGAAACAGTGGCTTTTCAGTTGAAAAAGCAATTGATCCAATGAGCGCCACGGGGGGACTAACGATTAGCCAATCAGCGCCAAAGGCGGGACTAACGCTGTTGTCAAGCGTTGTCAAGCTGTGGAACCAATGAGGTAAAACTAGGCAGCGCTGATCAAATATGAATCAAGATTCTGTTCTATTTATCACCTCAAATGTTTTCAGAAACATATTTTAATATACTGTTTAGCTATAATATGAGAAAGTTTGTGACCCAGCCGCCATGTTGACGATAGACAAGCCAAAACCAAGCACTGCCCAACTCACAGTACGTCACCCACCATGTTACCACGAGCCGGAGCGTTTAGTGGTGATCGAATCGAATCCCCCTCCCCACAGAAATCAGACTGGAGGCAATTTCAGACTGATGATGACTGAAGATGGAAACGGAGTGAAATGAGTTGACAATTCTGTCTAATATCAAGCAAGTCTGGTTTCTGGCAACCTAACAAACATGCTCTGTTTTGGTCTTCACCACCTCCAGAGAAATGCATCTGTGCTCTACTATGTTCAGTAGTTAGTCACTATCTTTGTCAGAGTGCAACTGATGCTGTGCAGATAACATACAGTGGGGTTTTGGGAGCTTTTTCTATGAAAGTAGTTGCCTGCTGCTGCCAGAAACACGGTTGATAAGAGCAGTTTAAGTGAAGAAAACGGCAAGTTTGAAGGTTGTAAAACCAAAACAATGAGCTGAAATACACTGAAACACTCTATAGAGCTGAGGCAGACTGCAGAGGCAGATGATAATTCTCTACAGGTTTGTCATTAGGAGTCACGTCTCTGATATTACACATGGTCATTTGACCCCTTGCTCATGTAAAAATATTAATTTGTGCAGCTTTAAAGGATTACGATTTGGATTACTCCTCTGAATTGCAAACCTAGCTAGCTAATGTGGCTGTTTCAAATAACAAGTTGTCATTTTGAATAACAACTCTCCACTCAGACACAGTTTCATTTCTTCTTCGAGGTAAACATGTTTGATCATACAACAGTCAGTTTTGTTTTTTGGCCAACTAAGGAAGTAACCTTAATTAGCCTCAGCTGATAAAATCTGACTGTCATTTCAGCCAGACCAACTAATGTCACAGGCTTCAAATGGAAGCCTGGACTTCTTTTTTTGTGACTAGGGTCAATTTGAATTTCAAGTCTGAAATCTATCCTTTCTTTGACCAAGCACTGCCACCATGTATAGGCTAAAACACTGCTTTGTATGTACATAGCAGGCACACAATGCACAGTACGCCTCTGTGTCTTCAGAGTTTGTCTATCTAGATGGTCACTCCAGTATCACCCCTGTCACTGAGCTATAGGGAGCCACTGTGCTGTATAGTAAGTCTCTACTATAAGATCCTCTTATCGCTCTCCTCCCATGTTGGGTAGATATTACGACCACTTGTCACAGTCAAAAGTGTTCATCACAACAAAGAGGAGCCTGCAACTAGGACTGTCATGGTGATGGAATTTCCCTTGCAGTGATTAAGGGTGGCTCAACAGCACGGTATGTGGTCAATGCAGTATTAGCGCCTTTTTTGTGTGTCTGTTATGAGGGTTGGGCGCCAGGTTAGCTTGTTAGCCTGGATGCTACCGGCGGGAGGGCTCGTGTGAGGCTCCATGGACCATAATGAGCAAAAACTCAGTGAGCAGCAGGCAGGATCCTCTGGACCGGACCGGACCAGGGGAGCCACCGAACATTCAATGCACACACACACACACACACACACACACACACACTGAGGCGTAAAACAAGAAGGGTTTAGCCTCACGAAGAAAGAAAAACTGTTAACACAAGATGGTTGTGGTGGTTGCTTGCCATCCACCACGGTTTGCTTGTATATAACGTGGTATTGCAATATCGCGGTTCTTGCAACAGCCCTACCTGCAAATGATTTGTTACTGATACCATCTTTGCATGCAGCGTGCCTCACAGGCACCGCTGATCTGTCTCCAACCTGTCAAAAATTATTTACACATACAAAAACAGACTTAAAAACCCAAACAAACCAAAAAAAAGGGGCTCATGAGATTATCTAAAATCAAATCAAGATACTGATGTAAAATAGTCTCCAGTAGAAATGGGAATCAAACAGCCTCTACAAAATGAGATCAAAGGCAAACATGAATCATTTCAGTATGTGTTATTTTAAAAAAAAAGGGACTACATGCAGCATTTATTGCACCAATAAATCACCACTGATTTAGTATCTACATCCTGTGCCAGTAGGTAGAATTTTCTGGGAAACCTGGTGAATTACTAACTACAAGAAAAGAGGCCATAACGAAATACAAGCTGTAAAGATTGTAACTCCAACTGTTTGCAGGGTGGACTGGTGGAAATGTTACTGAAAACCAATTCAAGAAGCTCTCTGAGCCCAAATAATGGATTAGACGGGTGTGTGTGTGTTTGTCCTGCACAGAACACGAACATAATGATGGGGTTAAGAGTGGACAGATGACCTTGAGACGACAGTAGCCTGAAGACAGTGGCACAAAGATGGAGCACTACAGCAAGATAGCAAACACGTTTAAATGAAAACAGTGTAACACATGAAACGCTTTGGGAAAAAGTTAGACAGAATTAGATGGTCATTTTCTCAGTGGATGTTTATGTCACCATGCCAGGAAAGGATGGATGGCGATGGTGGTGGGTAAGAAAATAACAAAGACCCTTAACCCTTTAAATGAGCCTGATGGGTGGTAGTTTCTACAGTAAGCCTTGAGAGCAAACAGCAGACATTAAATGGTGGTGTTTCTTTAAGACACCGGGATCTCCCTCTGGGAGTAAAGCCTGCAGTGCACATACAGCAGTGGCTATACAGTCCTGCCTCCATCACACAGGCGTTTGTCAGTGTGAGAAAGCACCCAGCTGAACCAAAGACTGAACCACTGTGTGTCGACAAGGCCTGCTAACAAAGACGACCTTTCAGCACTCAGCAGTTTCCCCCTTCTCTCTTGCTTTTCGCAGCAACATTTACAGCAGTTCTAGATCCACTAACAGAGGATCTAGTGCACTGGCCTGCTGTACATCTCTATCTCTGCTATCACGTGGTGGAGGAGGGTGACACTGGCATTCACCTTTGTCCCAGGTGCTAGCAGGCACCACCCAAATGCCCAACTCTGCAAGTCAGTACACAAGACACTCAGCATAAAACACCAACCAGCTGAACACTGAGTAATCACTATGTGTTGTCCTCTGGAGCCTGACATGTAACATTTATTATTTTACAACAAAGGAACAATGAGATATTAAACTAGTTGTAACCAACCGGATAAAAACCTACACTTTTCAAACTAAACAAAGCTTAATTTAACCACAACCACTGCCTTAACTTAGATCAACAACCTTTAATCAGTCACAAAGTAACATACTTCCTTAAGAGTTTCACTGAGACCAACGGCTGTTAAGATATATCTATTGAGGATCTGCTACTTTTCTCTTTTTTACATGATCATAAATTGAATATATTTAGGTTTTGGACTGTTGTCGGACAAAACAAGCTTTATGAAGATTTCACCTTGGACTCTGGTAAATTGTGATTGTCATTTTTCACCATTTATTGACATTTTTCTAAAAGAAATGATGAAAAGTAATTAATTATAAGCCAAATATACAACTTAATTTCACATACATGTGTTATTGTACTTTCTGATATTTTCTTGATTCTTATCCAATCAAAAATGAGATTCTATCAAACTATGACATAATTATCTGGTGCTTCACACTACCAACAACTGTTTTAGTTTCTATCTATAAGTTAGGATTTGAGGAGACACTACTGATGCCAAGCATGTGTTAGCAGGTGGCTGTAGATAACAGGGCTGTTATTTGTTTTAGTCCATAAGGAAGAGCTCAGTATCAGCCTCTGAGGGCTGACTTGACAGGCAGTGACATTCACTGGGTTACCCCGGAGAGCTGTGAGATCAGGGACAGACATTAACATGTGGACAGACAACTGTGAGTCTGGGTTGGCCTGAGAATTGACACGGGAGAAGCCCTTTCCATGTCAGCCCCAACAACACTAGAGGTCAGCCCAAAAATAAACCAAACCAAAAAAACAAAAAAACAAAAACACCTAAACAACAGGAGTCCAATTTGTCAAGTACATGATGACAATATAATCCACCATTAGCACACTTCCTCCTCTTAGTATTTTACATTTAGATAAACGCTGGGTCCAGTGGGCCACGAGATCCATGGAGCAGTGTTATGGCCCTAATGTCAGATCCAGATATAGCTGGACACCATGGGGATAAAAATACCCAAACAGATGGGAGGGTTCACAAGCAAGGGGAGAGGCAGCATGCACAACTAAAGATTTCAGAGGAGAGGAGAACTGCAATTACAGCTGTTTGCTAACCTCTGCCTTCTATGTGGTTAACAAAGCCTTCAGTGAAGGCCCGTTCAGAGATAATGACCTCCCTGGGAGATACAAATGTAAGAATAATCATACACAGACCAGTGTAGCTGTGGTGGAGATGACGCCTAGCCTCCATCAACTCCTGTATGACTACTTAAATAGAGTCTGGGTTAGGCTATGCTTGCATTAATGCACCGTCAGAGAAAAACGAATACATGCCGGTTATCAAAGCGCTACAAGTGACAAAGAAAAAATGTGAAGAGGAAAGTTGATGTGCAGAGGAAATGGTTGAGCAGCTCAGTCAGTGTCTGACCTAGAATGGAACAATCAGAAAACAAACAGGCCTTGACATTTCATGTGGTTTTTCACTCGTCTAAATGCATTTAAACCAGAGCTCCAAAAAAAAAAAAGAAAAGAAAACATGTTCACGCTGACACAAAACAAAGAGACCCAGTAAATTATTGATTGCTCATAAGGCCTAGTGTGAGCTGATTAGAGGGAGAGCTTCCACATGAATTGACATGAGGAAAATGTAGGATATAGGTAGGTAAAAGTTGACAAATCACCTTTTACAAAGTACAATGTTTTATATCAAGTGTCTAATTTCATAAAATCCTCAAGGCATGGATTTCACTCCAAAACACACACACACACACACACAAAAAAACACCTTTAGTGGTGTTGAGAGCATATTCAAGGATCTAAAATATGTCACTTGTGTTGTACTGGAAAATACACTTCACACTGTTTACTTTCAGTTTGCCCTCTCACTGACATATGACAAGGAGAAAAAATGTTGCCTGCAGCTCTATAGAAAAACAACAAAACATGGTTTAAGATATTATCCAGTCCAGTCTCAGCTTATTCCTCTTCACCTCTTTGATAAACACAAGCAGAGCATGGTTGACTCATTAACAAACTGTTGGAGGAGGAGGAGGTGGTAAGAGACGTTTCATATTTACTTCCTGTGTCTCTCACTTGGGTCAAAGAGTCAGCTGCAGAGGCTCTACCGCACATTTCGCTTTCGTATTTCATGCTTTCAGTACATTTTTTTTTACTTCTCAAAAGTACAGTAAGTATTGGTGAGGTTTCACAACAAGTGTTTAAATGAGTGGAATGAGATCAAGTTTTACACAAATTACACAAACCCTGAGGGCGCACTTACCAATTTAATGGCCACATATTCGTTAGTATAGAGGTTTTTTCCCAGCCGCAGTTCTCCAAAGTTCCCGCAGCCGATTTTTTTACCAACACGGAAGTTTGGGCCAACCATAAGAACTCCAGAATTGGTCCCTGAACTCCGGCCCCCATGTCCAGTCCTGCTGCCTGCTGTCTTAGACATCTTTTTCCCTTCCTCTGTCTCTCCCTTGCCCCCTCTCTTATCAAAATCCATAAGCTTGTGATACCCTGGCCTCTCCACGGTTATTCTCCAGCCATGCAAACCATAGAAACTCCAATACCGATGACAGAGGACACTTTAAGGAGGGGGAGGGAGACAAATCTCACAAGACAGAGGAAAGGTGTTGCTGTTAAAATGTGCAATGGTTCAGAAGACACTTAAATGAGCTGAAACTACAGCTGAAGTGCCCAGTGTGTCTATCACAAAGCTCTTTTGCTGAGCACACTCCTTTTTCTTTTCTTTTTTCCTTGTTTACTAGAGGGGCTCCTTTCTTGCGAGTTGCTCCAGCTCCAGTCTCAGAGTAGCATGTCCCTGCCTGAAGAATAGGCAGGTTGTGCTAGGATGTGCCCACAGACACACACATACAATGCTAGTCATAAAAAAGCACTCCAATAGCCAGCTACTGCATCCACAAGGCCACTTGGGAACATCTTCTGGAGCGCCTCGTTCCTTTTGGTCAGCCTTCAGTGACACAGTGGACACTCTCCATGTTGCAGGGCCACAGCAGAGGAGGTAACCCAGAGTTAGAGCAAACAGCGACGAGCCAGACAGGTAATGGATGGGTTTGATGTCAGCTTGATATCTGTGAAAGTAACAGACAGAAATTAGTCCATAGGCTATGACAAAGTTCCCTGTATCGCCTGTAACAACAGCACAGCGAGGTAGACTAAACTCACTCATTACTTGAGCCTATAATATCTTGTGGCCTGTTTTACAGTTTAAATAAGTTTTAAAATATGAAGGAAGCTAATATTCACTATGTTTACTAAGTGCAGGTGAGATAACCTCTCAATGAAATGTAGAGCTGCAACGATTAGTCGATTGGTTGTCAAATACTGAATTAATTGCCAACTATTTTGATAATCAATTAATCGTTTTGAGTCATTTTTTAAGAAGAAAATGTCAAAATTCTCTGATTCCAGCTTCTTAAATGTGAATATTTTCTGGTTTCTTTAGTTCTCTATGACAGTAATCTGAATATCTTTGGGTTGTGGACAAATCAAGACATTTGAGGATGTCACCACTTTCTAACATTTTATGGACCAAACAACTTAATGATTAATCGATGATGAAAATAATTGTTCGTTGCACTTCTAATGAAATGTACTGTCAAATACCATATATACATAAGCTGTGAAGCAATCAATATAAGCCAAAATATTGGACAACCAAGTAGATCAATCTTAAATTTAAAAAAAAAAAAAACCTTTTACTTGAAGATCAAATTATGTTTACTGTGGCTGTTCCTTACTACAGCTGAAATGAGATCTTGCTCCAGACCAACGCAAGGCAAATTCAATAAAGCAATCAATATGAGTGGAAATATTCCACAGTGGACTTCAGACATGAGAAAAAATAACCTATTCTATAATTAAACTTATTTTCTGAAAGCCAAAATCACAGTGCCTTTAGAAGATTTTGTAGATCACAAAGATGTATTGTGATGATATAATAGACACATACATATGAGATTAATGTGTCTAAAGCTGAGTTTCAGGCTCAATCATCAGCTCCTCTTGCAGGTGTGTAGATCCTCACATTGATACAAACTTAGTACAGTAAACACTACTGGTAACATGTATAAATATACATTTAAAAGGCCAGAATTAGGCAAATACATATGTCTTAATTTACATTAAGATGCTTACATGATGAAAAAGTGACAAGATATCAGCACCAGGCACAAACAAAGTCAATCACAATCATCATTTCAGTTTTGTAACTATCTCTGTGCAGCTAATAACTGCATGCTGCCATCTCTGTCCAAAGCAGCTCTCCTAACTCCCCCACGTCCATGATCTAAGAGGTCAGTGGTGCTGAAGAGAGCAGGTAATGCAGACCGTAGCGATGGGCAGCTACTCTTTCTTATAGAAAGGCACTTACATGGATCAATGACTGCTGTAATGCCCCATCTCATCGTAACATTTGCATCATTGGGAAGCATATTATTGGAAAGATTTGGATACTGTCTAGTCTACAGTTAGCTCATCTGTATCTGACTGGCTAAGAACTAATATCACATGACTAAGATACAGCATTATGAGACAAACTTATGGTAAAAAAAAATCTTGTATAAAGTCATTTGATTGTTGAATGAATCACACATATGATTTCTTCTTCCTTTTTATCTGTACACAAACTAGGTTTAGTACACAATTTCCAATGGGAGAGGCAAAGCTACACTATTTTAACATCACACTACCAACTGGAGCCTGAATATATGAGTAAACAAACAATAACCCAGCCCATAGCGACAATCCACTGAAAATCCCCTGCTGAGAGAAACAAAACATTTAAACCAGGTATGTAGTCAATCATTACACTGTCATGTCTTCCTTGTAGCATGACGCACGGAGATATCTACTGTAGGGAAAGAAGAGACTAGCCTACCTAGTCACAAGATTAGAAGTACAATAAACAGGGTGGGTAAAAGCCATTAGAGACTGCATGTTAAATTATTACAACTACTGAAATGACAAAGTGCACTATGCCTGACTTGTCAAGGTGACACAAAAAAACGACATTACTAGTCCATGCATTAGAAACAAAAGTATGTTTATGATTGTATATTAGAAAAGGATAGATATGTCCCTGGAAAACAACATAGACCTAATGTTCTGCCTCAGGTTACTTTTGGCAGTCTTGGCCCATATGGCTAGACTGTCTCCTTCCAGGAAGTTGTGTATTGTTTTTCAAGTCAGCTGTTTGATATAGTTGCCAATTTATTTAAAACATACGACGTGAATAGCCACATATTTTAAGTTTTGATGTGGCACTTAAAAACACAAGAGACAAAAAATGTATCAGTGATTATAAACGCCAAAACTAAATCATGGGGTAAACGTTAGACGGTGAAACGTCAGCTTGCCACAATTGCAGTAATACAGCTAATACAGCTAGGTTAGCTAGCAATAACACGACATAATCGAGTCGAAACGTTAGAGATATTAATCCAACTACACACAGAGAGCCTCAAATTGACAATAAACATTCATCCCACAACGTTAGTTACATTTTCTCTCGACCGCGGTAAGAAATATGTCTGTTTGAGCTTATGTTAGCTAACAGAGCTAGCTGGCAGCTGTCATTTAACGTTAGTTTCATGTGATACCAAGTACCCGAAGAAACACGAAGAGAAAAACAAAAATTGAAATCTTACTAGCAAACCCCGACGATAAATGTCTTCAGGATAGCTGATATACCGTTAACATGAGACTAGTTAACGCTGGCTGGTGTTAGGTCGGCGGACAAGGCCAGATAGTCTCCAGCTGTCCTGACGATAGCTAGGTAGCATGCTCAATTTAGCTTCATATCTTTCATTCGCAGGCAATTCGTGCTTGTTAATCCCGTTTTATTATGGTCTATAAATGCCAGCAGCACACACGGTCATCATTAAATTAATCGATAAACGTTAGACGTTGATCTTCGCGACTTAGCTATCAAGCTAACCCACAGCTAGCACTTATCAAAAACACCGTTTCTCTTGGCCTGATCTAAAAAAACAAAACAGCGTTAATCTGTTAACATCACCGTATCATAAGCGTACAAAGCTAGCGAACCAGGACAGGACAGAGCATGAAATATTCATTGATTGATTGACATTCGCTGAGCTAACTGTTACACTAACGTTAACCTGGTTAGTTAGTTAAATGCTTAATAGCTGAGAAATAACTCTCCCAAGCGACGCTGTTACTAATGTTGTCGACTGTAGTAACCGTGTGATTAAAGGGATAATTGTTTCACCTTAAAGTGTCGTTTTTTGAGTTCAAATTCCAGCTATAGCCACTATTATCCAGACCACTGCCGGGCAACTCCTTAATCCTCAACAACCGACTGCTCACCAACGGCAGCCTGGTCTCTCTTACCGCTCAGCTAGCACACGAAACATTAGCAACAACGTTAAAATACGGCGAGACGACGTCTTCAAAATAAAAAAAAAACAACAGCTACGAGTGAGTTTCTGCCGCCAAAGAAAAAAGCATGTTACCTTTAAACGTAAGCTGTCGAAGTCATGGTTCTCCGTGTGTGGGAATCGTTCTCATTTAATTTGCCTTGTCCTTAAGTTGCTATGATTTAGCTGTTGTCTCTTTAAGCCTCCCTCAGCTGCCGATACCCGGGCACAGCGTCACGCTGGCTCATACACTCATACGGCGCCACTGCGCAGAAAAACTGACGCAACTGGTTTGGTGAATAAACTAAGATGTGCGTAAGTTAGATCATATACTTTTACTGTATATGATGTAATTGTATTTTTCCGACTCAAGAACAGTTTCGTTATAAGTACAGTGTCAAGTTTTATATATTTATGGCTACATTTTAAATCCACAAACGCAAAATTTCCACATCCCCACCTAATTTGCTGTATTTCCCTGCAGAAATTAAAAGTCTCCTGCATTCATTCTCCCGTTTGAACAGGATGTATATAATGTACATCAGTGGCTCTCAAACCTTTTCACGTCAAGGACTCTTAAACTGACACAAATTACACCACCGACCCCCTTTGATGAGATGTTTGCTTTTAGATGTTTTATTACAGAAAGTGTATGAAACCAATGACCAAAATAGTCATACATCCTGTCATTGTGTTACTTATAGATGGAATTATAGTGAAAATAAATCATTCCCCTTTTTTCTGGGGACCCCCAGGAAACCCCTCAAGGACCCCTGGGGATCCCTGGACTCCACTTTGACTTTGCTCCACTGCTGTATATAACCAACTACAATATGTATATAAAGTAACATGTCACTTTTTTACCATTTAATATTTATTGCAACACATCTTGCACACTTCACTTCATTGCACTTTTTGTATCCTGTTTACACTCCACAGAAACAGGCTCACCTGTATATAGTCATTCCTAGATAGATAGATAGACAGACAGATAGCTAGATAGATAGACAGACAAACAGACAGATAGATAGATAGATGTGTCACAGCAGCCAATAAGTTAAAAAAGGTAAAGGAAAAAATACAGTTAAAGGCTAAATTATATACAATAACTGAATAAATTAAGTCAAATATAAGCAAGAAATGAATATATGAAGAGCTACAAAAGTGCCTTAGTACTTTCTCAACACTCAGAACTCACTTATGTGAACATACAATCTTTATTTATTCATTTCTGTTTATTTACTTAGTTGTTGTCTTCCATTCTCCTGCTTCTGTTGGGGTTTTGTTTTGTTTTGTTTTGTTTTTTAAACATATGATTCTATTCCTGTGCCTTTTATGTTGTTCCACTGATTGGGAACCACTGGACTAAACTAGCTAACTGTATATAAAGTAGTTCAAACTAGTTCCACCTCCAGCAATTTCAACAGTATCATGCTATTTACACACTGATGCTTCAGTATTAATAATCCAATGATGTCATACATAATAATATATCAGACAGAGGGACCAAACTACTTCTTTTACTTTAATACTTTAAGTACATTTGAAAAAATGCTGTTTTTCTGGGTTAGCTGTTATAATAATCTGATTATCTGTGAGTTTTGGACTGTTTGTCAGGCAAAGCAAGTGATTTGAATAAATTTGGTTAACTGTAATGTGTATTTTTCACTATTTTATGACATTTTATAGAGGAATTCTGATCATAAAGAAGGTCTCTTATTGAGGAGCTGAAATATACCAGTGTTTAAAAAGACTACAATTACGTGTGACCAGTTTTCCTTTATGCAGTCTTCTAATATTTGGTTTTTGTCGAAACAAACGCTTCCTGTCTGACTTTCTGGCCACATGATTAAGACATTCAAGTCTCATGAAATGTGTCAAAATATCCAGACAACTTACAATCATTTTCTCATACCAATATATATAATGACACGACAAATGTTTGCAAAATAACATAAAAAATCATCTTTAATCCGTGTTAACTGTGTCAGCATGTGCATAAAAAAATAAGAATGAATTGTTAGAGTTTAATTATAGTTCACTTGGAGTAATTAATCTGTACAATTGGATTTAGTAAAATGATAACATGTTATTATTGTATCACAATTAAAATTCCACTGCTAATAAATGACAATATTGAATTAGAGACTTATACTAAACAGTTGCTCATGATTGAGTCCCAAAATACTTTTTAATTGAGTGAAACTCATCCCACTGCCATTATTACAAGTAACCTTATACAGCCTCACAAAACACAGGAAAAAACACAGAACTGAGGTACAAATATCTTTATTTCACATTTCTATGTTGCAGTGCTTTGTTACAATAAGGAGCCTTTCTCAAATGCTTTAGTCATCGTCATTACTGTGTAGCTACCTGGCTGTGTAGCCGGCTATATAATGACATATAGTGATATAATGATGAAGGAAACAGCAGATAACAGGAAGCAGCCTGTGTGTAGATATTAATTATAAAAAAAAACATGTCTGAAAGTATTTATCAAACAATGCAACTGTACAGCTTTACATCCCTTTAGACAGACAGGCATTCAATAAAACTAAACAGAAATGCATATCTAGTGCTCGTCTGTAGTCCTCTTCCACACAGGTCAGCTTCAGGTGCACCTGAGTCCACATGGAGCTGAAATGCTGTTTGTGTCAGGTCTGTAAGTCCACAGTTACAACCCCAGGTGAGGGTGAGGCACATCTTTACTTGAACAAGCAGTCTGAAGGGAGAGGCTACAGTTTTTAGTAACGGACGATGGAGGAACCTCCAGGGCAGAGCTGTGCTGCTGAATGATGGGCCAAAACAACGGGGGGAGGGCGAGCTCGGTGGACAGCATTCCTACAACGGGCTGGTGAGGTGCGTGGCTGTAACGCTCCGCTGTCATGAAGGGGAAAAGTGGAGGAGAGTGTAGTCGAAGGGGGCACCTGGGAACATCAGAGTCTGTACAGGGGGCGAGAGGGGGGCAAAGATCCCTACTTTTATCCGCCGGAGGAGGGCAGCGAGGAGGAGGGACGTTGCTGTCGGTCTGTGATGCTGAGATGTCCTGTTTGTCTTCCTCCTGTCTCACTTTGCTGCGGGGTGGTGCCTCCTCCAGACTGTGGTCTCTGGAGGGCGGGGAGCACCTCTGACCCTTACGAAACTTTGCCCTCCTGTTCTTGAACCACACCTGGAGGAGAGTTAGAGAGTTAGTATAATTAATTTAGCACAATTCACATATGAGGCTGTTTCAACACGCTTTACAATTCAATTTAAAAGTGAACAGAAAACTAACTTTGAAAGACTGAATTAAAGAAAATGTGAACATATATACAAATTTAGAGGAAATCCTATGACATAAAAAGGAAAATAAAACAAAAAAGAAGTGATTGAGACAAGTGGAGCTGCAATGATTCAACAGAAAATTAATCAGCAACTATTTTGATAATCAAATAATCTTTCAGCATTTTTCCTTAAAACATTTATTGGTCGCAGCCTCTCAAATGTGAGAATTTGAAGCTAAAACTGAATATCTTTGGATTTTGGACTGTTGATCACACAAAAACAACATGTCAAGACGTCACCTTGTGCTCTAAGAAATTATAAACAACATTTTTCATTATTTTCTCACATTTTATAGACAAAATGATCAATAAATTAATAAATAATAATCCATTGTTGCAGCCTTAAGCACAACGTTAGAAGGCAGCAGAAAAATAGCACTTCATTGTTAGCAGTAATCAGAGAAGATTGTTTTTATTCTTTAAAATAAGAAATATTTGTGCTCTTAAGATTAATATCATTCATTTTATTTACTCCAATAAAGTTACATGTCTTAGAATTAATTTTTAATATCAAAGGCAGGCACAGCAGGGTTTTATAAATGCTTTCCAGGTCTTTGTTGACCAAAAACCAAAACAGCTATACAAACATGGTTTCAGGTGACAGTCGGGTGTTGGGTGGAGTGAGCTCCGACCTGAATGCGAGCCTCAGGCAGGTTGATGCAGATAGCCAGCCTCTCTCTCATGCTGACATCAGGATACTGTGTCTGTTGGAAGGCTTTCTCCAGAGCCTGCAGCTGGGACACGGTGAACGCCGTGCGGCTGCGGCGCTGCTTCTGCTGGTTGCCATAGCGAGCCTCCAGTATGAGCTCTGGTGGAACGGAGAGAAACAAAATATACTTACAGAGACAGTAGAGGGTTGTTGAGGAACATCCCTGAGAAGTAGTGTGCACTTTTTTGTTTAGTGGAGGGTTGATTCAATTTGAAGTGATTTTAGAGTCAGCTTTTTATTTGCTGAATAAATTTGTTAGGCTGACAAACAAATGGGTGTCAAATTAAGGAAAAACCATCATAGTGTCATCGTAAGGCCACCATGAACCACCAGAACAACTTTGCTGCTAGGTGGTTTCTAAAGCAAGAGATACAGTCTTTGGCATTTTGAATGATGGTGGTGGAGACCACATTTGTCCAGAAACTCAAAAAGAGTTTAATCAGTTAGAGATCTGGTGACTGTGAGAGCCACATCATATGATTCATATCAATTTCTTACCCATCAAACCAATCAGTGACTCGTCATTCCCTATACGGATGCATCTGAATGTATGTCTCTCAACTTATTTACTCTGGTTTTTCCTTTAATTTGTCACCAATCTGTAAATCTTTACTGTATAGATCTTTTTAGTGTTGTAAGAACTACAGAGATACTTTACCTGAGTAAAAGTAGCAATGTGTAATGTTATTATATATATTATATCATTGTTTTATTATTACTGCATTATTTTGTAGCTGGTAGGGATAAAGTTAATTTTAAGTTTTTTATATACTGTTTGATTGGTTAATCTATAACAATGGATCATATAAAATAAGATTATCATAGGTTTTCTATGTAAAACCTTTGTAATGAGTGTCTCATTTTGTTTGAATGCAAGAAGTGTGTGTAAGCATAGAGAAAATATTTGCCAAAATACTTTTTAAACCATGCATCTATGTTTAAATTACATTCGATATTAAAGTCAGACAGAATAAAAGTTATTTGTAGATTTATCAGGTGCCTTTTTGAAGAATGTTCTACCTTCGTTTAAGTAATTTACATTGTGCTTCATTCCTGCCGGATGCCGTTGTTCTGTTATGATTGTCTTTACTGTGTGATGATGGTTCTGAGTCAATGAAAAAATCAAAAGCAATCTGAATCTGCAAAGTTATTAATATCTAAAACTGTCCAATTAATTTAATGGAGTAAAAAAACAAAACATTTTCCTCTAAAATATAATGAATTAGGCGTGTAAAGTGGCTTAAAAGGGAAACACTTTTGAGCACAAACACCTCAAAACGCATTACTTGAGTAAATTTAGTCACTTTTCACTTCCCCTCCATCATAACGTCACAATGTACTAAAACAAATCTGCAGTATATCATATTTTATAACTGATAAGTGGTTAAATAGTTGGCAGTAAATCATTTTTAACTAAACTGCCGGATGTTTCTTTCTCTATCATGTACAGTATTAGTGTCAGTGCGGGACCCTGGTGACCCACCTGCCAGCCTCTCCGCCACAGACAGGGTGTGCGCTGTGGGACTGGCTGCAGAGTAAACGTGGTACTGTTCCGCCATCTGGTGGTGCAGGTCGAACAGCATCGAGTTCACACCGCGGAGAGGATACACACCTCCGCTGGACTGCCAGCAGAAATTCAAGGAGTTCATGTTGTTGCTAAAGACACAGGAAAAATACCATTAAACTGATTGTATGATAAGAGATATATTAAGAGAACAAAGAGGCCGCTCCCACTTTCAAATCACAGATAGTCCTTATAGATTAGTCTTTTGGGGTTTTAAAGGTCTGGATACACTTGTTACATCTACATTTATGGGATAATGAAACAATTACTGAAGAATTCATAAATAAATGAAGATGTTGTTACTTGTTGATTTGACAAAATATCACAATGATGAGCAAAAATAAACAAAAAAACCCTAAATACATCTGCGAGAGAACATTATTAAAGGCAATATTAGTTATTATTTGTCCCTAAAGTAGCCAATATAATTATTGCATTTTTGGCTAATTTTGGCTTCTTTGGTCTATAGCTGCAAGAAAAATGGGGACTCACTTGAGTGCTCACACCTTGCACCCATTTTACACCTCTATCATATATTTTAGCCATGAAAATAACATTTTTGAACTAAAATAACTAAATATTTCACTGATACACATCGCACAATAAACTTCTTACAAAATATACAGGTTTTTCCTTGATTTTTTAATTTTTTTTTTACCTGATATCCAAATCCTGAGGATGAAGTCCAGGTACGCCTTTACGCACCGAAGCGAGCTGTTAGTCCAATATTTCCCAGTCCAGTTTGGGCCTTATCCTGCACAGAAGCGCTCTTTGTCGAGGCACGGATCTAATTCTCCGAAACCATTCTCACCCACGACTATTTAAGAAGCATTTACCCAGGCTCCCCTTAGCCATTAGCCAATAGAAAGAAAGGTATTAGCCGGGATTAGGTGGGATGAGGGAAGAGAGGGGGGTTGCAAGGGGCTCAAGTTTTTGAAGCTATTGAACTTGAGAGATTTATGCCAAGGATCCCCCTATAAGCGAGCGTTTCATTCCCTCCCGTTAAAACAATTAAAACAATGTGGTCGGCTAATCTCCGAGGCAGGACAGATTAAAATAGCAGCCTTTGATTGTCCTCTCCTTCTCAGCCCTCTTTCTCCCATACCGCTGCCTCTGACAGCCTCCCCTCGGAGGGGGTTTTCTCTAAGGGTTTGTTTTGCTAACAGGCACCATATTTTGCCTATAAACTGTCACCATGTGAAGTTAATCTGAACCTTTACCCATTGAGAGCTATTTCTTAAGAGCCAGAGGAGCTCAATTAGAAGTCTTCCCAGGAAGAGGCAACCAAACCAAGAAAAACATCAAATCAGCAGAAAGAATTAAGTCCTCTGATGTTTTTTTTTTATCATTTAATTATTCTGCAGACACAAACAACCACACCGAGATTTTCCATCACTGTCACTTATAGACAATATTCCAGTGGTGAAAGATAACTAAGCACATTTACTCAAACACTTCACTCCATGTACTATGTTTGGGTATTTTCACTTCATGCCACCTCATACTTCTACTCCAATACAATTAATTTGAATTTTTTTCAATTAATTAACAAAAAACCAAGTATTTCTTACTACATTTCTATTGATATATGTATTTATTTTGTTGTCATTGTCATTATGTCATTATGTTCACCCTTTTGTACAGCACCTACAGTATGTTCCCCAATAAAAACAATACTACATTTAATTGAAAGCTGAAGTTATTGGTTATGTGCTGATTCCAGTATTACCTTGAACATTTCTACACTTATAAGATATGTAAGTCTAGTTATAGATTAAACTGTAAACTAGAAAAGGTTAACGTTTGTGAAGAAAATGCTGAAAATGGCTAGGTTCATTATAAAGGTTCAGTTGGTGTAAGTAGTGAAAGCAGGTTAAGTGTCAGTTGATGTATAGAAGCTAAAGACAGTTGATATGGAAGTTATAATAAGCTTATAAAATATGATGCATTGTTATATCTAAAAACCTCAACCAGCTATAACATTAAAATACTGCTTTAGTAGCTTTAGCATTCAGTAGCATTGTAGTTTTGATACATAACTACATTATGTTTTATTTTATTAAGTAAAATTTTGAGAGCTTTTACTTGTAATGGAGTTTTTTTAATAAAAAAAACATTGTAATCTAGTTTTTCTTACTCTGTCATGGACGATTCAGTGGATTCAGAAAATATTCATACGTTTGTAAATGAGAGATTTCCGTTTTTGATTTTTAATACATTTGCAAAAACTTCTAAAAACATGTTTTCACTTTGTCATTATGGGTTATTGAGCGTAGATTGATGGGCAAAATGGCAATTTTATCCATTTAAAAATAAAATTACAACACAATAAAGCGTGCAGAAAGTGAAGGAGTCTGAATACTTTCTGAATCCACTGTAACAAAGTACAATTAAGTATGTAGGCTACTTGTTCAGGTACTTGTGCTTTAGTATCTGATGGTATACGCCACTTTATACTTCTACTTCACTTCAGTTCAGAGGAAAATAATATACTTTTCACTTCACTACATTTATTTGACAGTTGTAGTCACTTTGCAAAAGAAGATTTAAATACCTATAAAATATAGAAATAAAATAGATGAGCTTATAAAATATACATTTTTATAGATGAAACTACCTAAAAAGTATGTGAAATAGTTAAAATGATCTCTACCGCGACTAACTACAACAGTAAAATGCTGCTTAATAATCAGTGCATCAACAATAATGATCTAATAACATAATATGAAATAATATAACACTCACAGGGGTAATTTTTTGCATAATTCTGCATAATTGAGTGTTTCTACAGTTGGGTCTTGTTACCTTTACTTCAGTAAAGGGTCTGAATAGTTTTTCTACCACTGTTGTAGGCAGTTGTACACAATGATGTGAAAATCACAGCACTCACACTGATAAAAATATAATTCTCATTACCAAAATTTTACTCATATAGCCCCAAATCAAAAATTTGCATAAGAGGGCTTTAAAATCTGTATAGTATACATCAGCCTCTATCCTTAGACTCAATTTGGATAAGAAAAAAACTCTTTTCACTGAGAAAGAACAAAAGGGGAGGGACCCCTTTACCAGGACAGACATGCAATAGGTGTCATATATGCAGAGCAGGTGAACAAGAATAGTTAATCTCATTAAACTTTAATGACAAACAAACAAGGACCTAAGGTTAAATCTTTAGGAACTGACACTGACTGTAGAGTTTATTGTACTTACTGTACAATAAAGTCTTTCCAGATAACAAAGGCAGGCTGAAATATAGAAGTTAAACTCCCAAAAGTTTGTTTGAATACCGCTAAGCTCTGTAACGTACTGTAATTCTCTGCAATTTGATATTTCATTGTGTTGTGAAGGCAAAAAGATGTCAAATCACTTTCTCATTCACATTTCACATTGATGCAAAATACGATGCTACAGGTACATTCCTACACCGAAATCAACTGCACACAAACAAATAGCTTGAGGTTATTATCAATATTCACAGATAAACATGTGAGACGTCTCCACTGCTGTGTACTTTGAGGGTGTAGACCTATAACTATGGTTCACTTCTTCCACTCACACTCGCACACAGAGTCTGCTCAGACTTCCAAAATATGTGAAAATGTTTGTGCTCTTTTTTTCTCCCCTGGCTTTTTTCCTCCTCCTTTCGCTGTTCTTGGCTGTCAAGCTATATTAGTGTCTGATAGAAATAAGTCATTTAGAAGAGGCTCTGTCGGCCAGCCCCTCAGCCCCACTAAAAGCTCCAGGATTAGGTCCCAGAGGCCTTTGTCTCCGCAGCCCGCAGGATTAGGGGAGATTTACTGCGAGGAGAGAAAAAAAGTAGTTATTTCATGGCACTTTCATGATGAAACCTGGCCAAAGCTGTGTTGGCTGGGGGGATTATAGGCACACAAAGAGTGTGGTTGTGTGTGACCCTCCCCATCCCAGAGCCGCCACCACTGACTCACTCGCTGCCCCCCCTGGATCATTTCCCCTTCTGCGGGCCAGGCAGGGCTCGGCCGGGTTCACCTCCTACCCATCAAGACGACCAGGGTTCAGCTGAAATGAGTAATGGCTCCTTCAATTAGCTGCTCGGTTCTCAGTCATCTGAAAGCTCGCTGACTGACTGATTGCTTCGTCTTTTAAATTCCCACAACAGCCAGTGAACTCTAAACACAACATCTTATCTCATTAGTCCCTCAGATAACCAGTAGTTTAGTGAATTCCCAGCATGAAACAGCTTTTCAACTTGATTTTCTTTTTTCACGGTGCAGCAGGACTAATCACCAGCATGTGAGTACCTTGCATTTAAGACTGAAGTGTAGGTAAATGAGAAGTTACTGGATTTTGGTCCCTCCTGTAGTGTTTAAAACCCGCTTAAAAGGAGTTATCCTCCTCTCAGAGGATCCACTTAAACATGCAAGGATTACAGTGAATAAAAAACAAAGGCTATCCCCGGCTAAGTCGCATCACTGACAACCGTCTCACCACTGAGCAGGTGAAAACTCGCAGGTTTATTAACTGTTGTCACCAAGCACGGGGAATTACAGTGAATACAGTGAATAGTCACTGTCAAAACACTCAGTTTTTATCCTTCTTGATGTCAAACAACATGAAGCTTTAAACTTTAGCTATTACAAGCCCTGTTAAACATTTTTCTGTGCTGTGGGAAACATAAGTTGCATTTACTGCAAATCATTTATTACCAGGCAGCGCTTTACTGAAGCAATGATGAAAAAAGCGGTAAAGAAAATTATTTTATGGAATCAATAAGCCTCCAAAAGCCTCCAAAAATAAAATTATTTGATAACCTGATACGCAAAGAGAAAAACAAATACATTTACACAATTAGGGCTGAAACTACCAATTATTTTTATATTCAAATTAATCTATCAGTTATTTTCTTGATCATTTATCAATCATATGATCTATAAAAAGTAAGAAGATGAGAAAAAAAATGCTCAAGGTAAGGTCATCAAATGTCATGTTTTGTCCGACTAGTTTTCCAAAACCAAAAAATGTTCTGTTAAGTTTCACATAAGACAAAGAAAAGCAGCAATTGTTGACAGTTGAGAGGCTTGAATCAGAGAATGTTCAACATATTTCTGAAAAAAATGGCCTAAATGATCAATTAATTTCCTGTTGATAAACTAATCAATTAATACACCTGTTGTTTTCTGTTGTTTTACTTGTATTTTCTTTGTTGATGTTTCAGAAAAATATCTGCATGGCTGGAAACGGTGAGGCAGCTGAGATGAGTGAGGGTAGAGGAGGAGTCAAGTTTCTTCTTTTTTTTTTTTGGTCATTGTCTTCTTCTTTTGTTGCTAAGAAGTTTTTTGTTAACGTCTCCTGTTTAACAGATGTTTTAGAAAGCAAACGCCCTTATGCCCAGCCTTTCTTTAATTGCTTATCAATAGTGGAAATTTGTATTGACAAGGGCCTGTCAGGAGGGGACCTTTGTAGTTGTCAGTTATCTCAAAGGAAGGCCCCCTTGGACACAAACTGGATCGATCGGTATGCAAAACACAATCGAGAGGCCTTTGGGACCGCGACGTTGGTACGTGAGCATGTGGGCCAGGGAGGGGAGAGAGCGGGCGGAGGAGCTAAAGACTTCTTCATCGGGGGGGGAATCGATAGGGCCGGCTGGCCTTTGACCTGAGAGAGACAGAGAGAGCGGGCGGCGGGTCAGTGGCTCTTCTTAAGCCCCTCTGAGTGCCAGGATCACGCTGTGAGGCCTGACACTGGCTATGACACACTCAGGGCTTAGACTGACATTGACCTGGCTGCAAACACACCAAGTACACACACAAAAAAAAATCTCAAACATACACACACGGAGACAGCTCTGGTTCAGAAAGCGGAATTTAAATGAGAGGATAGTTTTATGGCAGCTTCAAGGAACCTAACTTTTAATCCATCAGTCTGATTTTATTGATATGAACTAGAGTTGTGGGTCTGAAAATACATTAGACTCTAATAATTCCCTCTTTATTCGACGTAGAGACTTATTACCTTCTAATTAGCTTCTTATGATCTCCTGTCCAGCCCTTGGGAGCATGGCAATAAGCAGCTACACCAGCAGATCAATACGAGGGACTGAGTAAAGATCAGTCTCTTAATTGGGCGGGAGAGCTATAGATTAAAGACAGAGAGAGGGACGGGCAGCTGTGGGTGTCCGGGGGGTCAAGGGCACCCACAGTGGGCTAGACCGGGGTGCAGGGGTGAACTCAGACCACAGAGAGAAAACAGACCCTGGTCTTTTTTAGTCTCCATCTTTTCATCATTGTCTTATAAAGCTCAGCAACAAAACTAACTGTGTAAATAAAGATTTTGGTCGACTTCCAAGCGAGCTGGAGTTTCATTTAAACTTGAATTAAATTATACATGTACTGTACATTGTCTTTAAGGTTATTTTGATTGTTTAAATGCATCTTCTGCAGTTTATTCTGACACCTGCATTAGCTTGATCTTTTCAGTGCGGTCAATGGGTTAGGGATGAAAGAGATAAACAACCTTTAAAATACCATTAGAGCCAAATCGATTAGCTGATTTATCGATTGGCGCAACTATTTTGATAATCGTCTGATCATTTTAAAGCAGAAATGCCAAAAATCTGCTGATTTCAGCATCTCAAACTTAAGGATTTGCTACTTTTCTTTGTCTTTTATGATAGTTAACAGAGTATCTTTGGGTTTTGGACTGTTTGTTGGAGGAAATAAGACTTTCAAATCTAGGAAACTGTGAGCATTTTTCTCTATTTTCTGACATTCCTGGACAAAACGATGAACAGGGAAAATAACAGATAAATCGATGATGAAAATCATCATTAGTTACAACCCTACAGTACATACCATGAGCAGTAAGTTCAGGATGTAGTAGCACTGAAGTGTTTCTTTGCTTTGGCTCTTGCACAGATATAATGCAGCTCTCCATCTCCCAGCATGGGGTCAGTTTCAGAGCAGCCTCCCCCTCGTGACCCCCTCTAGTCAAAGGTGATCACAGAGGAGAGAGAAAGAGAGGCACTGATCGAATTTGATAATGAAGACGACCCCTCTAAGCTGCTTTGCTCCACATGTTCAAAATCTCTGCAACACTCAATAAACACTAGGAAGCCCCCCTCCCTGTCACTGGAACATTGTGTCGCTATTGATCCCAGCTAACTGGCTCTTTTAATACCTGGGGTCTGTGGCCTGGCCTGGGGAAATGCATACTGACATGTGACGGGAGGAGCTTAATAGGCAAACACACCGAAGAAAGGATGGGCCTCTCAGTTTAGCATTTCACTCCTATTTTCTCCAATTTACACATCTGCTGAAGAAAGGAGAATTACAGCCGCTGCACCTGCTGTTAAAAAGGACATATAGCCTGGACGGACGAAACGCAAGAGGCCCGGCACTGTACTTGAAAAAAGCTGTCACACTGTCAGAAACTATTTGTGTAGGGAGGGACCGTTCGTTCAGACGAAAACGCAGAGCAACATCTTCTTTTAACGAATACCTTTTAATAGAAAAAGATAAACAACCAAAAATAAACAAATACAAAAAGAAAAAGCATATTTACAGCACTCTGGTATTTTTTTCAGTCATTGTCAACATAAAACAGCACAGGTTAGCTGATATGCACTGTTTGTTATTAATTATTCAGTCCTAATTCAACATTACTGATCCTAATTTTTGTCTTTATGGAGGAACAACATGTCATACCTGCTACAACAATGATTCCTGTGATTCTATTTCATGCAGCGCACATGACACAGAGACAGTGGTGGATATATACAGTATTTTGTCCGAACTACAAAATACAGTGATATATTCCATCAAACTATACCAAATAGGTAGCAGCAGAGACTTTACAATTCTGCCAAGGGTCTTTTTATATGATCAAGTATTATAGGATTAGTTCAGATTTTAGAGCCAACAAAATTAACTTGATGAGAGCCGCCGTACAAACAGAGCATCAGCGACGAAAAATGAGGTGCAACGTGAAAAACACAAGTGCATTTACATAGCAATGTTCAACAGACTCTAAGACGTCAATGCACTTAAGTGTAACTAAGAACAAGTAACTTGTTATTCATTAGAAGTGTATGCATTACAACACTGATGAGGTACTCAGACTTGGGCCCTATACAACAAGAGCGTTTCTATAGTGCAATTTAGGCTGAGGACACAGCCTGGCATGAATATCATACTAATCATCATTGTTCAGCGGACAATGCCCTGCCATTTTAAGTAGTTCTGCTATAGAAAGGTTTTTTTATTTATAAATGGTTTTAAGAGACCTCCGCCCTTAAAAGACACTGCTCAAATAAAGAGAAATACATTATAACTAACATTATTTAGAACTGAAATAAGAATAAAATGAAAACATTGATCATTTGGGCTCCTATTGCTTTGAAAGGGCTGACACTTCTCTTCTGGAGTACGACAGGAGGTACAGGTCTTCTTGCGATATTCCTGCTGAAAACTTCCAACTGTGCTGAACCATCCCTCCCTCCCGACACTCTGACCTTCACTCTCTGACAGCAGGTGTATGCCTACTGAACCTTCTCTTCTGTGTCTCCCTGCAACCAACATGAAGGCATGAAGTGCAACTGACAAAGGTGGAGTAGAAGGGTCAGAGGTCATCTTTTGACCTTTGCATCCTCCTTGATCTTCCAAATCATCAGCTCCATGCAGGCAGACGCATCTTCGCTCGAGTCATGGCCATCCACTGCAAACACATGAACAAATGACAAAAGAATTGTTTTTTTTACCTGAATACTTCATTACTAAACTTGTAAAAAGTTACAGCAGCATGGCAGTTTCCATTTGACTACAACATTAAAGGATAAGGTTGGTGATTTTCTATATTTTTCTTACTGTCAACAAATCTTGTGCAGAGCCAAACCAACAATTGATTGATGCTACTTTCATGTGTCCATCCAAAGCCTGATATATCTTGTTTCTCTGTGCCTTAGACCTCTGTTGTTTTCCAAAAACTATTAAAAAACGCATCAATTCCTTCGCCCCGAAGACAAAGGTTACTGTAGTTTGTTTAGAAATGACTCCAAAGACTAATAACAACAATCACATTTTCACTCTCAGGAGAGTAGTTCCTTGTACGGCAGACGTTTACAGAGCTTTGCTAGCTTCTTGTTCTTCATATCACAACCTCTTGACTTTGTGCTAAAGGTCTTTGAGAAATTCACAATGTAGCACAAAGTCAAGAGGTTGTGATATGTAGCATAAAAAGCGAGCAAAGCCCTGTGAATGGAATCGTGTTCCTGCGCATATGCAGTGGCGTCTGCCGTACAAGGAACTACTCTTCTGAGACTGAAAACGTGATCGCTGTTATTACTCTTAGGAATGTTTCTAAACACACTAACTAACTAATCTTTGGAGCAAAAGAACATTATGGCTCATTGACATGTTTTTAATAGTTTTTAGACAACAACGAAGGTTTACAGCACAGAGGAATAAGATACATCAGGCTTTAAATACATACAAAATACTTTTAAGTAGGATCAATTCATCGTTGGTTTGTTGACAATAAGAGAAACATAGAAAGTTGCCAGTGAAATCCTTTAACAGTAGCACAAAGCTCAACTAACTTTCTACTATCTTATAACAGTAAACAACATAAGTGAATTAAAAAGACAATGTTGTGTTGACGTTATTAATGGTGTTTAAAAATGATCACAGCTGTAAAGCAGTGTTAAGGTTCAAGTATGTGAAGAGGAAGAGATGAGAAAGGATCCTTAATAAAAACGCGACACTGTTACTTTTCAAAAGCGGCTGCTGCATCTTTAAGAATCTTTTCTTCTTAAACTGTTTTCATTAGTCCTAAACAGAACTTAATATTTTAGTCAGATGTTTCAACTAGTGATGAAGAATCAAGACTTTGAGGCATTTAATCGACTGCACCGAAAATCAGCTCAACACTTGAGTTAAACACAAGGGTTTGCACAAGTGTGACATCTGCTGGTCACATGGTTGTAGTGCAGTCAAATAAAACTTAATTAATGAGACTGGATCTATTTCTATAGATATGTGATGCCACACCTGCATATTTATTTCATTTAGTTTGAAAAATATTCTCTATTTGAAGTAACTTTAATCTCCTTGGACTCATTCTATTGGACTTAATTCATTTATTTATCTATCTATCAGGGACAACACACTTAAATTAACATCAATATGATGTAAATGTGTCAGATTTAGCCAAAAGGCTCATTTTCATTTGCAGTCCCTGGGCTGGTTGTTGTTATACATTAAAAGAAACAAACAAGACAAACAAAAAGTTGACAAAATAATAGCAAAACACACAAAAGAGGATACAGTATAAATGAATGGAAACCTGATTAAAAAAACAATAAAGCAGGGACGCATAAAAGCACTTAAAAGAACTGAACTTAATATTGGACTTAAATTACTATTATTAACCTAATAGAGAAATTTGTCACTGCCATTTTCTCTGCATCTCCATCCATCCAGAGATGATCCAGAGGTTATCGTACTTACATGTTCTTTTTCCTTTATGTCCTAAGTTTTTTCGGGGGAGTTTTCCACAGACCTCTAAAAACTCAGCTTTACTCTGACAGTACTTTTGTTGAAGATCATGTATGTGTAACTTGGCTGGTCTGGTTCTACAGGTGATGCTTCAATTAAACTGATTCAACACATAAAGACTGATGAATTAGTGGATAAATCTTTATTTGACTGTTGTGTACATTCATGGAGGTAGCTAAATGTTCTGGAGATACATGGGAGATGGTTTGTTTGTGTAACTAGTGTCATGATTTGTAAATGATTTTTATCCTAATGAATAAATAAGATAAAATAAAAACAATACATTTTTAAAAATATGGATGGTTTTCCCTTATTTGAATCCTAGAAATGTTATAATTTATGTAATTGTTTTAGCCCAAATTATGTTGCTGTGCTAACTGAAACATCAACAACGATAATAATAATAATAATAATAATAATAATAATAATAATAATACACAATTAAAACTACTCTTGCAATAAAGTTTGTAACAGTAATATTACAACTGCTGCTAGTTCTGTGTGATTTTTTTCTCACCGTTGTCCTGGATGATGCGTTTGAGGTGGTCGGCCATCAGGTTCTTCAAGGCACGTTTGTAGGGTAAGCCAAGGCGGTGAGGGAACACGATGGCTGTGTCTACAACTGAACTGTGAATAAGCTGGAAGAGATACAGAAAGAGAGAAACAGAGAAGGACAAAGAATTACATCAAGTGTTTTACTTTTATTTCAGCCCAGTCTCATAAATAAAGACTTTGTGTTTCATCCTGTTAACAAGGCCGATACAATGTTTTCTCCAGTTGTGCTGTACATGAGTGTTACAGGCATAGCAATACTATAAAAAGGCCTACACAAACATAATGTGTCTGTTAGTTTCATTATTTTAATAAATGAAATTTGTCCACATAGGTTACTGAGTGTCTACACAACAGTGGTTCTCAAACTTTTTGGCTGTTTTCATATGAATTAGGTAAAGCATTCTGTATATTGTTCTTTGACATAAATTATATTTTTTTTATTTTTTTTTACTAATGTAATGATGTACAGGTTAACAGTACAGTCCAGTCAATGTCTGCCATTTGCCGGTTTAGTTATTAATAAAGTAGCAAGAATAAGAGCCATAGTTGACAGTGAAAATGTAAAAAACAAACATCAATAAATAAATCATTTAATGTCATTGTTAATTGCTGGTTATTGTAAGTCTACACGGGACCTTCATGTTTATAATTTGGCTAATTTGTGATATTTGTTGTGATACTGTATTTAGAATCATCATTTCCTTTGGAAAACAGAAGTATATATATGTTATTAGGAGGATGGATCTATCACCTGTGCTGTAGTTACACAACAATGAACTTTCTAAAGGAAGTGATGATATTTTTGCAAGTTACCTACGTCATCTGAAAGCATACTTCATACTTTAAAAAACTGTGATTTATTTGGCGAAAGCAAAAGGAAAGTAAAGGTTTTATGCATGCTGCCTGGTGATATGATGATTCTGTACACGTCACAGCTACGAGCAGCAAAGAGAGACAAGAAGGGAATCATGGGAAGTTTGTCAGATTTTTCTCTATTATACTATAAATCAAATGAAACGCATCCCCAAACTGTCACATAAAGTTTTAAAGAGTAGACTTAGGCTACCTTGAGAGCCAGGAGGTCACTTTCCAGACTGTGTCCTATGAGGATGGACTCAGCGCTGAACATACTGAGCAGCACTGCCTGAACGTCTCTCAGGGTGATGGTGGAGCTCTCCAAGTCCTCCGCCGTCACACCTGAAAATCTGTCAATCAGGTACAAGATGTGCCTCCTTTACAACACTGTGATTGTTTCAAGGACCATTTTTAATGGTAAACAGTTGTACTTCTCACCTAAAGTAATTCAAGACAAGGCTACTACTAACAATTATTTGTTTTCCAGTTAATCTACGCATAACCGACGCCACCGATTTAGTGTCTAGTTGCAGGGGACGAACTCACCGTGTGTTGTAGTCGACCACTTTGCTCTCAGGTTTGACAAACGTGTCATAGATGACTTTCAGGTCGGAGTCAATAACCGTCACCCTCGTCAGCTCCAGGCCCTGCTTTGTGTAACACTATTTCCAGGAAGAAAAACAGGTGAATGTGATAGTGATTGTAAAATATAAACAACATGGCACTGGGTAAAACTGAAAAAATATTTTTTATTTAGTATTTAATAGTTAATTTCATCAGTTGACATCATGATGTACTGTACTATTTAACAATAAAAAAATCATGTTTTCACTGGAATTTTACAATAAGTTAACTCAAAATAAAAATAGGACTCTTGGGACAATTATTTTTAGTTTTCTGGGATGAAAATATTTTGAAAACCTGACTCACCATTTCACAGTCCAAGGCAAACACGCCTCCGTTGCCGTCTGGTGGTAGAGATTTACTGAACGTTGTGACGTAGCCGTCAAATGTCTCTTTACGCCCGTCCTGAACATGTTGCTGTGGAAATGTGAAATATTTTAAGTTAGGGGTTGTTTATCCAAAAAAAAAAAAACTTATATAGGCAGAAAACTACTTCAGTAATTGTAGTTATTCTAGAAGAACTTTATTTACAGTTTTTTGTGTTTCAACTTGAATGTAAAGGAATCAAGTTATGAAATGTCCCATTAAATGTCCACAGTAGTCCACTAAGCCGTTATGAGAACCCAGATATTTTACTTCTGAAAAAGCACAAGGGAAAATCTAAAAGCTGCGGCTTGAGCCGGATGTTACCTTTGCAACTTGGCAACCAGGAGAGCCCACAGCCCCAGAGCAGCAGCTGTAGATGGTCTCCCAGCCTCCAGCGACTGACGGAGAGGACGAGAGTCGGAAAGAGATGGAAGTAAATGAGAGTCGAGAACAGGAGGGGTGCAGGTGACAGAGAGTGATTTAGATTTGGTGGTATAAATAACAAGATAAAAAAATGCACAATCAAAATATTGATTTTTATTTACCATTCACACTAAATAAATACAAAACAAAGGTACCTTTATGTCTGCGCAAACGTCCCCAGTGAAAACCACATTCCTCTTTCCGCACACAGTCGCCGTTGACGTTGATTTTATACTCTGCACCACATCGGCAGCATATCTTGGTGAATGCTGGTAAAAACACATTACAGATTAGTCAGTCAGCTGAAAAAATCAAACTACATGTATGAATGTTAGTATGTGACGGCTGCAGGGCCTCTGCCGGGGCTTGTGTGTGTATGTCGCATGTTGTTGATTGTATGGAGGCCATAAGGGTTAGATAAGCAAAGACCTGCCCAAACCTGGTAGTTTGGAGGCTCCTTCTCCCCTCACACCACGTTGTTATGTTGCCGTTTTGATTTTCTGTTTAGTTTATTTATCTTTATTTCAGCTGGCCTGGTCGGCTGCTGAATTTGACATTTCTGATAGCTTTGTTGAGTAAAATAAACCTCTGTTAAATAAAATGCCTTTCTGTTAACCCTCATGTGTGTATTTCCCTTATTTGTTATAGTAAATAGTGTTAGAAATTAGAAATGAGTAGGTAATTATCAACAATGAGACATCTCTGGGGTCATGTAGTTGCTTACGGTCTGCGATGGCCTTTTTCTCTGGGAGGTTGTACATGATGGCCTTGCCGGGGGCCTCAGGGTTCGTTCTCGGGTATCCATGCTCCTGGAGCTGCTCGTCTGTCATCAGGTACGGCTTCAGCTTCCTGTACAGTGCGGCTCCTGCACAGGGACAGAACAACAAGTAAAACAAATGTCGTCTTTGTGTAATAATGTCATAAGAAACAGAAATAGTTGGTGGACACAGTTGTGGTGGAAGATTTTTACAGCTTTTTTTACCCAGAAAATGTTGCGATATATGATATATGTGGTTGCATATCAGAGCAGCAGAGAGCTAAGGATTTATCAATTAATTTCCTGTTCCTGATCGACTAAATCAACAATCCTTCTAAAAACACAGGTCTTGTAAACATGCTCCCTCTGACGTGAGGTCATGAGGAGGTACAGTAGTTTGCAGTAAACAGGACCTGGAGGTAGTCACATGGCAATTTGAATAGTTTCATTTTTAGTGTAAAAGCCTCAACAAATCTCTGAGTAAACAAAAGGAGACAGGGGGTTGAAAATGTCTACGAGTCTTTACGTGACACAAAGACTCTTTCAGTTCCTTCTCTATTTTTGTTTTCCTTCTCGTCTTTTTCATTTCATAAGAGGTGAATTCTGGATTTTTGTTACTAAGCAGCATGATAGGAAAAAACGGGAAGAAAAACAAATGCAGCAAAAACTGAAGTGTGTCAAAAAAAATTCCAATGAAAACATATTTTAATCATCACAATTAAGGCACCTTGTGGGAGTCATAAACAAAACAAAATAGGAGAACGAAATAAAATGAAAACCTAACAAGACCCTCACCGATGAGTTTCTCCTCCTGCTGTTTACCCATCCTGTTGACAGTGAAGCTGGTTGTTGCAGCCAAACGACCTCCCAGAACTTCCTCATGGGACTGGACCCTCCTGCTAGTGGCTGACCCGGGCTCCTCTGTAAACAACACACACACACACACACACACAAGTTACCACTGAACCCTCAATACAACCATTTATTCTCTGCTTAAACACCATTTCATGCTCATATATGCATATCGACATAAACTGAGAGGCTTAAAATTATCATTATACATTTGACACATCTGGTATATTTGATGCTATTCTTGGATTTGTGTAGATTTTTTGTTCATGCATGTAAACAAAAGCAACATATACATACCTACGGGGTAAATACTGTACGTTATACTACACTTTTCTACTCTAGAGGACTTTATCACAGGACTGAGGTGACGTACTGGTGACAGGTGAGGGACAGGAGGTGCTCTTGCTGCGGAGCTTCTTCAGCGTGTTGACAGCTACGTTGAGGTAGATGTTCTTACTGTTGCTGCGGTCGTACACCAGTTTCTCCTCGTCGAGACCCTGAAACAAGAAGAATCAAACTTGTGTTCAAAACCACAACTTCTTCTACTGTGCAACTTACTGAAAGTCCCTCGACATACGAGAAAGAGTGTGATAAAAGCTTTCCATTTCTTAACTTTGCATTGTTTATAAGTTATTAGTTATGTTTAAACAGCAAATAGATGATTTTAAACCGAATCAGATAGCAGCTTAGGGTGCAGTTGCTGCTAAGAAGGTGTTAATTATATTTTTAAAAGCAAACTCAAGACCTACGTTTTTAGCCAGGATTTTAATTGAGTTTTATTTATTTTATTTATACGTTTTAGCCTGTTTTACTACTATATATATCCTTCTATTCTCTTTTTATTTTCTTGATTGTTTTCATTTTAATACCTTACTTCTCATTTCTAGTTTTACTCACCTTCAATACATTTCCTCTTTTAGTATTTTATTATCTTTTTTTCACATTTCACTTTAGTATTATTGTTTTATTTTGCTATTCTGAATTTTTACATTTTTATGCTTCCTCTTGTGTTTCCTCATTGCAAATTAATGAGCGTTATGATATCATATTCTCAGTTCCTGTTTTTTTCCTCTCAGTTCCTGTTTTTATTGATTCTTCTATTTATAACATTTTAGTCATTTATTGTTTTACGCGTGGATGGGGTTGAGGGTTGAGGTGTGGTGGTGGTGGTGCACTTTGTGTTACACTGTATTTGCATGAAAAGTGCCGTACAAGTTAAGTCTGATTTATTGGTTACTCATACCATCTGGAAGGCGATGTCCTCTGATGGGCAAAATTTGACACATTCGTCTATGAAAGCGTTGAGGTAGCGCTGGCGGATGTTGTTGGGCACTTTGGCCCCAAACTCGATGGGGATGACAGGGCGCTTCATTGAAGTACTCTGACAAAGTCAAAACAGAGAGAGAACATCGACAGTAAGTCACATTTCACAGATTAAACATCTTGAAAGGCGGTGCCTCTGCCAGTAATCGTCAAGGTTATGCAGGGATAAGCAGAAAAAAACAACAAACTTTCAGAAAAAGAATTAGTAATAAACATGGATAAAAGATGTGCTTGCAGCCTGGAATTTTCAAAATGTGTAAAAGACAAACGGCAGCTATAAGATTGTAGTGAGTGACTAATTCAGAGAGTTATAGAAGTCAGTAGATACCTTCATGGTGGGCGTGTGAGCCACTCTCTTCTGTGTGGCGGTGGACATGGTCTTGGACAAGATACCAGCTGTGGTTTGAGCCTTGACAGATTGATGGGTCTGGCTGGGGGTTAACACTCGACTGCTGGCTGGTTTAGCATCTGCAGAGCCTAATGTAGCCAAACACACATATATATACACATGATTTCATTCTAAAAACAGTCAAAACATTTCAATTTCTATCCATCAGAGAGAGGAGTTTGAGACCATTACATCTACTTTTTAGTAGTAGAAGTTATCATCTTCACATATTAGGAAATTATAAGAGTGAAAACAGTATTTTTTTAAACTTATTTTTACTTATTTAAAAATAAAAATAAAAGCCAGATCCTGCTACAATATAAAATAGTGGATGTGTTCATACTTGTTTTGGAGGATGACATCAGTGGGTTGGGACGGTGCGCTATTCTCTTCCTCTCTCCAGAAGAACTGGGACTGGAGATCTGTGAGGCAGCTTTGACTGAAGCAGAGAGCTGAGCAGCTTGCTGCTGCGCCATCTGCATACGCTGGTAACAAACCTCCTGGGCCGAGGGCCTCTTGTACGGTCGCACCACAGACTTAGAGGGTGCATCAGTCTGACAAAGAGGAATACATTTTATTAAAAAAATAATGTGTCATTCTTGGATGGCCCGCACAAATTATTACAGCCAGGATGTGATTTGCCAGGGGTGTGGTGGGAATCCCCCCCCCCTCTGGTCTATATATTGCTGTCTCTGCTGAGTTAATTTTATCCCCGGTGGGGACATTTATCCCCCTCATAGTGATTTATGGTGCTTCACTGATAGACCATATAAAATATCTAAAATAAAAATATGCTATTTAAAAAAATCTAAGTAAAGCGCAGCAACATGAGAACAGTCATTATTGCAAACAACATTAAAATCAGAAATAGACTTTGAGACTTTAGAAATGACATCACATCTAGACTACGTGATGACTCAGAAAATAGACCGGGGGTTGCCTCCTTCCCTGCCCGGAGATTTGCAGAGATGTGGGTAAAAGAGGGGCGACACACCACGGATGACCCCTCCACAGGAAAGCATAAATAGAAGATAGAAGTCTGTCATCAAGGCATCATCATAGCTGAATTAAACAGTGACTAAGAAGAATGACATTAAGTGTATTGGCACGTCTGGCCGAGTGGCGCTATCCACAGTACTGAAAGGAGCGTTGGAGGATCTGATTCTGGCATGTTAAATTAGCATTTAAGCTTTCGTTTTGTCGTATACGATCACATCTCCTATGAGTCCGCATGAGGAAAGGACAAGGCATGAACTTGACATCACATCCCTGTGAGTGAAAATATCGCCCTACTTGATGAATTGATTTTTTTTTTTTTTTTTTTAAATGGATTAAAATATTCCTGCAAATGCAGTGGTCAAGTTCAAGTTTCATAATTGTTTTATTAAAGTTCATAATTACTTTATAAGTGTTACTGGAACAGCTGCAAGAAATAGCCTAACAGGCTTCATAGTCTATATACACCCACTGTGGTTCTCATTTTTTTTCATGAATAAATGTTTCAAAAACATCCTCTCTGATTTTTTCACACATCGCACCCTGATTAACTCTATGATGGTTTTGATGGACACGTACAAAAATAGCAGCTTAAGTACACAACTCTTACCTCCCTGTGGCTTCTTTAATAATGTGAATAGATTATAAGTACAACTGAAAATCAGGACAGAATTCTGTATATTTGCTCTTTTACAATGTGTATTATGGCTGCAACTAGTGATTACTTTCTCAATTGTCTATAAAACAAAAGAGAACAGTGAGAAATACACATAACGTCATAGATCCAAGGTAAACTTTTCAAATGTCTTACTTTGTCGGATCAGTCTGAACAGTCTGAAACATGAAGAGCAATGCTCATAATGTTCACATTACATATTGTGATGTGTATGTTTCATTTACTGTTACTACAGATTCTGTATTTCTATGCCTCTTGTTATGATATTTTTTAGTTTAATTGGTTGCTGTACATTCATAATAGACATAAAACAGGCTCATATTTTCAACATTGATCAATGCTTCAACAATTCAGTTCTGATCACTTAAGAAACACCAAATACTGATATTCAAACTGTATCATAAATTGTGTGATTATATGAAATAGTTCAAATTTTATATGGCCAAAATGAAACCCTACAGACTGGGCCTTTAATGAAGCTGCCATAGACAGCGTATTTCAGAGAAAGTGATGGCCTATTGATCAGACAATCACATCTCTGACTGTCTGCTTAGCCCATGAACTCCGTGAAAACACTGACAGCTGGTTGCTTACTGTCAAATCGGATGATGCATTTAAACAATCTACAGTGATTGGAAAACCCCAGCTCCTTGTTTACTTTCAATATTTTTTATTATGCTTTTACTGTTTGTTTCCTTGTTGGCTTTGATACCTGTGTGAACTTTCTGAATAACTACCTGCACTTCCTGCTCTGAACACCAGCAGATTCTGTTGTGTCGTAATCTGAGGGGTTTTCCGTCGCTGCCTTTAACTCTCATGTACGTGCTTGCAGAGACAGGCTGTACGTTTCCAGTACAGAGCTGAGAACAACTACTTCCATTTATGTTCCTGTCAAATTCTCCTCATAGATTAAAATATAGATGTATTGCACATTTGCTTTTTCAGAATATCCAGGAAAACTAAGAAATATTTGATGTGAATAATTTCCTTCAGGATTATGATGCATTATATATTTAAATGTAGAATTTAGGTTCCCTAAAAAAATGGGGTTTTTTTAACAACATGCACTTTTGTTATTCTGAGGATGTCAAATATGCTATCTCTTTACAGAACAGAAGCACAACTAAACAGTGAAATCTGAGTTTTGGTAGCAACTAAATAACACATGAGAAAATTGATGAAGTACAACAACAGATGTTTAATCCAAGTAGCTTTTTCTCAGGTTTGACTTTAGTCAACCATGTCATCAACTTATCTGACCATCAACCTTTCATCGTATGGGTCAACAACTTGAATTAAATAGTTAATAGAGAACAGACTCAACTATTTAGTGAACTCTTTACAGCCCCTTGTCCCATTAAGAAGAATGGGAAACAAACAAACTTTGCTGAACATGCATAACTTGTATTGCCATGCAACAACATCACGCAAGGAGAAGTTAAAACCAACAGTGATGACTCATTTTACTTGTAAGGACCAGAGCTATTGATATGTTGTTTGACAGCGAGATAGGCTAATCGGTACATGTACAAGCCTCATTTAAACATTGGGCAGAGCTCTGTTCTGCTGAGACTAATGGGGTTGAAGCAATAATGACAAAACCGCTTCTCGCCCAAAAGGACTGTACGCCACTGTGAGCAGATTTTATAATGTCCTCCTCTGATAAAGTTGGATTTTAATAATGAATGATTTGTAAGCAAGCGTGATATATTAAAGATGTTCTGAATTTCTGCATCCTGTAAAAGTTTTATAGGTGTTTCATCCCTGACTGGCTGACCTCAATTTGCCTTGTGATACCATGAGGGAAGAGAAGCAGAAAGAAGTCAAGGTGACAAACTTACATTTCCTTTGGCAACAAAATGGGAGACTCTCTTCTTCTGACCGGGGAAGAGAGTGGTTAAAGTGCTCTCTGTGCCTTTCTCCTCATCTGAATCCCTAGAGGGCTGAGAGGGCACAACATGACATCATTTATTCAATCGTATTGACTGGCTATGAGGTAAATAGAAAAAGGCGACAGCATGGCGAGACGGGTAACAGCAATACCTGCTTAGCTTGCCTTCCCTTGTCTTCCCTCTTCACATCCTTAGATTCGTTGAAGATCCGCAAACACTCCTCCATGGGATCGGAGTCGAAGTCCAGATCGTCCTGGAAACTGGAGAAGTCCATTCCGACACCGTCGACCTCGTCCTTATCTGCTCTGCTGCCCTCCACGCCGTGGTCACCCTCGTCCTCGGAGGAAGACGGAGTCAGCTCTGACGCTTTCCTCTTGTTCAGTCGACCCCTCTTTAAAGCGTCGGCGGATTTCCTCACCAGCACTTCCTCCGCCTCTTCGTCGTCGTCGTCCACCTCCATCGGTTCGGCCTCCTCTGGACTCTCATCTCCGAACAGATCGGCGTGGCTCAGACTCAGAGTTCTCCGTTTCTGTTCGGGTTTTTTCCCGTTTGATGAGCTGATGCTTTGCTTCAGCTTTTCTTTACTGTTTGCGGAACTCCCTTTACTGTTACTGCTCCCGCTACTAGAACTGCTTTTAAGTTTCTTCACATCTTTTTCTCTTTTATTACTATCAAGTTTACCATTTTTGTGTTGCCGATCTTTATATTTGCTGTGTTCCTTTTCCTTGTCTAAGATCTTGGGTTTCTTGCTTTCCTTTGCACTATTTTCTGTATCCTTATCTCGTTTGCTGGAGTCAGTTTTTACCTTTTCCACAGCTTTGATCTTATCCTCACTTCTCTTGTCTTCTCTGTGAACTTTATCACTTGTCTTAACCTTAACCGTGCTTTTCCTATCATCTCTCTTTCCATGACTCTTGTTCTCCTTCTTTGCAGAGTCCTGGCTTGAGTTTTTTAATGACCCTTTATCCTTACTGCTGCTGCTGCTGCTACTCTTACTATTTGATGTTTTGTTAAGTTCCTTTTCAAGTTTATGCACTTTCTCAGATTTGCCACTTTTCTCCTGACTAGTTCGACTAGCCACCTTCTTTTTCTCCATGTTGTTCTTTAGTTGAATATCTTCCTGGATGTCTGAGTCCTGTGCCAAATCGTCTTTATTCCTCTGTGTCAGTGCATTTAGCATACTTTTAGTTCTTTCTTTTCTGTCCTTCCCCGCAGCATCTCCAGCTGACCCACTGTTGTTTTTTCTCTGCTGGAGATTACTAAGCGAGGTGGGTCGATACTCTGTTCCAGAGCTCTCCCCGTCAGAGTCAGAGAAAGTGTACTTTTTTGTGTCCACACTCTGCTGCTGTGGTTTTTTCACAGCTATGACATACTCCTCATCTGACAAATCAGACACTGGTAGTCTGTGCGCCTTGCTCCCCTCCCCCTTAACAGCATGTGCACTCTCGCTCCTCTTGCTCTTCCCTGCGATTCCCGCTGAATAGTTGGAGAGCGGGTCATACTCCATGTCTGTAGATGGTTTGGAATTGTCCACGGTGTATTTACACTTAGAGGAGGATGTGCTGTTTGAGTACTTTGGGCTGGGGGGAGGAGAGGGAAGTTGGTGTGTGTGTGTCCGAGATGGAGGCTTTTTCAATGAAGTGGGAACATACTCCATTGAGTTACTATTGCTCCCCTGGTTGTCTGAATCCAAGGTGTACTTACTGCAGCCAGGGGTGGGATTATACCCTCCTGATGTCATCTGATAACTCCCAGGATCATAGGCCGAGTGTGAGGATGCTGCTGCTGCTGCTTGACCTTTGCCAGCATCAGATGAAGACAAACCGGTGCTCCCGCTGGGTTCATACGGTTCGTCCCCGATCCGAGAGAGCTTCCTCTTCTCCCTCTCCACCTCACTGCGGACCTCCTCGATGGCCTTGTTGACCAGCTCCAGAGCACCGCTGAGGTCTCCCGAGGCAGCCGGCTTCCCATTCTGCTGCTCTTGAGGCCTTACAACTTCTGGGTTGAATGGGTCATAACCTTGTTCTGCAGGGATGCAAAACAAACAGCCTTAATACATTTGACCAAAACAACTTTAACTCAAACTCAGCTACTCGCTTTCAACTAGGGATGCACCAATCAAATCCTCTGGCCTCTGATACTGACCTTATTCAGTGGAACATGTATCAGCCATAATGTGGCTGATGCACACTAATTCATCATTGTAATTAGAAAATTTACTTTCTGCTAGTTAGATTCATTCAGTGATGACAAACTCCTAACAAAAATTTTGTGCCACAGCAATTCCTGGAGTGGTATACTGTCGAGGTCTTAGTTAATCAATTGACAGCGAATGAATCAGCAACCATTCTGATAAATCAATTAATCATTTAAGTCATTTGTAAGCAAAAATGCCAAAGATCGAATGTTTCCAGCTTCTCAAATGTGTGTCTTTGCTGCTTTTCCTTGTCTTACATCATAGTAAATTGATTCTGTTTGGGTTTAGAGAGCTGATCCCACAACATAAGACATTAGAGGATATGAACTTTGATCTATGAAATTGTGATGTGCATCTTTAACGGTTCTCTGTTGTTTTATAAACTAAACAACTAATGAATTAATCAAGAAAATGATAGTCAGAAAAATCAAAAATTAAAATAATTGTTAGTTGCTGAATGTCTTATTTATCAAAAAATGCTCTATGCAGTGAGATAGCCGTTTGGGACGTTTGGGGAAAAGAGTGAAATGGTATTGGATCCGATTCTGGACTCAATATTGGTAACACTTTTATCCAAATCACTTCACAATTTTGCCTCTCATTCACCCATTCACATACACACCAAAGGCAGCGAGCTACCATGATGCTGGCCAAACCATAAGGAACAATTTGGGGCTCAGTTTCTTGCTCAAGGACACTTCGACATGTGGAGCCTACCCCTGATCCTGCACAGGAGGGATCAGGCAGCCAACATTGCAATTAGTAGAAGGCCCATTTTACCTCCTGATAGCCAAAACAGAATCCCTACTTACAACCACATCTCATCGTCTTCCTCAGATGGACAGAGTTTGCTCAGCTGTCGTGGAGATATAGCTCAGTTTTACAGTATCAGAAAATGCACTGAGCTATCTCCATGACAACTCAAAAAAGTTAATCTGCTGAGGAGCACTGTTAAATGTGGTTAAAAACTGCGGAAAAAGCAAACTACTTTTTCCAAGGTCAAGAATGAGCTTTTATACCAAATTCTACTAAAGCATCATTAAACTGAGAACAATATATGTGACTGTAACAAGCTCAGGTGATCTCGTTTTACATGGATGATTCTCTTGAGAAGTGAACATGATAGGATGTTATGTACTTGTGACAATTTTATTTATATTTCAATTACAACCTCTTTGTCTCCTCACTTCAACATTTAGCCTACGTTTCAAAACACTTTATAGTTGAACTAATGGAGATGCAGTTTTCGGTTTCTATGCTTCACATATCAGGTACAAACTCCCAGAAAACTTGAGATCTGCTGCAACTCTCAGTTCTTTTCAATCAAGGCTGAAGACTTTTCTGTTTGCTGTTGCCTTTCATTAAACTGAATTGGAGATTTTTGACTAATATCTTGCACTGCAACTTTTATTCTCCTGTTTTATCTTGTCTTATTCTAATTTAGCTCATTTTTATTTTCTATTTGAATCTAATTCAAATCTAGTTTAGTTTGAATCTAATTTAAATTGTATTCAAATGTGTTTTTATACTGTCTTGTGTTTCCTTTACATTCTGTCTTGAATACATTTAATTGCCAAGAGGGGGAGACATTGAAAGAAAGATATGCCAAAGGGAGCTCTACTGGACTGACACTTAAGATACACTTCAGCCTGCAGGCCTCAAGGATTTTGATATGTGTGTCATGCTGTAAAATGTTTCTTTTCTTCTAGTGTAGAATTTGGGGTCTATGGTTCATGATGGCCCTCATCTGATACCCCTCCATATCTCTTTATTCTCTTATAGTTCTCTGTTTTCTTATAGATCTGGGGATCTGTGATTTATGATGGCTTACTCCCTCTCAAAACCCCATTTACTATGTGATGAAATATTATATATGTATGGTACGACTATAAAGGTGCTTGCTGGGTGTATATGTTTTTTCTGTAATGCCCATATTCACTGTGTCCGACCCCTATTTTGTATTCTACAACAAGTCCGTTTGTATGCCTCACAGTACTCCATCCAGTGCTAAAAACTACAATTCCCATGAGGTGGAGCTTCTACCACCACGGTGTGCATTAGAATGTGTTTGGTTATTTTTTACTTGTCTGTCCATTATTGACTCATGTATGCTCTGATGAAGGTCTGATAGACCAGTGTTTTTCAATCCTGGTCCCGAGGCAACCCTGCCTTGCATGTTTTAGATATTTCCCTGCTCCAACACACCTGATTCAAATTTATGGGTCGCTATCAGGGTTCTGCAGAGCTTGATGACGAGCGGATCATTTGAATCAGGTGTGCTGGAAGAGGGAAACATCTAAAACATTAAGGGAAGGGTTGGCCCAGGACCGAAAAACACTGTGATAGATGGAAAGTTCAAAATAAAATGAAACACTGCATAGATCATTGATGCTTCCAGCACCTTGATGCCTTTATGTTTTATGTAAAGCACTCTGAATTGCCTTGTTGTTGAAAGGTACTATACAAATAAACCTGGCTTGTTTATGTTAGTGTCGCGTGAGTTTTTGGTACCATTTTTATGCGTCATTTTGTTAATAGACATTCGTAATGTCTAGTTTTTTAAAGTTACTTATCTATCATATGCATCTGTTATTGTTGTGTTCCTGCTGTGACGCTTCAATTTCCGTGGGGAAATTTGCGTGGGGTAAACACAGGTTATCTTATACTTCCTTGATATATTAATAAATTAATAAAGTGCATGAATTGTGGTTGCTTGCACAGTGCAGCTGACATAAACAGAAAACCGTTTCACACTGTTTTGGTTTCATTTGCCCTTTTTCGACACATTTTTATCGCCTTAGTCCAGTCCACACACGTCCTTTGCGAGGTAAGATCACATTAAGGTATTCAGCAAAGCCTGAGTTAGTGAAAATACTAGCTATAATCACCTTTCTGTGCCGAGTGAAGCTTTTTAACATCGGCTGCTGCTCCGTAGGAGAGCCGCCTCTGCTGGCTGTGCCTGAAGTGACAGTACGGTCTGTTACACCCATTTCTGCTGCCTTTGCTCTCGCTGTATTCCGTGTAAAACGGACAGTCAATCCCTCGGAAGAAGCCGGTGGATCTCAGCATTATTTCCAGATGTTGCTCTCATGCCCGCATGAACTCGCTTGGCCCTCTTTTTCCGCGTCGTTTTCGTTGTACAGCAAAAGCTTGAAGGGAGCGACGGAACAATAATAACGTCCCTACGGCGCCATGTTGGATTGGTCGGGGAAATGAAGTCTCGCGTTAATTCACACGTGTCGCGCTCGGCTACGTCACGGAGGATAGATAGTAAACGGCTAACGGTCGCTAGCGGTCCCCAGCTAACAGTCCAGTTTGAGCTAAAATGTAAAACGTAACGCAGTAGCGTTATGCTCTTAAAACTCACACTGGTAAAGAAAATACTCTACCAGGTTGGTTACAAACAAAATATATATGCTTCATATTAAACAGCCAAAAATTCATGGAGAATTAATCATGTTTCTCTTCTTTCAGCTTGAATATAATTTCATGGCTGGCCTTCAGCTAAGCTAATAGACACACCTGGGTGTGCTACTAAAATATATGTTTAGATAAACAATGTTTTATCTGTGCAATTAGCTAAATTAAAATGACACAAGTGTTAAAGTATTTTTATTTTACAGGAACAAAGAGGAGAGCAGTCTGGTCTTGAAGTCTTCGGGGTTAAACACCAAGAATAAAAGCAAGTATGGTTCAAGAAGTGCAGGAAATGTGCACATGAAAACCTTATTTGTATGGCACTTATATATTTAAAAAGAAAAAAAAAAAAAAAGTGCTATACCTATATTAACCCAAAGAGACTGATGTAAAATTACCACCCCCTGCAAAAAAAAAAAAAAAAAAAAACCCTGAACATTAAAGATAAACCAACGGAAGCACATAAGGAGTGATTCACATAAAAGCCCATCCAAGTGTGTTTAGAGGGGATTTAAAAGATTAAACTGATTTAGCTAGGGCAACTTCCTCAGAACATGGAGAAAGTGCAGTCACCTTTAAAAGGGATGATGCACCCTTTTAACAGCAGACATTTTGACTTATCAAAAGCAGGAAAAGCACAGGTGGAATTAACACTGATGATGGCTGCATTACACTCGCATTCACTCAGTGACGTAGCTTACTGGGACAATGATACACCATTTACACCTGAGCTTTTCCTGCTTTGACAAGTCAAAATGTCTGCCATGAAAAGGGTCTATTTAGTGGTAAAATGAACAGATTACTTATGAGTTACAGTAGCCTAGTCACACATGAAACTGGCAGTGACCAAACAATTGTTTTCTGGCTAGATTAAAACAAAAATACTTAAAAATGAGACTTTTATACATTTACTCAAGTTCATGCAAGTTAAATCTTTGTCTTCAGCAGACAGAAAATAGCATGTAGAGCTAGAAAACCATACCACTCATCCCTGTAGTTCACATTAAATTCAGGGAAGAATTCACTGACTCCCAATACATCAAGTAATACATCTACAATAACTAGATCTGTACCAAATGACTGAATCAGAACAATGACACAATGTCTTTGTTCCTATCAAAAATCAAAGATATCCTCAGAGTTAAGAGGGCTTTACAAATACTTTCTGAAATGCTCCCCCCATACCTACCTCCAGCAGGCTCTCAAACTTCTACCAGGTGTCCAGGCTTTTTGTGCACTTCACACAGTCAGGTGATCCAGTCCCGATCATCAATCTCAGGTGTTTCTGAGCAGGTAATCAGTGATGTAGTAATTGGCACTTCAGATGTATGTTTCTTTTTCATCTCCACATGTTGTAATTGCAGGATTCTTTTTAAGCAAAGAAAGAGTACAGCAGTTATGCCAAATATTCCCAATGTCCTGACTTCTAGATTCTTTATCCAACAGTTAAATTGTTTAACAACATGAAATGTCGTACGTTTTTGGACTCAACTCTACCTCCATGAGCCTCTGAAGGGTAAAGTTATATATTTGCAACTTTGCTTTTTCTTTTTACACTGCTATTAATGAGTTTTAGGGCTGCAACTAACGATTGTTGTCTATCGATTAATCAGTCAATTATTTTCTCGATTAATCGATCAGTTGTTTGTTCTATAAAATGTCAGAAAATGGTGAAAAATGAGGATCGCTGTTTCCCAAAGCCCAAGATGACGTCCTCAGACGTCTTCTTTTGTCCCGACCAACAGTCCACAACTCAAAGATATTCAGTTTACTATCATAGAAACCAGAAAATATTCACATTTAAGAAGCTGGAACCAGAGAATTTGGACATTTTGTTCTAAAAGAATAATGCCAAACGATTAATTGATTATCAAAATAGCTGTCGATAAATGTGATAGTTGGCAACTAATCGATTAATCGACTAATTGACTAATTGTTGCAGCTCTAGTGAGTTTATTACTTTTAAAGTTAGTTTTTATCTCTTTTTTCCATAGATTTATCTTTTTCTTTATGTAGTTAATATTATTATTATATTTAAACCTTTTCACTCAATATTTACAGAGAGATATCCTTAACATGAAGCCACAACTGTGATTTACACATTTAACTATTGAAAATTTGCCCATCTGATATCACTGTTTAATGGAAAGTTAAAGTTGCCTAGTATGAAAAGACATGTCTCGAGATCATTTTAAAAGTATAAATGCTATCCAGATCAGCAAAATAGAAATTAATTTTATTTTTAATTTGTTTACAACACTAAGTGAGAAAGTATTTATATTTTCTAAATGACTATCTCCGTGCACAGAGCACAAGAAAATGATTAATTTGACCCTCTTTAGACCTGGAATCCTGTGATCCGTGGATCATACAAGGTTGATTTGTTCCCCCTTAAATGTAATGTTTTATATAATTAAATTGAAAGTTTATATCTTTTTCATATTTACTGACTAAACATCTACTTCACCGCATTACATCTGTGAAAACTCTCCACCAGAGGGAGACAAATACTGCAGTGTAGTTTCTCAGCGCTGCGCACATGCTCCCTAGAGATTGTACAGAAAACACACCACGATTGCATCATTTCATTTCCTCATGCCTTATGACGTTAGCAATGCGAAAATAAATGTTATGCAATCTATAAGGTTTCGGGTTTGTTTTGACTTTTGTTGAGAACCTTGCACTTTGTTTCTGTGTAAAGTACAGAACATCTACATTTCCAGGGAAGAAGAGAATGTTATGGATCACTGCGTTAAAGTATTACATTCATAGTAAAGCTGAAACAAGTAGTTGATTAATTGATTGACAAAATTAACATGTTCCACAGTTGATTAATCGTTTGTTTAGTCAAATATTTGGTGGTTCCAGCTATACAATGTAAGAATTTTCTGCCTTTTTTAAAAAAAACAAACTTTGATGTTATTTTAAATTGACAATAAACAAAACATCTGAAGACATCAGCTTGGGCTCTCAAAGCTCGTGATGAGCAGTTTCTACTATTTTTTTGATTTTTTTTTTAATCGATTTAATTAAATAAACTATAGATAAACTGATAAAATAGTTGTACATTGTTAGTTGCATCTCTAAACACTTATTGATGCTGATAGGATTTTATTTTATTCTCGTTTATATTAAGAATAATGTGCTTATTTCCATCTCTGCTCATTGGCTTAAATGTCAGCTTTGGACCAAACCCAGCTGATGTATTTTTAATTTTAACATCACCAGCAATGTTTCTACACAAATCTATTCAACATTATTACAGTCTACACAGCTGCATTTTAACAATACAAAGACAAATCCTAACCAGTATTAGTGTTGAAATGATTCACTGGCATTCAGTTAATTCAGCAGAAATCATTTCATATCTCCAGGGAGATCATGAGGTGGCACACAGGAGCCGCCGCCGCTCTTGCAGCAGGTTGCATCAGTCTCGTCAGAGCGAGCCGGTCTGCTGTGTAGAGCGCCCCCTCGGCAGCTCTCAGCATGACTAATGCAAGGTGAAACCAGTCACATTTCAGTGTGAGGAGACAACTGAGCTCATATTTACCAACAGCCAAGGACATATGTGATGAAGTCAGCTCAGATATCCGTGAGGGTTACTGATAAAGGAATTTACAGCACAGAATCAGAACGGCCTCAACCTTGGTTGAAAGATAAGTGCTGGTTAATGTGAAACTGGTGATACAGGATACAGGAAAGTGTACAAACCAGGGGAAGTACAGTTGTTTTCACTTTTATCACTTTCAGCCTTTCATTCTCTCAGAAACGAAATACAAAAGACGTCACAGTAATCAGACAGACAAGTGTGTAGTTTAAAAGCATTTTATTGCTCTTTTTTTCTTTTTTAGAAAAACAATACAAAATTCTGTAGCAACTGTCATAAATGTTGCCTTGAGTGAACTGCAATCATTCACATGGTACAGTAAAGTGCTTATTTTAAATCAAAATATTTTTTTTGTATTTAAAGGATGTATTTATTTCAAATTTCTTCCCATGAACACAATGAGCTTGGGGTGATTCAGACAGCGTTAAAATCAGGTGTCAACTCTCCAAAAAAAAAAAAAAGAAAGCCTAAGCTTGAGGACTGTTATCAACGTAGAAAGAATCGACATTTCCCCACACCGTGTCCATGAAACGAACTATTTATAAAACATTTGATCAATGTTGCTGGATTGTAAATGCTTTGCCTGTGGGCTACATTCAAATTGTGGGGAGGTTGATGGGACTGTCCATTTGAATGAATGACTGAATTTTAACACTTCCTTTACTTCAAAATGACATACAATATAAAAATTGAGAGGCGTAGGATATCATTTTGTCCCCTTCCCCCCAATAAAAGGCAGTCCAAAAACTACTGCCATTTGACAAAAAGTAGAAATGGTCATGACCAAGAAAACTCGTATTACACCATTCAGGATATTACAGAGTATGGCCAAAGTCTGTGCGTTTTTGAGTATCCAGCCCTATCAAAAAGTAGGGACTAACTTTTATGATGCTCAAAAAAAAAAAAAAAGGGAGAAAAAAGGCAGAATACTGAACTGTATAGGTATTTTCAAAACCCAAAAGATTGCCTTGATCATCAGCTTAATGCTTTTAGATTACTGATAGCAAAGTAGTTTCCCAAATGGAGAAGAAACAGCTGCATACACAAATTCAAGTAAGTCTTATTATAAGACATAAAACCCCATAACGATGCATCTGTAGAAAGGTTGTTTTTTTTTTGTTTTTTTTTCTTAGAACTATTACAGTGTCCTATTATCAGCATAATGGGTCCTTTCACACCAAGAGAACCATTTCCAGAGTACCGTTGCTGCATTGCTGGCAACAGGACATGGACAATCAGAAGATCCCCACTTCTCAGTGATGGATCATGCTCACATGTTCAATGTCATGACTTGAACCCTCTTTGGTGAAATGGCTACAGTGTTGTGAGACCTCATCACCAGTCCATTACCTGTCAGTTTCAGAATGAGCTTTAACTTAATCTGAACCAAAAAAAAAAAAAAAAAAAAAAGTTTTGATTATTGCCAACTCTTGCACATAAAAAAATAAAACTTAAAAACTTGCCTTCACTGGGCATGAACGCTCCAGATCAACTACACAAACTCTCGCCATCTCACCTCATACTCTGAACTTTTTTAAAAACATAAAACATTAAAAAAAACAAAACGTAAGGAAAACATCCGGTGTTTCACCTGAACTCAACAGCACCTGCATGAAAATCACCATGTAGAAAGTAAAAGCTTATTATTAACAGCCATACAAAAAAGGAAAAAAAAAAATATCAGTGTGGCACATTGACATGGAGTTTTCAAACATGAAAAAATAAGGTAAACTTAATACAGCTACACGTTTGTGGAAGACTTTTTTTTGTCATTTTTCTTTTTGTGGAATGTTTTTCCTTTTTTTCAATGTTTCTTTTTGTTTTTTTTGAGAAATCTCCTCTGCCTCTTATTTGTTATGAAAATTTGTAATGTCATTTTGAAAGGGGTGTCTCATCAAAAACAACAATGGTGAACCCTTATAAAGATGATGGTTCAAATAAATGAATCAACAAACGACACTTGGGTCACATTGGCCAAAATGTGCTTTTCAAACCCCGTGAGAGGGGTTCTAACCTTTACTGCCAAAATATTAAAGGTTAATCTAATGCATAAATTGATTTGTAGAAAAAAAAAAAAATTACAAAAAAAAAAATAAAAAAAAATCACAAGTTCTGGTTGTGGCAAGGGGACATGTCATGAACTCTTTACATTGAAAGGAACACTGACCCAATTTCACTTGTGTGGCCATTTAACATAATTAGTCTGTACCAGTATACCAGCTGGCCATTCATCATAACCCAAGTAAAATAGTTTATTCAATACTATTAGACTTGACTGATGTCTCAAACACTGAACGGTGTGGCCACTGATAATTTGGCATATATATTCATATAATATCAAACCGTATGAAACGGTGCAATAGTAAATCATGGCTGGCAGGGAACAGACAAACATTCGCTGCTCTAGGAGCATTAAGTGCATGGCCACCAAGCTGGATGAGTGCGTTTCATCTCTGACCATTTACAGATGAGGCTCAGTTGTGAGGAATTTATCTTAAAATGGAGACCAAAAAAAAAAAAAAAAAATCTTTGAAGAGTCCCCAGCCACACAATGGACCGCACCAGGCACGGACAGCATTGGCTTACAGCCCTTCCAACCCCTTATACTGAATCCCTTCAAGACAGGAACAGCCTTCATCTTGGGATATTGCATAAGCTTGTACGTATCTGCAGATGGGCCATTCATGCATATACATACAGGCAAACATTCCAGATAACTTAATTCACAGTGGATCCAGTTGTAATGTGGGAGCAGCACAACAGGTTGTCCTTTGGTGTCTGAGCTTAGTTTCTTCTGAACTGAGTTGTATGAAAAAAAAAAAAAAAAAACATAACTTAGAAAATACTTCTTTCTTTCTCTCTCTCTCCCCCATATCATTAACACCCCCCTCCCCCCCAACCTGGACGTGCACATATGTGTATTTGCTATTTGCAGGCCCTGGGCTGATGTGCTTCAGAAGTGCTGCAGAAGGGCAGAAGGCATTTTAGAGGAAGAGCTGCGAGCAGCATCTCCCTTTACAGCGAGGCAAGAAAGCCTGAATGGCAGAGGAACCAAGGCCAGCTAAAGTCAGAGAGAGGGGCCAGAATTAGGGAGGGAGAGTATCAGGACAGTCTTAGATCTGGACTTGAATCTTAACGGAAGGTCGGAGGTCCGGGTTGACAAAGTTCAGGCACAATCTCCCACAATAACGAGAGGGGCCAAGAGCTGACGAAGCTCAGCAGCAGAGACTGGCCCTCCCTTGGGTTGGCTGCCTCGCTGCCTGCGCCTGGCCAGCTTGGAGTTGGAAGGAGGAGAGAGGCGCATAGAAGAGCCAGCAGCGGTAACAACAAACGGGGTTTCCTGCTGCTGCTGTTCTTCCATGCCATCCTGTTCAGCCAGCTGCCGGTTCACGGCCATGGCTTTGTCAGCAAAGAATGTCAGATCCCTGGCATTGCTGGTTCTGATGGACAAAAGACAAAAATAGTCAAAACAATGAACAAATTAAATATTAAATATTTCAGATAAAATTGTCAAAAGGTGTGCAGTCTTGTATAACTAACGTCTTCTCACCTTTGATGCAAGATAGATGTTGGCAAAGTGTCAGATATACCCTGAATAAAAAGAAAAGACATGTTAATTAATCAGAGACAAAACCCTTACGTAAACAGAGAAGTCAAAGATATGCAGAAGAAGATCAGAGGTTTTAGACTTACCCCTTGCACCCAGGGGTGTTGTAGCACCTGGCTAGCACTCAGGCGGTTTTTGGCGTCCCGCACCAGAAGTTTGGATATAAGGTCTTTGGCACTTGAGGAGATGTGAGCCCAGTCTTTCTCTGGAAACTCGTATTTTCCTTCCTGGATACTCTCAAACAAAGTGTTCTGGAAATGAACATAAAAAAGACATTTTGGTTTAGGTTTCACTATTGTCTTGTGCAGGATATATAGGAAGTGAACTGAATGTTGTCTCAGAAGAAGAAGTGTGTAAAGGGCCGAACGAATGTGACACATTCTTACCTGGCAGGTGTGGCAGGGCTCCCCTAGTTCCCAGCCACAGTCACCGCCACAGCGGCCTACAAAGGGTGGATAGCCACTCAACATGATGTAGAGGATGACTCCAAGGCTCCACAGGTCACAGCGCTTGTCGTAAATTGTGGCCTCCTCACTGAAGGCCTCAACCACCTCAGGTGCCATATATTCTGCAGAGCCACACTGTGAAAGACAGAGGAACCAAAGTTTGTTAGCCCAGGGATGACAAAAAAAAAAAAAAAAAAAAAAAAAAAAAAAACAGTAACCAAAGCAGAGAAAGAGTACAGAGAAACATAATCTTCTCTCGGTTGCTGCACACATTCCTCAGTTCAGCTGATACCTCGTGGTTGAAAGTGTTAAAGCCTGGGGCCTACACATTTTCTGTGTGGTGGTGGTGGTGGTGAGGGGGCTATGTGACAGTCACATGCTTATCTGCAGTGATGTGTCCATTTTAAAATGCACCATACAGCTTTTCGTAATGTGTTAAGAACGCCTAAGTAGGAACATCGTGTGCAATTACATATCAAGGGTAGAGGAAGGGAGGGCTGTGCTATAAAGAGGCAGGTTAGTGTGGGTAGGCAGCAGCAGTGAGTCACCGCTCTGCCCATCCAACTGCACAGAGCCCAGCCAGAACAGGCTGAGGGCAAGGCTAGACTCAGCTCTGACGGTGCCTTGTTATGTAGCTAGGCAAGAAATTAGGCCAAACACTGAGCAGGGAAAAGAGGATTGGCTGTCCTGTGGAACCAAGACTGGGCTGAGCCCTTGCCGGTTACATAACTTGCAAACACAAACACCAAATGCTGTTTTAATACTTTAGGAACAGAAAAGAGGAGCAGGTCGTTAGTTCAACAGAACACCCAGATATTTGTGGGTAAGACTTTTCATTGTTGCCTCATTCTACTGACTTTAAAACAAGAACATTTGTTATATAGAATATATAGGAATTAAAAACATGTTTCATAGCAAGATTTTGGATTATTTGAGATTTCTAGAGAATATCCCTCCTTTGCTCAATCTGTTTCAAAACTGCAGCCCACAGTAAAGCAAGTTATTTTTTAAGTATTTGTCCACATCGCGGCCTACAGTCTGGCAAAACGCCTCTGGCCTATATCCTCCTTTCCATCTGTGAGCGAGCATGTTTACACTGAGCAGGCGTCTATTGTGTCCTAGTGTCCCAGTACCACATCCCAGCTGTCTCCTAACTCCTCCTCCGCCCTGCTGTACCCTTATGTAATGAAATTTCCTGCACAGGAATCTCTTCTCAGACAAAGCTGCTTCTGTCGGAGAGAAAACCCCAACCCCCAACAACATCACGTCTGGGACGACTGCCTCCACAGACAAGCCCCCAGGATCGAGGCCAAATGCAGCTACCACACACACAAATAAATGACACAAGTGCAAAGGATATTTTTGCATACCAAGGTGCCCTAAAATGAGAGGAAAGGTGATAGTTGCGCTATCAAAAGCAGCTATCAAAGCTAATCTTGTTTCAAAGCCACCCGAACACCACCAATAAGACCAGTCAGGGTAAAGATAGCCAGTGCAGGACCGCCTGCAACGGCCACTGATAAGAGCTGGGAGGGGGGGGCAGAGAAATAACATATCATGGCTCTCTGGTACAGCCTCTTATGGCTGTGTTGCAAATACCTTGAGAACTTGCATCAGTCACAGCCTCAAAGCTTCCTGCAAGCTGTAGATAGCTGCTGATCAGCTGCTGCTGTTAACGCAGGATTTGTTGCTATTGCAACCTGGGGCTTTCCTGAAACCATGTGACTAGTCAGACCATATTGACACCACTGATGACACACACCTCTGCTGTTTGTAAACTTCAGGATTATCTGAAGAGGCTTACAGGAAGACGACCTGTTCTGTCGTCATGCAGCTGCACCTGCATCTGCGACAAGAGTAGCAGTTCCTTGATTTTTTTTTTTTACCGTCTAAGCTGCTTGTATGTGGCACCTTCATCTTGAGTTCCACACTGTACATGAGCTTTGACATTTGAGCAGTCAGATTTATTTCATGCCGAACTGACAGACAGTCAGTCACTCGTGCAGAGTTCTTAGTAAACTAAAATTAGCTCTTTCATAGAAAGGTCCCTCTCCTATTCCCTGTGTCCCCTGTGACACTAGTTTATACTAGAGAGCACAAAAACATCCACACTAAACATACATTTTTAACAGCCCTTGGATAAAGTTGATTTACATAAGCAATAAATGCAACAGCACATCATATTGTGCAACAGCAACTGTAGGAATGTGGGTGACTGAGGGGGGCCGGGTGAGAGTGCCAAAGAGATGAAAATCAGATAACATTGTTCCTGTGATCAAGGCAAAGAAAACAAGCCAAAGCGCATGAGCAGACTGGGGTATTTGTCCCTCCCAGTTGCCCTCCCCCTCCCACTGGTCTAGCCAATCACATCTCAGTTGCTAGGTATAGGGGGAAAAGACTAAATTTTCTAGAACAAACCATGTGCATAGCCTTTGTATAAAGAACATAAAGGAAACGCAGAGCAGCACAAGCATGGCTGGGGCCACTGGGCGGAGACTATAAGCAGAGAGGGTGGATGTTTTTCTCTCTCATACCAGAGCAAAAAGGGAAATAGGGCAGAGATTGTGTTTTGATTTCATTGTAACCCTTCTTCATACCACAGGACATGGCCTTGTACAAGTCACAATGTGCTCCCTCCAGTCTTATTTTATTCCAAGGCTAGCACATTGTGTCCTATCCTCAGGCATTTTACTTTTCTTCCACTGAAATCTTTGCATTGGATTAAGTCTTGTGTTTGTGTACAAATTAGATTCATTGCACAACAAGACATGACTTGAGGATATGATTTAGAGGCTGGACAAATAATTAAAAACAGCAGATAAACTAATGGGTACACCCCACTTCAAAACACACACACACAGTTATTTCTGCTGAACATCAAGTTCATGTAGACTAAACACGTGAGGCCTCTTGGCCCCCAAAACCAACTGCCTTTCACATAGTCCTGGGATGATCTCCCCCATCCATTAGTTGTGTTAAAGGAAGATGAAGTTACAAGTGTTGAAAACCCCCCACCCACCACCGCCACATTCCTGCAGGCTAAACTGCTCTGTGTCACCTGCTCCAATCCATCTATGCAACCAACAGACAGTATGTGTTGACAAAAGTAAAAAGCGGGCCAGGTCAACTTTACCATTCTTCTTTGAGGTTGCAAGTGTCCCGCTTTTCTGGAAGCTACTCTAAGGTATTGCTTTGTGTTGTGACGTTAGCATGAGGGTTAAACAATCATAACCCCCAAACTCATGGGCCTCAATATTTGCAACTGATAAGCAACAGGACGTGGACATTAAACTGAGGGATATCTTTCCAAGTTTTGCTGATACCATAGCATGATAAGGAAATGTAAAAGCTGCCAGGAAAGGAAGCAAAATATGTCATAATTTCAAAGAAACTGCCCAACACTGAACTACCTTAACCTCAAACAATATTTTCCCTCTTCCAATCAGCGAGCTGTGCTGCGGCTAACGCCACCGAGGATTGCCCAATAGACAGCCAGCCAGCTTGACTTGATAACGACATTGTTTTACAGCCTGAAAGCACCCTGCTTATCCACAACAAGATGACAAGTCACTGTATAGGGAAAAGCAATCAAGACCATATGAAAGATTAACCTCTTCCAAGATTTGAATGACTATAGTCATACACTGCAACCCCACATTTCCCCTTCAATAGCACGTTGCCACTGTCATTTATAAAAGTTGTTTAAATGTTTTGGAAAAGACAAGAACAAAAGGCTGGTGAACTTACAGGAGTTAGGAGCTCAGGGGTGGAGATGGGTGAGCTGTCACTGTTCAGCTTGATCCCACTGCCCAAGTCAAAGTCACAAATCTTGACAGGTGAAATCTGACAAAGAGATACAAGTTCAGAATAATTAAAGATTCACTTAAACAGTGTTTACTCCATTAATATAACTGTGGGGCAAGAGGCCTTTGTGACCATTTATCTTTACCAAGGTTGATATCATCTTAAACCGACTTATCATTCTTTATCACTACGTTAGTTGCCCTTTGAACGAACTGAGCTTTAACATGTTTGCAGTAAACTCACCTTGTCTGCACTCTCACAGAGGATGTTTTCAGGCTTCAGGTCCCTGTGTGCCATTCCTGAAAATAAATAAACAAGGAATCAGTCACTTTTCTTTAGTAGGATCTGCACAGTCCTGGGATCAAGTGAATACCTTTGCAAACAAACAAACAAACAAACAAAAAAAAACAACAACTAGTAAGCCAATTAAAAGGTCTCTGTGCCTGGACCAATGTTAACAAGACAACATAATGCAAATGTGTTCCATTATAGCTTGAGGAAACAAGTGTGTTGATTTTTAACTGCTGTATTAAAACCCATGTCATGGTACATATCCACCCTTGGTGTTGATGAGTCCACTTTTGGTGTTCATGAGTAGAAGTAAAATTGCGCTTTTATATGAGCGGTCTTACCTTTGTTATGCAGGAAATCCAGAGCGCTGGCAATGTCCTGCACGACAACACTGGCTTCCTGCTCACTGAAGTGCCGTCTCTTGTGAATGTGTGCCAAGATGGACCCTAATAGTGGGGGAAAAAAAATTAAGAGTAGATCAGCTTTATTTACAAGCAAAGAGTACAGAATGAATGCCTTCCCACACACTGACACAAACTGGCTACAGACTAGAGACGGGGTGCATGCATTACTGGAATGTTTAAAAATAAACAAAGGGATATGATGCCGGCATCCTGCAGCAGCTATAATTCACTAACCTCCTCTAAGCTTCTCAAACACCAGGTAGAATTTGTCTTCCTCTTCAAAGAACTCCACCAGCTCCAGGATGTTACTTCAGAAAAGAAAAAAAAAAGCAGTGTGAGCCATGTCATCTAGCACCTTCTGACTGAATTTCATGTGATTTCTGCACTAAGAGGGGATAAGGAGCTTCAAAATCAAGCGTAGCAAGCCTAACAGAATAAGATACAGCACTAATTGGTCTATTCAGTCTGCAGTACTGTCTCCATACATTCAATAGGTGTCATTATGTTCAGTTGGTCATGACAGAGGGATGTTACCTGTGTCCCTGGCACTGATAGAGCATCTCAACCTCACGGAAGACACGGCTGCGGCTGTGACCTGGTCTTTTCTCAATGATCTGGAAAAGAACAACATTATGGTTAAGTCATACTGTCTAAAAAAGGGGCCTACTAAACAAATGAGTCACTTCCATCTCCTACACAGCAGCAGAGTGTAGGATAATTCTTGTAGCAGAAAAAACACTGAGGTCACTTGAGTTAATATTTGGGTCAGGCCATCCCCTCACACTGCACCACAAAACCCCACCCATGGCTCTGTTTACCTTAGACATGGCTGTATAGCATAGATTACATATTCCATATATACAGTAACCTGTAACTGGTTTTCTTCCAGACCAGGCCTGTATTTTTCCTACTTGCCAACCTCTATCCCACCCTGTGACAAAGTTCCAAAGATAGTTTAACCTACTTTCGATGCTGCCTGCCAAACCAAGACAGAGCAGAATGAGAATGAAACAAGTCACAACATCTCTATATTTAGCTTTCATGTGTGACCCATATTTATATCGTAAGTGCTCCTAAGGAGCTATGAGTGTTCCTTTTGAAACATCCCATGAGCTAATCCAAAAACTGTTTACGATAAAAAAAAATACTCTCTAAATATAACTTTGTGCTGCCTGGAACTAAACCACTGAGGGGCCCACCAGCTGCACGATGCCCTGCCAAGAGACAGAAAGATAGACTGCTGACACCAAAGCAAAAGGCCTGAATTTTCCAGTCCTGGTCGGTTATTGTCTGCTTGGGAGGCTGTGCATGTTTCTCTTCCTGGTAGCTGGATTACAGCTGCTATTGAAGCCCAGTGGGGCCAGAGTTGCAGTGTGTGTCTAGGATTAATGCACAGACAAGAGGCCTGTGAGCAGTCCAAAGCCCCTTGCACTGTTCCAGCCTGAGTCAGCAGCACAAACGGCCCCCAACCAGCTCACTTTCTCGTGATCACAACACAAACGTCCCACCCTGATAATGACATTTGCAGATAAAAAAAGAAATGGCACAACATTGCTGACAAATGCCCTGACAACATGATAAGAGGGTGCACAAAAGTGCTAGATTTATGGTTGTTTATCCAAATCACAGATCAGAATCGGCCTGCTGAAGAACAAGGCTTCACCGACTCGCACTGCAGGCTCAAACATCAATCCAGGGTTGTGAAATAATATATTTAAGGAGAGGATTTGTTTGGAAACTAAAGCTTCAGATAGGCATGCACTGCACAGCCCTCTGCTCGCCCTTGGTGCCGAGGCTTTTGTTGCAACTGCAACACAAGAAGCCCACACATGCAACTCACCCCCGTCTGGAGGGGGAGGGGAGAGGCAGGACATCTGGCAGGAGAAGTCTGAGCCCTGTCCGACTCTTAAATGACCTCCAATAACCGCCTACCCTTGTGCCTCCTCCCCCAGAATTGCAATGTCCCAAGGGATCTACCAAACCACCCCAGAGTAAACAATACCAACAGATTTATGATCACATGACTGAATCTGAAATATTATGAAATTAAGTATTTGGTATGATGTGGGGAACTAGCCTTTAACCATCATCACTTTGTTTCAGACTCAAAAAGAATTAAACTACAAATATGGATTAATTAAAAAAGTAAAAAATAGCTGTGTTTGTGCAATGTCCCAATGGGATTAGTGGGTTAAGTGCCAAGAGTTCATAAAAAGAAAAACAAGCTTCTGCCACTTCTACTTTTCTGTACTACAGCAAAGAAAAACATTTCACAAAACGTTTTGTTCCCTAAAATGAGGAAATAAGCATTATACATCAAGCATAAAAGGAAGTCCCCATGAGTCAAGGCATGTATTCACAAATCTGCTCCCCCCACTTGGAGAGGGAGAGAGGGGGGGGGAGAGAGAAATAGAGAGAGAGAAATAGAGAGAGAAATAGAGAGAGAGAGAGAGAGAGAGAGAAATAGAGAGAGAGAGAGAGAGAGGAAAAAAAGAGCATAACTATACTGAGTAAGAAGGAGAACAAAGCAATGTAAACACCCTGGGTCACAACCCTCACCCAGCGCCCCTCCTTCCTCTCTATATGTGGGTTTTGTTTTGGCACAGTTAGCAGTACACAATGTTCCCACTACGAGCGTCCTCTATACGCAATAGGAGTAGAGAGAAGGGGTGGGTATATCCCTCCCTGCTCTGTGATAGGCTGAAAAACTGTAAAAACAGTGAGGGGAAGTGTCTGCTAACAGCAGCTGGTGCTGCACACTCAAATGAAAAAAAAAAGAAAAAAAAGGCACAGCAGTAGCACAACACAGAGCCTGCAGACATCCACTCTACAGAGCTGAACTAAGGGAAAAAAGAAAGTCGTATCCTGCCCCGGGACCAGAACTTTCCTCAACAAGATTTCTAAAGAATGACCTGTAAAAGGAAGGCAATATGGATACAATGGGGCACATCCTGTAGCCTAGTTTTCTTCGTTTTAGCTATTCAGGAGCACGTAATGGCACAGAGTTCCACCGTGTTCAAAGGCATTTCATTACGCAATTCACATCTCAAAGTTAATCATGGAAGTAACCAAACACAGTCCTAGAAATCTAGCATCTTGATATTCATCACTAGCTACAGAGCTCAACACTGGCAGCAGGAGGGTGTTATGTGGCAAGGCTACATTCACAGACTCCTGAGATAGGAGCACCGACATGTGGGAATCAAGACTCCATGCACTATGCTAATGTTTTCAAATATATCACAGGCATCTAAGAAGTGTGAGAGAATGTCTTACCTTGACAGCATACTCTTTGTTGGTGATGAGGTTGATGCATGTTTGCACCCTAGCATAGGCGCCCTCTCCTAGTACCTCTTCCTGAAGTCTATAGACATCTGTAGCAGAGAGTTTAAGAGGTTATTAATTCAATTCAAGCAGTAGACTGTCAATAGTTGATACAAATAACATTTTATGAAGAGCTTTTATAACACCAATATAATTATATTGGAAAAAGAGGTTTTTACCCTCGAATCGTCCAGAGAAACTGTCAGTTGCCCGGCAACGCTTTTTCTTCTTGTTTCTCTTCTTGGCATCGGGGATGTCAATAGGCTGGCTGGAGGGCATGTCTGTCAAAGTAGGAGCGAATACATTACCATGTGCTAGTGTGAAAAAAACAAAGCGCAACAAGTGCTAAAAAAGGGAAAACAAAATTTAAGGGCAACAACAATGTTTTTGTTCAGAGTTAATTTGTTGCCAAGTTGTTAGAAGAGGCAGTGCAGAAACTAGCCACAGTGAATTAACTAGGTTGTTATGGATTTCATTGACAACACCCAGATAAGAGTGTTGTAAAGACAGAAGTTAAGGTTTTCAAAATACCCACCGTGTCTTGGGGAAGAATCAAAATTAAATGTTGAATCAATAAGATGGGATCCATTTTTAGTGAAGTCATCTGACTCAAAGGGATTTTGGCCCTGGAAGGTAATAACAAATATACTTGTTAAAAAAAGGCATACAATCTTATCAGTAACCTATTCAGCTGAGAGGATTGTTAGTCATAGATGATAAGAGCCTTATGTATCTCCCATCCTGCAACCATTAACTGAAAATGGACTGGGAAAAGGGTGAAGGGCAGAATATTTCAAAAACAACCATAAACTTAATGCATATAATACAATACTCCATCCTCATAATGTATGCATAGATGACTGCAGTGAACACCCGACTACAGCAGCTCTTCAACTCTTAACTGCCATGCATTCAAGTGATAAGTTACTTTCATTAACTGCACATTCACGTGTCAACCATCCACATGGTATGTTTGTCAGCCATAAGATGTGGGAGAGCAACAGATGTGTTTATATATAGCAAGGTGAGGTCCCCTCTCACATATGCAGACAAACGTGCTCTGATTATAGAGACTAGGCAAAGGACATTAAAAGAAGCTCTGCATTTTCCTTCAACTATGTCAAACTCACCTTGAAAGAGCGATGGAAACCAGTGACTTCGGTGATCTTATTTTGCACCATTTTGCTTCGATTTGGGGTAATTTTTTTGGAGGATGTGCGGCGGCAGTGGTTTTTGGGTTATCAATTTGCACTTCTCCGAAACAGAAAGTCGTTTCAGAGAGAGTCGCAAGTGATCACACTGCGCTGGCTGGTCAGCTTGCTGCGGCGCTTTAAACGGGAGCCCTGTGGACAATGCATAGACACCGCAGCGTTATAACCCCCATTAATAAAGCAAATCATTAAAAAAAACCCGCTGTACTCGGTGACACACAGACTAGAATAGTAACTTATAGAGTTCAACCTAGTTTAAAAGAATACTTAGAATCAAATACACCAGACTATGGCAGACAAGCTAACATTCGTCACAAGTTAATGGTGCAATAAAAACAATCAGAGTGCAACAACAGCTAACGATAGAGCCGCCCACGTTTATCTTTACAGATAGTGTTAGTTAGAATTGTCACAGCAATTTCAATTAGCCAAGTTAAGAGCATACAATGTAAAAAAAGTTATTATATTGTTACAGTTCGACAAAGATAAGCAGATATACCCGAAAGCCACGCTGTATTCCGTTTAACAGTTGAGCTAACGGCTGCTACAACAGCCACACAGAAGCTAACATTAGCTAACATTAAAATGCTCGCAAGTCATAACGGTCAGCTCGCGACCAGTGTTCACGAGCTGACCGTTGACAGATTTAACTTTTAACGTCAGATAACAAAGGCAGCGACCGTTAACGCTAACGTAACTGTAGTGTCGCAAGAAAAGACGGTTAAATTCGCCTTTACTAAGTTGCTTTAAAAAAAAGTTGCGATAGCTATTTTAAAAACAACTTTTTTTTTTACTCACCCCGTTGTTAATTTTACAGCTCCAGTGTTAGCGTCGTGATTTGGCCCACTGCTTCAACAGCCGCAGAGGACGGTCGAGGGGGAAACGCCTGATAGGATGAGCGTGGAAGGTGGCTGGAAAGCAGCAGCGTAGGTGTTTTTATAACCTCCCGACTGACTCCTCCTCGTCTCCGCCCTCCTCTGAACCGCATCAACAGACGAGATGCGTCACGTGGTTTCTAGAAAGAGACACGGCGGCTGCGTCCCATTTCGTGTCGCTACAAGGTACTTAACCACTTCACACAGTAAGAAGTGTAAACGACCGCTCTACGAGATGCATAAGACATCAAATCCAACACAAAATAATGATATATGTAATTTAGATGCTTAATATTGCCTGAAATTAAAATTTCAGGAAAAAATCCAGGGAACAAAGTCGTGAGTGCACTCGAAATGGTACCAGCCCAGTGTGCTGTGTTTTGTTTGAGGCACCTCGACGGGATGAAATGGCGAGTACGTGCATATCAGCACAACTTGCACGTACGACTGTTGTGATGAAAGTGGATCTCAATGCAGGTGCAGAGAGATGCGACATGTAAATACACAAGATCCTCCAGTTTTCATCATGACGGCGTTGCAATCAAAATCATTGTTTATGCCGCCGTCACTAAACGTCCTTATAAATTTCTCAGCTTTGTGCCATATTAAACATATAAACAATGAGTGTGAGCAGATACACAGCAGCTCTCTCCTTCTTTGTGTGTCTCAGAAATGGAAGAAATCTATATTTATAATGCCTTAAAGTTTATTCTCTCGCCCAGTGATGAATGGGTTTCAGTAGATGGATTTTCAAAAAAATTCCCTGCCTGAGTCACCGCATGCTGACTGGCAGTGGCATTACTTCAGCTGCTGCGGCTTTTCATTATCACACAAACACACACGCACACATGCACGTATTCTCATGCAATCTACCGTAATACGTGAAGGAGGAAGTAGTAGTTTTGGTTAGTTTAATCTATAATAATGTCATATTGTTATGAGATGATAAGCTGTTTTGTAAGTAGAACCTTGACGTTAGTTAAACAGATGTTACTTCAAAGTAAGTTACATCTGTCAAATAAATGTAGTGGAGTAAAAAGTACAATATTTACATAAGAAATGTTTTTGAAGTTAAAGTATAAAGTAGCATAAAATGCAATTACTTTTGCTCAAAACTGTATTTAAGTACACTTGACGAAGGCTGCAACTAACAATTATTTTCATTGTCGATTAATCTGTCACGTATTTCCTCAATGTTTGGTCCAGATGTCAGAAAATGGTGAAAACTGTAGATCAGTGTCTCCCAAAGTCCAAGGTGACGTCCTTAAATGTCTTGTTTTGGCCTGACCAACAGCCCACAAAGCCAAAGATATTCAGTTTATTGTCATAGAAGACTAAAGAGACCAGAAAAAAGAAGCTGGAATCAGAGAATTTTAACATTTTTTTCTGAAAAATTGACTCGAAATGATTAATCAATTATCAAAATAGTTGGTGATTGATTTAATAGTTGGCAGCTAATCGATTAATTGACTAATCGTTGAAGCTCTAAATGTGATTTTCCATTATTGGATAGAAAATAGTTTCAGATATTTGTATTTTTATCAGACTAACTTAGATATAAAGTCTATTTGCTATTTGCTTTGGGAAAAGTAAGCAATTTTGATCATTTAAGAATTATGTTTAAGGAAACAACATATTTCTGGACTTAAATTGTGCACATCAGAAATTTACTCAGGTAAGATACAATTATTCGTACATACATTTACACTAATCACTTGGATACACTCCAAACAGCTGACCAGGCTAGGTGAGTGGGACGGCCTGTTGCAACCCCCACCTTTTGTGATGCGTGACAAGGCAGACACGGCACGTTTTGAAGCCTGATGAGGAGGCCGCTCAGACGAAGGAGGAGACACTGTCTCATGGTTGTGATAATGAAAGAAATCCAAGAACTCTGATTATGCAGAAATGTGTGCACTCTTAACCCGTCCGCTAACTGTGAGATGCCACAGACATGACATGCTCGTACTATTTCATCAGAGAGATCAAAAACAAAGATATTGTTGACGGAGGCACAGTAGAGGGAAGGAAAACCCCTTCATTATCTCATAAATATTGATCTTTTAAATGCATATTAATATTAGAAAACAACAATAACTGTTCAGCATCTTGACACATGTTGCCTTAAATGTCACATGCTTAGTTGTGCCATGTGCTTTGTGCTTTGTCTGCAATTTGTTCTTTGTCACTGTATATAATCCCTATAGTCCAGCGTGCCGTTCTGTATTAATGTATTGTTTATCAAGGGTGTCTCGGTTGTTGAATCCATGTAAGGTTAGTTTTCAGGAGTTGGCTGCCTTGTGACTGGAGACTTTCTGCCTCTCCTCTTCCTTTCACCTTGTGCCCCTCAAACATAAGCCCGGTGGTAGCAAACATTACGCAAGCTTTTGGCTGACTATCCCAAGCCAGGAGCACATGGTGGAGTTACAGGTTTAGTAGGAAAACAAGATCACACATCGAAGTGCAGGGGGTGGGTCTGTGTAACTGCAGGTCAAAAGGAAGAGGGATGGGCCTTCATAAATAACTTTAGGTGGCAACAACCCCATTTCTACGACTGCAGTTCAGGGGCTATTCCACAATATCCTGATGCTTTATAGGGATACAGTGCAAAAGTTTCAAAGTAAAATGAGGATGCTTTCAAAAATAAAGCCATGAAAAGTTTTTATTTGTCAGTTAACTTCTTGCAAAGTGCAGTAAACACTAATATTTGGTGTGACTATGCTCGCTTTGCCTTTAAAACAGCACCAGTTCTCCCCGGTACACTTGAACATAGTTTTTCAAAGTACTTGGCAGGTACGTTGTTCCAAGCATCTTGGAGAACTTTCCACAGTTCTACTTCTGTGGATTTAGTCTGTCTCAGCTGTTTCTGCCTCTTCATGTAATCCCAGACTGACTCAATGATGTGGAGATCAGGGCTCTGTGGGGGCCACACCATCTGTTGCAGGACTCCTTGTTCTTCTGGTCACTAAGGATAGTTATTTATGACTCTGGCTGTGTGTTTTGGGTCGTTGTCATGCTGCTGAATAGGTTTGGGACTGTTCAGAGGCCTGTCTGATTATTGCATAATGGATAAGAATCTAAAAGTCTAAAGTGCCTACAACTTTTGCACAGTGCTGTATATCTGCAGATAAAGATGTTTGTTTAAACCCCAGAATTGTAATGTTGCTGTGTGTCATTGTATCTGATAGATCACCCTATAGATTTCCATAATGAGTCTATGACTGCAACACTGAAATATCATTCAACACTTTTTCAGAATTGCCTCCACCAACGCTCCAACATGCATAATTAGTGGCCTCAGCACTTAATTTAAACCTCAGTAACCCAACAGTGTGCCAGTCAGCACAAACTCATGCTGTGCAGCCAAACATTGTTCAAATTCACATAACTTACTAACTCTAGTGGAGGTGGTAAATGAGTGTAAAATCATGCACAAAAAAAACTAGAATATTTAATAAATTTCTGGTTTGAATATTTCACTCAGTATAAACATCCAATAGCTTTAACCGAGAGCTGGAATGAGCCAAACTGTCAGAAAGTGTGGAATAAGATCATTTTTCTAAGCTTAAGGCGAAAACTTCATGTTTAAAGGGTTAACATTAACCTTTCTGAACTCTGCCCCCCTCATAAAAACATTCAAAGCTTGCAGCTATATGAACATGTCAAAGTAAAAGAGCTCAAAGCCACAATTTAAATGCTTTGTTAAAGGTTAGAACACGTCATTTTGTCTGATGTATTGAAAGGACCTCAGGTACAGTATGTGTGAACCAGCAGGATTTGCAACAACATTCCTGTATTATCTAGTATAAACTGTACAGTACAATACACTATATGCACGTGTTAAGACGTATGGCTGTACCTGTGAATGTATTCATGTAGTGCACATTTAGTTCGTCCAATAAAACTGCAGAAGATGCTTGAAGTTCCCTGTTAAAAAAACGTTGCATACTTTTCTCTGGTGGTAAGGTCATAGTGCCCCGGAGTGCGGATCGTACCTTTTCTTAGAAACCTTCACAGAGTAAACTTCTAAGAAGCAAGTTGACTCTCGATAGGAAAAGACTCAAACATAACCTCTGGCAAAAATGAACGCGCTTAAGGTATTACAGGGGGAGGACAGCTTGCTGATGAAATGTAAAAACAAGTAATTCTTTTGGAAAAGACTCCAGTGTCCTTAAAAAGTCCTTTAACACAGAGGGAGTTACCAAGGATTTTGCAACAGTCCTTGTTTTTCTTCCAACTGTGTTCCAGTTGTGCTCTGGAAAAACCTTTTGTATTCTTTTTTTGCACTTTGCTCTCCTTACATAACCGTGTATAACAATGCATATTTGAAATGAATCATGTTTTTAAATTCTTGGAAATCTTTTAGATTGAGCAACACACCAACAACTCAGTCTGTTCCTTGTCAGCACACAGTTGAAATGTTATTTATTTCCATGGACGTTTGAACTGGGCTGTAATCTTTGTGTCACTACTTAATGTCTGAATAACCGGTTGTGACACAAAACTATCATGGTGCATTAGTTTTCAGAAACAAATGATTGGGTGTAAGACATGTTAGAAATGGAATGACACACAGTTACTTTCATTTTTTAAAAAATTCAATTCAATTCAGTTTTATTTATATAGCGCCAAATCACAACAAAAGTCATCTCAGGGGACTTTTCACATAGAGCAGGTCTAGACTGTACTCTTTAATTTACAGAGACCCAACAATTCCCCCATGAGCAAGCACTTGGTGACAGTGGTAAGGAAAAACTCCCCTTTAAAAGGGAGAAACCTCAAGCACAACCCAGCTCTAGGTGGGCGGCCATCTGCTTTGACCGGTTGGCTTGACACTATATTGTGACTCTATGGTGCGATTACACTGATTTATGCTATTGTGCAAACTGCAGGCAAGATTACAGTAAACAGAGGAACACTTCCATGTCCGTAATGGAAAGGGAAATTAGTGTTTGTTGTGGTTTGCAGCATATAATGATGTAAAAATATCCTCATATACACAAAGAGATGCATTGTGTTACACTTTGATTTAATCGTCTTTTGTTGTGTAGTATTGTGACTTTCAGAGCGAGATTGTAGATTAATCTACTGATTATTTTTCTCTATTAGTTAATTGATTGACCTTGTAAACCTCAGGAAATAGTGAAAAAATAACATCATCATCCTGAGAGCCCCAGGCTCATGTAAGACAAAGAAAAACAGCCAATTCTTAGTGGAGAAGCTGAGCAAATGTTTGCCATTTCTGCTTAAAAAATAACTTAATGATTAATCAGTTATCTGAAGTGGCATGGGTTTAGGTTGAACTATATGAAATAACTTTCCTCTGGGCCCCCTCTTGAATAATTCATAATCTTACTGAAAATTTTGTGGGTCCCCTCTAGCGGTGGGCCCCTAAAATCATGATTCCCTTTCATTCCACTCACTGCCGCGCTGCATGAGGCAACAACTAACTCACGAGCAACAAAACCGTTAAGGGTGTGTGCTCATTCCTACATTTGCTGAGTCACATTATCTACCAAACCCTTTCTCTTACGTGTAAATAATCACACTGTACCATCAAAACAACAGGCAGACACTGCTTCGTAAACCCTGACAAGAGCTGGACAAGCTTCAGTCTGATTGGTTGCAGCCTGAAACTCTTCCCCTTGTTCTTGGCCTCTTTCCAGTACTTCCCCTCATGTCTTGAAACTGCAGAGCCCTTCTAGGCTGTCTGGTACATTCCAGAGGAGAAAAACACATCCGAGGGAGGGAGGGAAGAGCAGAACGCTGCTCATCTCTGCCAGAGTACAGTGGAGTGGTTAGAGGAAATGACTCCACTGAATAAGGAGGGAGAGAGAGGAGGGACAATCCTGTAAGAGGATCAGGTTTCAGGAGGCAATGAGGTCATGTCAGCGTTTGATGTTATTGGGGCAGATAGTTACATCATGTAGGTTTATTAAAATGTGTATTAACACTGTCTTGAATGAAGGAAGGGAACTAAAAATTATATTTCAGCTGTGAATACAGTGACACACGTGCGATTTGGTGCATAAACATCCAGTTTCGGTGACTAACTGACAGGTCATGACAGATAATGACCCCTGGCCTTCCTCCAGAGGTAGTGGTGAAAGAAGTATTATAATCATCACGAGTCAAAGGCTCTTACATTTGATTTTCCACCTGCGTGAAGTTGTGGAAAAGTACTGCACTGTAAGTGCATTTTTGAGGTATTTGTGCTTTTCTTTTCCATGTGATGCCACTTCACACTTCTACTCCGCAACATTTCAGTTAATATTGTATTTTTTACTCCATCACATTTACTTCAAACCTACAGTTACGAGCTACTTTTCAGTTTAAGGTTTTACATAAAAAACAACAAATTCACAAATAAACCCATATAATAACACAGAGTTTAGTGGGGACAACTTGTCTTGGTACAGGTGTTTATGACTTTATTCCTCCTCTATACCTCTCAGATGGTTTCATTTAAATAACTTTTCGAGGCCCTAAAAGGTAAAAAAAAATGTCAATACTTCACAAAACAGCAACAATTAAAAGTCCTAATAATTTGTACAAATTTGTCTGAACTCTTGTGACCCTTTGGAGGGGGCCCACATCTTGATTAGGAACCACTAACTAGCTCCACCTCGACCAGATACAATAGTAAAATGCTACTTATGCACCGGTACATCAGCATTAAAGGACAGCTTCACAATTCTTGAAATCTGTCTTAAAACAACAGTCAAGTGCCCACATGAACAGAGAAAGAGGTTTTCATCATTCCTCCTGTTCACACTTACCATTAAAAGATCCCCTTCAAATGTGCTTTCAATCTAAGTGATGGAGGACAAAATACAGTGTGTCCACACAGTCATTTTGTGCGAAAATGCATTTAAAAGTTTATGTGAAGCTTATAAAAGGCTTCAGCAGTCTGAGTTAGTCATATCAGGGGCTGACTGCCTTGTGACTGGGGGCTTTCTTCAGCGTTATGAAGGGATCTTCTGATGGCTTAGTACAAACAGTAGGAATGATTATGTCAAGAAAAACCTATTTCAGAGTGTTCATTTGGGCACATGACTGTTGTTTTAAGACAGACTTGAAAATTGTGAAGCCATCCTTTAACCTAACGACCTAATAAATAATAATATACCAGTCATGGGAATTATTTACCTTGTTCTTTTTAAGTTCATTTTGCTGATACTCCTTTTGCACTTTACTAAGTAGGATTTTGATTGCAGGACTTTTACGTGTAATGGAGTATTTTGACACTGTTGTATTAGCACTTTCACTTAAAGATCAGAGTATTTCCTCCACCACTTGTGTTTACTTTGGCGTGTTTCTTGTGTGCAGAATTGCTGCTCATTATTTATATAATCCACAACATTATGACTGACAACTGCCTCTAAATCTAATCAACAATGTCGTCCTCAAGCCTGTTTAGGACCATTGTTGACCCGATCATGCAAAGCCGAGTTCATTCATAACAGAAAAGTCTCTGTATTCATCACAGTACAGTCTGGCCTGTTTTCTTACATAACCAGCTTAGAGGAATCATTAACCCAAATCAGGCTCCATTTCCCCTCTACATGACTATAAAGTGGGACATTGAGCAGATTTCATGAGGGCAACTACATTAACTGCATGATTACAGTATTTCCCCATCACACGGCTTTTGGTATCTGATGCCACCCAGTGGACGATTTTGAACACTGTCAAACATGTGTTGCCACCAGAGTTTTGTCACGTGAGGTTCAAGTCTCATGTGACCTTCAGCTGCAAAGAGTATCTGCAACAAACACCTGCAGGTTTGACATCTGAGAACCTGCCTGGTGGCCCAAAGCCCAAAGTGTAAAATAACATTGACGTGATAGTATTGGAGTCACCAGCAGGCCATTATTGTCTGACTTAATATTTTGGGACGGTTTGATCATAAAACGCTACATCACTGCTTTTACTGTTCAGTTAGTCTGTAAAATGCAACAGATGTAAGTGCTAAAACTGACTGAACTGTTGACAGATTTGAAGGGTTACAGAATAATATCTTTTCTACCTGGGAAAAAGAAAATAATCAGAGTAGCTTCAGGAAGGAAAACCAGTCAGTGTTAATCTAAAGACAGATTACGAAATTCAAATTACAACAGAGTAGAGAATTTTAATGAAACAACATAGCAATTTTATAGATGAACAGTAACAAATCGTACTAATTTTAGATCTTTTTTAGACAGAAAGAAACAGAAGCATCCTGGAATGATTTGAGATTCAAATAAAATAGAAAACAAAAAACATCAACATGAACATACGCCTCTTAATACTGTGCTCTGATAAAATGTTACTGATAAAACTTTTAAAAAGGAACAGAACACCTCACATGACATGGTTCTTGGTTAAAACCTACAGTATGCAGCTAAAATAGATTACAGTACTTAAATATAAAAATAGACTCTTTTTTTGAATTCATTTGTTCTTTAAGTTCTCCGCTGCAGTCTTCTAGATGGACGGATGTGTTTGTCCGGTGTGCATCCACAGGTCAGCTGTGCTCCCTCAGTGGCACATCCGAGAGGTCATCTCTTTCTGCGGAAGACACAAACCACATGCAGGTGCTACAGTGAGTTACAGCGGTGAAGGTGCTTAAAATGTATATTAGTAAGCTAAGATGCAACTTTGCAGATGAGAATGTGCTGGATTTTAAATTCAAAATAAAAAAAAAAGTCAAAATATCTGCTCATGTATTGCAAACACAGTAAATTGCATATTTTTTTGGTGATAGAACTATATAAGAGCATGAGGCATGCAAAACACACAGAATATATAGTCTCCCAAAACTGTAGAAAATGTGACTATACATTTAATTAGGGCTGCAACTAATGATTATTTTCATTATCAATTAATATATCAATTATTTTGTTGATTAATCGATTAGTCGCTTGGTCTATAAGATGTCAGAAAATGGTGAAAAATGTTGCTCTTATTTTGTCTTATAATCCAAAGATATTCACTTTACTGTCACTGAAGTTGACAAGTAAACAAAGTAAACTTTCTTTAAAAAAAATAACTAAAAACGATTAATCTCTTATCAAAATAGTTGGCGATTAATTTTCTGTGGATCAACTAATCGATTGATCGACTCATCTTTGCATTTCTACTTCTAAATAGCGATCACTTCACAATGGGACAGTTTACCCACTTCTTTACTTTTTACTTCCTCTAACAGCTTATCAACGATCTATTTGTATTGATCTCTGCGTTAGTTGATAAGTAACAAGTTGCAGTACAGAAATGCTAACAATATGTTTGAGGTAATTTTACATAGTTTGTCCACCAGATGGCGCTGACAAGCTTTTTTTTTTCAACTGTAAAATATATCACTCAGGACGTACACTTAACGAAAATGTTTTACGTTATGTATTTATGTAAAAGCAATATTGTCTGATATACTGTTATCAGATTTGTATTGAATATCAATATCGGTTTCAGCTTCAAAAATCCAGTATTGTTATGTTATTACGCATTTCAATGCCATATCTTACTTTCATGTGACTTTGTAAAGGTAGCAGGTATCATTATACATTTATTCAAATAATTTATGATTATTATATTAACTCTGTCCACATCTGACACAGTTCTATTCTTTAAAAAAAGATCTACACTAGAATTATTCATCCAAATAATGATTGATGATGATAAATACAGTACAGCTCTTAAAGAGTTCAAGGTTGTGTATCTATAACTCTGTAATTTGTACATAGCTCAATGCTTTTGTTCACAGTTTCGTTTCCACCTGCATGCTACATCTTTGACTCACCAGAGGCTCGAGCTCTTTGTGGTCGGTGAGGTTGAACTCAGTGACAAAGTAATAGAAATGCTTGTAGCAGGTGTTGACGTGAGCCTCGGCCCCCATCTGGCTCACACGGTCAAAGTGGTGGATGTAGACGTGGACAAACACCCGGAACAGACGTGACAAAATCTTCTTAGCCACCTGCATGAAGGTCTTAGGGAATGGAGTACCTGGGAGTCAAACAGATGGAGACATGAGAACACAGCAGTCAATCCACTTTTTGTTATCTGCTCCACAGAGAGAAGTTTAAAACACATTTAAAATATTGAGGTTTCGAAGCCATTGGTTATAAAATACTCTTGTTTTTAACCTTCTTCTGTCCTCTGAAGCCCCCTCAGGTTGGACACCAGTGTGCTAAAAAGACCCAACCAGTATCAGTATATACGTGAATGGAAAACCAACACATCTTGGTCAGGGGGGGATAAGCCCCAGCTCTAACCAAGTGATTAATTTAGTATGTCGTTTTGCTTTGACTAATTCAATAACAGTTCAGGAATCTGTTCCAGAGGACAGGAGCGTCAGAGGTCGTTTCTATTCATAGTGTGTTGTACATTGTGTGACCCATTTTTAAATCCATTGCTTGGATGTTTCTGTAGTTAGTCAGATGCCGAGCCACAGCAACACACGTGCGCGGGGCTACAGACGGAGATAATAGAAAACCAAGAATGCCGTGACAACAGAGGATGGTGTGCAATGTTTGCAAACACTGTGTGTAATCTAATAAATGTGGCCTTACAGATTTAATCTAAAACATCTTTTAGTTGTCCATTGTGGCTTCAAATTTTACATGCCTTCACTCCGCAGAAGTGTATCTGCTTCTCGTTTTATTTTGTTTTTTCTACATGACACGTCCCTGTGGATCATGCTGGATTGTTTAGTCCGTTTCATCCAGACAGAAAATTAATTGGTGACATTTTTAGAAGATTGGTCAAGTCATTTATTATGTAAAAATACCAAATATTAGCTTGTTGCAGCATCTCAAATATGAGAATTTGCTGTTTTTCTCCATTTTAATATCATCGTTATTTGAATGCCTTTGGGGGTTTTTCCACAATAAGCAATTTTAAGACATCACTATGAGCTCTTGTGACTTGGGATGGACATTTAGCATTGTTACGGACTAGATAATACCTTGAAATTGCAGAGTTGACAATAGAAATGATGACTGGTCACAACCTTACGTGTGACATGAGGAGTCTATGAATAGGTGGTGGCTTGGTTAAACACACAAGATGACTACAGTACTTGTTTCGTTTTGAAGACATTTGATTTGAACCATGAGATCCTTTACAGCATGACTAGTATAACTTTAACATGCTAAGGTAAGCCAGTTTCCTGCAGTGGAAACCCCCCACTGGGCACAACCACCAAAAATCCTGTGACCTAATTCTGGATGTTCACACACCATCTGCAGCTAATCTCAACACTTACCGACGTTAGTGGGGAAGATGTTCTCGTTGTTGATTTGTACCTCGATCCAGTCCATGAGAAGGCTCATGTATTTGGGGGCCGACAGGGCAGTCGGCCTCTTGTACTTTTGCTCGTCCTGCCAGCGGTATTCGTACTTGGGCCCACCGGACATTACGGGGCAGGTTTGATCGGTGCAGGAGTCGCTGATGGTGCCGTAGATGAGGTTGATGCGGTTGAAGAAGTCGACCACGTGGACAGCCACCCAGTCGTTGAGGTCCTCCCCGTGGGGCAGCTGCACGGCCTGCTTCAGGTCCAGCCCCGCGTTCAGAGACGCCTGGGCCTTCTTGTGCAGCTCGAAGCGCTGCGTCCCGGGCTCAAACTTGCGCTTGGGCCGGAATGTCCTGTCTTTGTTGAAGACTTGTTTCAGGGCCATGGACATGGTCGCATGTGGTGGTGACCGGCGATTAGTTTGAATGCTTCTGGTGAATTATTTACTGTTGAAATGGAAGCAGTCAAAAGGTTGTGTAAACAACCAGCAGAGTTTTTGTTATGGACTGTCTTTTGTTATTTGTTTGGACTCAGTGTGTGATCCTGCGTATGATAAAAAGAGAGGAGAGGAAAACAAAAGAGTGAGAGTTTGGTTAATAGATGAATTGCAGATCTTAATTGAAGTTATATTTTCTATTAAGCCTGATTTTTAGGAAACACTGATTCCTTATATTTTGCAAAATATTACAATCTATGGCTACAACTAACAATTTACTTTCATTATCAATTCATTTCATTTTTTGTAGTTATTTTCCTTATCAGTTATTCATTCAGTAGATAAAATGTCAACCATGATTTCCCACAGTCCAAAACACAGATACATTATCTATTAACTGTCAAAAGACAAACAAATCCTACCAGTTAAGAGGCTGGAAGTAGGTAAAGTTTAGCTTTCAAGTTTGAAAAACTACTCAAAAGATTAATTGATTAAGAAAATAGTTAGATTTATACTCTGTTGATCACCTTATCAATCGGTGAACTCATTATTTCTGCTCTGTTACAATCTCTCAAGCTTATTAAAGTCCTCCTCCACTCAAAAATATTTTTCTTTGTGATCCTACAGCTTCACTGCAGAATGAGTTTGGCACTAGAAGGCTGTTTTCATATTTGTCTGTTGAAAGTGGAAAGTTTCTCTTTGCTCATTGAAAATCTCATTTTAAGCGGAGGGCGTACAGCATGATTTGTGACGTCACAAATAGTTTGGAAGCCTATTCTGGTCCAATAGTCAACTTATACAAGTGCGATGTCGAAACTTGAAGCCTCCAGTGCACAAACACTGAGAACTGACTTTACAGTAAAAAAGGAGACATTTTGTGTCCAGCATTTGAAATGAAAAATATTTGGATATCAATAGATCCTGGAATTTTTTAATGAGGGAGAAGGAGTAGATGTAATTTTAAGGATTTTAACAAGATAATTGAACTTTTTATTTTGTGGAAAACCATATAAGCCACAAATTATTATTCAAAGTAGCTAGAATATTTTATATACATCTTAAACATGTCTGGAGGGGATCTTTAAACATATAACAAATTGTAGTTTGTGGGGAAATTCCACAACATTAACATGTGTGTCCCAGTTTTCGCATTGTCTCAGAACTAATCTTGCATGCAGGGAAGCAGTGAAGTGTTTAAGCCCCTTACTCACTTTCTTAGGCTCTAATATAAAACTTAAATCCATAATGTTTATCTTGGGAGCTGGCATGAAAGATGGAGATCAATTAAAGATTAAGCCATAAATTTAAAGTGCATGAGCATAAATAAATGAGTGAATATACCGCATGCATATTTTAATCGAAATGTCATTCTCATCATTAAATACAGAAAAGTTTACTGTTATACTAAAGTTTATCTTCCACTCAATAGTTGCCTGAGGAGGTCGATTCAAATACATTGAAGATAACCTGGATTCACCTCTGACCTCATCATCTCAGGTAAGATAGATAGGAAAACAGAAAGCTTGCATTGAAGACGATGCATGGTCTCGCAGTGAACATGACTCATTTCCTATTTCAGGCACTCATTTCGCCTTGAAACTAAGAATCTGCGGAATTACAATAAAACACAAGTCAAACCGGCTGTTACTAATATAACAGGACCATATTAGACTAATGTAACGTTACACCTCCATTTAAATACGCTCATCGCATCTCTGTCGTAACTTTATGCTGTTTTAACCTATTTTCCGAGATAAAAGCCAAGAGATTAAACAGCAGGGCACATGACGACTGTACCAAGTTTATATGACGTGACTAGCTAACTCGGTCGGACTTGTTGCTCATGAAAACAGCTTAAAAAAACCCAAAATGCAGCACAAATCCACATCATTCCCACTTAATTCACATCACATTTTACATAAATCGGACTAAAAACAGACGTTTTTTCAGACTGGTGATCAAACGGTGACGAAATCGCACAGTTGAAAAAAGCCACTTTCGCGAACTTACTTGTTGTTCCGCCTTCCTGTTCCGCCAGTTTCCTTCGATATTTTATCGAAAATTATCTGGTTACTGATCGATGGCTCTACGTCAACGACATACGCAGACTACATTATGGAGAAACGGTGCGATTCATGTTGTGGAATTACTGTTAATTCAATAAACATGTCACTTTAATAAAGAAACTAACGGCTGACTCCTCCCTGCCGACCGAAAAGTGTACCGACGTCAAGCTCGCGCCTCTCAGAGCAACTTCCGGTACCGACTTTCTAAATAATGGAGTCCTTAATTTAGGCTCTGCAGTAATTCTGTTATGAATTGTAAAACCACAGTTGTAATAAAGATATGATCAAAGAGAGGTGTGTGTCAAATAACAATACCATTATTGTTTTATTTGCTCCAAAACAATATATCGATGAACAGAAGTGAGAATTAACAAACTACATTAATTCAGGTACTGTACGATATGATATGACACGATTGATATGATATAATACAATATGATATGATACAATACAATATAATACAATACAATACGACACAATATGATACGATATAATATGATATGATGCAATACGATACGATACAATACAGTACGATATGATATGGTATGATACAACACAATATAATACAATATGACACAATACAATACGACACAATACAATACGATACAATATGATTAGGGCTGGGTATCACTACTCAATATCTATAAGTTAACAACCTAAATAACCCAATACCAAGTAGTATCAACACTTCTCCAGTCAAACAATACCTGCATTTGATCCTTTTTGTATCGAGATCTAGAAAAAAAACAAAACTATTTGTTTTTGTTTCTTCGATATAATGCGACGTGTGATTGGTCCAGGCAGCGGTAGCTACAACCCATACAGTCTGTGTTGATAATACTTCATTGCACAGTTTTGTACAGTTATTCAAAAATATTTCATTAATTTCAGAATGTATTTGTGTAAAAATAAGAATTTGGAGAAGTGGTGGCATTTTATGCAGCTGAATGCTTCCATTCACATGATGGATAGCGAATGAAGTGGGAAAAAAAAGGTATCAAATGAAGTACTGTATTGGTATCGATATCACTTTACTGGTATTGGTACTGGTATCGTAATTTTTTAAATGATACCCAGCCCTAGATACCATGCGATACAATACGATACGATATGATATGATACGATATGATACAAAATAATTTATTAATCCCTCAGGGGGAAACTGAGTGTCACCAAACATATAGGACATACAACAATTAGGACAATAGGAAAAAAGCATACACATCTTAAGGTAGTACAAAATAAGGGGAGAACACAGCACCGAACATCAATGTGACTTTACTAATGTATGTTAGTTGTTATATATGACATCAACATCAACATATACATGGATACCAACATCATCACAATCCTCAGTACAACCACCATCCTAGTCATCAACATCAGATCATCATCATCGATAGTGAACAAACTTCACTGCAGCAGGTACAAAGGACTTCCTGAATCTCTCTGAAGCGCACCTGGGCATAACAAGCCTGTCGCTAAAAGAGCTCTCCAGCTCGCTAAAAACATAGTACATTGGATGATCCACATTTTGCATGACACTCTTGAGCTTCCTACCTATTCTTTGCTCCACGATCACTTGAAGGGAGTCAGTAGTCAAGCCAATAATGCTGATCAGTTTATTGATCTAATTCCTGTCCTCTGAGATTAAGCTTCATCCCCAGCAGACAACAGCCTAAAATAGGTCACCTGCTAAAATGTTTTGATAAAACATGTGTAGGAGTGACCTGCTGACATCAGAGGATCGGAGCTTCCTGAGGAAAAACAGCCTGGACTGGGCCCTTTTAAAGACGGTACTGGTGTTCTCTTTCCAGTCCAGCCTATTATCCAAAAGGACACTGAGGTACTTTTAAGAGGAAACCACCTCAATGGCCTCATCTTTAATCAGGACAGGGGTCACCGCAGCCTTTTTCTTTCTTAAGTCAATGATAAACTCCTTGGTCTTACTTATATTTAAAATTTTCATCAAACCATTTGACAAAGCCATCTACCTCCTGTTGGTATGCTAGATGTTTGTCTTTGAGGATGTAGCCAACCAGTGCAGAATCATCAACATGAGCACTAGTTTGAGGTGATGGTACTTTGTTTAAGTTTTTCCAATTTAGGAGACATTTTTGTCACTAAACCTTCACTTCAGAGGGGATATCATACTTTTTAAACCACAGCAATTATAATAACAATACATTTTATTTATAGAGAGATTTTCAAGGTACTCAAAGACGCTTTACATATGCTAAAAGGATCATAAAACAAACACAAAATCTCTCAGCCAGGTGTGGATATGAGCCTCTTTACTGAGATTTCACATCTAAGAGAAAAAAAGAAAAAATATCACTCTTGTCTGATGAAAATTTAAAACATAAAATGTTCAGCAAATACAAGGTTATTTCCCTTTGATGACAACATCTTCCAGAAAGTTTCAGGGAGTTTCCTCAAACCACAGAAGAGGATGTAATCATTAGACCAACCTCAAAGCAGGAAAATCATGAAGTAATCTTTTTTTTTTTTAAATTCTCTAAAATGTGAGAAGATTTAAGTTTTCATTTTGAATTTATTGTTGATGTTCAATTTTAGGTATTTAGGGATGACACTTTGAATGCTTGAGTGCATTTTACCACATAAAGTGACATGAGTCAGATTCTGAGCGCAGGACTTTGACTTGTAATGGACTGTTTGTCCATTGTGTTATATCCTTTCGCTTTTAATCAATGGATGTTGGTTGTGACGTCACCACTGCAAGCAGACAACAGACCCACTGACTAAAGAGGTTTGTCCTTATTTTGAAGGGGGATTTAAGGACTTCCTGTGTTGTGAGGCCTTCAGTTTCAGCTCACATGTGTTTCCTTTGATGTGTCATTATTGAGACAGAGGGCAGCCTGACTAAACACATTTATTGTGATTGCTACACCTGAACACTTTTCAAATAAAAATGTCAGAGAGTCTCCTGTCCTCCCCACCTCTTCTCTCCCTCCTTTCTCCTACTTGATTATTAATTGAATTAAAATGTATTGAAATAGATCCTCTGTGGATCCATTGGTTTTACTGTTTTAGACAGTTGACTTTATTACTAATATTTTTAATTGTATAAAATTGGATTAGTATTTTGTTCTAAAAAGTAGTTATACTGTAAGAGGAAATAATTACTGACAAATTACCCAGCTAAGTCATATAAGCTCAATAAAACTTTATTTATATCAGAAGAAAGAATGTCAACAGAAAAAGCAATAAACATGAACATTAAACAGTAAACATAAACACAAACATAACAGTGTAAGAAAGGGACAGTAATCTACATTTCTGTGTAGTGGGGTTGTACTATGTACTATGTAGTATATGTACTATAGGGCACCTTTCGTACAGGTTAGCACAATTCAAAATGCTTTACAGATGACTGACAAGTCCATAATAAGAGAGGACAAATGTAAACAGTACAAATGATTGGGACTAATACACCAATATTGAGTCTAATGCACATGTTGAAGAAAAGAATAATAATAAAAAACAATAAAATAGATCTAAAAAGAAATATAATCAGAATTAGATTGAAATGATAAAAGACAATGACATCTAAAATGGAAAAGAGGGATTAAACATAAATACAATAAAATAAATGATTAAATAAAATAAATAATGATAATAAAATATTATAATCAAAAGCAAGGCAAAAAATGTAGGTTTTAAGTTTTAAAACATGAACACTTTCAGCCGCTTTCAGATCCTCAGGTAGACTATTTCAACAGCTTGGAGCGTAAAAACTTGAAGCTGTTTCACCAAAAGTTTTTGTCGTGCACTTTGGAACAAGACTCTAGGCTGGTGCAAGACCATGAAGAGCTGTAAAAGAGTAAAAGAATTCTTAAATCAATACACACTGACAGGCAACCAGTGTAAAGACTTTAAAACAGATGTAATGTTATCTCTACTTCTGGTCCCAGTCAGCACTCAGGCAGCAGAGTTCTGACTTCATTGTGACTGATTTCTAACTTTTTTGGGGTACACCAGATAAGAGAGCATTACAGTAGTACAGCCTGCTGGATATTAAAGCGTGCATTCATCTCTTTCGTCGCTTGAAGAGCAAAATGGTCGAAATTTGGTTATATAATTGAGATGATAAAAAAAGCAGCTTTGGTGACAAACCCCACATGAGCCTTAAAGTTTAGTTCTGAGTCAAAGATGACACTGAGGTTTCTGGCCTAAAGGCTCCGGGTAATTCCTGGAGAATTTGGTTTTGTGACCTTTCTCTCTTCCTGAGTCTTAGACATACTGTTATTATACTCAGCTGAGCCCAGTGCATTTCATTGTGAATGTCCCCACTGTGTCCCTTTCTCATTCTTCCCACTGTGTGCTTTCAGTAAAAACATAACATGATTGTGTTTTGTTTTTTTTTTCCTCTGGTCCTGCCATCTCATCTGCTGGAGGACAGTAAGGTTGTCAGTGATTTCACAAGCTTGTGTTGTGATATAAATGTACACATAAACACAAGCATCCACCCTGTTCCTACATTCACACACAAACACACACACACACACACACACACACACACACACACACACACACACACACTGATAAGCAAGTCTAACATTGTCAGTCCTTTATGGTGCAGTGTATGCATCCACTGATAAAGTGTCTACTGAATGATCATCCTTGTGTGTGCTTGCATTTCAATAACAAGAATAATGGCTCATTTAATAAAAATCAATTAGATTTAAAATGATTAATAAACTATAAAAAAAGGCCACAGACATTCATTTTTGGGCAATGAGTGGATATTTTTTGTGGAATTTTCTTATGACAAAATATTTGTCGTTATCCCAACATATCAAGCTTGTTTTCTTGAGATTACAATATCATTATTTCATGATCATGAGAAAACTGTTTGCATTTGTGGTAGGGAGCACTAGGAAACGCTTCCACTAACTGCTCTTGAACGCAACCCTTGTCTGTTTGCCAGCCCCTCCCTTCCCTTCCCTCAGGCTGAGGGATATTTAAGACACCTGTTAGCTTTGTGCTTTCCTCTTGCTCCGGCCATGTGCCTTGGTTCACAGCTTTACTCTGCAGAATGATGAATGTGCAGAGTTTGACACGTGAAGGCTGCTATCATGTTCAGCTGCTGAAAGTGGACTTTATGAAACACGTTTATTTGTGACATCACAAATAGTTGGAAGACAACCGTGAGACTCACAGTCCTCTACACGACACATCCACTTTACTACATGACACACCCACATGGCATGAGGAGTGAGATGGTTAGGGTTGGAATATCAGGGTGTGTGTGTCTTGCGTAACATGCTGTCATCGGGTCATGTAGTGAAGTGAGTGTGTTGTCTGAGTCTGCAAAGACTGCAGATGGATCCTTCTCAACAAATGGGCCACTGGTCATCTTCGGCATACTCCACATACATTCTACATGACTTCTACGTCATCCTCTCTGCTCAAAAAATCCCTCAAGCCCTAAAACTCATGGGATAAGTCCTGCATATAGCTGGTGGTGGTTTCTCATTTATGATTTCACAACATTAATTAATTCCTCCATGTTTAGCCTCCGACGGCCTTTAGCCTCCTTCACAGGAATTCTATCTCTCCCCTTTTTTCCATATCTTAAGTCCTAACAATTGTTCATGTAGGTGAATCACTCTTATCGCTAATTATGTTTACTGTGTAATTGTCTGGAACATTGTTTCATGATATTCTCCTTATCTCCTCTCAGAATTGAATCATCCTCGGCATGGTAAGAATGCTTTCATTTCATTTGGGGGGATCCTGTCCTGTCTCTTATCTTCTTAAGGGCCTACGCCTGCTATGAAGATGCCTCATATCGACTGAGTTTAATCGATAAAATCTCTGTGTTGCTTATCACAATAAACATTGTTATTCACTTTCTTTTCTATTGATCTCTCATTATTGACATGAAGCTATGCCATAAGTTCAAGATCTCTGTCATCACGCTGCCTTTAAATATCATGTATGAATGTTGCTGTTTCCTTCTGTTCTGTTTCTCTGTCACTTCCTCTTTCCCACGCTGTCAAAATTCTCAATTCTGACGTCACCACACCTGACCGATGATCTTTGTGGCCTCGCTCCTCTAGCCAATCAGACTCTTGGTGCTGCTCTTTAAATATCATTGCAATTCTGCACTCTGTCTTTCAGACCTACTATATTGTGCAACCCACTTTCTCCCCATCACCACCATGACGTCCATGTTGTCCATCTCAGAGCAGCAGTTTCCTCCATCAGTAGAGCCTGAGAGCGGAGTCACACCAGCACGCTCCACTGGGCTCTGTGAAAGGATGCCACTTAGTGTGAACTAACACATTGTTTTAGAGTGTGCATGTGTGTGTGTGTGTTTCCTTTTTCCTTTGTTTTTTGTCCTTTTCCTTTTTTGCTTTGTTTTTACGTTTTCGTTTTCTTTGTTTTTTTCTATATTTCAACAAGAACAAGCCGATTTGAGAAAGTTTCATATAATCCACATCATATGGCTCACAAGATATAATATACCTGGTACATAGAGATGAAGTGATTTATATACCACTTCATGTCACACACAGTCAACACATGATGACCCTTTATACTACTGATTATTGATAATTATTATTGATTAATGGTCAATTATAATATTATTCTGAAACCATCATAAAAGACTATAATCATGAACTTTGCTAATGTTTGCATATTCAGTCATATTTTCCTATGATTCTAAACATATTATTATATGTTTTGGGCGCCTTGTAAATCGAGATTTACCATAATGTTCATCAGGCTTTTTCAATGCAAATGGCTCAGTTGTACACATTGGAGTCTACAGGGCCTGTACCTAATTTCTATTGCATCTTTAACGTATGCCAGATCTTTATGCTTTTCTGGTTTAATCTTTTTGACCGTGGCCTTTTGAGAGATGTGAATAATCCCTAAATAAGTCAGTACTTCAGAGGGAAACTGTCAACAACAAGAATAATTAACTATTAGGCATTAAAAATTATTCCAGAGGTGTGGTTTCAGCACATTGTTACTATTTGATTTTTTCATTCAGTTTTGCACCTCTGCTGTAACAACCACAAGATTTGACGGACGTTTTAGCAGACAGATCCAGCGATCATGTTCAGTCAAGTAGAAGCCTTAATTATGTCTTCAGATATCTCATTGATAGAATAAAGATTCACAGACAGAAGGATGTTATTATTCTTTTATTTTTTTAATACTTGATTTTAAGGAACTCTTACATAGTTATATACAGTCTACCATTTTTATTCTTTGGTATCTCAAAAACAAATATATACTGTATGTAGTATGTTAATGAACTTAAAGACATACTATGCAGGATTTGTCAGTTGCTGTTTGTAAACACAACATTCAAAGTTGGCCCCTCCTCCCCGGTTCAACGACACCAGAGCGAGCTGAGAGAGAGAGCAGCGATGGTCGAGTGAGCTAGAGAGTGAATAAAGAGAGGTACTCTTGCTGTGGTAGCGATTACATAGCAATGAATCAGATAAATAAAATGTTATTTATGTTCTAAAGCACAAATAAACATGTGCACAGCAATGTAACCTGGTCGCTACGCTATGTCACACCCTGCATGTTGTTATTAGCTGGAGGCTACACACAGGTTAACACCCAGAAGTATCCTGAACACAGCAAAATGTTAAGAAAATCCAGGCAGAGGCACTTCTAATGGCTCAAAAGTGATGATTGAGAGGGATTATTTTTGTCTGTACATATTTTTTTTAGGAAAATCCTGCATAGTATACCTTAAGTTCTAACGATTTTTGTTATTTATTTTTTGAGGATTCATAACACTTAATGTGTGATCAGTAAATAAAAATGCTAGATGGTTTCCTTTTTAGTTTGATTACCTTTTGTGGAAGCAAAGAGAAATGTACTCAAGACATCCTCCAGAATTTCTAACACAATTTGAAATAACTGACTTTATGGACATTTTGAAAGAATGACATGAATGAGTACAGTGGTTCTTTCTACTTCTAGTTCATTTGGCATAAAAAAAACAATTAACTCCAAAATACCAGGATATAAAATTAGTTTGTTCATTGATGTAAAGACGTAGACACTACCATTCAAACTATGACACACAGACAGACAGAAATCCTCCTTACAAGGCTGACACACTAATTTACATCCAATTTACAAATTCACATTTATTGTCACTGAGGCCTGTTTTGCTGTATTGGTACTGTAGTTGAAGCTGGTCAGTGTGAACCGTTCATAAAAAGCTCTTTGTTTTGGTTGTTTAATGGCCAGTTGAATGGATGCTTTGTGCAGCCGTGGGACAGAATGCGCCTTGTTTCTGTCTACTTGGTAGGCTCAGCAGCAGCAGCAGCCTCAGCTCCCTCAACCTTGGCCTTGTTCGATATGGAGTAATGGTAAGACCTCATGGACTCCTCAACCTTCTTGAAGTCAGGACGGTCCTCATGTCTGATGAGAGAGGAGAGAGAGAAGGGCCCACAAGGGTTGTGATTGATAGAAGTAAAGTCACAAGAGATAAAGAGCATCACAGTGCTGTCTGAAGCCGACAGACTCTCAAACATATGCTTAAAGTGATTCAGACAGTCATTTTCTTACTTGTAAGTCCAGCATTCATTCATCACTGCGTACATTCGTTCTGGACATGCTGGTGGACAGTCCATGCGACTCCCACCTTCAATGAAGCGAATCACCTCTGGTCCTTTCATTTTCTGGCAAAGTTGGGACAGAAAAGACGATCAGAGACCTGAATCCTGCATGAATTCTGTGATCTAGCCCATTTGTTTTGTCGTCGACTGATGGATTTGACAGTTGAGTTCTGCAGAAACACTCAGTACCTTGTAAGGTTTCCCTCCGTAGGAAAAGGCCTCCCACATGGTGACACCAAAACTCCAGACATCACTTTTACTGGAGAATTTGTGGAAGTTTATACATTCTGGAGCGTACCACTTCAGTGGCCATTTACCTGTAGTACGAGCCTGTACAACACAACATGCACGACGACAAGTAGCACATTAATGACTCAACAAAAGCAGCCAACATTAATATTGATATACTGGTCAACATACTGTGTTTAAAGTAGAAAGAGGATGATTTAGAGGGTGCTGTGTAGAGCAAATATTTCTCAAACAAAAAAGTATTGTTGACTTATATCTAGCAACTCTAAGTGTCCTCTGATACCTTCATTCCTTCCAGATATGGGTCAGTAAACCAGAAAAAAAGGAATCAATGGAGTGTTTACTCTAGTTTGCACAGAGCAGGTAATACTTTAGAGATGATAGGGAGTCAGTATTTGTGCAAGAGGTCAGTAATTCTCAGAAAAGCAATCAATTTCAGATACACTATCTATTTGTGTTAGCTGCAACGCTGATAGCTGCCGTGCCCCACCCACCCACCCACAACCCTTCAGTGATTCTGCATTTTTGTCACCTTGTTTTGCAGTGCAACAATTGTACCTTGTAGTACTTGTCATCTGCTCCCAGAGCCTTGGAGAGCCCAAAGTCACTGATTTTGGCGAACTGTTGGTTGACCAGCAGGACGTTGCGAGCCGCTAAGTCTCTGTGCACAAAGTTCTTCTCTTCCAGATACTTCATTCCCATCGACACCTGGTGCATCAGGTTGACAATGTTCACCACAGTTACAGTATCCCTGCGGGAACAATGATAATGATCATGAGAAAAGTCGGAAGAAAATTAGTTTTCCTCATTTAAATCATGTGTCTAAGGATAAAGCGTGTTTGAAGGTTACTGGTTCCCAACGTGATATGATAACATTTTATTGATCCGTGGGGGGAAATTAGGAACTCAGATTCTCCTCATTGTAAGATGGTTAAATATATAAGATTGCTACACAGATTTTTGTTTATTTTTTCAGATTTTTTCTTGTGAAATATTTGATACTTTTACCAATATAAACGTCCCAAAATCCTTCAAATGAAAATCAATCTTTCACTACACTAAAGCTATTACCTGTGATGAAGGCTCATAAGCACAACACTGCTACAGTTTAGGGGGTTTCAAGCAAAAAAGGTTGGGAACCAGTGTCTTAGGTTGTACAGACTGTTAAGCCATCTGGGATAAATTTGTGATTTTGTACTTTATGAATAAAAACCGACTTGACCTGAATTATTAAGTATGATAAAAAGTGAGAGGAGCAACTGTACCAAAATCTACATTAACTGGAAAAAATGAGCTCTAAATGATAAGCATTCATCAACCCACGTTGAAATATTATGAATATTATTATTATAGTATAATATGATATATGTTTGCCTATATATAGTGCGGTTACCCCTGTGTTTTATATATTCATGATTTCCAGTGTGTCTTCAAAGTAGAGGCAGTATAAGCTCATCATGTTTGGTTTGTCGGGTGGTTTCAAAGATTGGATCAGGTAACAAGAGAGAAAGAAAGGAAAATAACATGAGTGAATGATGAAGTGTGCTGATAAAAGTAATGTGTAAAGTTCATCAGATCATTAGTATTAAGTACATTAATATTTATAACAGTAATAATATTCAGAATTGTATTAATCCTTCCTTCTACATGTTGGATTCCCTTTCACAAATCTCTCCTCTTATAATGTTTCAGATTTTTTTGTTGTAAACTGGAACGTACTTATGGGAGGACAGGAATTTGTTGAGAGGTCCCGCGGAGGCCATCTCCATGACCAGCATCAGATTCTCTGCATTGCACAGCCCCAGCATGCGGACGATGAAGGGATTGCTCAGCTGGTGCATGATCTCTGCCTCCCTCATCATCTCCTCCTTCACCAGCTTCTCATTGTCACTCTTCAGCACTTTGATGGCTACGTCTATCTGGCCCCTGAGGGAAAACAAACATATAGAGTTTGGAATGAACGTCTGACATTTAAAGATGGTATATGAGCACTTGCAATCCCATCTGCAATCTGGTAGGGCACTGGGTTCAGTAAAAGTGTAACATGATGCACATGCTGTACATATAAAGAAGTTTATGTCCTGTCTGAGATAATGCCACTGGTGTCAGAGGATTATAGTAAATGTTAAAGGTTCCATCTCAGCAAACACTTTTGTTCTATCATATTTCAGTCCTCACGAGTCAGTCTTGAAGACTCCCTTCTTGACGCAGCCAAAGTTCCCAGAGCCGAGCTCCACCTCGTCCATCAGCAACTGGTCCCTCTGGATGTTAAACTTCCTCACTTCATTGGGGTTGTGATAAGGGTTGAACCCATCGCAGTCCATTGGCAGAACATCACGATCTGCAGGCACTGTGGTAACTGGACTTGGGACTGTCGACGGAACAGCTAAACAGTAAAGGTCAAACCATATGGGGTAAATGTGCAATCCTGTATGTGTTGACAGGATTTTACATCACAACAGCTGGTAATATTTTCTGTTGGATCTTTTAAGACGATCCTTTCAGGTTCATTCATAATCTCTCATTTATTAAGTTTTTAATTATTAAACTGAGTTTGTTTTGCTTTATTCACAGCAATATTCTTGAAAGCAAAATTTATTTATTATCACTTCAAACCTATTTTGCTGCCAGCACATTTAACAGAGCAGCTACTACTGTGTGTGAAATGGTGTTGCAGTAAATGTGAAGTGTTGTACTGTAGGCAACTGACCTCGAGGTGGCGGTGTGTATCCATTTGCGCCGACTCGCCTCTGCAAAAGTTACATTATAGTGAATCACAGAGGATGAAAAAATATGCTGACTTGAATATTGCAGGATATGGTCAATACTCACTGTTGCAGGAAGACTTGGTGTCTCTGAAAGGTTATAATACAGATTTGATTAGTAAATATAATAAAGCAAAGTTAAAGTAAGTAGGACTGCATGTTACATATAAACATGAATAGGAAACTTTGTGCAGCAGTGTCATGATGATATAATATGATATGACTGAAAAAAGGAAATAAAAAAAGATGTTCAGTACTTGCAGCTTTGCTGTTGATACAGGCCTCCCCAAGAACAGTCACCAGGCCATCAGCTTTCATCTTCAGGTACTCAACCAGCTGATGAGATTGAAAGAAAGTTCAATTGAAATTCAGAAAAAGGCCATGAGCTGCAGCAGAAGTGACAGATAACCTACCTGCCAGATAGTGTCAAACTTTGTTCCTTCTGGCATAGAGTATTTTCCTGATTTGTCTTGGAGGATTTGATAGTGGTAAACTGTTTTTCCATACATCATGGAGAGAGCAAAACTGCCAGGCTCCTCTCTGTCTCTCACCCTTAAAAAATGAAAAGCAGTGTTGTTTAAAAACCGCACCTTTAACCGTCAGAGGTTGACTGGAAGAAGCTACAGGCAAGACAATGTCACTATGAGCTACTTACAGAAACTTGCCGTCTGGTTGTGCTCCAGAGTAAAGTCGCCTCTCGCCCTCATGTCGGCTGATTTTACCGTGATACCAAGACATCTTCTCATGAGCTGTGGTGGCGATAAGCTTCTCCAGCTGAGGAGCTTGACTGATGATGGCCTGCTCCATGGCTTCACCCTGAGCAGGGAAACCAACAAGGAAACAGATAAATCAACAGACAATGCACACATTTAATCTCCTATGTACAGTCCAAATTTATAACCCTGTTCTAAGAAAATAAATTTAACTTTTCAGCCATTGGACACTTGGCGTCTTGCATCAGTTTACTGTAATGTGGTAATCTGCAAAAGTAAAACATCACAGTTTGCAATCATGGCTCATTTTTCAGAGTTTGTTTGCTCACGTAGGGTGTCAAATGTGGTTCAGGGTGGTAAGAGGTGTTATGGCAGACAGACACGTCTACAATCCTTTTGGCTCCTTTTGGTGCCTGCTGGGAGCTACAGGGCAAGTCCTCATACACCTGGAGCTAGTTTGGCTGTTTATTTGGAGACCACCAGTGATAAAAGTCTACTGGTCTCAGTGTGTGGCTGCAGCGGGAGACAGTCTGTAGTGGCGCTTCAGAAGACCAGACTTCAAACTGGGTAAATCATCAGTTTGTTTGGTTCTTTTGGTCACCCGTAAGACACAAAAAAATAAATGCAAAGGTATAATTTACAAAATCACCTGGAGATTCGGATTATTTGTGTGTGTCTTTGGGATATTTCAGATAGTTCAAGTGAGACTACATTGACTCAGATGGGTTTATGATGGCGTGTTTTGTCCAGATTTCGGTAAAACATTGGGTCTTTTTTCTTTAATGTGTGAAACTGGTATTTCAGCTGCTGTCATATGATTACAAACATTTTTTGCCTATTTTTATTTCAGTTTATTCTGTTTCTTCAGTCAAAGAAACGGTTGGTCCACCGAAATTACAATTACATATTTTCACCTCGCTGTGAAACTTATCTCTGGAACTACTCTCTACCGAAGAAATAGTCTGTAAGAAAACTGCTGATAATGTGTTCTGTGGATCATCCAGAGTAACGAGGAGACACTGATAGAAAGAAATGTTGCAGATGTATTTTTCAAATGTCATTTTTATCTCCATTCTCAGAGACTAAATTCTCAAAGTCTGGACACATTAAATGAAAGTATTTGCATGACTAGATACCACTAGAGGTAAGTGAGAGAGTGTTTTCTGTAATTTGAGTGAATCAGCACTTTAACTGTTAAAATCCATCTCATGTATTTACTTGTTTGATGATGATACAACATACTGTAACCACCCTTACAGCCATATTAGAGACTGTAACTAAAAATATTGATAATTTTTTGACAGTCGCTCTCTCAGCAGCGCCTCACCTCCAGGTTCCAGGTCTGCTTCACGTACTCCCTAAGCATGTTTTCTCTCAGGTTGTCAAACACACCAGGCCGTATCTGTGTATCCGGGGAGCGCAGACAGGGTTTCTTTAGGGGACACACCAACCCGTCCGGGTCCTTGCTGTAAAACTCGCAGAGCTCTGCAGGCCCACAGTGGGGCTTGCCTCCTGTGATGCAGTAAGTCCCATTAAGTTGTTTCTCTATGGGGTAATGGTGAAACTCCAGGTTCCACACAACAGAGAGGACGTAGCCTCCCAGACTGCGGAGACACTGCCGCAGCAAGAAGAGGCCGTCGGCCATCCCGGCCAGCTTCAAATGCTGCTCAGCGTCCATGCGACTGATGCTGCCGTAGAAGAAAGGCAGCTCAGCCGCCGGGTCGATGGACATGGTGAGACCTGGGAGAGACGAGACGGACTTTGGCTTGGAGTCGTAGATGTAGGTGGTGAAGAGAAACTAGAGACAGACATGGAAAGAGAGAAATTATCAGCATTTGAGCAATTCTGGCATTTAAAGAAGGACGAAAGTTATAAGAAACATTCTGTTCAGTGACCTCTGACCTTTCAGCCCTTCAGCTTTTCTGTATCTGTCACTCTCCTCAGTCTGCTGAATCAAGTCTAAAATGTCATCAACCAAATTACAAAGCAGCTGCGGATTGAAAATGGAAAACACAATATTCAACACTACAAATCTTTTCCAAAAAGCAAAAACACACATCATCCAGAGAACCTCACCTCCTCCTCTTCTTCTTCTTCTCCCAACTACGTTACACCAGGACACAATTTACACAACAATGTTTTTCCAGGGACTGTCAGCTATGCAGAGACAAAATGTGAGGTGCCATGTGTCTGGATGACAAAGTTAGCAAGAGGCACCTACACTTTGAGACTGCATGAAGCTTGCAGATTAAAAAACTGGTGACAAAAGCCACAACAGGAAGTTGCAGTCCGCCCTCACAGCCTCCTTTCTCCAGCATCTCACTCTTTTGTTAAACAGGTGCTTTTTTGGTTCTAGATTTTTCCCTCTGCTTCAGAAACTCAAGTTTGCAAGTTTTCCTTTCATAACAATTTGGGGAGAATGTGTCCTGCTACACTGTTAACACCTCATGCACAATGAGATGTGTCAGTTAGAAATCTGACATAAGCTTTCAGCAGAAGTGAAGCTATAAAGATAAGATCAGAATCATGCTATCACTCAACCGTTTTTTGTCGGTTAAGTGATAGCAGGCGGAAAATGCCTGTTTTGAGATTAAAACAGACATTGACAATGATCAGAATACTTCAGCTCATGGAAAGTTATTGTTCTGATAAGCACTGACAATAAGGGTTGAGACTGTAAAATAATCACATCAAAAACGAAAAGGTTATAGGCATCTGAAGATATTATATATTGGATAGCAGCAACCAGCTAAATGAAAGCTGAAACCATGTCTGCGACAGCGTTCTGGAAACTTATCAGTCAGTTTTGCTGATTTTGACTTTGTGGTCTTGTTTGTTTTTACAATCTCCGCTGAAAAGCGCACACAGATCTACATGTTTTTGAAACCTGAACCATTCGACATTTAGATCATGCTTATGATGGTGTCATATAGGTTTTTAATCTCTCACTTCATGTTTGAACATTATGTAAAATCATAGACAAAAGCGTGAAAACCGCAGCTTCCTGGCTACAGAGCTACGTTGCTCCCCACATCCACGGTGGACAACATAGCAGAAATGCAAAGTTCCCACAAGACATAAGACTCCACTGTGGCTTGACCCCCTTTTTCACCACAACAAAGACCTCCAGACCCCGCCGTCTGGACAAACTGATACCCCACTATATCAGAAACAAGATGTGATTCTGTATCACAAGACACAGTAGACCTGTTTGCATGATTTGGCCTTCTGCTTGGATTCTTGTCAGCACAATATGTTAAAGTCAAATCATAGCTTATGGAAAACTTGGAAGTATAATCTTACCATCCTAGTTAAAATTTGTATGTGACTGTTTTAATTTCAATTTTTGGATGTTTGACTCAGACTGGTGATGATTTTATGGTTATTAACGGTCTTGGTTTGTCGCCCTATCACTTGCTGCAACTTTACATCAAAGACCGCAATGGAAATAAGTCTCGAACTTTAATGTGCTATCATTGACACTTTTGTAGTGTTGTATGGTTTGAAGTCAACCATCATGTAATAGAGCAAAAGTCAGTCTGTAACAAAATGGCGACACAACTGACAGACACTGCCATCCAAAACTTAACGAATCTATTTGAGTAAAACGTGTTTGTGTTGCAATAAAATAACACATAATCTATCACATAATCACTTAGCTGAGCCAAAACTAGTCTTAAAGTAGACTGCTCTCAGATCTATCAAGTAGAAAACATGTTTAAGTGTGTGAAGTCATTTATAGTGTGTGGGGATTTGCTCTTTTCTCTGTTTTATGTGATTGTAAAGTGAAAATTTTCAGTTTTAGACTGTTAGTCAGACAAAACAAGCAATCTGAAGACATCAGTTTGAGCTCTGGGTAACTGTGGTTGACCTTTTAAAACTTTTCATTATTCATATTGTCATTTTATAGACCAAACAATTAATGGAATGATTGAAAAAAATATCTGGAGATTAATCAATAATGAAAACAATAGTTTTTTTTCTATGTTTTTTCTTCTATTTAGGTTCCCAGTAATTCATCAACAGGTCCTCTGATATTACTTGAGCAGACTTAAACCGAAAGAGGAAGTGAATTTAATTACAAACTAACAATCCCCCCTAACACACCATGACACGGATATTAGCTACGCTGCTATAATATGTGGCCAAACTAACCAAAATGTTGACGGTTTTCCAACAAGACATTAAAACTTCCAACAGCAGCAGCCAAGGCTCGGCTCAGTTCACGTTCTTTTGAAAATAGGAGTTTTATGACTGTTCTACTTTAATTGTATATCATGGGCCGCAAAAAGCAAAGAGTGCAGAGAGATGAGGTGACACATGACACAGTTCCTGAGCCAGCATCGAACCCACACAGTTGCGTGGTATCTTTCATACCGAGCCAGTGACTGTTTTCTTCAAAAGATCATTTAAAAGACACAAACTGGCTGCTTGGAGCATATAAACCCTTCATTGTGCATAAAAAAAACAGTCTTGTAAATAAAGTGTTGCAGAGTAAGCACACAGTGACCCAGTGAGCGGTGGAAAATGACCTATGACTCGACAAGTGGAGGAGTACATAAGTGACACATGCTAACATCTACAGACTGAAGTGTTTGTTTTCAAAAGTGAAAAGAAGGTGAATTTTTTCTGGCGTGGTATTGATCCTCTCAGCCCCCTCAGGCACAAAGTAAATGTAATTAAATACAAAGCAAAAACCTGATCGTGTTTATCGTCTCGTTGAAGATTTCTATCCTGGAGAGAAGTCACTGTCTCAGGGGATCAATCTTAATGTCAGTGATGGAGAGGTTGAAACTATCGATCCAGCTCGAGGAGCCAAACACAACAGATAAATACAATCTCTCTTTTCACTTCTACGGACAATAAACTCTCTTCAAATGACAACACAAGCTCAAGCTCAGGGATACAGATTTCCTTACCAAGAAAATAGTTTGTGATTAAGCTTGGCTAAAACTGCGGTGAACGGAGGAATACCAGACCGTTGAATCCGTCCACTCTACCAAGTCGAGTTGACGATTCTGTCTGACATCAGGCAAAAAAACTAAAAGTAGATCATGATTATTGACGCACAAACATATAAGCAGTACTTTAAAGGACAAGACTGGCGGGTGACGCACAAAGTTCTTGCACCCCAGAAAATCATGTGGGCAGGTGCGTCAGACCGTAAACTGTGACTGTTAAAGAACCAAATATTCCCGCGCACTGTTGATCACTTGCACTCACTTTATTTAACATGTTCATGTTCAAGAACAAATTTCCAAATGAAGGTCTGATGTTAATAAGTATGTACAAGTGATCGACAGCGAGCAGGGTTTTTTGGTCTTTTCACAAGGAGAAGACTGGCTAAATTTTTTCGTTTTGCTATCTGAAAAGACAACCTGTTACTGTATCTCGTAGTACTGTAATACTTCCTACTACACCTACACTTTCTGTCTCATTCAGCCCTGAGCTTATTAGTTCCTGCTGAAGATACAAATCTTTAAAAGGTGACACCAGCACACCGTATGCTTTCTTTTTCTAGGCCTAAATCATTTCCTAAAACAGCTGGGCATTGCAGCTTTTTGTAAAAGTTACTCAAATAGGAATAAACAGTGTATTTAATAGGGACTATTTTCAGCTGCGGATTAACACACATTTAGTGCTGTGATGAGTATTTACTGTACAGCAGCAGAAAAGTTTATATGGAATCAACTCAAATGGAGGTTTATGTAACAGAGAAATAAGTTATATCAGGCTTTAGCTGCACAGATGATACTTGTTAGTAGGATCAGCTCTTTCTTTCTTTTCTGGGATAAGAAAATATAGAATATCATGAGGTTTATCCTTAAATGTTGTAGTTTGTCGTGACACTAATTTTAATCGCCTCATGTTCTGTCAATGTGTCAACAGCAAATAGCTGTTAAATAAATGCAGTGAATGAGTTAAAACGTACACTATTTGCCCCTGAAATGTAGTCAAGTAGAAGTATGAAGTATATTTATACCTCAAAATTGTAGGTACAATACTTTTACTTTCCACCACTGCTCTTCACTATAACATGATACTTTCATGTTTCATCATTCTCACTAATATCAGTGTCAGACTGCCAGGATCAAGTTGATATTGTGTAAATAAGTGACCTGTCTACAATATGTCTGCTTGAATGATTTACATTGAAAGAGTAAAAACACAGCAAGCAATGGGTTTAGACTCAGCGCCTAATTCATTCACTGACATTTAGCTCCTTTACTCTCCTGTGAGTATCACAGTGAGGTCACTTATTTGCTTCTTTAACTAATACGAGCTGTGTTTTCTGTAGATTACATGATTCAAGTCAAGGACATTCCAGCGGTAACTATTTAGCTGTTAAGAGTTATTTTAGGTCACGATTATTTTGTTTGTGCTATCAGTAAGTTAGCGTGGGTAATGTAACTCTAAGCATTCTTCAATACGTACATCAACATTTAGGATTGCGTAGTCATCCACCAACAGATAATGTACACATGAGTTGATTTTTCCCCAAACTGGTCTTAATATGATGATTTAATTAAAGATGTAGGAGGACTTCAGGCCAAAACAGGGTCACAAATGTCCCAAAATGGAGCATAATTTCCTGCATCAATGGAAAAAATGATATTTTAATTAATACGTTGTGTTTCTCTGTGATGATTCATGTTTTCTTTTTCCCCAGATTAGAATAGCTTGTAGGTGTAGATCTGCACTAAAAAACAATGACATTAAATGCCAATTTCATTTGCATTTTAATGACTATACTGTTTTTGGAAGACCTAGAACAACACAGTCTCAACAATCATTTCATTTCTGTTCAGGAAACGAAAAAACATAGTGTGAGTGTTAATCATGATGGCGCTTTTTTGTGTGTGAAGTGTGGCTCAGTCTGAAACTTAATGTAATGTTCAAATTGTCTGTCAAACACTCAGCGGTGTCCACGAACTCCTCTCTCTGCTGTCCAGGCCAATATCGTCCGGCTGTGGATGGAACATTTTGCAGATATGCCTCACTCCAAAAATACATCCAGTAATTTTCAAGAAAAGTTACAAGCGATAAAAAACACACAAGATACTCTTGGGTGTGTTAAAACCTACCCATTTTTGGTTTTCTATTCCAAGGCACAATGAAAGCAGCTATTTATATTTTGCACATGTAATCTCTACTTTTGTAAGCCAGAGCAACAACGTCTCAGCCCTGACTTTGACTGTGGTGCACACACTCTTTTATTCTGTTTTTACTGCTCAGGCACAGCTGTGGAAGTTACAAAAAAAAAAAAAAAAGACAATTTAAAAAGAGATTTTTTTTATGAAATCAGTAAGAATTTAAATATCAAAGATTACTGTACATTTACAGACTCCGTTTAGATTCAATTAAAAACTCTACAGAGCAACGAGTTACTGTAAAAACACACTTTGAGTATTTTTATGGCCAATACAACTGTAAACGGAATTACATATAGTATCAATCATGAGGTATTTAGGAGAAGAAAATAGATGATTAACTGGTTAAACCTCTTTTTAAGGGATGAGAACCTTTTTGTCAAACTATTGTATTAGCTTCACTACTTTTCCTCAGGCCTTTAGCCTTTATTTCATCACATTTTTACCCACGGTATCATATTTTTTTGTTTTTATTCAGAAGAAATAAGTGTAATCTGCCAAAACAAAGAACTTCTGCTGTTAAATCAACTACAAAATCTACTTACGTTTCACTGCTTCACGATGTTGTCGCTTCAGAGACAAAGATGTATCTGTTGATCTGGCAGCAGTGGAAGGTGCTGTGAGGAACTGGGGGTTAGAGACAGTGACACACACACACAGACACACACATATTGGCACATACACATATGAATCCAGCTTGAATGAAATATGTTGTTGTGTTCTTACAATTCTGATTCATTTGATGAAAACCCTAATACAACTTCAATCAGGGTGATACATGAGCTCAACCGTCACTCACCGAGTTCTCCTTTGAACTCTTTAAACTTGTTTTATTCTTTACAAAGTTTAGAAAAGAGCGTCCCAAAAAACAGGCCCGACTAATATGAAGCTACAGCCGGCAGCCGGTTAGCTTAGTTTAGCACAAAGACTGGAAACAGGGGGAAACACCTAGCCTGGCTCTGAAACAATAAATCACTAATAACACGTTATGAGTAAAACCACAACGTGTCTTTTTTACACTTTTGCTTTTGTACGGAATAAACAAATAACATATATCGTGTTAAGTTTAAGAGGTTCCCTCTGTTTCCATTTGTGCTAAGCTAATTGTTTTCTGGCTGTAACAATCTACTCATCTAACTTTACGCTAACTTTTCTCAAAATGTCACACTTGCTTTAAATAGTAAGTAAGTAAAAAGTAAGTAAAATTTATTTATATAGCACTTTTCATAGACATTAGTCACAAAGTGCTTTCCATGAGCATGATGCAACATACAAAAAGAAAGAAATCATAACACACACACACACACACACACACACACACACACACACACACACAAAACACAATCTGCAGTAAAAAATACACAATAAAAACATAAAATACTGACTTGTTGCTTACAGGTTACCCAAACACCTTTCTAAACAGGTGTGTTTTTAGTTGCTTTTTAAATGAATCAACACAATCAATCAAATGAACCTGAAGTTAGTTAGCTTAGCTTAGCATAAAGACTAGAAACAGGTGGAAAAAGCTAGCCTGGCTCTGTCCAATGGTGCAATAAGAGTAAATCACTAATAGCACATTATATGTATATATAAGTGTATAAACAACATTTCAGCTCTGAGCAGTTGCCAGGCGACCATAATTTTACTGGTCTCAGCCAAGAAATAGTTCAGAGCAAATTCCTGCAGTAAAATGACTGAATTTTTAGTACTAAATCCGAAACACTGGTCCTTTAATACATATTTCCAGGGGACCTTTAAATAAAGCGAATTAGCATATTTCCAAAATGTTAAACTTTTTCTTTAAAATGCAGCAGGTTATTTAACTTTACCACTAGATTATGTTCAGATATGACATTATATAAATAAATGGTACTTTTATAACTTATTTACTTGTATTGACATTAAAATACCTTTTTCTGTCCTCAGTTCTATGTGTAACACTCTTTTATTACAGAATAACTAATATATGACACGTACACACATCTATACTGAAACACCTGTGTAATAACCACAGTGCCCCCTCCCCCCCTCCCGACCCCCACTACCCACACACACACAGACCCAAACACACACCACCCTGCCGGTTGCAGCTGCTTCCTCGGAGTCGCAGATCAGGCAGCCAATCAGCAGCATCCCACTGAATCAAGTCAGACAAAATCAGACAAAACAAACCCGGAGAGGAAGACCTCTGCATTCAAAATAAAACCATAAACTTTATTTAACATTTCAGACATTTTTAACAGCTTCACTGACATTTCAGCTGGTCACAAATTCAGGTATCACTTTTATAAACAGATTATTTAGAGATCAGATAGAAACGTTATGAACCACAGTGTGAGGAAAATTGTTCATGCCGGTTTTTTAGACAATTGATTAATTGAATTTGCACTTGAATTGAAGGCCTATATGTGTCTCTGCCTTTCTTTAGCTCTGAACATTCACGGAAAAAAGGGTCATCTGTGTTGTCTGGTACAATAGAGGAGCTGTGACTTAGTTATTGTCATCATTTTGTTCCATTTTTTTCTGCCAATAAGGAGAAAATTAACTGGATTCATGGATCTATTTGCTCATCATTTTGTTCTCAATAATGATTCAATACTTTAATTTGATCATGACAAACACTTCCCATGACTAATTTCTTTTTATTTTTACATTTTCTGATTTAGTCAGACATACCTGTGTTGACTTTTTACCTCCTTTCATTTACCCTTTAGTCTATGAATGAAGAAATATAAACAAACCTCATTTAAAACTTGGAGTCCACCAGATTCACTTCATTTATAAAAGATCTTTATTGTCATAAATGGTGATCAGTGTTGAAGACATGCAAAAGGAAATATTTATACATGATAATCCATCTGATAGAAACCTTTGACTGCTAAAGAGCTACAGCATGTGCAAAGATAAAAGAAAATGAATTTGTCTTGTACTGCTATAAATGTCATTCAGCTGCACAGAGCATCCCTACCATGTGGATTTTCATTCATATATTAAAACAAACAAAACAAAACATAAAAGCCACAGTAGGCCATATGAAGGGCTGATATTTCAGGGGGCTATTTTACACTCCTCCAAAGTCAGTGTTTTGGTTTCTGTACGAGTGATACACATATGCACCTTTTGTAAGTTGTGAAAAGTGAATGCAAAAACACACATTTGCAATCATGTTTGTTACAGGTTGGAGCTTTGAAATTAAACATCTATGGAGCTCTTAATTCATCCATTTCACAATTTGACAATAAACCTGTTAATTCAGTCCTTTAATACCCTAAATACTTGACAAGACTGTTATTTTGGAAGCTGCAACCGGACGCTTGATGACTGTATTGCGGGTAACTTGTCATCACACTGCGGCTCTCTGCTGCTGGAAGTGGAAGAAGTCGAGTCTCCCCGCCGGCGCCGCCTCCTCTCCGCTCCGCCGCTGAGGACAGAGGACAGACTCACAGCGGAAACTTCTGCCCGGGGACACGGGAAGGTAGGTCAACCAGCCCGGCCACACTCTCTGCTTTTTCATGCACAACTCTGGAAGCAAACACTCCTGACATGATGCTGGCAGGAGGCTGTTCTCAGCTCCTGTGCGCTCATTTCTCCTGAAATATTTCTGCAGAAACTTTGAATGCATATGCGGCACACTGAGGTGTATCGCACTTATTTAGTCAGTTTTAAAGCTCCTTTATGTCATGATACACTCCTCCATGGATTCATTGTTTTCTTATTGCATTTGCATGATATTCCCCTTAAAATCTATCATTGGATAGCTCTTCTCCTTAAGAACCCTTACTTGCGGCTGGGATCTCCTCATTGGCTGATGACAGGGCAGTCGGTGTGTGTGTGTCTGTGTGTGTGTGTGTGTCTGTGTCTGTGTCTGTGTCTGTGTGTGTGTCTGTGTCTGTGTGTATGTGTGTGTGTGTGTGCAGGCCGGTGGAGGGATGATGTGGCCGACAGCAGACATGAGGTACACATGTGAAGAGTGACATTGTGTCGTTCACCGGTTGGGGGAGCAACTTGCAGCTTCTCCTTGGTGGAAAATAATGATCTGTAACAAGCTGCTGAAGATATCATACAAACATAACAAAACAATATGTAACATCCTCACGTTTTAGACTCACAGATGTGCTAAAATTAAGGATATATATATATATATACATGCATTTCTGGTCCCACATTAGTTTGATGTTGCAGAAAGTATAGGTTTCTGCAGGTTTGTGACTATTTTGCATGCCTATTTATCATGAAATCTTGTTTCTGATTCACACATGGCACTTGCATGCTTCATCTTTGTGCAGCGTCATTCTGTTTTGGTGTATTTCTGCAAAGAGACACTGGAAGCGTGCAGAGCGTGTGTCTGATTTTTGCCTTCAGTTAGCGTTTTGATCCAGCACCTGTAAGGGTTTTTTCTTTTTTGGATGTGCGCCCCAAACTCTTTATGTCAAAAGTTTGTTTTAATCCATATAAATGCATTATTTCATTATTTAGTTTGGCCATAGGACGCTGCCAGACGCTATAAGAATGATTAATGTCTTCTTTGATCCTGTCCTCTGATTATCCAGAGATACATTTGTAGCTTGAATATGTTGCCAGCAGACATATCATTAGTTTCTCTTGTTTTTGGATTTTTACCATCCGTCAAACTACTCACACATACATGCACAACTTTTCTCTCCTGATACAACACATCAACTCAGGACTGTTCTGCAACACACACTCATTTACAAACCTTCCTTTGCACTACATCAATGCTATGTAAAAACTACACTACTCTCTATAAGCTTAGGGCTGTAACTAACGATTATTTTCATCATCGATTAATCTGCTGATTATTTTTTCGATCAATCGTTATTCGACATCTATAGAATGTCAGAAAATAGTAAAACATGGCCATTATAATTTCCCAGAGTCAAAGGTGATGTCTTCAGATGTCTTTTTTGTCTGATCAACAGTCCAAAATCCAAACATCTTCAGTTTACCGTCATGTTTGATAAAGAAAAGCATTAAATCATCACATATGAGAAGCTGAAACCAGCAAATCTTTGGCATTTTTTTTATTATAAAATGACTAAAACGGTTAATTGATTATCAAAACAGTTGCCAGTTAATACTGTTGATCGACTTATTGATTCATTGACTAATCGTTGCAGTTCTATGTAAGCTTGATAGATAAAGACTCATAGATAAAGAAGAATAGGACTTAAACGATTAGTTGATTCATTGATTAGTCAATCTACAGTAAATTAATTGACAGCTATTATAAAAAAAGCTGAATAATTTCATTTCAAGCAAAAATGCCAAACATTTATGGTTCTAGCATCTGACATGTAAGGATTGTCTTCTGTGGTAGTAAACTGAGCGTTTTCGACTGTTGGCATCCTTAACAAAGATTTTTTTAAAAAACGACACAGCATTGAATTTGATAACGGAGAAAACCTTCCAGTGCCATCCGCGCTCCGCTCCCAACGCTGCTGGCTGACTCACTTCATGTCGAGTCAGCTCTCTCTCTCACTAAATATTGTTTCAGACTCGAGAGGCACATTTTGAGAGTGAGGGGAGCACATCCGAGGTTCTCCGGCCTGTTTATGTTCCCACTTTTCATCTGCACGCTGTTTATTTGGGGAAATTGAGAAAGGAATGCCTGCCTCTCTTTTCTCTGTCTTTACACCAGACAGAGAGAGTTTAGTCTGAGATATACCCCCCACCCCACCCCACCACCCCTACCCCACCCCCCCCTCCTCCAGTGCTTTGTATTATTTCTATCACCTGTTCAGGGTTTCATGTGGAGATCTGTTTGAATCCAGACATCTTTTTTTAAGGCAGTTATGAGGAAATAATTGCTGCTGAAGCAGTCTGAAACACTGCATCTGATGTGTGACATTCGTCTTACGGGCCATTTGATCCCACAGCCTCATGGTCTTATTAGAAAAGAGAAGCCGCACTGCCAGTTTAATGAAATAATAAACTGAACCTAAAGCTGATTCATGAGCTACTCTCTGATCAAAGTGGAGACAGTGTGTGTGTGTGTGTGAGTGAGTGAGAGAGAAAGAAAAAGAGTGGGGGAGAGCTAGACTTGAAGCTAAGCTGAGGGACACTTAGCATCTGTTCGCTCCACACAGACTTTACTTTGAGCCGGTCATATGGCTTTGATTAGTGTGCTAGTTTTCGGATAGCTCCACTCTCCCTGGCAACAGTTAAAGACAAGGACAGCATAGTTAGTCTTTTTTTCACTGTACATCCTTTACACCATATGAAAAGCACCAGTCACTGTTCACTAGTAGATGACAGGATGAAAAAATGACGTGTCAAAACGCTTCTGGGTCCACTGGCTTGATTACATTGCAAATTTGGCCCACCCTTAAATTCCCACCTAATTATCCTGAGCGGTCCAACTTTTCTCTCTCTTGTTATAACAACGACCCCTTTCTTCTCCCCTTCTTTCCTCTTTTGCAAATTGTGATTGCATTGGAAATTGTGTGGCCTGTCTGCAGCTCGGGTCCACTCTCTCTCTCTCTCTCTCTCTCTCTCTCTCACTCTCTCTCTCTCTCTCTCTCTTGGCCGTGATTGCAGCTATATGGTCGATATTCGTAGCTTGTCAGAGGCTCTCATCCAAGCAAAACACCGAGTGGAGAGTCAGCGTATGTGCTCGCTTGGCCTGCTGACAAACATACGTTTTTTATTTTCGCAAAAGTGATACAGCCCAGAGGGAAAGTTTTGCACAACAGACCACGGAAGATGTACGACACCATCACCTCTGCGAGACGGCTTATTCTTAATTTAGCTGTGTTTCTGTGCAGTTTATAATGGAGCAATAATTTACCAAGAAAGCAGTGCATGCGTGTTGTTGTGGGGGGATCTTTTGAAGGCTCCACAAATCTTTTTAAGCAGCTTTACTTAAAAAGCACCGAGGGACAGCATTGGGGGGTCCGATCTCTCCCTCTTTCTCCTGTTTAAATAAACAATATGAGAGTTAGTGGTAATGAAATGCACTTGATATCAAGCTGCAAGTTTAATAACCCCACAATAAATCGAGAGCGGGAGCAGAAGTAATGAAAATGGAGGGGAGTTTGGCTTGTGCAGGAAATGACTGGGAGAAAGCCTGAGGGAGGGGAAGAGAGAAAGACTTTCAGTTGTTCCACGTATGAAGGAAGCAGCAACAGTACAAAGACCCCTCAGTGTTTTTTAAAGCAAGCTCTCCCTTTACTGTACCTTCACAATGCTGTTTGAAACTCAGGGAAATGAGAGGCACATTAGGGCTCTTTTCACATCTACACACTCACAATCATTCCTCCACACTCAGTTCAGGGTATTAACACTCAAGAATGGCTCTCCCAGCTGGCTTGAACAGCTTACACTGCTGTCTCTCTTTCATTCCCCTCGGGCTTTGCGCTCGTTTTTTTTTTTTTTTTTTTTTTTTTTTCCTCTTTTCAGGAGGCAACTTGTTCCCTCTGCTCTCGTCACCGAAAGGTTTCCCATCTGCTTCCGATTACCTTTGGCTGCAGTTGGTTAGCCGCCAGCCATCTGGGCCAGTGTGGCGTCTCCGCTCGCTCTTCTCTCCCCAGACGGCTCTGAGGGAGGGATGGAGGGGAGAGAGGGAACTGGGTGGGCAGACTTTACTGAGAGCGAGAAGTATAGCGAGGGTTGAGTTTTAGCTGACACTGCAATCCAAAGCCAGGAAACTAAGAAGCGAGTCAAAGAGAAGGGCACCCATGAAAATGTGACTCCCGATCCTGGCTCTGGTCTGTTTTTGTAATGGGTACTGTGGATCTGAGGAACTCATTTTCCATTGTTATTATAAAGCAGACTCGCTCTGTGTTGCTCTCGAAGTTAAAATGAATTCAAACGGAATAGCGCTCCATTAAAAAGGAACTTGTGCTTTATTTATAGCACAGGACAGTCTAATTAGTAGTGTGGAAAATAAAGTTTTTCTCCAATCATCCTCCGGGCGCTGATTGAGAAACTTTACTCAATTTCACCGGCACTGTGCAGCGCTATGTGGATGATACGCAACTGTATGTCCCAATAAACCCTTGATGTGTCCCTTATGTGGTGTCTTGCTGAAATTAAGACCTGGATGTCCAAATATTTCCTGCAATTAAATGACTCCAAATCAGAGATCATCATACCTCTTACACTCTCAATTCTAGTCTGGTTTCATTATCTGACCAAGTCAGTAATCGAGGTGTCATTTTTGATGCTGAGCTGTCTTTCAATGCTCACTTGACTTAAATGCTGCAGCACGGTTTCATTCAACTGGGATATTCAACTGAAATGAGTCAGGCAAAGTCAGTATGTTTTATTTAAATCCCCCAACTAAGGCTGCTTTTGTCCCGACTAGCAGTCCACAACTCAAAGATACTCAATTTACTATCAAAGAAACCAGAAAATATTCACATTTGAGAAGACTTTTTCTTAAAAATTGACTCCAAACGATTAATTGACTATGAAAATAGTTTAATAGTTGGCAATTAATCGATTAATCATTGCAGCTCTACTCCTAACTGATGGTAATTTGTTATAATATAATTTTTAACTATAATTTTATCACATTTCTTTTTTTTAATGTTTTTATGTTTTATGATTTTGTTTACTTTTGTACTCCTTGTTTTACTGTAAAGCACTTTGTTTTTGAAAGGTGCTTTATAAATACAGTTATCATTATCATTATTATGTCAGTACTCTACACTTTGTCTCACATGTAAACAAGCTTCATATGGACACTCACAGCCCTGGCGCCAGATGAACATAACTGGCCGGCGTTTGGTTTTTATGGGTGGGTTATCTTCAATAGGAAAGTGGCCCATAATCAACCAATTAACCTGCTTTGTCATTGTGCACACACTAAAATAGGGGTTTGTGACTAAATATTGAGTAAACTGTGGTCACACAGCCAACAAGATTCAGCGTCTCATTTCAAGCAAGACATTTAAAAATATTAATATCAGAAAAATAAGTGAGGAAATGTGAATGCTTCTTGTTGGCAACACCATTTAATTTACATAATGTAATACAAAAAGTGCCAGACAGATATATACTGTGTTGAACATACGATAATTCAAGACGTTTAGGAGGACACCTACATGTTCTGTTTATGTCACAGCTGCTGTCACCACAACAACCACGACAACCACGACACATTTTCCTGCACTGTTTAAAGTGAAACACTGGCCGGCATGCTAACCTCAGCTAGCCGTTTCAACTTCTAGTGTCACACGCTGACAAAAGCTCAGAATGACGGTTAGTAACTGCCACCAACTGAAGTTCAGAGCATTAATCAAACTTCTTAGAAACAGAGGGAGAAGACCGAAAGATAAAAAAGAGTGAAACTAAAAGTGTAAAGGCAACAACTGTTGCTGACAACATAACAAACATCTAACCTGTGGTTTCTGCTTAGGAGCAGCAGAGATACTAGACACACTGTGAATTTCATTTTAGTTTTTCCCCGAGCCTCACGGGCCCATTCACGTCGTTGAGCCCGGGGCTTGAGACCCCGGTAAGCCTGCGCATTAAAACGGCGTTAATGCTGATTTCTCCTGGGAGGCCTAAATTCCTAACTCTGCCTCTGATTGGCTTACCCTGATATTCTTACCCTAACCTTAACCAATCTCACTCCTCGTGCCTAAACCTAACCAACCCAACCAACAAAGGCAACGAGCACTAGCCAGTCAGAGGCAGAGTAGGGCGGGTCATGACTTCGCCATCCTGGAGAAAAAAAATCTGGCCCGCCCATAACGCCGGGACTGGACACTCATACCATCAGTCTGCTAGCCAGGGCGCCGGCCAATTAGTAAGCTGTACAGTCAGGCAGCCAGCCAGCAAGTCACTCAGCCATACAACCAACCGCCACAGTCAGCCAGCGTAGCGGTGATGGCAACCTGCTGCTCCTCTCAAATTGGCTCATTTTACCCCCAGAGCCTCTGACATAATACCCACTTCAAGCCCTGTTTGGGCATTAAGCACAGCTTTTTACAAGATCAATGGCTTCCTTTGTGTTTGAACTCTTTCCGGTGGGCAGGCAGCTTAAAGAGCAGGGCCTCAGGGGCCCCAGGTTGGGACCTGCTGTTGTCTCTGGTCATCAGAGTGAAAGACAGGGTGTTTGCCCTTTGCCAAAGCCAAGATTGATTAGCTGAAAGAACAATGCAAGACTGGGCGGTCCTTCACTGGACACTGAGTATGAACTGGGTAGATGTGTCTTGTTAGACTGGGAACTGCACGGGTCAACGGGATCTCATGCTCTCTCTCTCTCTCTCTCTCTCTCTTTCTCTCTCTCTCTCTTAGTCTGGGTTTCACTATGTCTGCCTTGTTCCTCCCTCCTCTTTGAGATGAAGCCTAAATCTGTCTCTCCCCTCCCTTTCACTCCCTTCTCTGCCTTTCCTCTTAAAGTCACTGAACAATTTCTCCTCTACAGGGCTACAGAGACGAGTCTAAACCTACCGTTGCTGCTGAGCCCCTTTTGAGGATCCATCCAGGCCTTTTCTACGTCTATGAGGATTCACCACCACTCGCTGACCGACACACTGTAGAGGCTGCTATGTCTGTCTGAACTGTCCACTCTTCCTGCAGCCATGGCCCAACAGAGCGCTGAGCTGTCCCACTGCTAGGCGAGGGGGCATCCGAGAGGGCTGGAGACATGTTGGGACAGAGGCCCGGGGACTACTGCACTGAATTCTGTTACTATAGCTACTACTGTAGTAACCATGGAAACGCTATGGAGGACTGGTCTGGTCTGCACTGTCATCATCGTCATGGTTGCCACCGAGGTCGCAGGAGGTCACAGAGATGAGTTCGCTCAGTCACAAGGTGAGAGGAGGCGATTTACGATTTAGCTTCTAGTCGTAAACCAGAACGTCAACTGTGACAGGGAGGTTACATCCATCAGGCTGACTTTCACACACACACACACACACACACACACACACATTGACACTGGATAATCTACCTGGGCTCATTTGGACCTGTTCATACAAGACTTCTTTACTGAGTCTGTGGAATCTGTGGTTGTCATTATTGCCGTAGCTAACGATTATTTTCATTATCAATTAATCTGTCAATTACTTTCTCAATTAATCAATTAGATTAGATGACGTCCTCAAATGTCTTATTTTGTCCCGACCGACAATCCTCAACCTAAAAACAGTTTAGTTCATTCAGGACTAAAGGAATCAGAAAATATTCACATTTAAGAAGCTGGATTCAGAGAATTTTAGCATTTTTTCTTAAAAAAATGTCTCAAAACAATTAGTCGATTATCAAAATAGTTGCTGATTAATTTTCTGTTGATTAACTTATTGATTAATCAACTTATCATTGCAGCTCAAGTTGTCATCATTCACACAAGACAAAACAAGACATTTGATTTTCTTTTATACTAATATACGATACCTGAGTTTGGGTACCATTACTGATACCAAACTGGTGTTTTTTCAATACCTGAATTTGAGAATTACATGTTTTTCATTTTACAAAAGGAGCTGAAGTTCTCAAATGTTTAATTCCTACTGAACACCAGCAGCCATACAAGAACTTCTTGCTGCGTAATCAGTTCATTTCATTTTTAGAATCATCACAGTCAGTGGATTCGCTCACAACAGTAAAGTAAATTAGTGTAAATTTTTTGCGTCAAGTTCAACTTTGGTGAGCTTTGACGAGCAAATTAGCGCTTTTGACCAACTGCACCATTTTCATTTTTATTTAACCCTCCTCTGTCGCAGTATTAACTGTTCCTCAAAAAGGAATGATTTACAGACGGTTATTATGAGACAGGACTGCTTGTACAAATACGTCTTATGGCTTTATTGTCCTGTTAGCGACAGAGCTAACTGACAGTTAACTCAGTAGCTCTGAGAGCTTTTTTTTACCTCCTATAGTCTTAAGTCTTTATTATATCCTGACTCCTGAGAACAAAATGTCTGTGAGTAAACAGCACAGGACAGAGAAAATACAAAGATGCTCTGAGAGCTACTGTGACCACAACTAATGCATCTTCATGGCTGTCTAATGTTAGCGGTTAGTTATAGTGGTCCTACAGTTATTATAGAAACATATGTTTACCCTTTCCCACCAAAGTATCAGACTGTTTGTTTCCATAGTCCGGAGCAGACCAAGTTGGATTATGAAAATTGATCATAGACTGTATATAAATAAATAAATATATGTATATTTACATAGTTTACCTACTGAGACCAACAAAAAATGCAGGTTTACCCCTGTGTCAGTCAGGAGACACCTGCATTTTGAACACACTATTAAAAGCAGAGACTTTATTGTTTAAGGTCTTTAAAAATAGTGGGAAATCATGATTGGTTTATTGTCTGTGATGTTGACTTTATACTGCGAGTTACTTTAATATATTTTATGGTCGTGAGTGAAATCTGTTTTTCATTTTGGTAAAAAAAAAAAAAAAACAACCTCGGCTCTCAATGCTACCCATATTTAGAAGTTCAGAATAAATACTTTTTTAATTTCTATTTAATTTCAGTTTTATTGTAATTTAACGATCACCATCTGCAACCTAAACCATTACAGTACACTGTAATTGTTTTATTTATAATTCATGTGCGTGGTTCTCAGATGAGAAAGAGTTGAGGCAAATGGGCCGTAGCAAATGACTCAGGCCTGACCCGGCTGTCTGACGGCGGAGGCACACTCCAGGCCTGCAGGTCTCGACTGCTGAACTTGAACTCTGCTTCCACCAATCATGTGGCTGTGGCACATCCACGTGCCCGCCCTCCTCACCTCTCACCGCACAGTTTCTCGGCCTCTCTCCGTCTCTCTCACGTACACACTGAAGCTAGAGTTACTGAAATCCCCTAAAGGCAAAGACATAAATTCCCTGAGTGTCCGTGTCTCGTCACCCTGAACAAGGCTGTGATTGTGTATATCCTAAACTTAACCTCTGAACCCTCACAGTCATCCGTCTCCAGTAGTCTGCCACCCTGCTTCCTTTAAGAATCCCACCCCTTGAACCCTGACATGGCTCCCTTCTCCATAGTCATCTTATGGACAGGTACACACAGTTCGGTTTTTAAAGCTGCACTAATCAATATTTTTTTTATAAACAATGGATTGAATGTGTAATGTGAAAGGGGTCGTTTGTAGTTATTAACTCACAGAGAATTATTTAGGTTAGTTATTAGGTTAGTTAGTTAGTTATAGGTTAATTATTTCGGGTTTTAGTGTCTTTTGGGCCCTTATTTTGATTTCAAACTCCCCTCTCGTCAGCGTAGTTTTCAGCCTCAGCAGGCAACAGCTGTCAGCAAAAAAGCACTTTTAAACCCACTGTACGCTACCTGTCAGCATCAAACGGCAAATAGACAAAGTTAGCGAGTAGCTGGTGAACATTGTGGAGCATTTAGCAGCTAAAGATCGAGATATTTTCCTCAGGAGTTGATGCCTTTTTGCCTACGCACCTGATATCATTGTTTTGGACGTGCAGAGACGATCTTGAGACCTCATGAGTTGGTGGAAATTAAGAACCGAGCTAAAATGAGATTGAATATTGAGCTGGACAATTGTTGGTTGGACAGACGCACAACTCTAAATGAATGCTAATGTTGCTCCGTGTTTGATGGACGTGTAAATAGGTTTGCTAATATTCACCATAATATCTTTACAAGGAAATAATTAATCAATACTGTGTTTTTAAATTCGCTCCGTTTCCCCAACGTGGCCAAAAAGCGTTAACAAGAAGTCATCAGGGTAAATTAGATGTTTCTCATTTTCAAAACTGCAACGAAAAGGTCAGAAAATCAGATTTTTTTGTGTCTTATTCAGCACAAAACCAGGTTTATCATATTTTTCTTCTGTCTACTGCATCATCTCTGTGTAGAGTTTAGTATATTTATGCCCCATAACACGCACAGCTCTGTTGGAGCGGGTGCTGTTACCTAATTGAATGCAACGTTAAGGAGGAAACGGAAAAGACCAACATTGATTGCAACGATATTGTAAATGTGTAGCAGAAACTGTGATTTGATTTGATTTGATTCTGTCATAAGCGACATACAACACATTTGTCCTAAACCTTAAACTCTCTTTTTTTTGACACTCGCTCTCCCTCTTTCTTTTTCTTTTTCTTTTTCTCTCCCCTTTGCACTTGTCTCCTGTCCAGGCCTTGGCTGATAACTTAACACAGATGATAACCCCTTTAAGTCATTTTTGATTAAAACTCTTCCAACAGCAAATGAAATAATGGGAAAATTACTAGAAACATAAAAATGTCTCTCCTGTGTTTGCCGGGTCACTTGGTGTCCAGCTGTGTGCAGTATATTTTGCTAGTGTCTGTGTGTTTATGTAGAAAGAGTGAGAGGACAAATATGCAGACAGGCTGTAGCTAGAGGTTTGAACTTTATAAAGCATTTGTGTTTTTGTCTTGTTCTGCTTTGAAAGAGCCCACAAATTAAGTAAGTGAGCATGGTCACGGCGTTGAGTCATTTCTACTTCGGATGATACACCATTTATACACATTTACAGTTTAATTCATAGTTTATTTCATATAACGTATAACTTCATCAGTCATTCATCTCAGTTGGGATGGATAGAGAGCAATTCAGCTTCTTCTTGTTCCTGTAACAAGGGTCGGAAGGCCTCCTGCATCGTTCCTATATCCACGTTCACTGCATGACGAAAAGTACGTGGACGCGCTGAACGTTACACCCACCATATATGATGATGTATTTCAGAGCAACCGTAAGATAGGGCATTGGGATTGATGTCAGAGCTCTGTGCAGGCCAGTCAAATTCTTCCACACTTAACTGGCAAAAAAAAAAGAAAATATCTTTATGGACTTGGCTTTGTGCACTTGTGGCATTGTTATGCTGAAACAGGAAAGGGCCTTTCCCAAACTGTTGCCACAAAGTTGGAGGCACACTATTGTCGAAACGAAAATAACACTGCAGCAGTAAGAAAAGAAGAAAAACAGCTCTTGACGAAAAGTACACGCGTTTTTGGACATATGCAGTACATTCAGTCATATATCACGTCCCAGTATGTGCCACCCAGAGTGCAGACAGGAGGAGCAGAGAAAGACAGACGGATAGACAAAGTGAGAGTGAGGTAGCAGCTGTTAGTGACTGTCTTTATAAATGTTCCTTTCTTCTGAAGAGCTACAGCAAGTGTCATGTCCTCTAATGGGATTATTATCTAAAGGTGAGCACTCCTTCCAGCATGTTTCACTCTCATAGTTTATTGTGAATTGTGACAGATCCCCCCCCCCCCCCCTCTCTTGTTATAACAGTTTCAAAAGAGGCAGAGCAGCATTTAGTCTGAGGTGCTGTGAAAGTGGATCTGGGATGGAGGGAGGGACACTTTTCCATCCAGAGTATTTCCTCCCACTATTTTCATTTGGCGATAACAGAAACCAGGGAGATGCCCTGCTCTTGGGTGGATGGGTGTATTTATCAGCACAAAGGCTTCTGTATGTGACCTTGTTGGCCAGGGAGTGTCCAGTGTTAAATTTAGCAAACATGTTTCCACCGTCAGTCTCTGTTTGCGTTTTGCTTTGATGTCTACTCAACATTTTGAAAAGCTGAATCAGTCGATGAGCATATATTTGCATTTGGACCAACAGTCCAAAACCCAAAGATATTTAGTTTATAATGATATAAAACAGAGAAAATTTGTGGTGTTTTTTTGTTTGAAAAATCACAGACAAGATGAATCGATTGTTAAAATTGTTGCCGACTAGTTTTCTCTCGATTGACTAATCGATAAATCATTCCTGCTCTAGTTGAAACGGGCTCAGTTTGTTAGAAATGTGCTCTCGTTTATACTGTCAGGGGTGATTAGAGAAGACAGAATGGGCATAATTGTGTGCAGGTGTAAATGGGAGGTAGGATAGAACAAGCGATGAGATGTGATGTAAATGATTAACAGATATATTGTATTTTTTCGGGATTGTTTTCTGCAGTGGCCCACCAGGTTTATCAGGTGACTGTCCCTGAATTACTGCAAGATCCCAAACAGGTTCAGAAAGTAATGGATTACATGTAGCAGTCATTTAATATACTTACTTATATACTTACTTATTATTATTTTCCATTTCATCAAACTGTAGATACTACAAACAATGCAGTCCGCACATTTCATCCATCCAGGCCACAAACAGACGAAAAAACCAGCACTTCAGTTATATACAATAAGCCAAATGTACTGTACGTCTTTACAAAAAAGTCCATTAAACAATATTTCTTGTAACAAAACATCTACTCTTTTATTGCATTTTGCATTTTCTAAATACAAGATAAAAGATAACCAAAAACCATAGAAAGTATGTCCACAATTTTTTGTTTTCCGATGACAAATGGAGCAAAACCTGCGTTGTCAGTTCAGACAGTCAGCTTGAGCTACATACACACGTGACATCTACCATCTACCAAATGCACCCTCCCAATTAGGCGGTCTATTTAAGCTGCAAAATTTCCCATCTCTCCCTCTGCTATGCCAATGCTGCTGCTGCTCTGAACCACAGTATCGCTGCCCGCTCATTCAGCCCCACCATCACCCCAGCATCCACCTGCAGCCTTCGGCAAGGGGGGAAACATTTACTCATCACTCCCTTGTATCTCTGTGCAAACATATCTGCGGAGAGCGGGAAACATTTCAAACTAGAGTTGTCTGACTGAACTCCTCCAGGGGAAGGAAGGAAGGAAGGATTTGATCAAGAAATAAATTAAGAGTTGGAGTAACATGTAACAGAGAAACAAGTATTTTGATAAATCCAGTCGTAAAACCTCTAAAAGCTTCCCTCATCCATCTTCTCCGAGTCTTTAAACTAGACGGCTCTCTCAACAGGTTTGGCATCTGTTTGCTGTGATGTGGTGTGTAGGTTATCATCTCTGTAGGATGAAATATTAGGCTACTATCACTGCGTTTATCCATGTACATAAGCGTCTTGTCCTCTAGTAAACCGTAATTGTCAGAATGTGATTAAGACACTGTTTTACATATTGTGGTTTTGCTCTGTAAACAACAACACCAACACTGTTGTTCTGAAGTCTAATGTTCCAACATCTGGTCTGTATCTCTTGCTGTAGGAAACAATCAGCTATCAAAGAAACACGGACACGATAATGATTTGATCTACTTTTAGTTCCTACTGCCTCAAGTGGATTATACAGTATATGTTTCTTTAACTGTTAAAGGTGTTTTATAAAGCTTGTTTGGAGTTAACATCTTCTAAAAGGTGGCTTAATTTACAGTTTTTAATTTGTTAAGATTAGGAAAGTTCACTAGATCTACATGTGTCTTCGTTCCCCTGTGGATTAGAACAGACAGATTTTCTGTGGGAGCGAGAGGGATTGGTTGGAAATCCTGTGAAGAGGCTTAAGTGGGTTTTTTTTTTTTTCCGCTCAAACCTTTAGTTCAAAAGACGGACTAATTTGTTTTCCTATTTTCATTAGTGTAGAGTTTATTCTGTGTGAGGTCTCATTAATTTCTTCCATGGAGCTTAGTTATATCTACTTTATTAACACCCTTCCTTCATTCTCTACAGGAGCTTTTCCTGTGCTTTAAATGTTATGGTAATACCACCTGCCTGGTTACTTGCTGTGGTTTGTGAGAACAGGATTAATGTGTTGTGGGAAACAGAGTGTGAGGAACAGAGCTGATGGGGTGTTGGTGCCTTTTCTTTTGTCCATTTGAGAGAATTTGAGTCACCCACTGATATGATTTCAATACTGCACAAGTGAAATGTTTCAACTAGATTGAGCTCACAAGTTGAGATCTGACCTACACACATTTTAAAAAATGTCAGCCCAATGTTTTCCAAAAAGTTGTCATCAGATGTTTTGCTCTCTACTCATTAGTTTTCTGAATGGACCAAATAAATGTAATGTGAAAGGCGTCTGTTTTTAGCCAAAAAACAAAAAAGTAAGCACTGAAACAAGATTATACACCCCACCAACCTGCGGATAGTCTGTCTGAAGCTAATAAGCTGCTAGTTAATGCGACATTTTAGGTCACTTAAGCTTATTTATTGTGTAGCTATTGCTAATCTTATATATTTTATTTTTCTTGTGGACTCTGACTATATTGCCAGACCAGTACAGGATTTTGTAAACCAATATGAACCAAGTGAATTTATGAATCCAGTTGTTTTTTGTTACCGTACTAATTTTATGTAACAGTAAATGATTCAGTGAAACAAGGTGAGGACTCAGACACAATATTAACAGACAGAATAAGTAAGGTAAAAGCAAGAAGAGGCAGACAAGGGCCAAAAAACAAGGCAGGCAGGATAATCAGACAAAAGTATGGCTGGGAGATGATCTCATTGAGTAGTATGGCTTACGGGCAAGAACGAGGAGCTGATAAGTGAATTGGGAGCATATGTGCAGGTAGGTGTGGAGGTCAGGTAATGAAAAAAAGCAAGAACAAACAAACAAAACCTTGAGTCAAAGTCTTGTTCACTTGTATTGCATCTTTTTTCAATTTGTAACAAATATCAGTGGCCAAACACAGGCCATTCCACCTTCCTGAACCTTTACTGGAAAGTGCGTTTAACTCGCTGCAGAGCTGTGCACCTCTACATAGTGAGGGAAGAAAATTAGACATGATATTAAAATGCAAAAAAAAAATGCTAACCCATTCACTATTTTTGGAAAAGGATCAAGGCACCATTCATTTCTGTTGTTAAGCCGCCAAACAACTGTCTTCTCATGACTTAAACCGTTTGAACGCCGTGCATATTTTGTACTCAGCTTCCCATGTCGAAAATACAGTACAACCTCACGAGTTCCATTTGAAGGCAGCGTTTGTAATTGTGCTTGTTGTTTATCCAAGCCAAACCTATCCCTTGCCTACAGAGTGTTTTTTTTCCCGGTACAGAGCTCTCCAAGCCTGTACCAGGGAACTCTGATCTCTAGGTATTTACTCTGTGTGGGAAGGGGCTGCTTCTCTACTAACTGAGGCCAAAGGTTTGATGAAAACTGGGCTCATTTGCTGGTGACCCTTCCCCGTTAGTTAGCTGACGTTGGCTATTTGAAGCTGTGTGTGTGTTTGGACAATAAATCTCCACCAGGCCCCAGCACAGACTGGGACAGACAGGAAGTATACAGTTTCAGGGTAACCATGGCAACATCCCTTTGGCCTCATACATGAGGGGGGCACTTGGAGTGGAGCTGCCTTGTCAGCAATGGGCCAAAAAGTCTGCAAGTTTCTTTTTGCCAACTGGGTTATTCTCTCAACAAAAAAGCCCCATAGCGCTGTTCAAAATAAGCAAGTCTCAAATCCTCAACTGTTTTTAATTAGAGTCAATTAGATTAAGCTGAATTCTGGCCTTATTAAGTTAAACTCTGATTTTGTTTTGTTTTATGCCTTCTTTATTTCTCCCTCTCTAGCTGCCTTCCTGTCCAGTCTAGGCCAGTATGAGATTGCCATCCCAGTACGTGTAGGACCCGATGGCGAGACGCTGGACACAGCAACGTCTCAACACCACCACAGAAGAAGACGCAGCACTGAAGACAAGCCGCCAGACTCTGTATTATGCTTTTTGAAATAGTTTCAGTTTTTGTCTTTTATACACATGTGTAAATTACTCTTGAATCTACTGAAAGGACGGTTCACAATTTTTCAAGTCTGTCTTAAAACAACAGTCAGGTGTCCCTTATACGAACACTGAAAGAGGTTTTTCCTTGCTGTAATCATTCCTCCTGTTCATACTGGCTATGAAAAGATCCCCTTCAAATGCGCTTTCAATGTAATCGATGGGGGCCAAAATCCACATCATCATCATTCACCGTCATTTTGTGCAAAAACGCATTTAAAAGTTTATCTGAAGCTCATATGAGGCTTCAGCAGTCTGAGTTAATCAGATCAAGTGGATATCTGCCACATTTACAGTCTTTTTAGCATCAAATTCCCTCTTTGTGTTTCCTCAGACAGTGTTTCCCTGTTGAGCTGCGGTGGAAGTATAGTATCAAAAAGAGGGACCTTGGCGCTAAGAAGACTAATGTTGAAAGATATCTGCTTGATTTTACTCATTTGGACGGTTGAAGATTCATATTAGCTTCAGATAAACTTTTAAATACTTTTTTGCACAGAAGGAGGCTTGTGGATTTTGGCCTCCATCACTTATATGGGCACCTGACTATTGTTTTAAGACAGACTTGAAAAACTGTGAACCTGTCCTTTAAGTTTCTGAACCAACAGTATTTATAAACTGAACTCTCTCTTTTTCTCTATCTCTTAGCTCTTCTACCAGCTGTCCACATCACGTAACAACTTCCTGCTGAACCTGACGCTGCAGGGAGGTCTGCTGTCCCGGCAGTTCAGGGTGGAGTACTGGAAGAGAGGTCGATTAGCCTGGAGTCACCCTTACTCTCCCCACTGCCACTATGTAGGACACCTCCAAGACCAGCCGCACTCCAGCAAAGTGGCCCTCAGCAACTGTAACGGCCTGGTAAGACTTCAAGTCTAATCCACTGCTAATACACTGAGTGAGGTCAGCAGCAGCAGCAGCAGTGCTGGCTCAGCGACTAATGGGTCAGAAATGCTTGATTCCAACATCAAAGCATGAAATTTTAACAAACCTTGAGTCCTAAAGCCGGCCTTCATCTTTGGCCAAGTCCACAGGTGTGGTCCTCAGAAACTGAAATGACCTGGAACTAAATTTCTCAAAGAAAAGATGTGTGGTATTCTTGTTAAAAATGTGCACCTGCGCTTAAAGGAATAGTTTGACATTTTGGGAAATGTGCATATTCGATTTATTGCCAAGAGTTACATGAGAAGATTGAATGCACTCTCATATCTGTCCGTTCAATGTAAAGCTACAGCCAGGAGACAGTTAGCTTAGCTTAGCATAAAGACCAGAAGCAGTGGGAAACAGCTAGCTTGGCTCGGTCCAAATGTTAAAAAAATCCATGTACCAGCACCTCTGAAGCTCACAAATTAACAGGTTGTATCTTGTTTGTATCTCGCTCGCGTATCCGCACGAAAGGAAGAGTTACCTCTGCTGCGGAGGATAAGTTCATTAGAGTTACCAGCCTCAGAAAATGCCAATTAACGGCACCTCAGATTAGAGCCCACATCAATGCTTCCCAGAGTTCAAGTAGCAGACACATCTCAACATCAACTGTTTGGAGGAAACTGTGTGAATCAGACCTTTATGGTCGAATTGCTGCAAAGAAACCACTACTGAGGGAGACCAATGAGAAGAAGAGAATTACTTGGGCCAAGAAACACAGTGAATCGACATTAGACCAGTGGAAATCTGTACTTTGGTCTGATGAGTCCAAGATTTTTGGTTCCGACCACCATGTTTTTGTGAGCCCCAGAGAAGGTGAACGGATGGTATCTACATGTGTGGTTCCCACCATGAAGCCTGAAGGAGGAGTTGTGATGCAAAACTCGAGACTCAAGTCACAGCAAAGATCATCTAACCGGCTACTTTACCATACAGACATGAAATTGGTACTGATTTTCTCATTGAACTCTTGGAAAGAAAGCAAATGAGTGTATTTCCCAAAATCTTAAACTATTCCTTTAACAATAATTTAGGGATGCATCAGCTGTAGAAGAACGAGGGCTGCTAATGTTCTCCACCAACAGTAGCATTAATAGACTAGAACGCAGCTAAAAGAAATCTGCACTTACTTTACCATCACCATTGCTCTCATATGGATTTATAACTCATTCACATCATATGGGACTGACAGCAGAGATGGGAAAGATTAATGTTCACGTCTGACTGTAATGTTGGTCATGTGAGAGTTTAAAAATACATTGCATTGACAATACAGTTGTGTATCCAATAAATTTAGTTCAAGTTGGGTATATCGGAGCTTTTGGCAAAAGTTTCCCAGTCTTAATTACGACTTGGATGATGAGAGCATTATTTACAAGCCTAAAACTAGTGATTACGATAAGTCAGATGTGATATGACATTAACTGGCATCTGTGTACATGTATCAAATTAAGTTTATGATGTGTTGTCCAACCACATCTAAAGGCTTGAGCCTGTTCTGAAAGGTCACATTTGTATTCAAGGCTGTATTTAGAAAGAGGGGCGAGGTGCAATAGATTGTGCAAATAATAATAACTACACATATTTTGGGACAGTCTCTCCATTCATGGTGTTGCGCTCAGCTGTGTCACATGAAAAACTGATGGAAGTACAGTTATTTGAAGAAGGAAAATAAGAGAGCTAGTGAAGGAAGTTCAAACCCTGCTTATTTCAGTCACACCTCGCCTATCTCTCATCTAAATGGGTGTGCTGGTCGGATTATCGGTTTCGAGAAGTTATGAAAATTGCAGGATGCGGCCCCCCCCACCTCCCAATTCTGGCAGAGGAAAAAGATGTAAGAGAGGGAGTTTCAGACACCAGCGAGTACTTCGTTTGAAGCATACCAAGGTCTTTAACGTCTACCTGAATGCAGCTTGTTCTGGCATGTTCTCTTGTGTTCAAAGGCAGTCTGGGAAATGTAGGAGATTATTAACTCAAGCTGTAGTCAACAAGGCAGGTTACAGAAGGCAAAAATAAGAACCTGGTTTTAACCTTCTGGAAATTTTAAGAGCTTTCCAAAGCGGGTTTGTTTATCACTTTGTAAAGCATCAGTTCCATTTCATCTGCTTCCTATTCTCATGAAGTCAACTCAGCACACCACCACAGAGGACTGGCATCTGCTTGTTGATGCCCCACACTAAGAGATCAGAGTTAAACCCCGCCACCGAATCACTTGAGTGGATATTCTGAATTGCGGTGCATCATTTTGTTTTTTTTTCCTGCAGTCATAGCACAGTGTATCTGTGTACCCTCTCACTGCAAACAGCAGGCCTCACAATAACAGTTGTATACACAGTTGAGGATTAGATGTGTTCACAAAGCGTTAATAAGCCGCACACGTAATTACTGTTGGTCAGACCAGCATGAACACATTCAACAGCGAGCGGGCGGTGTGTCCAGGGGAGCATTACTAACTTTATTATGGGATTAGATGCTCTTTGAAAGCTGCCGCGGTGAGTCGAGGGGAGACACTCGTTCTGACCGGCTCCAACACATCTGAGTGGAATCAAAGTGAATGTTAGTGTATCGCTCTCTGTCTCACCCTCTCATTTTTCTCGCTCTCTTTCCCTCTTTCATGCTCTCACGTGTGTTTGTCTGTGTGTGTGTGTGTGTGTGTGTGTGTGTGTGTGTGTAGTGCGGGTCCACAGTTCACCAACAAAGGACCCTATGAGGGGGACAGTGTTTGTAGTGGGACAGTGTGACCAAAGAGTGATATAATGATGATTAAGTCATATCTCTAATACTTATAAGAAATAAGAAACTTGCACTGAGTAATAATGATAGGTGACGTATCATTTTACCTGTATGTCAACATTTATGCTAAAGAATTGAATTTCATATATCTTACTAACTTGCTGCTAATATTCAATAACTGTTAGAACAACGTAACCTAAATATTTAATTAAAATGTTACTGTAAAACTGATTTTTTTTATAAAAGAATAATAATTGGTGGTAATAAAATGGTTTGGAGGTTTGAAGAGAAAACCAGATAAAGACGATATTAATATTTCAATTTTAAAATTCAAATGATCAGTTCTGCCCTGGCTTCTCCTGTTAAATCTAATCACATTATATATAGTTTATAGTTTATTACTCACTAGGGCATAGCAGTCTATTACAATTTTTTTGTTTTTACAGTTATTAGACGTTGTTAGTTATAACATGTTTTTATATTCTTAGTTAATAATCAAACATCATCAAATGATGTAACTGTCTACAATGTTAAGTTCAGTCACTTACTTCTCAAATGATCCAAATGAAGCTCTTTAGCTGCTTTCTGTTTTTCTTCATCATTGTGTTCATCAGCACATCTCTGCTTCAAGTTGGGATGCACTGATCTGATTCCCCGGATCGGTATCAGCGCCGATACTGACTTCAATGAAGTGGACTGAGTATCAGTTAAATTAAATACAGTAATTTGTCAAAGTCATTAGATAATTCAGTGTTTCCACTATCAGTCACATTCTTTCATTCGCACTTTTTAGCGCCACAGGAATCCCTGACCTCATGTTACTTTACATAAAAATGATGGCGTAGTGAGGAATGTAGATCTTACATGCAGTCAGAAGAGAGCAGTGGTATCAGATCAATATCGGCAGATACCGGTGGTTTGGTGCATCCTTAGCTTCAAGCAGGTGCATGATGCCACAGATTTTACCATTGAAGTCAGGCGCTGGACTGTTCGATATTCGATATTTCTTCATAGGTGTTTGTATTATTGCTTTGTTATTTTTGTTTCTTAGTTGTTGCGGGGAAAAAATCAGAGGTAAGGCCCTGCAGAAAAAAAAGCTTTAGAATCTTGTCGCACCTTGCATGTAATCCAAATGTGAATGAAAAATCTTCGTTTATCAAACGTAACGCTCTCTGATCAATACAGACAAGTGCTGCCTCTAAAATAAACAAGATAAGCAATAATCATAAACGGAGGGCAACAACTGCAACAACACTAAATACTGAGCTCAAGATCTGCTGCATTAGAAGTCTCCTCCTCTGCTGCAGCTGTCAGATCCCACAGGGGGCCTCGGCTTCTCCTCTTCCTCACCTTAACTTACCCTGCTGCTTTGTTGCCCATTCTTCTTTCAGTATTGAGAGTATAGTCCTTTCATTGATGGAAATATCTGTATTAACAGCTGTATTACCCTTTACTATCCATATTTGGCAGTAAACATCAGTGGGATAATGAGTAAAGATTTGCACTGTAAAGTTTGTGATATGTGTATCATGATGGCAACTATCCCTGTTATTCTATTTTATTCTATTTTCTATTCTACGTATCTGTCTCTCTGCAGCAGGGGGTGATTGTTGCAGGGGGAGAGGAGTACCTGATTGAACCCCTTGTCTCACCAGATAACCAGACCAGGACAGAGAGGGAGGAGAGAGCAGAGGGGCGCCCCCATGTGGTTTACAAGCGGTCATCCCTCCGCCATCAGTACAAGGGCCAATCTTGTGGAGTCATTGGTAAGAGAAGGAGATATTCTGGTCTTTTTTAGTAGCAGCAGTAAGGTCCAGGCTGGAAGAGTAAACTTTAACTACCCCAGGCTGATTTGCATAGCAGAGGATTGTGGTCGTGTCTGAGTTCCCAGTTGTGATTGGGTGTGACCGAGTCTGTGGTACAGGGCGTTGCTGAAAAAGAGTTCATCTTTTGACAAATAAAAGTTTTTTTTTTAAACATCCAACTTTGTAATGCATTGCATTCATCCTTCTCTATTTTCGTGGACAGGGTGTTCAGACATCATTCTGTCTGCTTGGCAAAGTGTTTTAGTTGATCATCATTATTCTCTTGAGAGCAAATGCAAAATGTGATTGAATACTTATGTTTTGAATAAATAATGGGATGAACTGTCTGTTGTGGGTTTCTTCTTACTGCATGTGCTATTGTGTCTCCTCTGCCTCAGATGAGAAGCCGATGAAGGGGGCGTCATGGTGGCAGCGGACTCTGAAGACGCCTCCTCATCACGTCGGCCGCGGCCAGCTGCCGCTGAAGCGCTCAGTGAGCCGGGAGCGCTACGTGGAGACGCTGGTGGTAGCCGACAAGATAATGGTGGGTTACCATGGTCGCAGGGACATCGAGCAGTACATCCTGGCTGTCATGAATATTGTAAGTTTCACAACACAAAAGATGTATCTGCCCATTGCGTGAAAAAATGATATTCTTCATAATAAAAAGGGGGAAATTTTCTATCCATGGCAGATGGAGGAAGACCGTATGACGACTCTGTTTTCACAGATTAAAGACTGCATGCCAAGTTTCACATTGAAGCAGAGTCAGACTAAGAAGATGTGGTGAAGATGATGTTTTGTTTTTATATAGTTTGGATTTTCTAAACTTTCAGCAGTGATCCAACAGCCAATCGTGGTTTGTCTTTTTGGCATCAAACTAAACGTACTGCTTGCTGTCAACTTATAAACATTTTAGAGAATTTGAGGACTCAGTTGGGAAGAACAGAAACGCCAAATTGAAATAAAAGCAAATTTCTGATTTATTGGCTTGAATGTTGTTTAGAGACGGAAAGAAAAACATGTGTAGACCTTTTTTTTTTTTGCTTTATCCTCGTGGAGACTACATGTGTTAGGCAGACAGGCTTAGGTTGTATGTCATCAACACCACTATTTCTGTCACTGGGAATCACTTCGCACACAGTTAATCACTTAAACCTACACACACAAACACACATATGTTTGGAATGTATTTAATGAAGGGTCGGTCAGCAGCTATTGTTACAAAGCAGGTTATATCCGGACTGTTGTACAATCACAGAAACCAACGGTGTCTCTTACTGTAAGTGGTGTCGAGCTAAGTGGGCCAAATTACACAAGACAACAGTAATGACAAGTGTCTGAGTGCAGCTTGAGTGCTAGCAGTAGTTTTAACTCTCAGCTTTTTATTACTCGGTGCTTTAAGGCCCGGGACACACTGCCTGCAGGAGTGGCACGTGTGCATCACCGAACCTCTTGCTTTTCATTTCAGCGCCCATGTTAACAGGTTAGAACAGCCACACAGACAGTGAAAGTGATCTGTTGATAGTCATATTGATATCATACCAGCAACATTACACCTTTCACTATAGTTTCAGTGTCTTTATCTGTGAAATATATCACAGACATGAAAAAAACATCAAGTGTCGCCATTGCGGGGTCAGCCTGCGCGGTCCACAGCAGGGAGGGCAGGGAGCCTCGGTGACACACGGAGCTTCTTTTCTTGACTCCTGCTCGCTTTCTGTGACATTAATTCAAGCCGGGACTCCCGCCTGTTGTTTTACCTGCTTCCGGACGGAGATTCTGTGTTGTTATTTTCCTTATTTATTGTCAGTTTCCCTCCTGATAGTTAGTTCGGAGGTTTGTTTGTCAGAGTGTGTTTGGCTGGTTTGGGGAACTTGGTGTCGTCTGGAGGAATTTTCTTCACTTAAAGTGGTTCAACTGGCAGAATAATCAGTTTAATCAATTAAAAAAACCTGTCCTGTGTGAGGAGTGTATGTGGCTGACAGAGAAGTAGCCCCAACCAGACCCCACCATGCCTGTCAGAAAGAAAGCCGCTTTCACCTCACATATTTATTTATTTTTCACAATTGAGTACACACTTCTTAACCTTTTTCTGTCTAAACTAAATATAAATGACATTTATGATGAAATGATATGAAACATTCTATCATTGATGGCCATTATCAAAGTCAAACTCTATGTAGAAAGATAGAGCTGGCAGTTGCTGTGTGGACACCACACACGTGCAGCCGCAGCAGTTCAGTGATGCACACATGCTGCTCAGGTAGAGGTAGGCAGTGTGTCCTGGGCGTAACTCTTTAATAATCATCTGCAGTTGTGATGCACTGACTTTACAGCTCCTGTAAGACTCATAGACTAGTCTGCCTCAGAGACAAGTGTTTGGTTATAGCTTAGAATCAGTCTTTGTAGGGGCACAAGACACGGATGCCCCCCTCAGCCCGATTATATTTGCTCTTGCTCTTTGCCTCAGCTATTCAAATAAATCTAGATTTTCCATTGGTCACAATTAGGAAGACAAATACATTTTTATATACACGGACAATGCATTAGTGCTGGTCTCTGAACTGATGTTTCATCCGTTTTTCAAGACTTTTCTGTGTGATGATTAGTGTGATGTGGTGCTCTGCTGGTGTATCAGCTGTTTTTAAGACTGGTCTTTTCTTGTTTCCCTGGAGGTCAGGTTGCCAAACTGTTCCAGGATTCTAGCCTGGGGAATGCAGTCAACATTGTGGTGACACGACTCATCCTACTCATGGAGGACCAGGTAAATAAACTCTCTCCTCTCCTCTTCTCTCCTCTCCTCTCCTCTCCTCTCCTCTCCTCTCCTCTCCTCTCCTCTCCTCTCCATCCAGCCTGCACAAATTTCTTCCCTGACCGGCGTCTATGAGCTCCTTGTTTGTGTCAAATTATTGGCTTAAGTGTCTTTTCCTCCACCAGTCCCCAGTGGAAGTTGAGTGCATAATTGGGCTCGTGAATCGCGACAGTAATGAGAGCAGACGACTAGAGGATGTAAGGAAGAGAGAGATGGATGAGGAAAGGCTGAAAAGTCGAGGAATGAGGGGAGTTTTGTACCTGTCAGACAGAGCTGCTTTGTGACTGTCCTGCTTGTTACTCTGGTGAACAGTCACCTCTCTGACGACTGCTATGACGCATGTTCAGGGCTTAGAAAAGCTCAAAGTTAGATTTAGACACTGATGCAAAAAACATCTAAACCTTCTTCACCAGAGGAGATGGACAAACCCAAATGTGACGCATTTAAGGCACAAAAGAACACCATCAGGAACCAAATCTGTTATTTTCATCAATATTTTTTTTGGTCCTGTTTTTACTTGATATAAGTGAAAGAATGGAGGTCAGGAAGGATGCAGAGTGAGAATCCACACCCAACCACAAGGCAGGAGTTCAGCTCATAAAAAGTGCATGACCTTACCAGCATAGCACAGGAGATGACTGAGCCATCTGACTACTTGCAACTGACCTTATTAGCCTGCCGTTAACAGCATGTGGCGAGACGGTGCGGCAGGCTCCACCGTAACGTTGACCTTATAGCGTTCTGACAGATGAATCATGCTGAAGAAAAGGGGGCATTACAGTGTGGCTTTGAGGTTTCCTCCATAGCTGTCCTATTAGGGAACATTTATGATTCATACTGTTCATACTGCCTAAAAATTAGCCCCATAATTTACCGCTCGGATGTGTTTGTCATCCAACAGAGTAAAGAAGTAAATGTTAGGATCATTAGCGGTAGGCAGTATTAGTGTTGTTATTCTTACTCTGTGGACCACTGAGGTTGAGGTCGGGACAGGATTGAAAGTAGTCTCAGTGAGTGGTTCTGTTACTGGTTTCCAGGTCTGAAAAAGGCAAGCTGCCCCTGGAAAGGAAAATCAGGCCAGCAGTGGACCCAGAAATGAGGGATTGTGGGATGAGACAATTACTAGTTATGTCACCACATGCATTCCTGGGTTACGAGTTCTCGCCAGCTGTGGCCAGCAGAGCACTCCCTCCTCTCCTTCTCCTCTCTGCACTCTCATAATACTAGAAAGCGCCTTCACTCCAGTCCTGCTTAGCTTCAGTGGAGCGAGGGTTCTTCAGATTTTTAAGCTATGCAGCCAAATTTTAGGAATTTATTCTCTTGTTGGCATACAAGTCTGATGAACATATGTTATAGTAGTGTGAGTCAGGTAGAAAACAAGGCTGAATACAGGAAGAAACACAGGAAATCTGAGGCTTGGTTATCAAAGCATTGTTGAGTATCATCTGATTGTTGATTTGGACTATGTGGCTTGTTCATAACTGTTAAAATTTTTGTGTTGTGAGAAGGGTTGGCGTAATAATCTATCCTAAAGCTTAATCCTTCTGACATTGATTTGTTATTTGTTGGCTGTGTAAGCCCTTTTCTGTTTTCTGTTTGCATAAATGTAAAAATGCTGATGTTTTGTTGTGTTTTAAGATTTAAGTACCTAATTAGATTTTCCTAAATTGTTTTTGAGTGCCTATTTCCTGTCTTGTCTCTCCACCAGCCAACACTAGAGATCAACCACCATGCGGGGAAGTCTTTAGACAGCTTCTGTAAGTGGCAGAAAACCATCCAGCACCGGAGCAGCTATGGGAACGCCATACCTGACAACGGCATCGCTCACCATGACACCGCTGTGCTTATCACCAGGTCAGAAATACAAACGGACAAACCTTCCTCACAGAAATGAGCGACAAAGACTATAATTCTGTTCACCCTCACCGTTCTTCTGCAACGTCTTATAAATAAAAATACATTTCGCTTATTTTCCTGTTCATATAAGGGTTAAAGCAGTGTTTCCTCCGAGCTGAATTCTCACATTCCCAGCCCCTCTCCTCATAGGTTTTCATTAAGCCAAGTCCAAGAGAGTTGGGCTGTATCTTGTCCTGTCTAGGGTGACGATAGCTGGGGCCGCTCTGCCCGGCTCAGCATCTGGAGAGAAAACTTAAAAGAGAGATACAAGGAGGGAACGAGAGACAATGACAGATTTTTTTTTTTTTTTTTTGAAAAAGAAGAAAGCAGCCCAAAGAAAATGGAGAGACACTGTGAGAAATCAAAGCAGAGCTGCCCCGAATCTGACGACGTTGCTCTGTCTCAATTTTCTCTAACTACGCTTTCTGTTACTGACACTGCCGGAGAAAAACGGAGACAAACAGTCGTAGACGCATATTAAACAGATAAGACACTTATGCTATTGACAGAGGAATGTGCAACAGCAAACAACACAACCCCGGTTTGGTCAGAGTCATCTGAATGCGATCTGCCACAAATATTTAACTCTTCTCTCTAACAGAATGTGCTAAAGCTCAAGTCGCAGGAGGTTAAAAGTCAAACAGAGGGAGCGCCCCCCCCTCAGCTGAATGGTTACTGCGCATGCCACATAACCACAACATCCATAACTGCAACATCCCTGGTTCGATTCCAGCCAGGGACCCTTGTTGCATGTCATACCCATCTCTCTCCCCTTGTTTCCTGTCTGTCACTTCACTGTCAACCGCACAATAAAGGCAAAAAAAATGTCAAACAGAGGCGGCGTAAGAAGAGATAAATGTCATAACTTTTTTTTTTTTTTTCTTTTTCTTTTTGAGATGTGGTTTTGTGAGAACAGTTTGGTTTTACAACAGCATTTATCAACCGGAGGATGGAAACGATCCAGACAGATGACACCACAGTGACCGTCCAAGATTTCCTGCTATTGTTCTTTTAAAACTATATCTGTCTGCTATCACCGCTGTCTGTCTGTAACATGTGTGTAAGTTTGTGTCTGTCAGTCTGTGAGAGTACGGCATGTCCATGTCCAGTGGTTTTGTATTTTTGTGTACCAATACGTAAGTGTGATTACATGCTGGGTTTCATGAATGGGCCTGTTACTGTGTGTCCGTGTGTTTGTGTGTGTGTCTGTGTGTGTGTGCGTGTGTCTGTGTGTCTGTGTGTGTGTAAGGATTAGTCATAAACAGCCTTGTTTATTTCCTTTCAGATACGACATCTGCATCCAAAAAAACAAGCCCTGTGAAACACTAGGTAACACACACACACAGACACAAACACATTGAACTATACTTGTATGGACCCTCATTGACATAATGCATCATTTTGCCTCTAACCCCTACTACAGCTGAATGCCTAACATCTACCTTCATCCTGCACTGAAACTAAACCTTGTTCTAACTTAAACCCTAAAGCCAAGTATTCTAACCCTCAAACAGCCTTTTGAAGGTCCAGTTTGAGGTGAGGTTCGTCCAAATCGTCCTCACTTTACAATAATGTCCTTACTTTCAAGATTTAAAACTGAAACTCCCAAGATATACATACAACAGTGTGCACATACACACTCTTATCAACACAAAAAATTTGATACAAATCAAGCATGACTTGACTGATAAATCTTTGGTTAATTTACAGGAAGCTGCATTATGCTTGCTGTGCTGTTTGAATGACCACAGAATGAACTTAACTGAACTGCTGCTCCACTCATGACGAGAAACGTTTAGAAAATATAACGATATTTCTGAATAGAGTTGTGTGTTGACCGCCAACATATTTCAGTCTGAACATTTTCAGTTGAAAGTTAAGATTAGCATGGTTTTGTAAATCGATCTGAATGTTTCTTATTGTATTGATGGTCTGAAGAGATAGTGGGTATTCATGTGTGTGTGTGTGTGTGTGTGTGTGTGTGTTGCAGGTCTGGCTCCTGTTGGAGGGATGTGTGAGCCAGAGAGAAGCTGCAGTATCAATGAGGACATCGGCCTGGGAACAGCTTTCACTATCGCCCATGAGATTGGACACACGTGAGTAACAAACACACACACACGGCCATTTTTTATTTCCTGAAAGTTTTAGATCAGGGTTCACAAATGTCGTAAAACTATGACTTTGTTCATGTTTTACTCTTTATTACCCATTGATCTGTTTTTTATGAACACACCACAAATCACTTTAAAGTTGCGTGCTTAATGCTATAAAGGAGGTGTGATAAATAAATACCTGTTGAGTGGAAACGTGGCAGGCAGACTGTTCAAGAACAAATTTATCTTCACAACAGGATTTTTCCAAGAGGCAGACATGATGGACAGTTGAAGGTATCAGACAGCAGAAATTTTAGCCTATGACTGACTGTGTCAGATGGTGGATTTGTTCATAATACAGACTCTGTATTTCAGATATTTATACACATGTAAATTACTCTTGAATCTACTTAAACGACATGTTCACAATTCTTTAAGTCTGTCTTAAAACAACAGTCAGGTGCCCACATGAACACTGAAAGAGGTTTTCTTTGCTGTAATCATTCCTCCTGTTCATGCTGGCCATTAGAAGATCCCCTTCAGATGTGTTTTCAGTGGAAGTGATGGGGGCCAAAATCCACAGTGTGTCCACACAGTCATTTTGGCGCAAAAATGCATTTAAAAGTTTATCTGAAGCTTATATGAGGTTTCAACAATCTGAGTTAGTCTTATCAAGTGGATATCTGCCACATTTACAGTCTTTTTAGCATCAAATTCGCTCTTTGTGTTTCCCCGTTGAGCCGCAGTGGAAATATAGTAACAAAAAGAGAGACTTTGGCACTAAAAAGACTGTAACCTTGAAAAATATCTACTTGATTTGACTCATTTGGACTACTGAAGCTTCATATTAGCTTCAGATAAACTTTTAAATACATTTTTGCACAGAAGGAGGACTGTGGATTTTGGCCTCCATCACTAACATTGTAAGTGCATTATGAAGGGATCTTCTAATGGCCAATATGAACAGGAGGAATGATTACAGCAAGAAAAAACTATTTTAATGTTCATTTTGGCGCCTGACTATTGTTTTAAGACAGACGTGAAAAATTATGAACCCGGCCTTTAATCTACTTGCCATTTGAATGTCATTTAATCAATTTCCTCCCAAAAAAGAGAGATATAAATGGGTCCAAAATGGGTTTAACACATTTTTAATCGACTTGCGTCATACACGTGTCTGCTATCTGGAAATGGTATAAGTCTTGTTAAACAGTATATACAGATGACATGTTTCAAATCCGTAATGACAGGTTTAAATACCACAATATTGCGTGTGCTGTACAGTAGAGATCATGGACATTAGATTATGGCCCTTTAAGACTGTAGACTACTGAAGATCCTTTGAGGAAAAACACGGACTCCCTACCTCACTCATGGTTGCTGTTTTTAGGGATCACCGAGGTGTCTCGTGTATGTTTTCTTGTGGTCTGGTCCGAGATGATCCCTTCCCCCCACAGAGAGATTGTCCTCAGATTACATCTCCACAACTCCAGAGTTAATGTGATCTCCAGCAGCACCTGTCATTTCCATCAGTTAAGATTGTGTTAATAGTTGTGTTTTTTCTCTCAGTAACACTATTTTTATGCTTTTGGGATTAGTTCCATGTGGGGTTGGTACGGCACCTGGAGATGCCATCTGGATCCCCTGGATGATTCGTAAACTGTGTTGTACTCATTTGGCTTGCGTAGCTGATCTGCATCACTTAGTAACTAGTAATTATATATCTGCTTTTGTGATTTATGTTTGTCATGAACACAATAAATCAAGAGATGTTACTAATTTTATCCCCCATTTTTCTTGAGAAAACCATCAAGTTGGTTTGTTTTTGGGGGGAGTATCCTACTTGCAGAGTAATTCAGTCTCCAGTTCAGTTGTGTATGCACACAGCACTTTGAAGTATTAAGACAGATGTTGGATCTATTGGGGTCCTGCATCCTTAATGGTCAACACAGGTAGCTTTCTAGTACTCCGAGGCAGCCCGACCAACATGACTGGACAGAGTGTGCTAATTTGTGTATGTGTGTGTATATTTAAAATCTGTTTCCCAGGCTTCAACACAATTAACAGTTGTTTTTAATTGTCATCGAAATTGTTTTGACATCACCGTGCAGCATTAGATGAAATGCAGGCCTGTCTGTGGTGGAGGGAAGCCACATGAAAAGACAAGAGAGACAAAGACAGAAATAACTCAGTTGGGGGGAAGAAAAGCTTTCAGAGCATTTATGTTTCAGGCTTAAGCACAGCTACTGTGAGCATTATCACTGTCTTTCATTAATGCTCAAACAGCAAATGGACCATTAACTATGTCGCTTACCACAGTACAGTTAACTGCATGTCATTCATATATCCCTTTGCTGTGTCATGAACAGTGAACCATTACATAACAGTTTATAATCTTCTGGATAAGACTCTTTATATGCTGTATTTATCGTGGTCCAGTGGTGTTTGTGGTGACTCAGGGCTCTTTTATCCTGCAGGCTTATTAATGGCATTTGTGTTTCAGGTGTAATGATTAATCGATTAGTCAATCAACAGAAAATTCATCTGCAGCTGTTTTGATCATCAGTGAATTGTTTCAGTCTTTTGTCAAGCAGAAATCCCAAACATTCTCTGGTTCCTGGTTCTCAAATGTGAGGATTTGATGCTGTTCGTATATCATCATAAATTAAATATCTTTGTAGTGAGGATTGTTGGTCAGACACATTAAATTAAGCATTTTGAATAAGTTACTTTGGGCTCTTTGCAATGAAAACAGGCATTTTCCACTATTTTCAGACATTTTATAGGCAAGACGATTGATCCGTAAATCAAGAAAATAATTGACAGATTAATTGATAATGAAAATAATCAGTAGTTACAGCGCTGGTAAGGTGTGTCAGTCATATTAGTAAAGAATGTAAACTTAGGCTCGAGTCATACCATGCTGCAGCTCTCTTTTTGGTTGTTAAAAGTCAAAATAAATTTGGACAGAGTGACAAAAGTCAAGAAGAGAAACTCTTTCAAAGTTTTAGTCTACCACAAGATGTACATCAGTCCCTAATAAGCTGTCACAAAGAAAAACAGGATCACAACTACAGCTCATTGAAGACCGCTGTCCACTGCTCTCGCTATGATGACGATAATGATACATCTGGTCGTAGGCTTTTGATAGAAGTAGGTGAGCACTTTTGACAGCTGTGGGTAATAATCTTTTTTTTTTTAATTCACGTCTGTTCTGTAGATCTCACTTGGTTATCCGCAATGATCTATTTTCCACTGTCCTCATCCCCGCTGCAGGGACTATTAACCGTCCTTACTGCCTCAAACTGTTGTCACCGTATCATCATGGTTCTTTAGGTTTGGGATGAACCATGACGGGATGGGAAACGCCTGTGGACCCCGCAGCCAGGAGACCGCCAAGCTGATGGCCGACCACATCACCATGAAGACAAACCCGTTCATCTGGTCGGCCTGTAGCAGGGATTACATCACCAGCTTCCTGGAGTGAGTCAGCCTATCAGATATCTGCAACACCACAAATAATTGGGTAATTAGGGGTTGGCCAAAGGAAAAATTCACTTAGATGTCGGTAAAACATTTTTTATGGTCAGAAAAACTGATTAATGTAGACAGTAGGCACTTCCACTTTAATGATTTTACAATATCTTGAACCTCTTCAGTGTTTTTATTATATTCATTGTAAAGTAGTTATATTTTTAAACACAGGTGATTCATGCATGTGAATTGGTCCAAGAATTATTCAGTTCAGTAACTATGTTTTGTCTGGGATATCCTAAATATTGCCAGTTATTGTTCAATCTCACTCCTCCTTCTTTTCCATCTTCTGTGCCTTAGCTCAGGTATGGGCTCCTGTCTGAACAACATCCCCCCCAAGCAGGAGTTTGTGTACCCCACCACAGCCCCCGGTCAGGCCTACGATGCAGATGAACAGTGTCGCTTCCAGTACGGCGTCAGATCTCGACAGTGTAAATATGCGGTGAGTTATCTGTCTAAATTTTTACTCTTTTGTTTCACTTTTAACCTTACTTTTCCTTTCTATACAGTCCTGTCTTTTCAGCTTAGCCTCCCTCGTAGGAGTGAGCAATCTGCGTAAAATCTTCTATCACGGTATATCCACAAAGGCTATATCAAGAGCAACTGGATTTGTTTGTTTGTTTCTATCACTGTGTTTGTAATTTTATATTGTGATATCATGATATAAAATTTTCAGGGCAGACAGTTGATAAAATGACCAGGCAGAAATGTCTGTTTTTGGCTAATCCAGTAAATTAAATCCCTGACAAATTAAAGTACTTCATCCCATTCATGCAAACATCATATAAAAATTAAAGTCCTGCTTGAATTGCTCATTGATTTGCAATATTGTCCACAATGGTCTAATACACCCAGAAACATTAAAGGGATAGATTCCACCTAGAAACAATTTGGGGAAATCTCTGACAGTTGTCATATTTATGTCGTCTCATGGTATATATTATAATTTTTCTTAACCCTCTTTTTTCTTTTGATCACATAAATCTCTCCTCTTTCTCCTGATTTTTTTCTTCTGGACAAGAGTCACTCCAGTTTAAAGTCTTAAAATTGTCACCAGCAATTACAGAGCTTTCATGTGAATGTATGTTATACTTTTGCATTTTATTTTCAAGCTCTAAATGGATCATCTAGAAATAATTGTATTTTTTAAACCTATTTTTGACTTCAATGATCTTCATCCACCTAAGTCACAGAATATCTTTAAGTCTTAAGTCATTAATCACTGTATGTCATGTAGCAGAACTGATGAAGCTTTGTTAATGTTGCAAAATGTCTTATAGTTAGATAGTTTTATCTAACAACAGTCCCCCATATAGGGTCCTAATCCTGACACTTCTTTCGATTATCTTCAGCTGTTCTCATTTTCTTTCTCAACCAGACCTTCTGAAATCTCATCGATGGGTCAGATGATTGATGATGATCGAAGACTAACTTAATCTTTCCTTTAGCTGACTTAATCTCAATCTGAATTATTTATCTCAGCGCTCGCTCTTGATTTGTGTCCCTTTGGCTCTCTTATTCAAGTCAGACTTTCTCTGCAAGAATGTGAAACATCTTGCAATACCTACAGTGAATAGCATCCACTTTATTGCATGGTCAACTTTTATGGGGCCAGATTTGGAGTAAATGGACATCTGGAACAGCAAACTGCTTTATAGACTCATTATTATCGATACGATGTGGTCAGAGCATATGTATACAATAAAACGTAGCCCCATGTGTTATAGGCATTGCTGTAGAGGGAGCAAAGAGGAAGGTGAACGAGAGCGTGTCTGCTCTTGTGTCTCTATGATGATATAAAACCACTCTGACAGGTTGTCACTCTTTGCCCTTTTTTCCTTTTTTCCCCCCTGTCTCACTATCGTTTTTTTATTCTCTTGTCACTCACACACAGGAAGTCTGCAGTGAACTTTGGTGTATGAGCAAAAGCAACCGCTGCATCACCAGCAGCATTCCCGCTGCAGAGGGAACCATCTGTCAGACCAACACAATAGAGAAAGGGGTGAATAATGAAATTAATCTTTTCTTTTTTTAAATTAGGGAATAATGTTAACAGAAAGATTATACGTAGCCTGTGCAGGTAAGATGGATGTTGGAGGTAGATTTTGCTCATCTGGGACCAATTGCCTGCTTCAGTATATTTAGTATATGGCTGAACTATTTGTTGGTGCGAAATTGTGGCCGGTTTGTTATGTGAAATCTTTCAGAGCACACAAACACAGTAAACACACCTGTCACCTGTCCAGCACAGTGCTGTTAAACTGGAGACACCGCGGCTACACCTTATTTTTATACAGTCTATGGGCTATACACAGCACGGCACGGCTATGCTAACAATGCTAGCCATGCTAACTAGCTGCAAGCCGCCATGCAGGCTGGTAAAATGGATCAATCACGTCTCTTTGTATCCACGGGTATCCTGTCAGTGTTGGAGCCTCCGAGTGTTAAAAATCACATATATTTGAACTGCTCTGCTTGCCATATAAATGTGTGTTTTTCTTTCTGGGCTGCATGCAGGGGCTCCGCTGTAAACGCCCCCTGAGGACATAATTAAAACTGTTCACGCCAATTAATTTTGAAAGAGCAACAGCCAATGAGGAAACTCCCAACGCTGGGCCAGCTGACCAATGGTGTAACTTTGTCAGTCAGTCAGTAAGTCAGTGAGTCAGTGACAGACAGACACTCGGGGTTACAGGGCTGGTCCGTGGCCGGTCCAGCCAAAAAGCAGTGCATGTCCTCACTCTGACCCAACTTGGCTGATGTTTTGTTTGGATAACATGTTTTCCAATAAAAATATTTGTAGGATGAACCATTTTAAAAGGAAAAAAAATCATCCTGAAACACACAAAGAACTGTTCATGGGTTGCAGAATATCTTGTGTTGTTGGTTTGTCTTATAATCTTTGCTTCCTCTTTTTATTTATTCATTATCCATGTGTGTATAAATGTGTGTTATATGTGTTTACAGTGGTGCTACAAGCGGGTGTGTGTGGCGTATGGGACGCGTCCAGAGGGCGTGGATGGGGGCTGGGGGCTGTGGTCACCCTGGGAGGAGTGCAGCAGGACCTGTGGAGGTGGAGTCTCGTCTTCTATCAGACACTGCGACAGCCCAAGGTACAGATCTCAGCCACATGTCAGGCCAGTCTGAAATGAATCAGTTTTGTAGTGTGAAACTCTACCTGGCAGATTCACCTGTACAGTAAAACTCAAGTTACCTCAGCACATAAGTGAGAAGGTGAGATTTATCTGATTTACCAGGAACAGCAGATACTGTAGAATAGCAGTCAGTGTGATTACATGCTCTTAAGTAACAGAGATAATCGGCTGTCTGCAGAAATCTGATTTTCCCAGTAAGAGTTCCCCTGAAGAAAGACCTTTTTACAGCAGAAGCTTTTTACATGTATGCATGTGCCAAATACTTCAGAGAAGGGAAGTATCACTGAGACAGCAGAGCAGCAAGATAAAAGCAAAGATCTTTAGACACAGTGGTGCAGGTTTCGACCGCTGAACTTGAACAAAATAAGGTTGGAGGAAATCTGATTATTGACTTGCTGTGTGTATATGTGTGTTACAGTAAGTAGGTTACCACAGTGCATGTAAACTTGTTGTCAGGTTTCCTCTCTAACCTGATTTCTCAGAGTAACATTGTTTCGGTATGTAAACCACTAAATGAGATTATCCAGCTGGTTACCCTCTAGTTTGCTATCTAGACTAGATTACAGTTGTGGCATTGAGCAAAATACAATATATTACCCTAAAATGTGAACTTCCTTCCCTTTATAGTCTTGGTCCCCCTTTGGTTCTAATTCCTTTTTCAATGTACTGTGAAATAGTTTTTCAAGTAGGACAGGAGGACAAAGCTGGAATAAATCACAATGGGAATAAGTTCTTTATGCTCCAGCAAACTATTTACACATCTATCTATCTGAATAACCAAGTCACTCAGAGAAACCAGGTTACGTTGAAGGTGTTTACATGCACTGTAAGTAACCTGGTTACTGTAAATCTGTGTATACATGCAGCAGGTCAGGAAGCGGATTTCTTTACTACCCTCAACCTTATTTTTGGCTCACTGATTTTAACTGTTTAGTGATAGAAGATGCTGGTTCATGACTTTTTTTTTTCACTTTTTGATGCATCAATCCAATACATTGGATCAGCATTGAATGGATCAGGTATTAGACAGAAGTTACTGATCCACACTATATACTGTTTCTTAGTGAATGTTGTTATAAATTTGTAAAGACAAAATTTAACTTTACATACAGTAACACTAAAATGAGAGATTTAAAGTTGCATGTGCAGTTAATGCTACTTTACACATACAGTATAAAACAGAAAAAAGCACTTTAGGATTCTGAATCAGTAGCAACAAATAAGAAAAAGTTAGATTGGTTCATCCTGACAACATTTTTTGTCAGTTTTATCTTTTGGAGGAAACTGAAGCACTCAGATAAAACTCATGCAAACACGGAGAGAAGATGCAAATTCCATGCAGGTAACATGAATGCTAGGATTTTAATCCAGTACAGCAGTCCCACTGTTTTTTATTGTGTGTTAAATAATTCAGATAGTCTGAATCATCACGAAACTGCTACCAGACTTGCTTTTGAATAGCAGTCACCAGATCCCTCATCTTGAATTTATTGAACAGAGGATGAATTGACCAAAATCTGAGGCCAAGGGTGCTCTCTGGTATCATTTCTGAGCATCGTTTGCATATTTGTTTTGGCTCCATGCTGTTTAAATTTGTTGAAAGTTTAGTAGAGGCACCCATTAGACGGTGGCTGCCTCTGGCTTCTTTCTCAGTATAATATGTATACAGAGGTATTGTTGTGACGGTCTGTGATAGACAATAATGCAATAAAAGAGTGCAGACTGAAAACACGCTGATGAAGGCAGACAAAGCAGAGATCAGAAGCCAGCATTGTGTTGTGATGTGATGATGGAGGTTAGAGCTTGTTAAATTGTACTCAGATGTGACTGACTGGCCTGATTCTCCCTGTGTTTGGTTGAAGGCCAACCATTGGTGGAAAGTATTGTCTGGGGGAGAGAAAGCGCTTCAGGTCCTGCAATATTGATGTGAGTATTGCTGCTCCTCATCATCATCATTAATGTTATAGACGTTATTCAATTAGTGAACATATAGTAATATAAATCCTAAATGTAATTTGTTTATACCTGTTTTCTGTGTACGTGTTACAGGAGTGCCCTGCAGGCTCACGGGATTTCCGGGAGATACAGTGCTCCGACTTCGACATCGTTCCTTTCCGGGGAAAATTTTACACCTGGAAGCCATACAGAGGAGGTGAGTGAGTGACCTGTGTTTTATTTGCTCCATAGTGATCTTTACTGCAGACAAACTCTTTGACCTTTACGTCAACCACTGGAGAAAAGTTCATGTACACGAGAACTGAGCTTAACACCACTCTAATCAATATGTTTATATCAAAGGGGACATATCATGCTTTTTCTGTTTTATTTTTATACTATTATGGTGTCGTATGTCGATGTTAAACATGGTCAAAGGTCCAAAACTTGAGGTGAACGTACGTACAAAGGCTCCCTTCAAGTCAAAAGCCAGGGATTCAGTCTGCTCTGAATGCTCCGTTTGCAAAGTTACCCCTACTTCCTCCTCGTGATGATGTCGTATTGTTCGCACGTGCCCACAAACGACGGTCCGTTCAGCAGCCTTTGTTGCTAAGGTTGTTGCTAAGACTATTCCATGGGTGGTTCATGTTGTCCGCTCACATATTTCAGATCGGATCTACTGTTTTGGTTCACTCTCACCACTCTCATCAGCGTTGTCTCGAGATGCTGCTGTTTTCAGCAAAAAGCTAAAACCTGCCCATCTTTAAAAAACAAATTTAGTAACGAGCTCGTAGACACAGTTGGAGAATTGAGCACAGCACTTCCCTCAGAAGTTGGTGGCAATATTTACAGGGATTAAAGGAGAGTAAATATCAGATTTATATTTATCTTACTTACTTGCATGTAAACATTCACAGTTTGCCAACACATTCACAATATTAGCTTTATAAGGTGACAATTCTGTATGTCAGTCTTATGTTTACAGCTTGTTACAATCAATGCAGCTTTAAGTACAGTTATAAGGAACTTTTACTTTACTTGAGTATTTTAATCATATGTTTCATTATGATTCTACTACTTCTTTACTCCACTACATGTATCAAACAGCTGACCACTTATTAGATTTAGATTTTACATACGAATAACCATCTATCTATTATATTAGCTTTACCTACTTATGCTACGCAGGGTATTGGGAATAAAAACACAAATATGATCATAACATATGACCATCCTATTCTATGCATGCTATGTACTACATCAGTTAGGTAGCTTAATAAAGTAAATTATACCGGTATATAAAGTAGGTAAACCATCCCTAACTATACCACCTACAACTTTAAAATGCTGGCTACTCTTTAAGGTATAACTTATAATAACGTGGTACAGCACATAGATTATAATATATAATAGTATAAAGGGGCCATACTGCAAGATGCTTACTTTAATAATGTACATCTATCCTAATCTAACTTAAGTAAAATGTTGAAGGCAAGACTTTCATTTTGTAATTAAACATTTTTACATTAACGATCGCTTCTGTCATCAGGACCATCAGCACACCTGCACGTTCCCAGATAGATCAAGCTGCACACAGCAAGTTAAAGGAAAGTGTTATCACTCTAAAGATAAATTTAAATTCCACATGTTCGTCCACTTGTTTGTCAGAACTGCCTTGAAACGAAAGACGAGGCTAGAAGTTGCATGCAGTGAAATTAGGAAGGAGGAGGAGAAAATTAAAGGTGAACAGATGACGATGGACAGAAAGAAGTGAGCCAGGAATTGATGACAGGAGACAAACAGAAGTCAGGAGACAGAGTGTGTATGTGTGTGTGTGTGTGTGTGTGTGTGTGCGTGCGTGCGTGTGTGCATGCATGCGTGCGTGTGTGTGTGTGCGCTCGCGGAGGCAAAAGTGAATTGAAGCTGCAGACTCTCTCTTGTCTGGCCTGCAGATGCTGGCTGCAGAGAGCCATGCATCCCACAATGCCTTGCATCAAATTCCTCGCTCCTGATGAGCACTACACTGGACGTGAAAGATAAATAGTTTCAACGACATAACTGCCTTTAATCTAGCCCTCCAATAACATAATGGCTTACAGAGATGGCCGGCCAGCCAATTCCAACTTCAGGCAACAAGTGCTCCTTTCATCAAGTCAGCTGATTTTACAATAGAAATCCCTTGCAGCTGTTAAAATAGGAACAGTGCCATAGACTCTGCCCTGCGTTAAGGCCAGATCACACCGCCAAGCCCCTTCCCTGTCCTCTTCAGCCCTCTCGCTCTCCTCAAATTCTCATTTCAGCTTTCTTCCTTTCACTTTTACCCTCTCGCTCAGAGAAGACAGCTTCCCTTTCCTCTTCTTTCACTTTTTCTTTTCCCTCTCTCTCCCCTTCTCTTTATTTAGTTCACCATTATGCAATCTCTCTCGCTCTCCCACTGTCTCTCTCTCTCTCTCTCTTCGTTTCTGTCCTCAGACACTGAAAACAGAGACAGCCTTTCTCTCTCGGCTCAGACAGCCAAGGACAGTTCATTAAAAAAGGTCTGTCGTTTAAGCTGCTTCTTTTTTTTTTCTTTCTTTTTTTTTTGAACAAGCTGCTCCACATTGCTGTTCTTAGTCCAGCAGCCTTCACATTTAACCTTCACACTCCATAGAACAGCCTGCAAGTTATAATACACACACACACATACACACACACACACACCCTGCTGCAAGCCCTGGTTGCCCTGCCAAAGCTAGGCACCATGGGAATTGTAGTTTTCCATGGTCTGACCACTTTATCGTCTGCAAGCCTGCCAGTACATACTCTCTCTCTCTCTCTCTCTCTCTCTCTCTTTCTCTCTCTCTCCTTCCCAGTACATACTGTACCTGCTTCAGCACTGCCAGCACAAACAAACACAGCCCAGACTGATGTCAACAGCCACTCAAATAGTGGAGCTGTTGGCAAGCTGCACAGATGAATGAAGGATATATACCATTTGGCTGGAGAATACCCTATAACAGCACTGTGCACATGTGTGCTTGTGTGTGTGTGTGTGTGTGTGTGTGTGTGTGTGTGTGTGTGTGTGTGTGTGTGTGTGTGTGTGTGTGTGTGTGTGTGTGTGTGTGTGTGTGTCATGGCAGGGCAATGAATAGTGAGAAAAAAAGAGAGTGACAAGATGAATAGGGTTTAGTCATGCATGTGCACATATCTATACATGACTGTTTGTGTATTTGGATAGAGTATTATATAACAATATGAGGTTAGCAACAGAGAAAGATATTTTGCGATTAGACTCTTCATTAAGCGTTGGCCCTTATGATGATAGGAGGTAGGACAGGATCCCCCCCCCGGAGTCTAGATGCTGCTGGTGGTGGAGTGGAGTCAGCAGGTGGTTGATGGGAACCTTCGGACGAGTCTCCCTGGATATTATGGAGGTCATGGTGGATGATGGGTAGGAGGTGGGTTGCGCAATAGTAGGTCTTAAAGACAGAATGGCAGAAATGCAAAAATATTTAAAGAACGGCGTCTAGGGACTGATTGGATTGAGGAATGTGGGTATGGTATGGTAACGTTGGAATTGGGTATTAAGGGACTTTGACAGTGTGGGAAAGAGGCAGCGAAGGAGAGAAATGGAACAGGAGGAAACAGCAGACATTTATCTATAGAGATACGAAGACAGAACACGAGGGAAGAGATCTTCCTCACTGAACTTTCACCGAAGCTTCATATTGCTTGGTATTTTCTTTGTGTGTACAGTGTAATCGCCTCGTCACACCAAGTTGAGACACTAAACACTTGAACACATACGCACTTGTGAAATGTAATTTGTGGCAGTGATGATGTCATGTGGTCACCTGGACTTCTGCAGCTCTGCAGTCGTTATGTCAAGGCCCAAAATTTGAACAAGTCTTGGATTATATTGTGCCATTCTTGACAGTTTTGTAGTTATGTGTGATTTAATGTCCTCCTCCTTATTACGTCAAAAAAAAAAAAATAGACCAAACTAAATTCTACTTCACAGGGTATGTTTGGTATTGAGTTTTTTACCTAAACAAACTATTTTTCTGTGTTGCAAGATTATATATGTAACAAGAAAAAGCATATGTCTTCTATAATAATGTATTTTTATGTCTGTGCTGCTGATTTTTGAGAAGTTTAATTGTAATAATTTCAGTTTCTTAAGTTTCAGTGCTTATACTGTACATCTTTTGTTACTTGTGATGCACTAGAAATCAAGTCACTAACTTTGTTAATACCATTGTCGTGGTGTATCCATTCACAGTTTTCTGTCTGTGTATAGCACATTATGTGTATATGTGTATGCATTTACTTGAGGTAGCACTCAGTAGTTTTGTTCCAGTGCGCGAGTATTCGAGGGAAGCGAGGACATAATCAAATTCAGCTGCTTGTTCTCTGGATGTCAGCACTGACAAACATTTCCTACTCCCCAGCAGACTGTCCTCTCTGCCTTTTCTCTCTGCACCCTTCATAAGGATGTGATAAAAGACTTGCAACCTGTTATACATATTAATACGACATTTATCGCTTTCTAGCACAGGCTTCGTTGAATAGTATCACAGATTGTGTTACAATGTTGAAATCTTTGCTAAAAAAAAAAAACAGCATTCCTAAACAGATTTGATTATAATAGCCTCATGTTAACATTAGTTAAGGAGGCTTCATGTCTGGTGTTAGTGGTCCTTCATTCCTCAACCAGGTGTTCAAGAAGATGTAAAGACCAAATTAAACACCCAGCATGAGTTGCAGAGCTGCTAGAGAAGCCTGTGGTTTTGTGTAGGAATGCAGCTTTTAGGAAGTTGCCCCGCAGGAGGTTTGGCTGCTGCTTCAGTGACTATTTCATTAGTCCGCATTCAAATTCTGCATGTTTGGGTATATTTGCATTAGCTCAGACTGCAGAATACTGGCCAGAAACTAGCAAGCTAATGAAATTTTCTTTCCTGGAGAGAGTCTCAAAAGCATCTTTAGCCTTTTTCCATGACATTCACTCAACTTTGAGCTTTTGTAAACTGGGCAGATGGAACATCAGGGAAACAAAGCCCATATACTGATGTTTTAGACAAAACAGTCTCACCTCAAGATTTTTCATATATGTTATCAATTTATCCATAATTTTGTCATCTCATTTTTCCACACTGTAATTTTGCTATCTTGGTCTATTTTGGTTTTGATTTATTGCATGTCTGCTTATCCTGGAAGAGGGATCCCTCCTCTGTTGCTCTTCCTGAGTTTTTTTTCCATTTTTTTTCCCCCGTCCAATGCTTTTTTTGGAGGAGTTTTTCCTTATTTGAATCGAGGGTCTAATGTTGATAGAGGATGTTGTGCTGCACAGATTGTAATGCCCCCTGAGGCAAATTTGTAATTTGTGACTTGAATTTAGCAGCTGTCCTGGAGCTTTTGATCATATCACTTTATCTTCATCAGCAGATGGAAATTGCCTGTTATCATGGAAATTATGTTTTATTATTATTACATTTATTCTGAGAACTTTAAGGATTTTTCATTCATGTTTGTGTAAATGTTAAGGTTCAAAGTTCAGTCATGAACTTGGTAACAGCAGTAGACAAAACAATCTCCCCTCAAGGACTATTTAGCAGGTGTTCTGGAGATTTCGATTATATAACATGATCTTCATGATGTTTTATAGTATCAGAGAACAAGAACTGCACGTAAGCAAACATAAATCTGACAATGCCAATGCTACAAAGTGCAATGTCACTAGAATCAAAAGCATCAATCTGGAGCAATTTTGAGGATTTAAAACGCATAATTCTGTAAAATCAATACAATAGAAAACTGAGTAGAAAAGTTTTTTGTTTCAGGTCTTGTATGTGCCACGTATCTTGTGAATATCTTAAAAAATATGTCTATCAATTGATTCTTTTCTGTGAATGGTTGCATCCATGTATATAATGTATAGATGTGTGCAGACATACAGTAAACTGTATATGCACCATTTACTGCAGTTACATTTGAAGATTTGTACGTGCATGTGTGTGTTTGTGTGCTATTATGCGTATAGATTCGGTATATTGATACTATATGCCCTGCTCCCTGTCTGTATGCATGTGTGTGCATATGTGTGTTTAGGTGGGGTGAAGCCTTGCTCTCTCAACTGCCTGGCAGAAGGATACAACTTCTACACAGAGCGTGCTCCAGCTGTGGTTGACGGCACGCCTTGCCGAGACGACTCCTTGGATGTGTGTGTAAACGGAGAGTGTAAGGTGAGATTAGACCTTTCTATGTGTGTGTTTGTACACATCCGTGCAAGTGTTTGATTGAAATACAAGCCGCTAGATGTGAGCGCACAGTTAGGAGGATAGACACTAGACTGTCTTCAACTGAGATAATATTGTTTATAATCGCTCTCTAGACTGGAAAGCCGCCACTGTCTAGTTTACACAGTGACTGCTGACGATCATCACAATCAGCTGCTGAATTTAACTGAATCTTAACTTTGGCAGCAATCTCACATTCCCATTATCAATGCTCTCTCTTAATCCCGGTTGTTAATGAAAACAAAACATCAAACTGCTGTTCATTTTCCTGAAGTGGAGACCGCCTGGAGCTCCTGGAACCCGTTTTGACACCCACATGGCCCATTTGTTAAAGGACGCGGACAAAAAAATAGTAATAGTGTGCAGCGTATGTGGTTGCTGCTGATTCTCCATCTATTGTTAGTTCCACCTCTTGTTTATGTTGGATGTAGCTCTACTCCAACAAATAAGTAGAAGGTTTAGACATGGAAGGAAAAGATGTGAACAGAAAAAAGGCTTAGAGAGGCTCTAAACCTCAGCACATCCAGCTTGTTGTTTTGTGGTTTCTTGCAGTTTTGAGGAGTGCCAAAAGATTTTCAGCTAAGCAGCTCCCCCTCTGCTGCCCCTTACCCCACATGATCTTGCTTTATTTGAAGTGTCGAAGGTAGACTACAGAGCTGAGGAAGGCTGGAGTCCCTGAACTCATCCAAGGAGAGGATTTTGTTTATCAACATCGCCTTTCTGATCCCTCCTCCTCCTCCTTCTCCTCCTCCTCCTCCCTTCTCTCTTTTTCTCGGTACTCTGCTCTGTTCTACTCTGTAGGAACTCAGTGACCCTCCAGCTCAGCTGTTAGTCTGTCTGCACTGCAGGCTGGCTTTCATTCACTGCGGTCTTATTATCTCTCTCTTTCCCTTTCTGACTCTCTACATCTCTCCATTCCTTCCTTTCCCTTCCTCTCGCGAGTTTTCTGTCTGCATGAGTCCAGTCAGAGCCTCTTCCTCCCCTCTCCTTCTGCACTATCGTCACCTCTCGTGTTTTTTATGCACACATAAAACTTCAAACACAGTGTAGAGAAATCTCTATCTCTTGTTTGCAGCCTCATGCTGGCTCCGCTTCCAAAGTTGTGGTCTGACAATTAGGAGGGGGGAGAAACAGAAGGAGAGAGGGAGAGGTGGGGGAGGAAAAAGGCCCCAGGAACAGATGGTCCAGTTGAACACAACATGCCGCTGCAGACGAAAGGCATGTCCTGCTGGAGCCCCTTTTTTCCCGGATCTGTTGGACAAAATATACAGTAACAAAACATTTGCAACACCTGTTCTTTCACGAAATTAATGGACCAGGTAAAACCAGGTGAAGGCTATCCACTCTGAGTGATTTCACCTGTTGATCTACTTCAGTCTGAAGTGTAGAAGATAGATCACAACACATGTCTTGGTCTTGAGATTTATTAACTGACGCACTGTAGCCTGTACCGTACATTTACTGCCAGATTGACAACTTACTGCTAACCTTTTCTTCTGCTCCGCTCACATTCACCATAACTTTTCTGCCACTCGCTCAACCACACACTCGCTATGCACACACATTATGCACTGCCCTATGCCTTAATGGAGCTACGCTACTCTTTTAACAGTACCTTTCACGTAGATGTCCTTTGGAGAATGAGGAGAGGGAGGATGACTCAAAACAACTCCAGTGATGTAGGGTGTTATCGTGCCCACACTGTGTGCGAGTGAAGATCATTAGTAGCCCATTGATGTTAATGATCTTGTGGAATTTTAGCAGCAGTGCTCATGATTCTGCAGAGGCGGTGCGCCGCTGCAGAATGAATATAGGGGGAAACACAGCTGACATGCCATTTGTTGCAGCTATACCATAGCATCTCTTTCCTGTGGTTAGGTTAGGCAGAGCAAGACACTCAAAGGCAAGGAAACAGAGATATAATAGAAACAAGGTATTTATTTTAAAGGCTGGGGAAAGGGAATGCAGGCCTAAGAAGCTTGGGCTGGTAACTGGGAAACTGGGGCTGAGTCTTTGGCTGGAAGCTGGGAAGAGCATGGATCCAGGGCTGGGAAGCAGGGCTGACAAAACGAGACGAGGGGCCAGAGCCAGAGCAGACTGAACTTCAGAGAACAGGAGACAGGGTTAGGCGAGGGAAAACAGGATAAATGCAGGTGAAGTGGCTTGGAGCGTAGTAACACTGACGGGTAGCAGAGTCTACAATCTGGTTTGGTGGTAGTGGCAGAGCTGGGTATTTGTAGAGAGCTTGATAACGGTGATGAGGTGCAGCTGGTGTGGCTCTGCTCTGACTCCACTACACCTGTCTCCACTCACACAATAGCACACATACACACAGGGAGAGAGAGGGAGAGAGAGCCACTCGGAGAGTGGCAGCAGGTTAGGCAGACACAGGATCATAACACCTGTGGGTTTGCTTAATTTGGAGTTTCCACTGACAAACATTCCCTATTTCTCGCTATTAAACGAAACCCTTGAAATTAATTTCAACATGAATTTGCTTATATCTGCCCATCATGGTGCTGTGGGTATTTTCACTTTTGGGACATTGTGTTAGTCTTTTATATGAACTTATGTATTATCGGACTCTGTCTCATTTAAAGTTTTATTATATTTCAAGACCACAAACAGCATAATATGCATTCTGTATTGTTCTGTCAGTCGGCTGTAGCTCAGGTGGTACAGTGGGTTGGTGATCAATCCTGTCTATATGTCAGTGCTTCCTGGAGCAAAACACTGAACCCCAAAATGCTCCTGATGTGTGCAGGAGTCGATTTTGGACAAAAGCATCAAATTGAAAACTGAATTTGAAAATCATATCTATTTCAGTTTGTAAGTGATTCTGTGATCTGTGTGACAAATTTAACACTATCTCTACCATGCAAATGCTGACACACCATTCGGATCAAATGAACATAATATAATGTCCTCAGTGATCTCTGGGAAACGCTGGCCTCCTGCTAGATGAGACCTTTCTCATTTTAAACTGCTTTAAGTCTCTAATGTCCATATTATAAAGCCACCAGATAACCCTGGTAACTGTAGCGTGAATCACCGTCTTAACTCTGGATTTAGTTTTGAACTGTGATCTAATCAATGTAAAAGTAATAATAAACTTAAGCCTCATTATCCCTCTCTACAATAAGCAACTGTCACTTGGATATATGAGAATGAGAGCAGTTGCTATTCATTCTCTACACTTTTGTTTAGGTTTGGTTCACTGTTAAAGAGTTTGAGTAAAACCACCTGCTCCGCTCATCATGAAACTTATTTATGTCGACAGCTATGAGTTTAGCAACCTAAGAGCATTATGTCTGCGCAGGATCAGAAAACACATCTGGACTTACCATCTGATATTTCTGTGTTTTAGAAAAGTGGTCTGGAAGACATTAGAGGTAATCCCTCAGCCCGGCCTCTGACACCTCTCGACTTACTGACTGTGCCCCTTCACCCATGACCCCGACTGACCCTGCAAGCTCATTCGTTTCTCCCTTCTTGCAGCACGTAGGCTGTGATCGAATCCTCGGCTCAGACGTTCGCGAGGACCGCTGTCGGATCTGCGGAGGTGACGGGAGCAGCTGCGTGTCTGTGGAGGGAGTCTTCAACGACTCTCTGCCCGAAGGAGGTACAGAACTAAAACACTCTCCCAGTTATCTCATCAATTTTCCTTTGGGAGCTACTTCCATATAGGTTTCTGCACATAAAGATGAAGATTTTGATCTGCATTGATATAATTGGCAGGTTGGAAAAAGGGTTTAGTTTCTGAATTCAGCATTGGAACAGTCTCTACTCTTCTGAGATTCAGATTAGGTGAACATGAGGCATTTACCATGAGAAGCTATGCAAAGTAATTGCTCTGCTGTCCCAAAAACGTGCACATGCAACCTTTGGATTCTGATACTGGATCCTGGATTGTGGATGCACCTTGGAAATCTGCCTTGCAATGTGAGTTAGTATACCCCAGACATTCAGAATGTATCATATAATTGTCTGTTCACATGCAAACTCTGTTCACAGCAGCATACTGTTACAGTTATTTATTTGATAAAGCCAACAAAACTTCCACATTGCTGCAGAACAATCATTTATTTCAGCACCTGCTGTTCTGGGTGTTTCTGATGAATGCTAAAAGATAAATGATATGTATAGCTGAGTGTTGATTCAGCCCAGATTTTAGGTTGGCAGCCACTAGTTATAACCATCATTGTGTCTGCATTGACCACAGGGGACAAATTTTTATCACTATTTTACGTCAATGAATTCCTGAGTAGTTCTTTTTATTGTCCTATAGTGAACACTTCTGCAGTTTATCAGTCCATCAATAGAGGCTTTATATAAAGTTGACAGGAAGATATAAATGTGTATCATCTGCATACAAAGGCAGCAATGTTTTATGTTTATTAATTATGTGACCAAGGGGAAGCATGTAAACAGAGAAAAGAATAGGGCCCAGAATCAATCCCTGAGGTACACAGCAAGTAAGTTTTGTAGACGAGGAAATTAAGCAACCAAGTTCAACAGACAGATGCCTGAGAGAGAGAGATTTAAACCACTCCAGAGCCTTGATGCATATTGTGTCGACTGAGGAAGATGTTGCCGTAAGGTCAAACAAGATTAGATGGGGCAAAGGCCAGCAGCGGCTACTAAGTGGAGGTTCTTTGACACACAATGTTCAGACCTAAAACCACTGGAATATTTTCAAACAGTTGAAATTCTATATTTAATCAGTTGGGTATAAAACACTTTTTTAAGACCTTTTACAGAAAAGGGAATTTTGAGATAGGCTGAAAGTTACTAAGAACTGAAGGGGTCAAAGCTTTTTAAGAAATGGGTGGATGTAGGCATGTTTAAAATAAACAGAGCAAGGAATTTGACAGATGTGTGGTCCTATAAATAAACACATCTACAAATAAAGATTACACATCCTTATGTATGAATGAACAAATACGGAGAGTCTGGTCAGCTCAATATCACATACAGATGCACACTAAGGGTTCCTGAGCCAACACATGATCTCTGAGGAAGCACACATAAATACATACAGTACATATACATACCATACACTGTATATATGTACATACATACATATATTTATCCACCAGCCACCCAGGGACACGTGGCAGACAGATTTAGGTGAGGTCCGACCAGTGTGGCTTGAGGTCCGGCTGCTGTTGGATCTATTCTGGGTTACATTCTCCCCGCAACACCAACTTCAGAGTCTCTCACCCAACTGTCAACACCACTCACCCCCATCCAGGATTCCTCAGAGTGGACACACCCTGAGCAGGCAACCATGCTCTGGACCACAGCAACCAGGCCACTCTGTCAACCCCCGCTGAGGTCTCAACTACCCTCAAAAATATCTGACATTATTGCCTTAAAATTTCGTTAGTAAGGCTGAAGTCTAAACTGTAGGTTGTTAAGTCATGTTTTAGTCATGTGGCATCTATGGTCTGGAGCCAAAATCTGATAAATCTTGTTCCTCTGTGCCGTGGACCATTGTTGTCTAAAAGCGATTAAAAAACAGGCATTAGTCCCACATACAGTGCATTGTCCTACTGCCGTAAATACTCAGCAGTGTACCTCATTCTACACTATTAACTTGTGTTTGAGTAACATTTGCTAAAATCTAAGTAGCCTATATATTCATGACCTATTTGTAAAGATCTTCTGTAGGAACCAATGGGCTTGAGCCTGAGTAGGGAAAGTATTGAGAGACATAAAGTTCCCTCTTTGTGTTTCCTTGGACAGTGTTGAGCTTTGGTGGAAGTATAGTAACAAAAAGAGGGACTTTGGCTCTAAAAAGACTGTAACATTGAAAGATATCTACTCGATTTGACTCATTTGGATGGCTAAAGCTTCATATCAGCCCCAGATAAACTTTTACAAATACATTTTTGTACAGGAGGACTGTTGATTTTGGCCCCCATCATCACAGCTTTATGAATGGATCTTCTAATGGCCAGTATGAACAGGAGGAATGATTACAGCAAGAAAAACACTACTTTCAATGTTCATTTGGGCACCTGACTATTGCTTTAAAACAGACTTGAAAATGTTTGAACCCGTCCTTTAATCTGCAGCTGTAACAGCCTCCTGTCTTCTGGGAAGGCTTTCCATAAGATTTTACAAGCTGGCTGCAGGGATTTGCTCCCATTCAGCCACAAGAGTGATGTTGGGCGATAAGGCCTGACTCACAGTGGGCTTTCCAATCTATCCAAAAGGTGTTTGATTGGGTTAAAATTGGGTTTCAGGGTCTGTGGACAGGGGTCTTCACATATTTTTGATCATATACTGTAGTGTACATTTCTCAAATGTAAGTCATTTTGTCCATAAAAAGTTGAGTTAAATGAGTTCAGTTGAGTTCACCCTTTAAAATGTACGTAGTCCTAAAGGCCATATACAGTAGGTCTGAACTCAGTCACATCTACATTATACCCTGGTCTCATCTCTTACCCTTTAGCTTCAGCTCCAGCACAAACTCCAGGACCAGGATTGGAGGGGTATTCTGGGCACAGACAGATTTATGACAAGCAGAATCTCTCAGTCATGTCTACAGCAAGCTGTGAACTCCTAAAGCCTTGAGCCAGCACTTTTCCTTTCTGCTTCTGTGATTTGAATATGTCTACTGACACAGAAGGCAGCAGAGCACAAGTGAATAAAAACCTGTGCAGCACAGAGTAACTCAAGTCACAAAAATAATTAAACTGATCCTTTTATCTTCACCTCTGATGCTCTGTTACTATAAGGGAGTGATAACACTGTCCACAGTATGCAGAGAGTGTTTTATGACCCTGAGATTGAGCCAAACTATTGAAGCTACACCATAAAATAGGAAAATAAAAAACAGAGTTCCCTCATCCCAGTAAAGAGGTTTTTAAAAGGTGTATAAAGGTGTAATGTCCCTTTAAGTCCTTTCCATCTGTCCAGCTTGTGGCTCTGGTAGGCGGTTAGGGGTTACTGAAGTGTCAAGGGCCAGGGGGGTTTACAGCTCCTTTGCTCTGTTTACCACACAGGTCCCTGATTGCTAACAGAAGAACTTATTTCTTGCACTTTTGCTCTCTCCATGTCTGTCTCTGAGGCCAGGCTGAGCAGCCAAAAACCTCAGACTCTCTATTCCCTCTAATCTTCCACGCCTCCATCTAGAAAACCCAGAGCAGGGTCAGTCCCACCTCTCAGAGCTCCATGGAGAGGTCACGGGCCAAGCCTCTCCTTTCCTCTTGTGGTCAAAGCACTGGAAGGAATTTTTTTATTCCTTCTTCCTCTAGTGAGGCTGAAGTTATTTGCAGGGCTGCAGCGGCAGGGCTTGTTGGCTGGACAGCAGAGCAGAGCTGAGAAAAGCAGAGCAGAGGTGAGATGAGCATAAAAAGAAAGGGACAAGAGACCAAAACAGATGGAGAGTAGAGAAGTAGAGAGGAGAAGCCGGCTCTTGGCATAGTTTTCGCTCTCTAGCAAAGAGCCGAGCAGAGCAGCTGAGGCCGGCTGCCCAGGAATGCAGCTGGAATCTGAAGCCTCTGCTTAGTCCATCGGCATCCCACAGAGCTAAACACTACTTATGCATCACTCCCCCTATCCCCAGTGAATAAACCTTCACCTTGCTTTCATTTTTTTGACTTTGTGTGTGTGTGTGTCTCTCAGGTTATGAAGAGGTTGTCAGAATCCCTAAAGGATCCGTGTTCATCCACATACAAGAGCTCAACATCTCCCTAAACTACCTTGGTAAGACAGCATTCAAGCTTATTGTCTCCTTTCAATGTAAATAGTTAAAGAAATAGGCTTTTGATGACGTGAACCACAAGTTGGTCTTTTTATGAGTTTTAAAGCAATAGGACATGCCTGTGTGAATATCTTATCTCTTCTGGAATACACCAACACTTTGGGAAAGTTGCTGTCTCATGTCACAGTAGGAAAAGCTCAGGTGTAAATAATAAAAATTAATGATGGCTGCTACAGTTTCAGGGTCATTTCTTTGTCCATGCTGACTCACAGTCTTCTGTGCTTTTCCCACAGTAACGAGTCGAAATGTCAGTTGTGAAAGAGGCCCATATCATTTTCATTTCTGTATATCTGTTTCATGCAAAAACGCCAGCTGAATGCACCAATATTAAACTGATATAGAGAGTTTATCACACCAGACTTTTGGACTTGTAGTAGAAAAAGCACAGTGTCACTAATAACATTAATAAAGGTTCTGTTTCGTTTATGTAACCAATTAAATGAGTGTGCATGCATGCAGCATATGAGGGCCCTAAAACAGGAACACCTGAATGGAATACAGCAGTTAATATTAATAATGTTTTTTAATGGCACCTGTGCTCCACCTGCTAAAATGTCTGCCATAAAAACACAGAGGTAGCTCACGACGTTTGTTTACCCAGCTAATGCCGCACTCACGTCACATTGTTCAGACCATAATTATGAGCAGCTGAGTCAGGAAAGCTGTTCATATCAACCTCATAGACAAAATTATGAGATATCAGGAATTTCTGACAGCTACGATATCTCCCACTCGCTGAAAAGAACCATAAAAATGTCTACAAACTTGTGGCAAAATGGCTGCAAACCCACCACCACAGGCACAGTTACATCTAAATAAAGTCCAGTGGATTCAGCTAATTAAAAAGGAGCTATACATTATTTGTGTGTATCTGGTTTCACTAGTTAATGAATTGCTACAATTATGTAATGCAGCAAAAGTAGCTATTTTTCTATTTAACTGTGTGACTACAAGCCAAGCATTGGAGGTAACCACCAGCATGCTCCCAAGCTGGTGTAAAAGGAGGTTTCTTATTCTTTCTATTACACTGGAGGTGGGGGGAAACAGCTAGCCTTGCTCATCAGACATGCACTCCACACAACTCCAAATCCGTCTGATGCTATATATTAATATTTAGAACAGAAAAAGATGCGTCATAAGGTGCCTCAGATGAACTAAGTGACAAATCAGTGCATTTATTTCTTCCTTTTCTTCTGTGTCTCAGTGCTGAGGAGTAAAGGTGATCAGTACTTTATCAATGGGAAGCTGACCATTGACACGCCGCGCAGGTTCGAAATTGCCGGAACAACCTTCCACTATAGGCGGCCTACTGATGGACCAGAAACTCTTGAGGCTCTGGGGCCAACAAATATGACCCTCATTGTCATGGTAAGAACAGAAGCTCAGCACTTTTTCTGACCAAAGAATCCCCGCAACAAGTCTCATGATTAATGTGCGACAGTTTGGTAAAAAGGGATAAAAAATCAATATTTGCTTTGATAAAATAAAGAGGAGAAGTGAGAATGTGTAATGCAAATGTTTTGTTGTGTGTGTGTGTGTGTTTGTTTGTGTGTATAGGTGCTGGTGAGGGAGGAGAATCCAGGGATCCACTATCGTTTCAACCCCCCACTCAGCAGGGATCCACTGAGCGGCTTTTCCTGGCACTACACATCCTGGTCACGCTGCTCAGCTCTCTGCGCTGGAGGTAGACGAACACACATAACAACAACAATAACAACAGACAAACAAAGCAGGACATTGCAGTGACTTATCCTAACCTAACTTACCTAACCATCACAACTATATGCCTAAATCTAACAGAGAGCAAAAAAAAACAAATCTAAGCCTGAATATTGAATGTTTTACCTTGTGGAGACAGTTTTTGTTGAAGGAGAGCATTTATACACACGTCACGTAGGCGCAAGGCTAATAGAAAGCAGCATCAATGAAAAAAGTAACGCCACACCCTCCACATTTTTTGTTTTTATGTAACAAAATAACACACTGTTTTGTAAAGCCTTGTGTAAAGGCGGTACTAGCTTTGAGAACTCATGTTGGCATGTGTGTGTTTCATCAGGAAGGAAATTAAATTAAACATGAAAGTTTGAGACATTCCCACTCTTTTCATCTCCCTGTCTCTCTCCTCCTGACTTTCTCTCTCTCTCACACACACACACACGGATGTACAAACACACAGATGCACTTACACACACATACAGAGGCCCGTAAAAACACACAGTATAAATCCCTGCTGTAGACCAACACTGACCCAGTGAAACCACCATGGGAGTGGGAGAGTCCACGTTGAGAACAGAGCGGTTCACAAGCTCAGAGGCTTTGGAGATATCACACATAGTCAATCTCCCTTTTCCCCTCTCATGCCTTTGTGAGTTAATGATCCATGCTGCTGTACCTGATAAGAGCTCATTTTCCTCTCTGAGAAATAAATTCTTTGGCTTATGTAATGTGGAGTGAAGGATGTGAACGTGGAGGGTGAACAATAAGCAGGGTACTGGCACTGACGTTTTTTTAAGAGGGGATACTTTTGTTCTTTTATTAAATAATTTCAGGAATGTCACATTGACTCCATGAACTTCAGTGAGAGGCTTAGCTGATTTCTTTTTTTGTTTAAGACTGGAATTAGGGTGCCATTGAAAACTACATGGGAAATATCAGCCAACAGACATCAGACGCTGTATTTCTGTGATTCTTAAAGGCCCATATGAACTCTGACAGAGGTTTTTCCTTGCTGTAATCATTCCTTCTGTTCATACTGGCTATTAAAAGATCCCCTTCAAATGTGCTTTCAATGTAAGTGATGGAGGCCAAAATCCACAATGTGTCCACACAGTCATTTTGTGCAAAAATGCATTTAAAAGTTTATCTGCGGCTTATATGAGGCTTCAGCAGTCTGAGTTAATCATATCAAGTGGATATCTGCCACATTTACAGTCTTTTTAGCATCAAATTCCCTCTTTGTGTTTCCTCAGACAGTGTTTCCCTGTTGAGCTTTGGTGGAAGTATAGTAACAAAAAGAGGGACTTTGGCTCTCTGTATGACTGTAATGTTGAAAGATAACTACTTGATTTGACTAATTTGGACGGCTGACGCTTCAGATAAACTTTTAAATACATTTTTGCACAGAAGGAGGACTGTGGATTTTGGCCCCCATCACTTACATTATAAGTACATTATGAAGGGATCTTCTAATGGCCGGTATGAACAGGAGGAATGATTACAACAAGAAAAATCTGTTTCAGGGTTCATTCGGGCACCTGATTATTGTTTTAAGACAGACTTTAAAAAATTGTGAACCTGTCCTTTGATATATTGGTGGTTCATTTTTGCAGCCAGTCAACTGCTAAAAAGTTTTAAACTCCATAATTTAGGTCACCTGGGTGAGAATTTAGAACAATCTGTTGCTGTTCTCAACAGACTCAAAGCAGAATTTTAGGAAAGGTCTCTAACTGCACTCAAACCAGGGACATTGCAGTTCATGATTAGTGCCTTAAACCCTTAACGCCACCAGAGCGCTCCCCAACAGACACTTTCAGAGATAATTAATCGGAGCAATGTGGCAGGATCCTTCTCGTAAAGTAGCACAGGCTTCAAAACAACTAACACTGAGAGTCAGTGCGTATCCCTAATGCCTTCTTGTACATTTGTCTTGTCTCACCTGTCAGGTGTACAGACCCAGCAGGTGGTGTGTAAGAAGCAGGGAGATCATTCAGTCGTCTACAACCACTTCTGTGACAAGAAGAACAAACCCAAAGAGAAGAGGAGATCCTGCAATACTGAGCCATGCTCCCCAAGGTAAATATTTGGCATTGTAGTATTTTCTTGTATGTTAGATGTATTTCTTGATGATTTCTTGCTTGTGAGAAACATTTTTTTAAATGCACATTTTTGTTTTATGTGAGTGTCTGAGTTTCTTTATGTCTTCTTTTATTGTTTTATCAGACTTACACCTCCCATCATACAATCTATCTCCACATCAGACAAATTTTGGTGAACTTTGCTTTAAACTTTTTCTTCTAGATAAAATTTTAGTATTGTTTCCTGTTTGTAGTTATACTAGTTCTAGTTTTCAGTTTTAGAGTAGGGTTAGCTTTAGCTTGTTTGTAGTCCCTGTTTGGCGACATGCAGCTTGTAAATGATATTTGGATGATTGTATAGGTGCTTCAGTGTTGTGAATGTTCAGGTTTCATTCTACACTCACACTATAGTAGTAATCACAGTGTATACTTCATCTTTAGGCCATCATTTTTACACTGTGCTTGCCTTGCATTCCTACCTGTTTGTAAAGTATAATATCCTGCTGTAGTGTGTTCATTGATAAAGTACATCATACAATGCGAGTGAGGAAAAAAAACAAACTGAGTGTCAGGCTGCTCTTGGCCTCTAGCTGGTGGACAGGAGAGTGGTCGGAGTGCAGCCGCAGCTGTAACGGAGGACTGCGTACACGGGAGGTGTTATGTAAAAGGAGGATCTCTGCGTCAGAGGAGAAGGTCCTGGACGACTCAGCCTGCACCCCCACACGCCCCTCACTCACTGAGCCCTGCAGCAACCACAGCTGCCCCCCTGAATGGCTGGCCCTGGACTGGTCAGAGGTAGGCAGACATCAAAGGTCTCCCGTCATGCAAGTACACAGGGAAATTCCCCAATTCATGGCTGAATTTGAACCAATATTTCAGTTTTCTGAAAAATTCCTCTCAGATGAAGCAATAGTTTCTTTTCCAGTTGAACCTAAGAAACCCACACATCTGCCAGGAGAAAGGAAGAACACCTTAACCATGAAATACACAACAGAAGCACGAAGCAGACCAATAGATCACATGGAACATGTTGCTGCAGTCATGAATACATATTGTTTAGACTTGTCATGTGGGAATCCCCTGACCTATTTTTAATTCTGACCCTTAAGTTCGAGCAGCCTCGTGGAGTGTAGGTGTGTTAAGTTTCTCTGTGTTCCAGTGTAGCTGTAATTCTGTAAAGACTTTATTTTTAAGACACATCTTGTCAAGTCTTTCTTGTGCTCCTGAATAGTGCTTCTCTACATCCTCCACTTTGTTCCTGGAACTAAACTTTGTTCTCACAGTTCAAAAATGAATTCAAACCAAACTGAATGGTGTCAGAAGTGCAGCAGTGCTCAACTTTTCTCTGACGTCTTGTGTAACGTAGTGATGGCACATGCAGGAGAGGGATTACGTCCAGCTGATTTACAGGAACTAAGCAGACTCTTGACTTTGTTTTTTATACTGCTGCTGCCCTCTGCTGAGTGGTTTAAGATGAGGATTTCTTTTTTTCATGCATGTGACCGCAGTGACCCCCTGCTGCACCCTCCCATTGCCTCCAACTCCCTGCCTTGCCGCCTCATGTTTCCCCTTTTCCCCCCTCTTTCTTCATCTCCAACTCTGTCTGCAGTGTACGCCCAGCTGTGGTCCTGGCTACAGGCACCGTGTGGTCTTGTGCAAGAGCGGGGAGAGCGGCGACACGCTGCCAGAATCCAAGTGCCCCAAGCATGGCCGACCCACCTCCAGAGTACGCTGTAACCTGCAGCGCTGCCCTCCCCCACAGTGGGTGATGGGTCCCTGGGGAGAGGTACGAAACTGTACACCTTTCCTGTCATTCACTTCTGGTTTATTCTTTGTCCTATTCATTTAGCTCATACTCTATATGTTTTATGCAAATCTTTGTCTGTTTTGTTGTATAATACAATAACCAGCTGCTCAACTATCAGCAGAAGTGGTTTCACTACCTGTAAAAACTGTCTCTGACTCAGTAGCTGTTGAATAAATAGAAATATACCAATTAGAATCAGCAATGACGTCCTTCATGGATAAACAGCCATACGTCATAGATACAGTATAGGTAATTATGAAAAAGGCACTTGTAGAAAAGGACTTATAGAAAATATATTCTCATGTTGCCAGATGTAATGTAACAAGACTAGCGTCTCTGTGAGGTTGTAATGCTTATTGTGAAGAAAAACAAACAGTTCAATAGATAAAAGTTGAGGTCCAAAATTTGTTTTTAATATTTAGCAGTCGTGCTGAAGTAAAAGTAGTATAATTGGCCGAAAGTGGTGTTAGAGGGCCTTTTGCAATCAGAAGGGTTTATCATGTTGTGAACATAAAAGTGTTGTATATGTGGCAGCATTACATACTTTATGTGTGTGAGGATGGTGTGAGCAGAAAGATCAACATGTAAAGTCACTTGTCAGAGTTTATTATGTAATAGTATGTTATGTTGGGTGAGTAACAATGTGACAAATAAGCTAGAGAGATGTAAGAAATACAGTATTTTTTCTGAATTTGGTATTGATCGTCATCTCTGCACAGTTTAAACATTATCGGTGTTTTTCTTGTGTGTGTGTGTATTCAAATAGGACTTAACACAAAGTGCAGTTGAGGCTTTGGGGGACTGTCATTCATTTTGAGGTGTTTTTGGTCATTAACTAAAGTTTTCAACATGATGATAAAGGTGCTGGACACACATCATTAAAGTTACCAGACCATGAATGTCTGCACCAAAAGACATATTAATACATCTGAAAGTTGTCAAGACATTTCACTCTGAACCACAAATATCAAATATCTCATGGTGCTAGAAAAAAAGACCGAAGTCAGTAAGATTCATCCTCTGGGAGTCATGAATGTATCAGGTTTTATAGCAATCCATCAAGTTGCTAAGATATTTTAGTCTGGACCAAAGCGGTGGGACTGCTGACAGACCGACATTGATAACATAGATTCTTGTCAACAGCGTGGCTAAAAAACACCACAGTAATGACAGCACCAAACACACCAAAAGAATGAGAAATTCCATCAATATTGTACATGTACAATATACTTGAACTATGTACATACTGGTGTTTAAGTCTTACTGATATATGGGGCGGCTGTGGCTCAGGAGGTAGAGCAGGTTGTCCACTAATCAGAAGTTTGGTGATTCGATGTTGAAGTGTCTTCGGGTAAGATACTGATACCGAATCACTCCCGATGGTTGTGCCAGCACCTTGCATGGTAGCTTGCCACCATGGGTGTGTGTAAATGCAGCTATATATTTATTTAATAAAAACGACTGTGGTCAATCTACTCAGGCATGGAAATTTGATTATTTTTTAGTTACAGGGGAAACAAAGTATGTGTGAAGGGATTCAGTTTCGGCACACCTTTGGTTCCAGATTCAGAACCACTCCGGTGTCTGTCCACGCTGGTCCATAGTTTTGATATTATGCTCTGTTTCATAGCACGGTTCTTTACTTTATATCTGCACAAGACAATTCTGCATGTTGGCAGCTTTGAGTGGCAATAAAACTAACTGAAAGTGAACACAGAGCCCAATTCATAATAGGAAAAGAAGTCGTCATTTTTTATTTCCTTCATCTCACCTTATGTTTTAATCCTGTTTGAGCCACATATGATATGTTGTAGGATTAAAGAAATACTTGGTCATTTCTGATGCTAGGGCAGCATGTTACTGTCAGTGCAGGACGTGCTGTGTATCCGTATGTTAAATGTGTTTTCCTGTTGCAGTGCTCTGCCAAGTGCGGTCTGGGTCAGGAGATGCGTTCGGTGCAGTGTCTGACTCACACCGGCCAGCCGTCCAATGAGTGTCTGGAGCATCAGCGGCCAGCAGCCATGCAGCAGTGCAAGAGCAAATGTGACCTCAGTCTGCCCATCAGTACAGACAACCCTGAAGGTCAGAGGTCAAAGTTCACTGCCTCCAGTCTCATATTTCACTGAAATAACAACATGAAGAGAGATTGTATTTGTGTTGGCAAAGTTTAAAATTGTTATGCTGAAATTAAGGTTTTGATTTGTTGAACATTATTAAAAAATTTTATTTGGAATTTTATTTGAAATTCCAGTTTTTGGGGTTAGTTAAATTATTTTGAACACATATTTTGAGACTCACAGTGAGGTGAAATAAAGGGTTTTTGAGTCTGAGCTGGCAGTATACCTCAAGAATGACATCATAAACAGATGTTAATGACTAATGCAGTAGTTCAAGCCTTTTTTATTGTTTGCAGTTGTAAAATTGTAATGTTTATATACAAATTAATGTGGCTGAACATGTTAAACTCCCATCACACGTACTCCTAGCCGAGTCTTCCTTTCAATAACACGCGTTAGCTGAATCAGTATACTGTTATGTACACACATGTAGAACATACATGCACTTGCCTGTACATACATATTCACATATACAGAATGCACACATCCAGAAACGTTGCAATAACAGAATAAAATGTAAGCTGTATCATGCATTTTAGAAACAGAGACAAGAATAAAATAATAAAAAGAGGTGGGATAAATAGTCTTATATTAACTTCCATGTTTTCATCTAAATACATTATAACAAGTTGCCATGTTGTGTGGAACCAGGATGCATTGCTTCTTGTGGCATATTTGATTTTCTCAAATTTCAACACATTCATTAATTCTATAATCCACAAGCTAAATTTCAAAAGTTTTGCACTACATCCTCCAAATTAAATATTTCAAGTCTCTCTAGCGTTAAAAGTGGGAAATGAGATCATATTCAAATATAATACAGACACTGCTGTAGAAACGTAGCATTATAATGCAGGAATTAATCTCTTCTTTGTCTGTCTCCCCTGTAGAGTGTAAAGATGTGAACACTGTGGCCTACTGCCCCCTGGTGCTCAGGTTCAAGTTCTGCAGCCGGCCATATTTTAGACAAATGTGCTGCAAAACCTGCCAGGGACACTGACCTAGACACCATGGACCTTACAGCATCCATCTTTGGGTCCTGTACACACAGACAAACACACACACACACACACAGTAAGCCTGAAACTCTCCCACTGAGCCTTGTGACAGCAGCCCTCACACTACCTCTATCAGAGGAGTGTGAGACCTACCTGGGACACTTGTCAGACAGACACCTGGTCCCATAACTGTTCAGAGGGACCTTTTTTTCCAGACAGAATTCAGCCCAGACCAGATGCCTCTCCAGGCCGAGCTGAGTTATACATTCCACTGGAGGGAGGGCTGCTGAAACCTGGAGAGACAGAGCGAGGGAGAGTACCTTTCCTCCATCGTCTTTTAGGATAAACCGATAATCAGTACCTCTTCGATTCTCCCCCTCTCTCTCTCTGCCTGTCTAAACTATCCCTCTGTTGTAATATTTTGGTGCTACTATATTTCTCTTTGGCCGCAGGACTGGTCGCAGTACTCTGAGTTCCACTTTTCTTTGCTTAAGTGGCCTAAAAGTTAAGCCTGATTTCTTAAACCTGTATGTTAACAGGTCGTATTTGTTTAGTTATGAATTTTTTTTTTTAAAAATCCACTTTGTAAAGAAAATGATCCTCCAGATATCTTTGCCCATGAAAAGGAATATCTTATATTATGAAATGAAAGATTTGTGTCTATGTTATCTGATAGTTACTTGACCACATTGTTTTATGCTATTGCTTTGTATTCATCGGTCCTCGCTGTTCAGCTGAAGTATGAGCAGAGTTTGAGTTGCACAAAGTGTCAGCAGTCAGAGGACTTTTATGTATTTTGTGTTTGTTTTGATGTGATTTGACTTGATGTCTCTGTGGAAGCTATAAATGTGTCAATGCAGTGAACCTGCCATAGTCTTGCCATTTTGCTGGATGTCGTCTGGGTCATCGGTTAGTTTGCTTAAATGTTATCACCTCTACAATACAAACTGTGCTTAACGCTGCACACAGACACAGAGAGAAGGCCTTAGTGATGTGCGTAAAGCCGGCGCTGACACACCAGGACATTTTCATCACAGCATGCACAGCATTTTGTGTTGTGGCTGCAGACTGTGGCAGCTTGTGCATTAAATCTTCAAAAAGACACTTTAACAGCTCGGCTCAGTGTCATTATCTTAAAATCCTTCAGCACTGGCCTTGCAGTTAATTTTTTTTTGGGGGGGGTGGGGTTATTTTTGCCACATGTTACCACTCACTTGGCAGTGCTAGTAACTTTTACTGTGAGTGGAAATTCAGAGCACAGTGAGCCGCGGTGAATCAGCTCTGCCAGCAGGAACAAGCCCAGTGAGGAGGAGGGAAGACCTCTGACTGCTCGGTATTCAAAGAGCATTTTATTGTAGGAGTGTTAATCTGGGGATGGATTTACACGCTTGTAAAATGTCTGATTTCTTTGTGGCACACATCTGATGTATTCATGGCTGTCTGAAACCATCATTAAGACTGCTGTGAGAAGATATCTTGCCATAAAGTGTTCAAAATTACAGCTATTTTAAATTTATTTCCTAGTGATAATAATAATTAGTTAGCACAATCAGCTCTTTTTTATTTTAAAGACAGTGGTGGTCACTGTTTCAATGCTGTTGGGTCATTACCTGACCTGCTGATTGTGCAGCAAAGTTATGTAGTACTGATTTCATTGAAGAGTTTTTTTTCACAGATTTTTAAAAATGTTGTTTCAGCTGTTTTTCCATCCTGTAGAGATATATTTTTGGAAATGCTGTGTAAGAGGTTCAGAGAGCGGTCATCAGGTCTGACAGGCGTCACTGTGACTTCCACTGTGCTCTGAAATCTGCTGTGGTCCGACTCTTCACAAACGTTCACACTGATCACCGCTGAAAGCAGCTCTGTGTCACACTAAATGTCACATAATGTCATTGTAAAGAGAGGAAGTGTTGTCTTCATGGGGATTAGCTGCAATGTTCCTTTTTTTTCTTGTGGTGCTTTGGTTTGTAATGGTGCTATTAGTTCACAGTTGTTGTCAATGTTTCTGAGTTATCATTTTAACAGTTGTGCCTTAATTATTTAGAAATTAATTTGAGTATGTTATACTCTCACAAAACCAATCTGCAAGGCCGACCTGAGGCCTAAGTGTGCAGCTGCTCAGGGACCCCCTTTGGGTTCCTTTGTTCATTTTTATCATATTTTCAGTATTTAAGTGGCAAAATCACGGGAACAATTTTTGAATTATAAAACATAACCAGTTCTGGAGAAAGTTTGTAATTCTAATACCCTTTGAGGGCACTATAGCAATTTTGGGGTTATCAAATCATGCTTAGGGTCCCAAAAAGTCCTTAATCGGCCCTGCTAATCCATCCATGTGGAGCACAGAAACATGAAGAATATTTAATTAAAAATCGTAATACAGTTCCGTTTAATGCCGTAATACAGTTAACTCCTCCCTGCAATGATTCAGGACTGAATAAGTGGAATTACCATTTGTAACACTTTCATTTGCACATACTGTATGACGTTCAAAGTTTCAGAAGATTTTTCTAAAGATCATTTGTCAGAGGTAATCCTGTTGCAGTGTCTCAAAGGCATTTTTTTTCTCTGTTGTCAACTCTCTGTATCTACCTGGGCCTCTCGTAAAGGTTCACACTGAGTAGTGAGCCTATTTTATCTGAGTAAATAAGAGGGACAGTACCGGGTAATTATTGTTTTGTTTTCACATGCTAATTATAACATGACATGTACTGTATGTTGTTCTATACTATAGAAGATGAATCCATTTGTCCGCCATGTACATCTTTTTAAAAGGAAATATTAAACTGATTAAACATGGTGCATTGTTGATTTAAAAATGGAGTTTGGTCATTTGAGATTTCTGTTCTCCAAATTTGGAAATTCGTCCTGCATTCAATGGGTACACTCATAACGTGACAGCACTACATCATGTCTGGTTGCTAAAATAGAATTCTTCACCAGACAGCAAATGAGATCATCAGTGATCGTCATCTATTTCTGTATTTGACAGCTTTCATGGAAATGATTAAGCAAAGACTTCTTCCTTGTCTGAATGAGGCTGAGACATTCATCTTCCCTTTGATCTTCCTGACCGAGGGTAAACCAGATGTAGATGAGTGTACCTTCTTCTTCATCTACTATGTATATTTTTTATCGTATCAATTTGTCATATTTCAGTTTTCAGTTCTTGAGCATGTAAGTTCATACTTGACCTTAAGATCAATGTGACAAAATCATCCCAACTAAAGGTCCACTTACTACCTTTTTTCTGTCAGCTGGAGCTGCTTTCAGTCCTGTTTCAGTTCAATTTGATATTCAAATGTTCTGAAGGAAACTTTTATTTGCAGACCGTGTTACAAGTCACCAAGGACTAGAAAAACTCATAGCTTTATTATCAAAACTAATAAAAAAAACAAATCAGGACAAATAATTAACATTAAATGTAAATTTCTGCCCTCGCTATGTGCATACTCTGCCAGCTATGTGCACCTACAGCTATGCAGCCAGCTACAGTAAACACACTTCCATTAAAAGGTTGAAGACAGTTGACCTGAGGTTTTTACTGGAGGCAATTGTGAAACTGTTGGACAACAAATCCAATGATAGTGAGTACAAATCAGAACGTTACAACAAATATGCTGCAAACCACCAGATGCCATTGATTATCAAGGTTACAAGGAAACTAGACTCACAAAAGTATAGACTGTCAAAATAATTAACCTACATTACATTGTCCCTTATGCCAGCATTAGTAATATCAACATGAAATCCTGATAGAAGGTGCAGCACAATGTCTAGTAAACATTCAGATAAATCCATAAAATTAAAAGTAAAAAGACTAAATAACAGCCTGTGAAAAGTTAGTGATTAGCAATGCATTAGCCTCAAGCAGCTAGTCCAGCTAATAATGCCCAGATCGGCTAGTAATAAACTGATTGCAAAAAAATTGTAATTTAAAACAAATTTCCCACTACATATACATTTACACCACCTAACCTCTTGGATTAAATCAAGAAACAGCCACCTGCGCTAGTCTAGATTAGTGAAATGGAGGGTGCATCAAGAGCAATATATAATATAATGGATCAGGACGGGAAATGATTATCAAAAGAATGGCTATTTCATATTTGCTATTATATTTATAAAAACATTATGTTGCAGGCTACTAGGTCAAAGAAGAATTAACAATTTATATAAATAAAATAGTCTTACAACACATCACAATATGATTTGAATAATTAAACCTGGTTAAACAATGTTAAACCTCAGGGTTGCTATTCTCAATACTCACAAGGCCATCTTCAAAGTCTAACATTTGCAACAAAGTACAGAGACACAGAGCTGACTGAGATTACTCTGAGCAGCAGGCATGGCAATACATTAAAATATAGTTTTGTGTATATTCTGGCTTTCACCCTGATGGTCTGAATAACTCGCTGCTGCATGGTGCTGCTCTGTCTTGTCTGTCTGTGCGCTGTCAGTGTCCTCTTTTCGTGCTGCAACGTTATCAGTTATGAATTTGTTTATCACTGCACTGAGAAAATGGACATGTGGTGTGAGAGCATGTGAAAGGTGTCAATACTATGAGTCTCACAGTATATGTGTGGAATTGGCAGCCCTGAGGAGGGTTACAGCCCAATAATATTACATGTTCAGCATCCAAATGCCAATAACAATAAAATATGTACTACTAACTTAGCTGTGTTGTGCTTTTGCTACAGTGACTTTGATGTGTGTGGTAGTATCAGAAAAGACCTTAAAGCCGTGGTTCCCAACCTGGGCGTCAGGACCCCCACAAGGGGCCACTAGATAAATCTAAGGGGTCGCAAAATGATACGATGGGATAGGACAGGAAAAAAACAAACATATTTCTGACACTTTTTTTTGTAACTTTCCTCAAATTTTGCATTATTTATTATGAATTACCGTATTTTATTTCATCAAGCCTCTAAAAGTTATTGAAATGAAACAAAATAGGTCCTCTTTCATTCAACCAGTAGACAATGCAACGTGTGATGAGGGGTTCCAGGTGTTTGCTTTATTTCAAGGGGCCACAAGATAAAAAGTTTGGGAACTACTGTCTTAAAGGATAAGTTTACAATTATTCAGGTCTTTCTTAAAACAATATTTGTTGTACTTTGTGTACTTTGAAGTAGGTTTTTCTCACTGTAATCATTCCTCCTGTTCATATTGACCATTAGAGGATCCTTTCATAATGCACTTACAATGTAAGTTATGGGGACCAAAATCCACAGTCCTCCTTCTGTGGAAAAATGTATTTAAAAATGTATCTGAAGCTAATATGAAGCTTCAGCTGTCTAAATGAGTAGATATCTTTCTATGTTACAGTCTTTTTAGTACCAAAGTCTCTCTTTTTTTACTACTACTGCAGGGCCCGTAGGGCCCAATACCTAGAGAGAGTTGTACCCACCCCCTAAACGCTACTCATGCAGACTATCGGTAGACACTACAATAACACCTAAACACCTCACATGCAGGCTATCAGTAGATACTACAATTTACCGATGCTCCCTAAACATCTCACATGTAGAATATCTTGAGACTACAATTTTGAGTTGAGCCGAAGTTGATCAGATGAGCTGTTGTACCCATTCAAATGCCTGAGACATCCTGCACTATGTTATAAACATACAAAGTTCACGCTTGTGAGAAATGGGAATATAGTTTAACTCTCTAAACTTTTTCATTTCATTCTCTATGGTAGTTTAAGATTACCACATTGCCCACATTGTGGTCTTATAATGACACTTGTAGTGATAAGATCGCAATAGGGTTGCAATGGCAGAGTTGGGCTGTCTGTATTTCCGCTCCTTAACTTCATATTCATATAGTTCTCAAAAACAGCTGATCCAAACAATTTTACACATAAACAGTGCACTCCCCTATTTCCCCAGCAATCCATCCACCAGGTATGAAGTAGATCAGATGAAAGGTTCTTGAGATACACAAAGGACATTCATACATACAGACAAACAGACAGAGATTCCTTGCTTTATATAGAGAGACTAGTTTGGAGCCAATCCTGGAGCAATATTCAACTTACACAAGTGCGATATGGAAACTTGAAGCTCCAGTGCTCATACACTGAGAATGAACTTAAACAAGCCGCTAGGGTTCTCTCAATCAAAACAATAACAAAAGACGGAGTGTGATGACGGTGTGAAGTAGCGAGGGATCATAGGAGTTGTTGTCTGCATTGTTAAACAACCAGGTTAGGATTACTCCAGTGTTCAGGATGTTTTTACCGGGAGCTGAATTATCATGAGAGGTCTCCTCCTCTTCAAAATAAACAGACCCAGTGATTAAAACAGGTAAACACACTGAATAAAGCAGTTTCATGTTAAAAATCAATGTTTTTCTTATGCTGTTCAGCTGGCACCGGACGTCCAGTAGGGGCTGTTAGCTGAGCTGCTGCTAACATTTGCTCAGCTTGTTTCTCTGATAACTTAAAATCCAGACATTCAGCAGGTTTCTACCAAGAGCTGAATTATCCGCAGAGGTCTCCTCCTCTTCAAAAATAAACCATAAAAATACTGAATAAAGCTGTTTCACGTAAAAAATCAATGTTTTTTCAATGACATTCAGCAAGCACCGGACATGGGCTGTTAGCCAAGCAGCTGCTAACGTTTGCTCAGCTTGTTTCTCTGCTAACTTAAGATCCAGACATTCGATGACTAAAATCCTTCATCCGGTTAAAAGATTTAATTAAAAACAATGAAGATCTAAAAAGTTTATCATAAAAATGTTTTGTTGATAACTGATAACAGTTTTTGTTGAACAGCCATAACGCTGACATATTATCTTGTATGCGTATACTCTTTGGTAGATGCCATTGTAGTGGACAAACACAACGCCGACGCATGTATCTTGTGCACATATACTCTTTGGTAGAGGGGTATGACACCATTGACAGGCGACCAAATGAAACAGACTGTTACCTTGATTAAAATTACAGATTTCTCTGGGTTTGTAAATTGTTGGAAACATTTGGAATAATGTAAGTACACAACTCAACAAAATATATAAAATAAGTCTAGTTGTTTTCAGACATTTTAATGCAGAATAGTTACGTATTATAGCGAAATGGGAGACATCTTATGTCCACCAGTTAAACTTCTGAAATCAAATATATTTACATATTAATAGATTATATAATTTTTAATGAGGGAGAAGGAGAAGATGTAATTTTAAGTATTTTAACGAGATAATTGACCTTTTTTGTGTGGAAAAACTATGTCAGACACAAATAATAATTCAAAGTAGAGTATTTTATATACATCTTACATCATGGCTGGAGAGGATCTTTAAATTGTTGAACAGATTTCAATCAAATTTGGTGGAAAGTTCATTAAGGCCAATTAGTCAGGAAGAAGAAGAAGGAGATTTGTGTTTGGTGCAGATGGGACCAACCATATATACACTTAGCATTTAACATTTTATCTCAAAACTCTTGAACCTTGAAGAGTAGAAATTTTGCTTGATTGCTTGAACCAACCACAGGTGCCCATCCATGGACTTTCATATAGGCCACGCCAGTTTCCGCCTACACATTTTCCACCATTTTGAATTTGTTGCAAATTTTCTTTCTTCTCCATGTGTAGGCTACAAATTTAATCTATCGTTCTCAGAATTTGGTACATAACCCAATTTGACTGAACCTGTAAAAAGGTAAGTGGTTTATTTTTTGGTACTCCATATGCCTATTATTTTCAGATTTGACCTGGCCAAATTCTTGTAAGCATGCGTATTTGACAAAAATTGCCATAATCTTTGATTGAGTGCATCATTCAACTGCAATATGTATATAAAATGTGCAGTCATTCACTACTGAACAATTCTTCAAATGTTGATGGTGTGCCAGCATAGGAGATTCTAATTTTCTGTTTGGACAACCATTAAAGATCAGAACATTTCCTGTTCTGTGAATGACTTTATTGTATGTTATGAAGAGGGTGATAACAGACAGAAAAGAAAACCTAACAACTCAACAATACATAAATACAACTACAGTACTATAAAATACAATCATATATTTATATTAAAATTGTTGTCTCGTTCTCCTGCTTGTCCTTCTTTCTCCTCCTCAAACTGAAGAAGTGGCGGATTCTTTTCCACACTGAGTGCCTCTTTTTTTTCTCTGGGACCTTCTCCTCGGAAACTTCCTCCCTTACCAGCATTTCGACGGCCATTACAGCAACAAGGGTCTTATCCTCCTGCTCCTTTAGCTTTTCCCTGAGCTGGGCATTTTCTGCCTCAAGGGCCTGACTTGCCTCTTTCTCAGCCTGGAGCTGAGTGGCAAGCTCATGGTTGGTGAAGGTCTGATCACTGAGCTTCAGATTTCTGGCCTTCTCACACTGGATCTCATTGGTCAGGCGCTCCACCTCTTTCCACAGAAACTCGTTCTCTTTGGTCTCTGCCTCCAGCCTGGTGAAGAGCTCAGTAACTTTTTCCTGCTTGCAGGCAATGTGTTGCTCTGCACAAAGGAGGTGAGTTTTCAGCACCTCGACCTGTATCCCTAGAGCCTTGTTTCCGATCTCGCAGTTGATAAGCTGCCTGGACATCTCTTCAGGGTCCAGGACGTCACTTTATCAGACATATTCCTATCGTTCTGGGTCAGTGATGAACACTTGTGTCCCTTTCCAACCGGTTGAAAGGTGTGAAATGAACTGATTCTGCTTGAACTGATTTTCCAGTCTATAAATTCATCATAGTCATCACTGTGACCCCCGAGAGTCATTAAAGTCTGTCTGAAAAGAGACATAGCTACAGTACCATGTGGGATACTTATATTCTTGAACCATTGCTCTTTTTAATGTTCATGAATTATGTGCCGAACGTTTCTGACACAGTATTGCCAACACTTTTTGCAGATGACACAAATGTCATAATTTCACACCAGTAGTATCAATAAACTACAGAACCATTTCATTATTTTCTAAAATTTTATTAACGTGCTAATGGTACCTATGTTTTTTCATATTTGTCTTCAATTCATGCATTCATTCATATTGTACTACACAGTCTGAACATTTTTGTCTTCCTTTATGTTCCAGTAATATGATTATAAATTTTCATTTAGATACAGAGGCCCTGTTTTGTGGAACTCAAATTTGCATATTGTCCATCACTCATCATCTTTGTTTACCTTTTAAAAAACACCTTAAACACTGATAACCTCCCAAGTACAATGTTGTTCGACAACATTAATAATTAATAAGAATAACTTCGTCATAACAGACGTACAGGTGGCATGTCATAACAGGAAAAGCACAGGTGTAATTAATAGCGTCAATGCTTGCCTCGTCCCATTTAATTTGGCCAGTTCCAATGGGGTGCACCTGATGGTTCATTAGTATTTGCTCCCTGGGACACTGAGCCATCATTAATGTTACTAGTGGAGTGCCCGTTCAAAGTGTGCCTGTTCGAAATGGTGTTACCTAAATGCCTCACACACAGGCTATCAGTATACACTATAATTTACTGACAAACACCTCACATGGAGAATATCTAAAGACTACAATTTTGAGTTGAGCGGAAGTTGATCGGATGAACTGTAGTACCCGTTTAAAACGTGCCTGAGACATCCTGCACTATGTCTCCAACATACATACAGAGTTCCCGCGTGTGAGGAACCGGAATAGAGCTGAACTCTCTAAACCTTTTTCAATTCCTTCTCTATGGTAGTTCTTATCATTACTGGTGTAATCTCACCTCCAACCATAGCATGGATTGCAATGGCAGAGTGGCGCTGTCCGTGTTTCTTCTTGTTGAATGCATGTGCAGCAGAAGAAGCAGAAGCAACGTTGTTTATGAGATATTTTTATATATTTCTGAACATGCCTGATAAATCCAGCACTAAGTCTTGAATGTACATGCCAAGTTTCATTCACACTACACAATTCAATAGTAGAATTTAAGTCTCTTAAACATTTTCAAGTCATTAACACTACAGATGTAATCCCACCTCTGATCACAATGTGGGTTGCAATGGCAGAGCTTTGCTGTCTGTATTTCCATTCGTTGACTACACGGGCAGAAGAAGAATCAAATCAACGTTATTTATGAGGTATTTTTATATATTTCTTGAACAACTTCACACATCAACATTGCACTTCCCCGTTTCTCCAGCAATCCACCTGCCAGGTATGAAGTAGATCAGATGAACGGTTCTCAAGATACTCAAAGGACAAACCCACATACATACATACATACATACATACATACATACAGAAAGAGATTCCTTGCTTTATATAGAGAGATACTTCCACCGCAGCTCAACTGGGAAACACTGTCCGAGGAAACACAAAGAGGGAATTTGATGCTAAAAAGACTGTAAATGTGGCAGATATCCACTTGATATGACTACCTCAGACTGCTGAAGCCTCATATAAGCTTCAGGTAAACTTTTAAATGTATTTTTGCACAAAATGACACAAAATGACTGACACACTGTGGATTCTGGCCCCCATCATAAGTGAAAGCACATTTGAAGGGGGTCTTTTAACAGCCAGTATGAACAGGAAGAATGATTAAAGAGAGGAAATCCTCTTTCAGTTCATATGGGCACCTGACTGCGACTCAAGTCAAAATCACTACCACAGATCTGACCTGGGACACTGAGAATAAAAGTCTGCAGGAGTAGTTGCTCAAACTTTTTATATCTACTTGTGACCCCTCCACCTGTAGTAATAAAACTATCCAGTTTTTCGCATTTAAAAAAAGCAGAGATCACAGAAAAGTTTTGTTTCTTTTAATTCCCTTTCTTTTTAACCATCTTTTGACCCTTCAGATTTATCTTGCAATCTCCTGTTTGGTCTTGAACCCTAGGCTGGGAACCATCACACTTGGCAAGGTTTATTGTGCAGGCAATGTGACAGCATTCTGACTCAAAATCACCCACAATACAACAAATCACACCTGTAGCTACCTCCTCACGCTCCTCTCAGCACGGTGTGTGCTCTACCTCCCTGTGAACCTGTACCAGTTATTATGGGCGTTGCAGGCAGCTGTCTCTCTGATGACACAAACACAACGTGAAGTAACCACAGGCCTGGGTGGAGCTGGCTAAGCTTGCAACTGAAACACCATTTTCAGCAAAACATCATTTGGCAACAGATTGAAGATAATTATCTCTCTGTAGTTGTTGTTGCCACCAATACTCGTCCGCTGTTTGCAAGATGAATTGGATTGACTAATTGTCTCGTGAATCTTTGGGCTTTGCTGACACAAACACTGACATCAACCGTTCATTACTTCATCCTCTGTCCAGTGACTATTACAGAAATACAGAAGTAGCAGCTTAACTTTATGTGTGTGCATCAGAGTGTGTGTGTGTGCGTCTGTGTGTGTGTGTGTGTGTTATCTTAAAACAGTTCTTGTTTCACACAGTACGTCTCTGGGAGTATGAGGAAGTAAGCTTGCAGTGGATGTCTTTTAGGTCGCTGGCTGCCGACTGTCCTGCTTTGTGATGGCTGCAGTCTGAGGAGCTCAATCTGTGGATTTTTACAACACACACACACACACACAAACAGAGCCACACACACACACTCTCTGGACAGTGGACACCTGAAGCGGGACCGGGGGAGGAGAGACCAGCTGCAACGATGGTACAGTACCACACCCTCATTTATTATCTCTCACACACTTGAGACAGCTGTAGCGTGTATACACTCCTAAAACTAAAGTTTATATATCTTATGCTGACGTTTTCTCATTCACATAGGTTTTAAGTGATTTCACACTGTCTTGAACAGAATTTGCTGTTTTTCTGGCATAAATGTGACTTCTGAGGCAGCTTTCTATTTGTAAAAGCTATAAAAGCTCATTTTATCGTTGTAGTTTCCACTTAACAAGTCATAAGAGGGTATTCATGCTTTAATGTCAGTTTTGACATTATAAGAGATGTGACAGCAAGTCTCTTCAGAGAAACTCAGCTCGTTTACCACAGAACAGTGAGTTTCCTCTTTTCCAGGACAAGCCCTTTCATTGAGATGAGATCAGTGCAGCACAATATTTCAATTGCATCCGATTTGTGATCAAATTTGGTGTGTAAATGTTGATTTGGACTCAAGAAATTCAGAAAATATAGACTTACATTGTATGCAGAACAAGGAATTGACAGAAAAAAGGTGATGTTAATGTTAAAATTACTAAGCAGAAAAAATACATTATGTTAATCAGACTGTGAAGGGATTGAGCTGTACAGTAATCTCAGCATGCAAGATTGCCATCACAGAGTGCTGCACTTGGAGGGGCAACCAGAGCAAGCTACGATACAGGACGTTGCAGGAAGAAACCTATCATGTACAAAGTTTACAGGTTTCATAAGAGGCACTATGAGTTGTGAGAGAGGGAAGTTGACTGCCTTCAGTTTCTGTAATACTTCCTCTATAGTCAGAACAGTCCTCATGCAGTGCTACAGTGCACAGCCGTAATATTATAGTCACAACAAGTCTTTAAATCACTTAAATCTCACTAAACTGATAGATTTAAGGTCAAAGATCTCCAAAGTGTGCAGAGAAATGTAACTCTGACAGTGTATAATTTTCTTTTTAAAATGCAGTGTTTCTACTCCAATTTTAAAACATATTTATGCTTTTTGGATATTGACTTAGCTATCATCCTTTCAAATGAAGACTTAAAAGTGTGATGGGGGTCAAAAGAGGCTGTGCTCTAATTGCAAATAATAAGCCATTTAAATATAATTGACACGCACACAGTGAAGCATGCAGGGACAGAAATAACTGAAGTGTGACAGGTGTTAAAGGGTCTGCACGCTATGGTTTTTATTTTTTTTAACACTCCAGATAGTTCCGATTTGAGGCGTTGAGATCTTAGTGTGTTGAGACTTCTGCTAAACCACAGTCACTGTGACTGGCATTTTTATTTGTGGTTCTCATGAAAAATTTGCAATTTTAACTCAACAGAAATGTGTTCTCTCTAGTAACAATTCTTTGTCTAAAGACTAGAAGTGTTTCTCAATGAAAACTGGTCACACTGTGGATTTTGATATATAACATTTTGTTCGTTTTTGTTGAGTTCTTTCAAAGTATTTTTTGATACTTGGAGCATCACAAACACAATGATCCAGGCATAGTTGATTTTTTCCAGAAATGTCAAAGTCTACTGTCAATTTTACCAAAAAAAAGTGCATATAATTTATAATAATAACAGTCTTTATTTGTGAAATGATTGGGACAATACAAAGAAGAGCTTTGAACAATAAAGAGACGGGGCAGAGAATACCCACTTATTGTGGACATTGAAGTTTATAGAAAATTGGTTTTTAATAGAGATTTAAAGGATGTCACTGAAGTAGAAGATGAATTTCATCAGCAAGGATGTTCCAGAGTTTGGGAGCCATGACAGCTTTAAGTCCAGACCGGAGCAAAGCTTTGTTTCAGGATCTGAGTTGCACAAAAACTCACAAATTGATTAAAAACAAATTTGATTCCTACAAATGATTTCAAACTCTTGTGTAGATGCCTGTCATCCTTGAACCACTGCCTGATCGCAAGGGCGCCAAAAGTAGGGGATCCAAGGGGCCATTGGCCCCCCCACTTTACCTTCCTCCCCCATTCTTTTTATGTCACAAATCACTGTATCCCTGAAAATGCCCCTATATTGCAAAACTTAAGGTAAAAAGACATTTCAGTCATTCCCGTCCACTCTAAGACATTAGATAAAATAAAGCAGACAAACATAAAACAGGAAGAATATTTATATTTTAATCCAATCAAAGAAGACATTTTCACACAAATCAAACGCATACAGTATACATTGCAACCAATAATGCTGTGTGTTACATTGTTTAAGTCTGTTTGAGCTGTCAACTTGTTCCTGTGAAAGTTCATGCGAATTCATATCATATTGAAATTGACTGGTCCAAAGTATTTCCTCTTTGTGTAAAGGCAATCGAGGTGCTCCCAAAGTTTTTGTAGGCTATAGTAGGATATGAATGACATTTTTACAACAGCAAGGCATGTTGATAATTTGCAAAGGTGAAGAAGTAGGAAAGTAATTTAGTAATTTTTTTTTTCTGATTTATCATTAAATATGGATTTGGAGCATGGCTGCTTACAACTCAAGGATAACATTAACATTCATATTGCCTGCTTGCTGTTACTCAGCCATAGAGGTGTTAGTTTCCTATAAACTCTAGTCTATCTACCATCACACACACACACACACACACACACACACACACACACACACACAAACACACACAGACTTTTTGGCACCCACACTTCTGAAACGAATCCGGTGCCCTTGCCTGCTCCCTCAAGTGCAAAGATGCAAAAATCACCACTAAACTAGATTAAGCTGATTTGCAAGGATATACAATATGTGTCCCTTTATGTTCCTGCCATGAGATGAGAAATGGTTTGTTTTTGAGAGTTTGTCACATTTTTGCATTAAAGACGAGCTGACACACTTAAGAAGGAAGCAGCAGAACATCCTGAAATCACTGTTACACTTGAACGTGTCTTATCTTTGTTACAGATCACATAGCTTCAAAAAGCGATTTCTACTCTAGTTTTACTTCTGTTCAGTACTATCTGAATGTGAGCGCATGAGTGTCTGACTGCTCAAATCTCTAAATCTAAACTTTGTGTTGTTTTTGATTAAGTCTGTGACATACATTTGCTAAAACTTACAGACAGTGTGAAAACTTAGATAGTATTTATCACAGTTATTGTATTTTCACTGCTTGCAGTTTCAGGAGTTTTTATTAGTGTGAGACTTCCGTCCGAATTTCCCCTTGAGAGTTTTTAAACATAGGACTAAAATTCACACCAAATTATGTATCTGCTTATGTGTTACATCTGCTTATTCCAACTCCTAAATAAAACTACTGTAGTTTAACTACAGTATATCATATTTAACAGTCCAACTGAAATTAAATTGCCTTTTTTTGTCTACTTCAGCATACATATTCACTCTGTAACTCACTTATCCTGTGTTCTCCTTTGAGAAAAAGCCAATAGGGAGAAATTTATTAGGGCTGCAACTAACAATTATATTCATTATCAATTAATCTGCCGATTATTTTTTGACTAATCGTTTCGACTATGAAATGTTAAAGAAAAATAGTGAAAAAACGGTATTTACGATTTCTCAGAGGCCACAGTGATGTCCTCAAATTGCTTGTTTTGTGTGACTAACAGTCCAAAATTTTAAGATATTCAATAAACTGTTATATATGAAAAAGAAAAACAGTAAATCTTCACATTTGAGAAGCTGGAACCATTAAAATGTTGACTGAAACAATGAATTTTTGATTATCAAAATAGTTGCAGATCATTTTCTGTCAATCGACTATTTGTTGCAGCTCTGAAATTCATATTTTAAATAATTTGATTTGATGATTGTGCCCCCTACCTTTACATTATTTCAATTAAATACCGTTCAAATCTTTAATTAAGCAATAATGTTGCGTTCTATCATAGGCAGAGTAGACGGTCACACTGAGCCTGATAGCATCCTGCTACACAAGAGCCACAGACTCTGAACAACAATCCCACATTAGCTCTCCTGCTAAAGTCTCCTTCTTCTTATCTAACTTACAAACATGAACACACGTCTTGTCCTGCACCTTAGCTTGTTGATTGAGCCACCAAACAAACATTTGGCGGGGAAAAGTGCACTGCTAAGGTCAGTTAGCAGGCTAGAGCGCTAATTAGCTGTTCAGCTGCAGAATATTAAACAGCATGTTAATGTACCTGAAAATGTCACTTCGGACCCTTTAGATGCTGGTTCTTCAAATCCCTGTTAGCAACATACAGTCTGTCCATGACTTTTAGCCTCAGCAGTTTGCCTCCATTAGCAAGGTGTAGCAAAGGTGTTTGAGTGTATCAAGTGACTGCCTTAACTGGCGACTTTCAGCCGAATGCATCCATGGTTGCACTAGTGTTGAAAACACAAATGCTGCCAACGAGTCGAACTCGTGAGTTTGTGGTTATGACATGGGAAGTCGTGCCCACAATATGCTTGGTGTTGAAGTGGTTAAGTCGTGAGAACACCGCTGCTAGGCAACATGGATGCCAAAAGACTCCTCGTTCTCTTGTCATTCTTCACTTCTTTCCAAGACATGTTGACTTACTTTGTATTTCATATTTCACACCAGGCAGAGAAACAAGTAATGAGACAACAGGGCTGACGAATTTTTATACATATATAACTTAACCATTACTCATAATGACAGAGGAAAAAGATGAAGCCGTTGGGAATATCAACATTTTCCTCAGACATATACAATTACAAAGAAAAACTATAATTACAATATATTAACTTACCATCCACTGAAAAATGAACCTTCCTTGGCCTCTGCCATTTCTGAAAACGTCAATAACACGTAACAACTCGTGAACTCAGAGCTTTCAGATAATTTCCGCTTCTGAAGTCACCTATTTGATGGCAGCAAAACAGAACATATAAAAGCCTTAAATTCTCTCAAATTAAATGTTCAATACAGTATACATTCATCTGGTCCTTTTTGTCTTACATTATGTAAATTAACAACATGCATTCACATTTCTTCACTTATTTTTATGAAATTAATCATTTTAAATGTTAGCTTGTTTGGGGGGAACGCTGAATCTGTTTGCAGTATCCCATACAAAACAGTTACAAAGCATGTTGACATTATTTCTGATGGCAAACTGGGAAGATTAAATGTGATTTTGATCCCAAGATACTATACCTTTTATTGTGTTTATTTATATCAAAATATCACAATTCCCCAAAACTTACTCTGACATGTTGGGCATCTTTGGAAACCAAACCAGACACGTCTTGATCTTGTCCAGGAAAGTACAAGAAAGCATTTTGATCAAAATGATCAAGCTTCCACCTGTAAAGCAGTAAGTGCTGCTCCAGACCACAGCTCTACCACTGTACCAATACCAAGATCTGTTCAACTTAACACATCAAACAAACCAGCCCCTTCTAAGGAAAACCAAGACACGGGACACAAGTTCATCTCAAGGTTTTCACTTTTACAGCGTCTTGATCTGGAAAACTATATGGACTGCGTCGTCAGGGAAACACCCTTTTAATCACAGAAATAAATTCACAGCATAAAAAGCATCAAGTCAAAACAGTTGTTTTTGTTTTATCACCATGTTATGATCAGGTATGTACATGATTAGGCAGTTTAAAGAACTTGGTGTTGCTTCTCTAAAATGTCTAAAATTTGAACATGAGCTCACCTCATCTGTGACCTGTTTCCTGACAACCAGGCCCAGCTTCCTGTAACGACCATAACCACATTGTGTTACATTCTTAAAACATGTCTACACTGATGCCTAGTCTGTTTCTCTTTCGTACCATTTGTTTATTTGTTTCTTCTCTGTTTGTTTGTTTGTTTGTTTGTTTGTTTGTGTCTATCTTTCTTTCTTTCTTGGTTCAGTTCAAAGAGCATAAACTTGAATTTACAAAGGTGCTTTCCAGCGATTTATATTGTATGTCCATTAAGTTTGTTTACATGTTTGTTTCATTCTATTTGCTTGTTCGATTGTTTCTTTCTTTCTTAGTTTATTGTTTGTTTGTTTGTTTCCATCTGTCACAGTTCAGATCAAAGAACATAAACTTGAATTTACAGTAAAGGGGCATCTCAGCGATTTAGTATTGCACAACATTAAGTTTCTTCCTTTGCTTGTTTGTTTGTTTGTTTGTTTCTTTCTTTCTTTCTCAGTTCAAACACTGTGAACTTGAACATAAAGATGAATTTCCTATAGCATTTCCATTAACATGAATCATAAAAACTGAACCCGCAGAGCCTGAGATATACTGACTTTTATTCTCAAGTATCCTCAAAACACTGGATCCTACGTTTCCCATAATGCAACTCAGTAGCATTTTTTGCTATACCTTCCCTGCCTGGTAAATCATAAGCATGTAGTCTTTCAAATTATATGTTTGTAAAATATTCTTTCTGCAACAAAAACACTTGTGATCTTCAAGCCCAATTTCTTTTCAGACTTTGGAAAATGTTGCTACAGAGCCACAGAAGACATTTCACAACAGTTTTACTCCTCATGACTAGTAAACGGAACTAGTAAAATCAGTGTAGTGGCTCATATAATAATTTAAGACTTAGTCATATTTCCATTTCATCTTTTTTTTTACTATAAAGAGTTTAAGACTTCAGTGAATAATGAATTCAGAGAAAAGTGGTATCTCAACGATCTTGTTCATCTTCAGCTCTCTTTCTCTGTCTTTGTGCTGTGTGATTCAGGCTAAGTACCATTGGCAGAGTCAAAATGTGAAGCAAAGCGGCGTGGACGACATGGTCCTGCTGTCCAAGATCTCTGAGGACGCCATTGTGGAAAACCTCAAGAAAAGATACATGGACGACTACATCTTTGTATCCCTCAGGCTCTCATTTAGAGTTTTCTGTTGTTATTCCAGCTAGTTATGTAATTTTACTGATTGTCATAGATTGTTTTGTATTTTAACTGTTTCACTGTTCGGAGGATGATGGACAAAATAAACAAACATATTTAGGTTCTTGTTGCAGCTGTTTAAAGACAGTAAATGACTATGAACAGGAAGTTCAGTAACATGACCTGACATGACCAATCAGCTGATGTCAGCCTCATGTTTAACTTCATTTTTTAACTCACAAAGGCATCAGAGATTTAAAGTAAAAAATCCTAATTTGATTAAATGTGGGGCATTAGTGTCCATCCAAATCAAACTCATTCCCTTCATAGACCAAGTCCTTTTCTGTCCTATGACCTACTGTATGTGTTTAAAGTTACATACTGTCATACTCATACATCCGTCCCCATCCCTCAAACATACCACAAATATGCCAAAACGCAATGAAACAATCGTCATATTATATCATACTATCTTAAACATATATGGTCATGAATGCAAGAAATTCACTCTTCCTCTTCTGCATTCTACGTGTGACTCAACGGCTCACTTCCATCTTCCGAGAGCACAGCTGAACTTCAAACCAATAGCGTGCAACAACAAAAAAACCCTCAAATATGCAAGCAGGGCTGACGTCACCTTAAGGCTACACTGACATGAGTATAAGGGATGTATGCATTGTCTTGAGGTTATTGACTTGACAATGACTTTATTCACACTTATGAACTATTTTAGTGCATAAAACAACATCTGGGTTGCCAGATGGTACATTTAAGTGAAGGATCTCTTTGGTTAGTGTTGCTCCTTTGGTAACATAGCATACTTTGCCTTTTAAGGTGGTTCTTTTATCAGACTAATCAGGAAATTTATGGACTTCTTCAAAAGATAAGACTGGTGATATTCTTTATTTTGGTTGTAAATTTTACTCAAATAAGAGTAAATAGTGCATTTTTGGGGAACTATTTTCAGCTGTGGATTAATACACATTTGGTGCACTATTGAGTATTTATGGCAGGATTGTGTATGTGGGATTTACTTAGAATAAATTGCAGTTTAAATTACATTTATTATGAGTGAACAATTATGTTATTGAAACATGTCACCCAGTGCAACAATGTGGCCACTCATGCACATCATTTTGACCAGAAACACCAAAAAAATGTCTCCAAATGGTTTGATTTTTCTTGTGCTAAAAATAGTCAAAAAATTAAGTCCCTGCAAAGCCAAAGTTAGTGACAGAAACGGTGTATGTGCAGTGGAGTGCAGTGGGCCTCCACCCATGTTTTGAGGAGGTGCAGGATGAGACATTTTTGGGCGTCTGAGATCACACACACCTCCCACTATGATGTTGCTCTGCTAGCTGCTACAACCCACAAGCTTACAGTTAGGACCAGGTTTTTAGCTAGTCAATCAAAAATACATTTGAATGGATAAATTTATGCAGACGCCCCATGAGTTCAAGACGAGTCATCAAAAACTTTAACATTTTACAAGAAGACTTACAAGACTTTAAAAAACTCACACTATATATTTATTGAATACAAAATGCACTTTATAGGATTCAAACCTTCACATTTTAAGCCAGAAATACTCCATTCTGACCTTGGTGACCTCAGTTATGGCTGACTTACACACCCTTTCTAGGTGCGTTTTGTCTAAGAAGCATTGCTTCATTTCACGAAATCCCAACTGTGCAAAAAGCCAGATCCATCCTCAAAGACCCTTCACACATCCTCAACTCCTCCTTTGAATGGCCTCCCTCTGGAAGACGGGTTCGGAGCATTAGATGCTCAACAGTCAGGAGAAGAAACACATTTTGTTCCTGAGGCAGTTTGCCTCTTTAATCTCACAGCATCTAACTTCCTGACCCCCTCCCCTGTTCCACCCACCATAGACTTACATAGCAAACTTTGCACTCTCTTAACACAGTTACCACTCTTTGTAGATGTTTTTAATGTCAGTTATGCCTCAGTTTTATGCCTCCCATTGCCCCTTGGGGACAAATAAGGTTCATTGAATTGAATTGAATAGATTCTTTACTTTTTTGTGTAATTTCGTTATGTAAAGAAAGTGAGTAATCTGCTTCCTTTGCTATGTTCTGATACCAATGAGTATGTTTTGTTTGTTAGTTTTTTTTTGTAATGAGAGGTTTATTAAAACAGAGAAATTGCAGGAACAGTCATGCTTAGATTTGCCTTTTGAAAAGCAGCAGCAAAAACATCTTGCTTCTTGTTCTTATGACACTCCTTAACCACGCTGTACAGACGTACATCGGCCCGGTGTTGATATCAGTTAACCCGTTCAAACAGATGCCCTACTTCACTGACAGAGAAATTGAACTTTACCAAGGAGCTGTGAGTAAACTTCAACATTTTATCACCCGTAAATATGTTCGGTGTGGTATATTCCCTTCACCCAAACTGACAACAGATCTCTTTCTCTCTGTAGGCCCAATATGAGAACCCGCCCCACATCTACGCCTTGACTGATAACATGTACAGAAACATGATGATTGATGGAGAGAATCAGTGTGTCATCATTAGGTGATTACCCACAGTCTCACCACATTTTCCTCACAGTCTCTCACATTTTGACGTCTTATAACGGACTATTTGTGAGTTCTTTAGTTTGGGTGAATAATTTTTCTAACATTATGTTGTTTTCTGCTGTTGTGGTAGCGGCGAAAGTGGTGCTGGAAAGACGGTGGCTGCCAAGTACATCATGGGTTACATCTCCAAAGTATCTGGAGGAGGATCAAAAGTTCAGGTACAGACAGTATGCAACCCTGCAGCCAAAATGACTCAAGACACCTTTAAACTTCCTGCAGTGTGGTCTGCAGGTATTTCTGCTGTCTCTCACTCTCATTGTGTGTGTGTGTGTGTGTGTGTGTGTGTGTGTGTTGCAGCATGTGAAAGACATTATCCTGCAGTCAAATCCTCTGCTGGAAGCCTTTGGTAACGCCAAGACCGTCCGCAACAACAACTCTAGTCGTTTTGTGAGTAAGACTTTCAATTCAGCGCTGCATTTTTGTTTCCTTCTCTCTGCCGCCTTCAGAAATTAGTCTATGGAGTTTATTTATTCACTGGAGTTTTAATTTGTTAGGAGACTTGAATGTTTTCCCCCTAACTTTATTGTCAATAAGGAGGATTTGACAAAAACACATTAGTACATTAGTAGCTGTTCTGGAGCTTTCAATTGAATCACAAGTCATAAAATTGTAGATGTTAAAACTTCTGTTGTTCTTTTTGTTTTATTACTAATTATTTTAGATTATTTCTAATTATTTAAGAAGATAAAACCTGACAACACAGAGCAACCAAGATGACAGCAACCATCTCAACAACACTGTAGAAGTTCACCAATAAATTAACACAAAAACCACCAGTATATAAATAAATGATGAGCCTCTCACAGCTGTGTAACTAGAAAGAAAACAGAATCAACTCATGCAAGAGGAAGTCGAAAGATTATGCCAATAATATAACGATCGCCTCATAGTACATGTTGCAAACCTTTTTTGGCTATACCCATTCATGTTGAACCACAAGTACAGATCAGCCGAGAACCCACCACCACATGAGACACTGCACACATTTCCCACACGTCAATGTTCAGTTTTCTTCTTCTATATAACTCATAGTCAAGTCAAGTCAATTTTATTTGTATAGCCTAATATGACAAATCACAAATTTGCTTCAGGTGGCTTTATAATCTGTACAGCAATACAACATCCTGTCCTTAGACCCTCGATCTGAATAAGGAAAAACTCCCTAAAAAAAAAGCCTTTAACGGGGAAAAAAAATGGAAGAAACTTCAGGAAGAGCAACAAAGGAGGGATTCATCTCCCAGGACGGATGTGCAATAGATGTGTGTACAGAATAGAACAAGTTAACAAATTAAAGAAATACAGCCTGGAACAGAATAACAAAATCATAACAGAAACTGTTCTCTTTACAGCTATGAAAGTTTGCAAATGCTGCATTTTCTGTTCTTAATATAACTCCTTCTGTATTTTCATGACTAACTTGACTTTTCCATGTGCAAAGTATGATTCTCGCAGCAAAAATAAAACCCATTAGAGCTAAATTAACACATTCTCTGGCACTTTAAGGTCCGAGTTGGCTTAGAATTTGAGATTAAAAGTTAATTCTTATTGTTGGAAACTGCAGCTGACTAAACATTTTCAATTCTGGGCAAACTCCATTTGCAGACGAAGGTTGTGTGATACGATCAAAAGCTCTAGAACAGCTATAAATGGACCTTGTGGCGAGACTGTTTAGTTAGCTGCTGTTTCCAAGGTCAAGAATGAACTTTCAATCTCTATAAGAGGATGCATCACAGATTAAAAAGTCTAGAGCCGATTTCTCATAATTCTCTCTATGGAAACTCAGGCAGTAACTAACAATTATTTACATTATCATTAAATAATTAGATAATTGATCGACCATTTGATCTATGGAATGTCAGAAATTAGTGATAAATGTCCATCACCATATCCCAAAGGCTGAGGTGACGTTTTTCAAATACATCTTTTGTCCGACCAACAGTCCAAGCCCTCGATATTTAGTTTTTTATCACATAAGACAGAGAAATGGAGAAAATCCTCACAATTGATAAGCTAAAACTAGGGAGTGTTTGGCATTTTTGCATGCAAAATGACTTAACCAATGAATTGATTATTGAAATAGTTGCTGTATAATCTTCTGCCTATCTACAATAATCGATTAATTGACTAATCGTTTCAGCTCCAATAGGAAAATAACAATATTTAATGGTCATCACAAATAGATTTCAGTACTTTTAGGTTTTCTGGCAATATGTACCGACTGTAGAAAATGGTATATTGTACAAGATAATTGGATAAATATTAGAATATAAGTATAGTATAAATATTAATTGTGGCATTACAATGCACCACAGACGCTTGAGAACGTGTTGGTTTAAGCTAAGAGTTTAGTTATTTCTCATCAGGGGGGTCCTGATGCTGTGATTCACACCTATAAACCGCATGAAAGCGCATTTGTGCAGCTTTTGCCTTTAGTGAGTGCATGACGTCAAATTGTAAAGTTTCCTGTCATCACTTCTTGCAGGGACCCTATTTGCGGGTTGATGCAACAAGATGCATGCTGATTTTTTTTTTTTTTTTGTAGGTCATACAGATATTGCAAAAATGGAAGTCACAGTTGTTTAAGCATTACTGAGCTGATATCTAACACAAGTTTACTGTTACACTCATTATTCAACTGTACTATTCTTCAATGATGCAGAAATGTGTCACTTTTATGTGCATGATGGGGGAAATTTCCCCTGCTTTCCTCGTCCTTTGCATATGTTCAGTGACCAGATCTGACAGATTTATCTAGCTGACAGCTTGTTTATCACCTTTGAGTGTTAACTTTGATTTTTGCATCTATTAGGGGAAATACTTTGAGATTCAGTTCAGTAGAGGAGGAGAGCCAGACGGCGGAAAAATCTCAAACTTCCTGCTGGAGAAGTCAAGGGTGGTGAGCCAGAATGAGAACGAGAGGAACTTCCACATTTACTATCAGGTCAGAGGCTGACGAGCGACATGTTGCATGTCATAGATCGGTCACATGAACTGAGAGATCGTGCTAAATGTCACATTGATGTGAAAAATAATCTTCTTAAAGGTTTTACAAGATGTGAAATTGAACTATTCCTCATTTTTCTTGTGTCTACATTGAGAGACACTGTTTTGATGTTCAACTTTAACTTCTCCTTTACTTGCACTGTTGTCTTCCAGCTGATAGAGGGCGCCAGCGCTCAGCAGAAGGAGGGCCTGGGTCTTATGACCCCAGACTACTACTACTACCTCAACCAGTCTGGGACCTACAAGGTGGATGGAACCAATGACAGCAAAGACTTTCAAGAGACTATGGTACATAATCTGGGGATAATCTAGAGTGATTATGTTACTTTTTCTGTATTTTTTTTGACATTTGCCGCTTTCTTATGAATTAATGGATAGTTTTTCCTCCTCTGGTCTCTAACATTTTTTTAAATCAAGTTCCTGTTATGATTTCCCACAGCCCAAGTCCATATCTTGTTTTTTATCTTTTGTTTTTGTCCAACCAACAGTCCAAAACCCAAACACATTCAGTTTACTATCACAGAAGACAAAGAAAACCATAAAACAATCACATTTTAGAGGCTGAAACCAGAAAATGTTTCACATTTTTGCTTTTCAGTGATCAAAAATAGTTTCAGATTCATTTTCTGTTGATAAATTAATCAAATAATCAACTAATTGTTGAAGCTCTTGTTCAGTTTCAGCGGCCACAAGCCAAAAAACCTGGGAACCTCTAGTGTACAAAATTCCTCAGCTGGAATATTTCCCTGGTTTGCTGTGCTGTGTGCTAATATAATTAAACATAAAATTACTTAGGAATATGCTCCATGTAAGCACATGTTTACTGAAATGATCTTTTTGACACAGGGGCCCAAGGTCAAGTAGGAGCCACATTAAGTCCCTTATCATGTCGATATTGTGCTGTAGTAGTGCACACTCCTTTACAAAGGTACCATTGGCCATATTACTACAAACTAATTGCCACACAGTGATCCATGTGGCTTTTGGGGGCCCCTGCTGGTGGTCAGGGGTCCCAGGAAATTTTGCCTGGTTGGTTACTCAAGTACTATACAATTTTGAAGTACTTGTACTTTACTTGAGTATTTCCGTTTTATGCTACTTTATATTTCGCTGTTTTCAACTAGGTGTACCTAATAATCTAGCATCTGAATGTATATTGTAGATGCTTTATACTCTCCCTGGTGTTCTCATATAAGAAACAAATGACTCAGCCAGTGACCTCGTCATCTACTGTCACTTAATATCAGCCAACCAACCAACTTTAAAATGTAAAAATGGGTTTTGTCGCACAAATATTTCCCATGAATCTCACTCATGGTCATTGGTAATACCCCAGACTGTTGCCCTCACTGCCCGCTGTTGTCTTGTGGTCTCCAGGAAGCGATGCACGTGATTGGGATCCCAGGCGACATCCAGTCTCAGGTGCTACAGATCATTGCAGGCATCCTCCACCTGGGAAACATCAGTTTCGTAGAAGCAGGGAACTATGGGCAGGTGGAGAGCACAGACTGTGAGTGAGACAAACACACCTGCAGCCTGACACACCTTCACATACCACACACACAGGTTCACTCGTGCATGTGCTGTGCACACACAATCCCACTTGGAATATAAAATTGTCCAATTTTCGCCCCTCGGGGATATGAGCAAATTAGAGCTCACCATGGCAAAAGTGGTCCCATAGCAGAGACTCTGCTAATTGATTGAATCTGTGCACATCGGTGCTCTTGTTTATCGTCTCCTGTGGTTGTTGCCTAGCGATTCCTTTCTCAATGGATAATTGGTGTTTACATCCAAGGTGGTAATTTTACCATCCAACAGTCACTGTCTACAATTTCAGAAACCTTTAGTCACATCCTCATTTATGGTGCAGTTACAGTTACATTTTCAGGCAGCGTGCTCACTTTCAGTCTGGCAGCCAAACATATCTGAATCTTCATTCTAAGCCTCATTTTTACACCGTTAATATGTTGGTTGTTGATTTGAAACTTAACTTGGCCTTTGTTTGCTCCAGTGCTCGCCTTCCCTGCTTATCTGCTGGGCATCGACCCCAACCGTCTGCAGGACAAGCTGACAAGCCGGAAGATGGATTCAAAGTGGGGAGGAAAGTCTGAGTCCATTAACGTGACATTGAACCAGGAACAGGCCACCTACACACGAGACGCACTGGCCAAAGCCCTCTATGCGCGTCTCTTTGACTACCTGGTGGAGGTAGCCAAGCTTTATGACATAGTAGACACGAATGCAGATTAAATCAAATTCCTGTTTTTTCTACCTTCACTAATGGAGATCATTCATATTTTATAACTTCTCTCTGCTTTCTCTCTATCTGTCTTCTCCAGGCCATAAATAAAGCCATCCAAAAACCACATGAAGAATTCAGCATCGGCGTCCTTGACATTTACGGTTTTGAGATATTCAAGGTAAGTCTTCTGTCAACTTGCAGTTACATAATATTTATAGACAGCCAGTAAAATAACAGATGTTAGTATTATAGGGTTTGTTTTACTGTGTGGTGATTATCATTGACTGGATTATTTTCTCCCCGGCAGAAAAATGGCTTTGAGCAGTTCTGTATCAACTTCGTCAACGAGAAACTGCAACAGATCTTTATTGAACTGACCCTGAAGGCTGAGCAGGTAGTTACAGCGCATTTATTGCTTTTGTGAAGTCAACATTTGTGATTTATCCTTCTTGTCTCTGAATATCTGCACTATTAAAGTAAATGGGGATCCATTTGCTAGAAGCAAAGAGCCAGCTTCTGATCTATTCTGCAATTATTTAAAACCCACCGTCATAATATTTGTTTCCATCAGGTTTACCTTGAGATATTTTCTTTCTGTCTTCTAATTTTCTCTCAGGAAGAGTATGTTCAGGAGGGCATCAAGTGGACTCCAATTGAGTACTTCAACAACAAGATTGTGTGTGACCTTATTGAAAATAAATTGGTAAGCTCATAATTGCATCACCTTAATCAATACACCAAAAATGAACATATGTTTTTTATGAATCAATTAAAAGTGGTCTTGCTTGACCTTTTTTTTCATGTTATTCTTAATTATCTTAATAATCTTTGTCAGTGTCTTTCAGTTTTTGTCCACCTTAGTGATTATTTCCATTACTAATTAATCCACATATTATTTTCCAGATTTATTGTTTGATCTAGAAAATGTCATAAAATGGTGAAAAATCACAATCACAAATTTCTTACACCTTCAAAGTGCTTGTTTTGTCTGACAAGCACCCAAATATATTCAGTCACATCACACAAGACAAAGAAAAGCAGGATAATCCTCTGAATGTTTACAGTAAAATGGACTGAAAACTGTTTCATCTGTCAATCATTTTCTCAATTAATCAATTAGTTATTTGGTCTATAAAATGTCGATCAGTGTTTCCCAAAGCTCAAGGTGACGTCCTCAAATGTCTTCTTTTGTCCCAACCAACAGTCAACAACTTAAAGATAATCAGTTGAAAAGCTGGAATCAGAGAATTTGGACTTTTTTGTTCTTAAAGAATGACTCCAAATAATTAATTGATTATTAAAATAGTTTGCAATTAATTTAATAATTGGCAACTAATCGATTAATTGACTAATCGTTGCAGCTCTACTGTATTACAGTAAAATTCAAGCCATGCTCTCCTTGCAGAATCCTCCTGGTGTAATGAGCGTGCTGGATGATGTGTGTGCCACCATGCATGCCAAAGGAGAAGGTGCAGATGGCACTTTGCTGCAGAAATTGCAGGCCGCTGTGGGAACACATGAACATTTCAACAGCTGGAACTCCGGCTTCGTCATACATCACTACGCTGGCAAGGTAGAAACCCGGACTTGAGATAATTAGTCACAGTGACTCTCCTGTAGCAGAAATACTACCCGCTGTCTCTGTCATGAATGTTTATTTTAGTTATTTTAAACAGTATGGTTGCGGCTTATGATGCTTGTTGGCAGACATGTTGCGTGATTGAGGTTTCAGCCACAAGAGAAAATAGGTGACTAGGCATGCTTGTTGGCATGAACATGTTAAATAACACAAAGTAAATAACCTAATAATGTTTTTCTCTCTGCTCAATAATTATGTCTGGCTGGTTGGTAAATCTTACACAGCAGTTATAACCTCTCCTGTCGTCTCAGGTGTCGTACGATATCAACGGCTTCTGTGAGAGGAACCGGGATGTGCTTTTCCCCGACCTCATTGAGCTCATGCAAAGCAGTGAATAGTGAGTCTCCTTTATTTATCTTACTTTTTCAAATATGTTTGGTATAGATATGCGGTGAAAATTATCTCTCCTGTATTTGCCTCTACAGTGACTTCATCCGTAGCTTGTTCCCTGAAAACCTCAACACAGATAAGAAAGGCAGGCCGACCACAGCCAGCTCCAAGATCAAGGTGAGAATAGTGTTTTTTTTATCTGTTTGAAAAGAGGAAGTTTTTAGCTTCAAATAATACTTCAATTTACACTGGTTTCTCCAACAGAGGCAAGCTAATGATCTGGTGAACACGCTGATGAAATGCACTCCTCACTATATCCGCTGTATCAAACCAAATGAGACAAAAAGACCTAAAGACTGGGAGGAGAGCAGGTCAGAACCAGCACCTTGACACAGATTCACATCAAACACATGGTCAACAACACATCTTAATGAAAGGTGGTGTTCCATCTGTTTTCAGGGTTAAGCATCAGGTTGAATACCTGGGACTGCGGGAAAACATACGTGTAAGAAGAGCTGGATTTGCGTACCGCAGATTGTTCAATAAGTTTCTGCTAAGGTGAATTATTAATGCACAGTTTTGTAAATGTACAGTATTATGCAAACGTTTTAAGGCACTAAAAGTAAAGTGAGAACTCTCAAAAATAATTCCAATTCCTGTCTATTGCATTATAAATAAGTATCTAAACATCTAAAGTGCCTAAAACTTTTGCACAGTACTGTACATGCATGCACTTCTTCTTATTTCTCTGTGTTTGTCCTGATAAAATAAGCTCTGCTCACACTTGTTTGTATCCAGGTATGCCATTCTGACAGCTGAGACATGGCCGTGCTGGAGGGGTCCAGAGCAACAGGGGGTCCTTCACCTCCTCCGTTCTGTCAACATGGATAACGACCAGTACCAGATGGGACGCACCAAGGTCTTCGTCAAAAACCCCGAATCGGTAAAGAGCTATATTTCAGTTTGGCTGTTATTTTACGTCTGTATTTATCTTTATCTATTGTAATATTACAGTTTAAAGCTGTTTAAATGACGTGCTGATTCATCTCTGTGTGCAGGGACTCCTAACATTTAACAATCAAACATCCCATTTAACAGACAGAAAACTGATGAAATACTGTAAGAAAATAAATTATAATAATTATTCTGAGACCGTAGTTTTGTATTGTATTGAAAGGGGTGTAAATCATCTGAAGCACTATTGTTATTAATGGAGTGTGACAAGTTGATAAAAAGGAATTTATGCAACAAGATGAAGTCAAGAATTTGCAGTAATGCAAGCCAAAAGACTAAAACTTAAAAATTTGATATTTTGTCCAAAGCTCAAGTTGAGAATATACCAGCAAGCCAAAAGTTTTTGAAATTTTGAAATAAGATGTTTTTGGCTTCAGAACATCCTGGAGGAGCTGTAACAGATACGTCCCTTGTGTACCCCAAATACGATAAAATTGCTAATTAAGACAAGGCAAGTGACATTTACACAAATTAAGACAAACAGCCTTGCATAGTCAGTACTAGATTGACTTTAAATATAAACGAAAGGGTTTCTTACTAACCTAGAAATATAGTTTTTGGATTGTAGAGGGAGATAAATCATAAATGTAAATTCCTCCCTCATGCTGTGTGCTCCCCAGCTGTTTCTACTCGAGGAGATGAGGGAGAGGAAGTTCGACACTTTTGCCAGGATCATCCAGAAGTCCTGGAGAAGATACATCGCCAGGAGGAAGTACGAACAGATGAGAGAGGAGGGTGAGTTACAAAGACCTCTATACTGTTCCTACCTGAGTGCATGTTTTCAGATCACGATTCTAAACATTTGTCCATCCTTGCAACACAGCTTCTGACATCCTGTACAACTCCAAAGAGCGGAGGAAGAACAGCATCAACAGGAACTTTGTTGGAGACTACCTCGGTCTGGAGCAGAGACCTGAGCTCAGACAGTTTCTGTCCAAGAGGGAGCGTGTTGATTTTGCTGATTCTGTCAATAAGTTTGACCGCAGGTTCAAGGTGAAGCTTTGTGCTATTGTAATGAATGAAGGGGGAAAAAAGGGTCTTGCTAAATTCTGTTAAATCTGGCCAATATTAAATGTGTTAGAGATGTGACAAGTCTTTCCTCTAAAACATGTGACACGTAAGATGTCTCTTTGCACCAGACCTCTTCCCCGAAGCCACAAACAATCTTGTTCTCCTTTTCTGTCAGAGTTCTCACTTCTTTTTTTTTGTCACAACCCAGTCCATCAAGAGAGATTTGATCCTGACCCCCAAGGGCATCTATCTGATTGGTCGAGAGAAGGTGAAGAAGGGACCTGAGAAAGGACAGATAAAAGAGGTGCTGAAACGAAAACTGGAGTTTGGAAGCATCAGTGGTGTCTCTCTCAGGTAGGAAAATTAAACATTGATCTTACGTGCACAAGAGTTACATTACCACAGTTGCTAATGGTAACATATGTGGTTGCTGCTGTGGTGAAAAGTACAAGAACTAGCATGCTGCTTTGTCGGTCGATAACCGAGTTATGAGAAGCTACTGTTGAGAGTAATTATAGCCTGATGAACATAATGTACTCAACTGGAAATTCACAGAATTGGTCTTCTTCTTTTACTGCTTTACAAGTAAACAACTTGACATTCTCAGAGCCAGTTTCACATACGTGGTAAGATTTTTCTTAAAGCTAATAACATCATGCATGATTTAAATTGGAGACATGTTTCCGACACTATCATTCAGAGGTATCTCGACACGTAATGAACCCTAAACCTGAGACGAGTGCATCTAGAATCATAACAGTTCTTGTAATTGTAGATAAATATGTTTAAATGGGTACCACATATCTAAATGAATAGGGATCCATGCGTACTTAGTGACTAATACTGCTACTAATACAACAATATAATAACAGTAATAATAATAAGTTTATTTATATAGCACTTATCAAAACCAGAGATTACAAAGTGCTTTACAAGGACAAAATGAAAAAGAAACAGAAGAATACATAAATACACACATGTGGATACATTTATCCAAATTGAATTAGGGAAAGAGGTAAAAATACATTTTCAAAAGCAATATTTTTTAATAGAAAAAGCTATTTAAAAGAGGTTATTTAAAAGCCTTTTGATAGAAATGTGTTTTCAGAAGCGATTTAAAAGAAGTACTGACTTTGCAAGTCTGAGTTCGTCAGGCAGGTTGTTCCCTAACAGCACAAGCTTTGTCATGTTTAGTCTTACACCTTGACATGGGAATGCCAACATGTCTGTCTGAGAACAGGATGTGCAGGTCGGTAAAGGACGAGTAATTCAGACATATAGTCTGGAGTTAGAGGTGCTTTAAAAGTCATGAGTAAACTCTTAAAATGATTCTGCAATAAACTGTTACCCAGTATAGAAACATCAAGAGGCGAGTAATATGATCTTTTCTTGGTTTTTGTTAGTAGTCTGGCTGCCTATGAATTGTTTTCTGTTTTATAATATGATATAATTTCTGATTTATGATAAAAGTCAGATTAGGCAACACTTCAAGTGTTGCTCCAGCTGCTGTCAACACTTCAGACACTTCAGCTGATACTTTATTTCAATTGTTATACTTGAACACAAGCTCATTTCAGAACTAGCTCCTTTCAGCAGTAGTGGAAGGTAACTCAGTACATTTACTCAAGTACTGTACTTAAGTACAGTTTTGAGTACTTTACTTAGTGCTGCTTTATACTTGTAATAGCACTGCACAACATAAAGATACTCCATTACATTTAAAAGCCCTGAATTTTAAAAAAAATTACATAAAAAACCAGTGTGGAGGATTTAGTGGCATCTAGTGGTGAGGTTGCAGATTGCAACCAACTGAATACACCTCCCCTCACCATCCCCCTGCCAGCGTTTAGGAGAATCTACTGTGGCTTCGAAACTCATGAAAACGTAAAAAGCCCTCTCTAGAGCCAGTTTTAGGTTTGTCCATTCTGGGCTACTGTGGAAACATGGCGGTGCAACATGGCAGGCTCCATGGAAGAGGACCCGCTCCCTATGTAGATATAAAGGTGTCACGAATTGCAGAGCAGGTAGATGTAAATGCAGAGACAAGAAGCAGGGCTGAAGATTTTATTTATCTTTTATTTCTGGGATTAACAGAACAAATCAGAGCTAACTGGGCAGAACAGACAACTTGACAAAGACTGAACTGAAAACTGAACTTAAATACAAACTGAACTAATCAGACAACAAGGAACAGGTTGCACAACACAAGGAGCTGATAGGCTGGGAAGACACTGGGAGCGGGGAAGGGCTGACGAGACTGATATAGGGCAAGTGTGAAGGTGACAGCAGACCGGGGAAGAACACTGAGACAAGGGCAAGGCTAGCAAGGATGAAGGGAGTACATGAACACAGGAGGAAAAATACAGGGCAAAACAGAAAACCAAATACCCAGAAACACAATGAGTCCAACCAATAAAGGCAACCTAAGTGAAATAAAGCCAGAAGTCTTAAAGTCCCTCAAAAAGTCCAACTCAAAACAAGCCCTCACATTCACAATCCAATCTTCACAAAACAGAAAAGTCAGTGGGCATTCATTCTAAGGTAACAAAAACACGACGCTTCTTATTTTCAGGTGATTTAACACTATTTAAAACATACTTATGAATATTATGTTCAATTTCTGCCAAGTCTGTTCCGCTAGATGCCACTAAATTCTACAGACTGGACCTTTAAGTAAACATAAAAAAGTATCAGTTGCAAAATTTACTTCAAATATTGACAGTATAAGTACTCATTATGCAAATTGTCCCCACTCAGTGTTATATTTGTTATATACTGTAGACAGATATACAGTGCTGTAAAAAAAAAAAGTATTTACCATTCTTGGAATTTGTGATGTTTTGTTGTTGTTGAATCAAAAAGGATTTAATGTGTATTTTTTTTTTGACACTGATCAACAGAAAAAGACCCTTTAATGTCAAAGTGAAATCAGATCTTTACAAAGTGATCTTAAATATATAAAATATAAGCTACACCATCTATTTTATATGTAAAATACTGATCTGAAAAGTAACTAGTAACAATAGCTGTAAAATAAATGTAGTGTAGTAAAAATATTTTCTTCTGAGACATAGTGGAGTGGAAGTATAAAGTAACATGAAACGTAAATACTCAAGTAAAGTTAAAGTACCTCAAAACTAAAGTACTTATGTAACAAAAGTACTTGATTAAATGTACTTTCCACCACTGGTTTCAGTTAGAGAAACTCAACATGTTAAGTGACAGTGACAAGTGTTTTAATGTTTCAGCAGTGGTTTAAATTTTCTTCTTCAAGTTTTATCACTCTTTATCTCACCTTATTAGCTCTTAATGTTGTGTTTTTGTCTTCAGTACGAGACAGGATGATTTCTTCATCCTGCACGAGGCCCAGTACGACAGTCTGCTGGAGTCCAACTTTAAGACAGAGTTCCTCAGTCTGCTCTCTAAACGCTACGAGGACGTGACCAAGAGAAAACTGACAATATCCTTCACTGACAGGTAGAGGACCACACACACACACATACAGATTTTATTTGCATAGAGAGTCTCACACACACAAACCACTAACATACAATCTCACCACCCAGACTAGAGTTCAGAGTGAAGAAGGAGGGCTGGGGTGGAGGAGGCTCCAGGGTGGTGGTGTTCCAGAGGGGGCAAGGGGACCTGGCCCAGCTCAAACCTGGAGGAAAGACCCTCACCATCACAGTAGGGGACGGTCTACCGAAGTCCTCCAGTAAGTTAAAAGAGATAATGAAACAGTGCAGCCTTGAAATAAGGACAGGCAAGGCAAAATGTATAGAAAATGTCATGCATATGAAGAAATATTAAAAGAAAAGATTACAAAGATGAAAAATGTTACATTACATAGATTCCTGTGTATCTAAATGTTGTAACTGAACATTTATTTCATCAGAGCCAACCAGGAAGAGTGCTCCACAGTCTCGTGGTGGCGGGAGAAATCACATGGCCAACAGAGGTAAAGTATTTTATCTATATATCTTACTTGACTGGATTGATAAAACCATTCCAAACTTCACTTTCTAATTTCAAAACCACATTTGTAAGCAATGAGATGTACTTTTAGCTTTAAGATTTTCATTCAGCGGCAGTTCAACTGAAGTCCGAAGGTTGTTTAGGGGGTTAATCTTACTGTTGTTCCACCTTGTCTCTCCTCAGCGCACCAGAATGGAGCAGCCCCATATTCCAGAGGCCATCACAATCAACAACAATCAGATATCACATATTCCACCCCGAACAAACAAGGCCGGCCACCCAGTGCAGCCCTGCCTAAACTGGGTTCCCAGAAGGCTCCCAGAGTCCCAGCCCACAACCAGTATAACCAGGGAGACCAGGACTTCCTTAATGTGCCTGATCAGGGCATGTCAGGGTAAGGCAAATGAAATATATAAAAAAAAAAAAGAAAAGAAGGGATGAGCACAGCTTGTGTGGGTGGAGCTGATTAGTCACTAAAAATCATTGCATACAAGCAATTAGCTGTAACGATACAACAAGGAGTGGCGTAACGCTCACTGAACCCAAACAAATGAATGAAAGCCAACGTAAGGTAAATAAACCTGTTTAGTTCCAGGACAATAAAGCATTAAAAGATCCTTAGTATCACTTTCTTATCAGCCCCCTTTATAAAAGGTTTATAAGTTTCAATTAATGGTTTTATTAATGGCTCATGATCATTTACTAAAACTTTATAGATAAGTTATCAATTATTAATAAGAGTGCCTGAATTGTCCAGTTTTGACATTTACCTTCTAGAGGAGGGCTGCAGAGAATCTGGACCAAAATCCATTTACTAACAATTTATTAACAGCCACAGACTAGATGGATTAAAAACAAACCCATTTTTACTCATTAACATTTATAACAAAAGAGTTGATGAAATATTAAAAAGTCAGAAATCAAATTATTACCAACATGTATAACTGTATTATTATCAAATAGAGAGTGTATTTTCACAACCAGGCAACCTAAAATGTGTTCCTTTATATCTGATCTATAAAGTATTACTAAGTGGTTTGGTCACAATTAATAAAGTTATAACATAAAGCGTGCCTTATTAGACAGTTTTTCAATTAAAAAAAAGATATAAAAACACATTTTCCAGCTCTGTGTGTCTCTGTGGCCACTCAGTCTCAAAGAAACTTTAGTAAGAGTTCCCGTCTTCTTCAGCTCTTTTGATCTCTTTGTCATTTTGTCTCTCGTTGTCACAGGAAGCAGAGGAAAAGGAGCATCAGTAAGCGGCCTCCCCCTGCTCCTAAACCTCAGCCTCGCCCCCAGGGCCCCCAATGCAAGGCGATATATCAGTACATCGGCCAGGACACGGACGAGATCAGCTTCGAGGTCAATGATGTGATAGACCTCATCAAAGAAGGTGCGTGTGAGCTATAAGGAAGCAGGATGGAGAGTGAATAGTGATAAAAAATAAATGATCAGGGCCTTTCCTGACATTTCAGCCAGGAGAGATTAAGAAATTATGTAAGAAGATGGAGAGGAGGACGATGACAACAAACACAAATTGGCAAATCAATTGCTGAATTAATATTTTGCATATGTTGGTTACTTTTACTTTCTAATTTAAACTTCAACATCAGCCATTTTACATCAAACGTCACCATACAAAGAACATTAGTGTTCATGAAAAAAGTATAGACTTAAAAATGTACAAAAACAATAAGAACTTAAATAAAACATCCTCCTACGAGTGTTAAGGAGTCACTTGTTAATCTACGATCGTTTCTAAGAGTATCTGTAGTTACTTTTGCTTTTGCTTTTGCGTTTTGGAAACATCTGTTAAGCTTAAGAAGGTTTGTAAAATGGATTCTACGATCATCTTAGCCTTTAATACAGCCCTACAATTTTTCAAGTCATTGAAACAGGTTTTTCTTGCTGTAATTATTCCTCCTGTTCATACTGACCATTAGAAGATCCCTTCATAATGCACTTACAATGTAAGTGATGGGGGCAAAAATCCACAAGCCTCATTCTGTGCAAAAATGTTTTTAAAACTTTGTCTGAATCTAATATGAAGCTTCATTAAGTAGATATCTTTCAACATTACAGTCCTTTTAGAGCCTCTTTGTGTTACTATACTTCCACTGCAGCTCAACAGTGAAACACAAAGAGGGAATTTGATGCTAAAAAGACTGTAAATGTGGCAGACATCCACTTGATATGACTAACTCAGACTATCAGATAGACTTTTAAATGCATTTTTTCACAAAATGACTGTGTGGACACACTGTGGATTTTAGCCTCCATCATTTACAATGAAAGCGCTTTTGAAGGGGATCTTTTAATAGCCAGTATGAACAGGCGTATTGATTACAGTGAGGAAAAACCTCTTTCTCTGTTCATGTGGGCACCTGACTTTTGTTTTAAGACAGACTTGAAAAATTGTGAACCTGTCCTTAAAGATGCTTTTAGGAAATGAGGCCCAGGACTGGCTCTGGCAGATATACAATAGCTTCTGTGCTGTAAAGTGCTGCTACTGGTTAATGATAATTTTCTCTGCTGCTTCCCTCTCTAGATCAATCAGGCTGGTGGACGGGCAGGATTCGAGGAAGGGAAGGTCTCTTCCCTGGTAACTATGTGGAGAAGATTTGACCAGGACTTGATCGATCCTGGTGGACATATCTTCATCTATTAAGAGATACATGTAATTTGCTGAACCAGCATATACTGTTCGCTAAACAAACTGCCTGTGAATTGTTCATGGTTGTATGGTAGATCTTCACCCATAATGGAAACATTTTCAGGATGGACTCTGCTGACATTTGAGCCTCATATAACTTGTTTGGCAGCGTGCTGTTGTACAAGTAGAGCACAGGAGACATCGCTCTTATGGTCATGATGGTTAAAACACAGATCCACTGCAAAGAGCTGCTCAGGTTTCATCTCCGTCCTTGTCTCGGACTGAATAACCTAGCAACAAGATCTTTTACAACAGCCATCTTTGAGCCATCACACGACTGAATATAGCCTCCAGCTAAAGTTACAGTTCTGATAAAAAAGTGACCTTGAAATACTTCATTGCTTCCTTGTGTCTATAGTGTTTACTGTGGACGTTTTCTCCAGAGTAAAATCCAATACTGCTCAGTATTCATGATTAAGGCAACAGCAAAAAATCAAGTAATGGTATACATTTGAAGATTTACTGAATAAGTGAACTTAAAGTGAACTTAAATGTTATGTTTGCACTTGCTTGCGACTAATCAAATAGTTTTTTTCACTTTAAAAAAACATTTAGATTTTCTTTACTGATATCAATGGCATTTCTTTGTATGTTATCACCTCATTAAAATCAAATTAAATATATTTTCATATTTTTTTACCTCAAGGATGTTTTCACTGTCCTGCAAATTGGTAGGAGCATCTATGTTACTGAAGACTTTTTGAATATGTAAACACAAAGGAGTGACTGCATAATTTGAAAGTGTTTATTTCTGTGCCTTTTTTTTGCAAATCTTTGAATTTGTGGTCTTGTCAGAAAATGTGACAGTCAACATATGTTTTTATATATGAAGAAAATAGTAAAAAATAAAGTTGAAACTTACATTGATTTTGGTTTTTTTGTGGTTATTCTTGAACTTGAATGAAAAAAACATTGACAGGTACAGGTAATAATACATATAGAGGGGTTTAATTTATGACACTTAATCAATGACTCTATTTCTTTCAAAAGATTAAAATAAATCTGTCAAAACAAAGTTAATTTAAAATATATGAAAGAAGGAAAGCAGCCAGTTCAATAAGAGTCAGTAGAGGAAGGTGCACATGTTGCTAAGACTTCATTTGAAGCTCTGCAGCCTGCAGTAATTGGATTAATCAAAGCCTTGTGATTGGTGCGACACACCTGGTTTTCTCTTCGTATTTAGGTCCTTGAGAGAGCTCATCATGGTAGTGTGTGTGTGTGTGTGTGTGTGTGTGTGTGTGACCATACATACTTTCAGATAATTAACACAACACATGCAGCAGTGGAACGTAACAAAGTTAATTTATTCATGTACTGTACTTTTAGGTAGTTGTAACTTCAAGTTTGAATTACTTAAGTACTCAAGTTCATGCTACTTTATATTTCTACTTCACTATATTTCTGAGGGAAAGATCGTACTTTTTTAAATTTCACCGTTTATTTACCTCTCAGATTAAGATTGCATTTGTAAAGTATATGATTGTGTGTTGTTATAGATTTAATGGTACCAATTTTCTGATAAGACAAAGTTTGATGCAGGATGAGATTTTCCACAACCTGGCAACCCAGAGGTTTTTCTTAATTAATGGCTTATAAATTAACTATAAAGCAAAAAAAGTAAATGATTTATTGAGTTAATAAGGGTTACTTATCGGAAGGTGGTGCAGATTTATCTTCTTGTTGTTAGAAGTAGCTCCACCTTGTCAACATTGAAATGCTGTTTACATGTTGATACATCAGTAATAATGTTCTCATAGTGTAAACATGATTAATAAAACACTGAATAGTGCCATTTTGCATAATGAGTAATTTTACTTTTCATACTCTAAAAGATAGGTTCACAATTTTTCAAGTCTGTCCCACAACAACAGTCAGGTTCCCAAATGAATGTAGATACACGTTTTTCTTGCCATAATGACTCCTCCTATTCATACTGGCCAATCAACGAGCCCTTCATAAAGCACAAAATACACAGTCAGTGCACTTCTGTGCAAAAATGTTCTTAAAAGTTTACTTGAAGCTAAATATGAAGCTTCAGCCATCCAAATTAGTCAAATCAAGTCAATATCTTTCAAAGTTACTGACTTTTTAGTGCTAAATTCTTTCTTTTTGTTACTATCCTTCCACTGCAGCTGAAGAGGAAAACAAGTCTGTTGAGACTTTTTACTAAAAAGACTAACTATGGAAGATATCCACTTTATTTAACTCTAACTTTGACTGCTGAAGCCTCATATTATCATCAGATAAACTTTTAACAAAACAAAGACTTTGGATTTTGTCCTCCATCACTGATATTGGAAGCACGTTTGAAGGGGATCTTCTAATGATCAGTATGAACAGGAGGAAAGATTACAGCAAGAAAAACATGTGTCAGTGTTCATTTGGGCTCCTGACTGTTGCTTTAAAAGACAGACTAAAAAAATTGTGAACCTGTCCTTTAAGTATCAGAAGTAGTGATGAATATTTCTATTATCACCACATTTGTAACACATGTATGAAACGATTACACACATAGTCATATTTCCATCACTTAAGAAGACATTATATTGATTTAGATTAATCTCCAGGAGACTTACACTAACCATAAACCAAGTCTTCATCCTAAAATGTAATAATCCACGTTATGGGGTCTGACTTTGGTCCCCAAAAGGAAGAGGAGTCTCCATAATGTGACCGTATGTCCCCACAACATGAGTGATACCTGTTAGACACACTCACATACACACAGCGACACACCGACACACACACACACACACACACACACACACAGGCACGCACGGCTCTTCCACCTGAGCGTTTCTGCTCAGGTGTGTGTTGGCCTGAGGCAGCGGAGGCAGATGGACCAGTTGAGCCTTTCTAGAGAAGTCCTGAGATTACACAGACAGGTAGAGCAGCTACCTGCTGCACCTGTTTGTGCTGTTAGACATTTCATCAGCCTATTCATCTGTTTAAGCCATTTAATCTATATGAAATCTAATGATTAATACTCAATTTGAGTGTCTGTGGCGGTAGTTAGCGTGCTTACAGTGTGCATATTGAACTTTTAAGCAGTTTTATGGTATCAAATTATCGCATTATATGAATATCCATCATGTGATAACTGAACTCCTTTTTTAGTCAAAAATCAACCCGTTAACATTCAATGACAAAAGAAAATCTGATTCTTTCCAGACATTTTCCCATTCCCACCTTTAGCGTTGATGATTAGTGACGTCACACGTCTCGCACAACAGGATCGGCTTCGTTTCGACGCTCCACCCAGTCAGTCAAAATACACCTGTTGAGCCACCTGGAGCAGAGCAGCACTGGGAGGCTGAGACAACAACAGCATGGGAGGTAAGAAGACACGTCCATTTATAATATAGACTATCTCAGATAAGATGATACCAGTTTAGAAGTTATTTTCTTTTTTGTGTTTTGCGCCTAGAAGAGGTGTGAACTTGTCACACCTCTAACGAGCAGTTACGAGAATATTCCTATTATTATTCCTCTAGTGACTGAAAGTGCATGTGTGGTGATTAGCAGTAAGTTTATAGTGTCTTTGTGATGTTTCACATGTGTCATATCTGCACAACAATCCTATAGTATTGGCTCTCACAATCTAATCAATCTAATAGTCAGTATTTATACTTTATTATCTACTGTATGTACAAGATTTTTTTGTTAAATTGTGGTATTTGTGGTGTTGTTTTTATGTTTCATGGTTTAATGTAGGTACATTTATAAATGTATTTGTCAACAACTCCTCCTCCTCCTGTGGGCATCCATAATTGGGTGCTGGTGAATAAACAGATAATTACTGACAATACAGAATCAGAATCAGCTTTAATGGCTAAGTATGTTTCCGCAAACAAGGAATGTGACTCCAGTTTCTAGTGAATCTCAGTGTACCTACAAACAAATAGTGTTCAGGAAGATACACCTGGGCATACAGCCAAAACCAGGACATAGAAGCTGAACAAAGATAATTAAACATACATATATCACTGTCATGTGCAAGCAAGAAGGTGTGAGGTGCATGAGCAAAGGTTTGAAAGAGTGCAAGGAGTGTTGAAAGAAATAATGAATGGGTAAAAAACACATGATAATTGACTTTATATACATATACATACAGTATATACGGCCTGCTCAACACAATTATAATAATGTAAAATATGTCCTGATAGAATATGTTATAATTGCTGATAAATACTGCACATTAATGAATACTTAAATGCCCATATATCCACTAACAACTACATTATAGTGTGTTATTAACCATTATTAAATGTTTTTATACTTCTTATGAATGCTGTATAGGGGGACTTGAAGTAAGGTGTTAATGATAGTTGTTAAAATTACTCATTCTTGTCATTCCTGTAGTATTTCATGCTGAGTTACACCTCCAAAACAGTTTCTTCCTGGCTGGTGACATGAAGATTAGTTGACTCATCATAAGGAGTACTACTACTTAGCATGTCGATACTGTTGTGTACTGTCTCCTGTGGCTTTATTAACAATGAAAGATGCTAACCATTTGCACCAGTGGAAGTGCAGGATCCAGTGTTTTTGGAGTTTGATCTAGTTTCTAAAAGTCAGGATATCTCTGGCTCTGCTTCAATTTTGATCATTAAATTTTTAATGTATTTGACAAAGCCCTTTAAGCAAAGCATCCCTTGTTATTCTAATTTGTTATTATTTCTAATATAATTTTAGCCCTAACATACCCTTCACAGTATCCCCTCATAATTAGCCTTTATACCAAACTTCTGAACCACAAAGCTATTTTTCATTCATAAATACCTCATCAGTCATTAATAAACAGGCACTTAATCCTTATTTGAGCTTTCAGAGAGCAGAGAGAGTGTGTTCTTTAGGTTTTATACTATTTGTTTATGGAGAAAACGATATTCACAATCACACTGTGTATTATAGTCCCATGTTACATAAGACAGGAGAGCATAACAATCATAATCATTTTAATTAATTTTACTGGATGTGAAGGATGCAACAATAATGTTAATTTCTGAATTAATACATGTCTAATTTAACGCTGAACACCCTCTCAGTACAAAAATGTTCATCAGCTGAACCAAAATTTTTTTAAAAGTTGAAATATTTACATTTTTGTGTATTTTGGTTCACTTCGAGAAAAGCAATAAAATGTCAGGTGTTTTCAACAACAACAGTCAGATGCCCATATGAACACTGAAACAGGTTTTCCTCACTGTAATCATTCCCTCTGTTCAAACTGGCTATTAAAAGATCCCCTTCAAATGTGCTCTCTGCCACATTAACAGTCATTTTATCTTGTTTTATCTTGTTTCCTCGGAAAGTGTTTCCCTGTTGAGCTGCGGTGGTAGTATAGTAATAAAAAGAGGGACTTTGGCAATAAAAAGACTGTAACGTTGAAAGATATCTATCTACTTGATTTGACTAATTTGAACGGCTGAAGCTTCATATTAGCTTCAGATAAACTTTTAAATATTGTTTTGCACAGAGGGAGGGTTATGGATTTTGGCCCCCATCACTTCCATTGTAAGTGTATTATGAAGGGAACTTCCAATGGCCAGTATGAACAGGGGGGATGATGGCAAGAAAACCCTATTTCAATATTCATTTGGGCACCTGACTGTTGTTTTAAGACAGACTTTAAAAATTGTGAACCTGTCCTTTAAAGAGATTTGTTGTTTTCTATATATATGTATGCAATATACTAGATTAAAACAAATTATTAGGAAGTGTTGTGGTTTACTTGTCTATTTCTCACATTTAAACAAACATTTGAATAACTATTATGAATGCTCTGAGAAAGGATGCAAAGCCACATTTGAATACAAGTATAGATACGACTCGGTGGGGAGTGGAAACTGATTTTCATAAACCACCTACCCATATACATAGTACCCTCGGGAACCTCCTCCTGGATATTTACCCTTTTTATCTGCTGACAGTAAAAGTATTTATTTGAATCTGTAAAACTGCAGGTGCACTCTGTGTGTCACTGACTGATTTAGAAGTCAACAGTCGTTGTTTCCCTTCTCTATGTCTCTCAGGCATCTACTCCAGTGAAAGGATGTCAGGAGTTTTCTCTTATGAGAGTTCAGAAGTCGACTGGTGTGAAGACAACTACAAGCACTCAGAACATGTGGTGGAGTACTTCAACACTGTGAGCTTCTTCTTCTAATGTAGAGTTAATATCAACACATGATTTATGAAACATTTATTTTACCAGAATGCAGTGGTGGAAGAAGTATTTAGATCTTTTACTTAAGTAAAAGTACAAAAGTATTAGCAGCAAAATGTACTTAAAGTATTAAAAGTACTTATTTTTTCCGTCTGATATATTATTATATATGACATCATTATTAATACTGAAGCATCAGTGTGTAAGCAGCATGTTACTGTTGTAGCTGCTGGAGGTGGAGCTAGTTTGAGCTACTTTATATACAGGTAGCTAGTTTAGTCCAGTGGTTCCCAACCTAGGGGTCAGGCCCCTCTAAAGGGTCACCAGATAAATCTGAGGGGTCATGAGATGATTAATGGGAGAGGAAAGAAGAAAAAACAAAACTCTGATACACAAATCTGTTTTCAGTTTTTGGACTTTTTCTTTAATCTTTGATTTTTGGTGAAATATTGGATCATTTGAACATTTATTGAAATGAAACCATGTGAGAAGTTTAGAGGAAAAATCACTATTTGGCGGAGCTGTTAACAACTCATAGACATCTGAAATGTGACCTCAACTACACACTGCTTTTTGTAAGACGTCAAAAGCCAAAAAGGTTGGAAACGACTGGTTTCATCTTTATCAGTTCGTTGGATTTTAAAGCTTCTTATATTATCCATTGTGACAAATCTTCATCTGAAAAGTAACTAAAGCTGTTCAAAGTGTAGTGGAGTAGAAAGTACAATATTTCCCTCTGAAATGTAGTAGAGTGGAATTATAGTAGTATCAAAGTAGTAAATAGTAGTATCAAGTAGCATCAAATGGAAATACTTGTACAAGTACCTCAAAATTGCACTTAAGTACAGTACTTGTAGTATTAAAGTATTAAACATTGATAACCTCACAGGAAAGAGTGGTTGATTGATTGCTTGATGTTTTCCTTGCAGATGAGCAGCTTTGTTTTCTTCATTATATCTCCCATCATGCTCTACCTTCTGCACCCCTACGCCAAAGAGAGGAACCTGGCGATCCACATGGTCTGGATCATGATGATATTTGTAGGTCAGTTGATCATTTTTCTTTTTTACCCTCTCTTTCCCTCTTTGTGCATTTATATTGGTTTGTATCTTTATCACGTTTAAATATCAAGAATAATCAGTTTTCTTTACATTACATTTGTTTGTTGTTCTTGGTTCTGTTATTATTTGCCAAGTACATAAATCGCTGACTGGGTACATCCATTTTAGACATCATATTCTGCACAAACAGATGAAAGATAGTTACATACCTGCCAAGTATAAGTGGCCCCAAGATGAGTCCCTGGGGCGCTCCAGCATTGTGGCATAAACAAAAGTAGACCTATCATAGGCTACTGTAAGATCTATTGTGGAGTCTTCTTTAAAATAAATAAGTAATCAGCCACAGAGTTGAACTGACTCTTTTATGAAGGTTTACAGCCATGGTTCCCCACCTTTTGGGATTCTGGATCCCTAAAACAAAGCAATGTCTATTTCTTGCCCCTCATCTAGGAATTTTATTTACCTTAAAGGATATTGCTGGAGATTTTCTGTATTTTTTTATTATCAACAAATCTCATGTGCAGAGCCAAACCAACAATGAATTGATATTACTTACAAGTACTATGTGTGCATCCAAAGCCTGATATATCTTATTCTTCTGTGCTGTCGTAAACTACTGAAAACACGTCAATGAGCCACACCACTGCATTAGGTTTCATGTTCCTTAACCACGAAGAGTTTTGGGCAGGTAAGTTTCTTTAGAAATGGCTCCAAAGACTAAAAACAGTGATCACATTTTCGGTCTTGTTCTAAAGTTCTTTGAGAAATTCACAATGTAGTACAAAGTCAAAACCGAACCGCGTTCCCACACATGGACAGTGGCATCTGCCTTACAAGGAACTACTCTCCAGAGACTGCAAACAAGCTGTTTTTAGTCTTTGGAGCCTTTTCTGAAAAGGAAATGAACATAAATTTGTGTAACTAAAGTATGTTTTTCGTCATTCTTCTCCTGCTAATCATTTCACGACCCCCTGTGCGGGTCTAGATCCCCAGGCTGGGAACCAATGGTTGACAATATCAGATGATAATAAATATCTGAAAAATATGAACCCCAACAATGTTCAACCTGTCAGATTTAGATTTTACATTCCCTATATGTCTCCCTTTTTCAGTCCCTATGTGTTTTATTTCTATATATTAAAAATTAATTGTTTAATTGTTCTGTCTTCTGGCAGGGCTCTTCTCAGCCTATTTCCACATGACTCTCAGTTTTGTTGGCCAGATGCTGGATGAGCTGTCAATCCTGTGGGTGTTGGCAGTGGGATATTCCATCTGGTTCCCCCGCAAACTCTTCCCTTCTTTTATAAAAGACAGGTAAAGCAACTCTACAACAATCAACCCAATGACAGAGACTGATTTATGTTTGCATAGACTATTCCGTGCTCTTTGTTTGTCTTTATTGAGCAAACGGTAATTCATATCTATCTTTGTTGCTAAGGATTTACACAAAGCTCAATAATCCTTTAATAAGGCAAAAAAACAATGAGTTTTTTACGAGGCACGCCACTCTGAAACCTAACCTGTGCAGGGCAGCGAGCCAGTCTGACAGCTCCAATTGGACTCATTGTTACAAAGACACAACATGGCGCTCCTGTCTTCATCTGAATGTGACAAAAAGGGGCTTGTAAGAATGACGCTCCACCCAACTTGTGTAAATATTTAACTACGAGGTGGGGAAAAAATTAATGAAATTTTGATGAGCACCTGAAAAGAATCCCACAGCCCTGACTTAATACCCTCACATTGATTTTCCAGTTTTTCTAAGTGAGTAATGAGTTGGTCCTCATGAATTATTCCTCTTTCTTTTCAACTAAAGGTCAACGTTCTCGAGGCTCGTCCTGGTGGTTACTATCATCACTTCAGTGTCATCGTTTGTCAAACCGACAGCCAATGCCTACGCTCTGAACTGCTTCGGCCTCCACCTGCTTTACACTCTGGCTGTTGAGATGAGATGGTAAGATAACACCGGTGGTCCTATGAACAGTAATCAGTGCATTTTTAATTTGTTATGATCACCATTTCTCTCTCTTTCTCAGCTGCACAGACCAGAAAGTTCTGCGCTTGGCCAAGCTGTCGGTGGCTCTGTGGGTGCTGGCAATCTCCTGCTGGATTAGTGACCGTTTTGGCTGCAGTTTCTGGCAGAGGCTAAACTTCTGCTACCTGCACGGTATTTGGTAAGTCCTGGTTTGCCTGTGTCCTTTTTCTTTGCCTTGCCTTTCTAGGATATGCCATGTGTATTGATCTTCATTTTATGCATCCTCCAGGCACATTCTGATTGTGATAGCGGTGGCATATGGCAGTACCCTGATAGCTTACTTGGATGCCAACTACGAGATACCCTACTCACTGCCTGGACTGCAGTACTGGCCTTGTGATAAATGGGCTGTTGGGTTACCTCACATTGTCCTGAAGGGCACTACCAAGACACGGAAACACTGCTAATGAAATGAAAGGGATGTTTAACATTTCTATTGGTGCACTCTGCTCCAGTAGTTCATAAAGCCACCAAGAAATCTCACCTAGTGACCCTTACACATCACCACCTTTGGGTGTTTTCAGACCTATAGTTTGTTTGCTCTGGTCTGAATCAGTGGATTATTTTGTGACCTTGTTGTATTTTCCCCTTGGGAAATTTAAAGTGACCCAAAATGCATGCTAAAGTGAGAATGTAAACACAGGAAGAAGGTTGTGAGTAAGGTCTTATCGGTCATTGCTAGTTCAGGTTGAACCTTGATTCATTCTCTGACTGGCTGTTAGCAACTGCTGATTTCACACATCTGCTCCCCAGTATGCAATGTACACCTGGGTTTGGGAGCAGTTATCCCAAACTTCTTATAGAACATCTTGTAGTTGGATCAGATCAAGGTTGGGTCATGTTCCCACCACAAACAAACTGCTCCAGAATTTGTTTGTGACCAGACTGAGACCACCTCCTGTAAAGCATCTCACTGTGATTGTTTTGGTCCACTGTGTGAGCTGTGCTCAGATCTACAGAAATGAATCATACACAGAAGAGAATAAACCAGAGTTGAATTCAACCGGACTAAATGATGCAGGTTTGAAAACAACCGTAACGACACAATCTGTGATCCAAAGGGATGACCCCACCATCAAAGTTCAAATTAAACCTGCTACCTGCTATCAATTCTTTAATACAATAGTAGTCAAATAGTCTTTTAATGAATGCACCAACACTAAACAACTAAATCTAGAAAAAATATTGTCCAATAACTCAATCGAAGGACCATTTACAACATAATAATAATTATATTATTGATGGCTTACACTTTCAATCAGGGTTAATTGACAAAAATACAAGATAAATATTCCTCATCTGTAGATCAAACTAGGTGTATATTTGAATACCTGTCATTCATACAGTCAGATATATATTTATGATGATCATCCTATGGAGTAAATTCTGTAACATTAATTGAATTCTCTGACCCTTAATTTATCTTTTTACAGGCATAACAGATTGGGTTTTGAGTGTTTTATAATGAGAGTTGGGTTGAAAAAAAAAAACAACTAGTAGAGACTGAGGGCAGCTGATGTTTAGAACTGACTGATGTTGAACATCTGTGGAGATGTGTATAATGAGGTGAGGTTTCTTGCAAAGACATTTTATACGTTTGAAGATGATGACTGTCAACGATTAAGACAGTGTCTATAGACATCCTGAATGACTGAGACAATTAGACAATTAGAGAAGCTGTGTGTTTGTCTTTGACAGTTATGTCTGTATGATTTAATGTGTACAAAAAATCAATTGCTTTTATTTATTTTCAATATACGAATGCAAATTTGATCCTGCACATGGCAAAATATCTTTATGTACTGTATGTTTTCTTTACTTTTCCTAGGAAATAATAGTAATAATACTAAACTACTGTCATTATGTTCAGTGCAACAGTGAAGCACTACAGTGAAATATGTTTACATTAATATACCTCAACATGTGATATTTTCACAGTCAGTCTTCAGGAACCAGCATGAGTTATGTAACCTGAAATAAGTCCAGTCAAATCCTGAACTCATAACAGTTTAGCAAAGTTATATTTCTCTGTGTAAAACCTCAAAAGTGCTGCAGTATCTGAAGTTATTTTAAACTGAGGACATTTGAGTAACACATATATTGTCAATATTAAATAATTCCTCTGTAAAATTGCGAAACAGCATTTTTAAGTGCATTTGTAGACCGACCTTGAAATCGTGTGACTGACCACTCCAATACAATCACATGCAAATTTCTTTCTTTCACACGACTGACTCAAAGTCATCACTGAACTGTTAAAGGCCTCTTTGTTGGAAAGGCTCTTCGTATTTGGTGACGTTTTGAGAATTTTCAGGTACATTGTGCCTCCATTCACATGATCTTTCCTGAAGGTTACAATACATAGAACAATAGATCCTTTACACAAAGAAATGCACAAGCGTCCTCTGTCTGTACTTGAATGTTCAACAGTGACCTCCTGTGGGCTCATGAGATTATTTAAAGTTGTTTGTGAGCAACTGGTGCTTTCTAAAAACTGAATGTTTGAATGTTAACCTTTGACAGCCAGATGATGTACTGGGAGCCAGATAACAAAACACAATATGTTGGCATGATGACAGGACAAATTAGCTGTAACTTTTCAGTGCCCTGTTGTGGTGAAAGTTTTACAGGAACTGGATGAAGTGATCTCTCACTTCCCCCGGCCTCTGAAACCCTTCAAATAAAACAATATGAGAAGGGAAATCACTTTTCAGTTGAATTGTTCACAACTCATGTCAGGACTAAGGTCATAAATTGTGATAAGGGGTCAGAAATAAAAAAAAAATTAAAGCATGGGAACAACTGCTTTAGATTTACTCACTAGAGATACGTTTTGTGCACATTATCAAAATGTTTGCTCGAGTTTGGCCTTGAAGGATAGGACACAACTGTATTTTTAGTTATCATGGAAGAATGATAAAATTGTTATTGTGGATATAATGAAACAGTCTTTTTTATAATGTAAATTGTACTTGTTCTTTTGAAAAATATGTACCATTAATTATAATAAACCTCTCTGTTATGTGTGTGAACTCTGTGGGACGTGGCTTCATTTTGTGTTTCTCCCAACATATTGAAAAGGAGGATTTAAAGGTTGATGTCTCAATACAAGTCGGACACCCTTGTGTCTGACAGCAAGGTGGGATTTCTTTTACTCAGCTTTGACTGAGAGGCAGACTGGATCAGTTTGAACGGCAGGGGAAGAAGGGGAGGCATCAAGCCAGTGAGAGAGTGGTGACCTTCTGTCCCGTAGCTGAGCCCTGGTAATCTCACATCAAAGTCTGGCACCGCAGAGACCTGACTGCAATGGGCCCTCATTCCCTGACTCTATATAAAAGAGATGTCTTCAATCAAAAGACATACTGCTTTTTTTTTTCAGGAGAAACATTTGAAATGGAATCAGTAGACGGGGGCCATATTAGGCCTCAAAGCTCATTGTGGAGTGGTAACACTATATTTACTCAGCTATACCCAGATTCACTAGACCTTTATCTTGATGATACAAAAAGTGCATGGTGCTGATAAAGAGCTTTTTTCATATTTTTTACTAATTATACTGACATGCAAATGTTTAATATTCAGCAGTGGTGGAAGACGCAATATTATACCATAAACATATTTCATTACAAGTACAAGACCTGAATTTAAATCCTACTGAAGTGCTTGCAACAAAATGTAGTATCAATAGTAAATATATAAATGATTAAATTATGCAGAATGGTCCCTGTCAGTGTTATATTGTTTTAAAACCATTATTATTGATGCAAGCAGTATTTAAACATAGTAGTTGGTGGAGGTGGAGCTAATTTTAGCAGCTTCATTTCATGTTGGATAGTTTAATCTGCAACATTGTGTCATATGTTATGAATAAAATAAATGTAGTGAGGTAAAAAGTACAATCCTTCCTTGTGAAATGCAGTGGAGTTGAATGATAAAGTAGCCTTAAAGAATAGGTTCACAGTTTCTCAAGTCTGTCTTAAAACAACAGTCAGGTACCCATATGAATACTGAAAGAGGTTTTCCTTACTGTAATCATTCCTCCTGTTCATACTGGCCATTAAAAGATCCCCCCAGATGCTTTTTCAACATAAGTGATGGGGGCCAAAATCCACAGTGTGTCCACACAGTCATTTTGTACAAAAGTGCATTGAAAGGTTTATCTGAAGCTCATGAGGCTTCAGCATTCTGAGGTAGTCATATCAAGTGGATATCTGCCACATCATTCTTTTTAGCATCAAATTCCCTCTTTGTGTTTCCTTGGACAGCGTTTCCCTGTTGAGCTGCAGTGGAAGTATAGTAACAAAAAGAGAGACTTTGGCACTAAAAAGAGTGTAATGTTGAAAGATATCTGCTTGATTTCACTCATTGGATGGCTGAAGCTTCACTTGAACTTCAGATAAACTTTTAAATACTGTTTTGCACAGAGGAAGGCTTGTGGATTTTATCTCCCATCACTACCATTGCAAGTGCATTATGAAGGGATCTTCCAATGGCCAATATGAACAGGAGAAATGATTACAGCAACAAAAAACTATTTTTAATGCTCATTTGGACATCTGATTGTTGTTTAAGAAAGATTTGAAAAATTGTGAATCCATCCTTTAAATGGAAAGCCTCAGGTTAAGTCCAAGTACCTAAAATTGTACTTCAACTTGAGAAAAAGAGGTTAGTTACTTTGCATCACTGCTTTTCAGTGAGTATATTATGGTTTTATAAGAGATGGAAGCCGGCATGACATTCTTTAGCAATCAGCACACTAATAGCATTAGCAAAGTACAATCGAAACCCGATTAATCAATTAACATCCTGTGCATTTTACAATTGAAACAGTGCTGAAGCCATTGAGACAAACTCGTTGTCATGCTCGGCAACCATCAAAACTTTATATTTGCAGCTGTGGTACTGCCCGCCTTCTGAGTGCTGTGATTGGCTCTATTTCCCGCTCTCTGATTGGCTGAGAGAGCTGTCAGTTTTGGTTGCCCGGGGACACCATGTCTGCCTTCCGCTTCTGGGCTAGATTGAGGAGCAGGAAGTGGGGAGACGCTCCACAAACACAGCTGTAAATAAATACAGCAACCACCGAGGCCAGATAAACATGGAGGACCAGGTACAGTGGCTTTTCTGTTATCTTTTAGTATCTGAACTTTTCACGTTGTCGTTACCTGAGCTATGCTAGCAAGACGTCACAGTAGTATTTAGCTGCACAGCTGCACAGCTGTAAAAACAACCAGGCACATAAACCAGTTTGTGCCTCTCATGTATCATTTCAGTCAAATTTTGCAGTGTTGAGTGGCCTCTAGTCATTCTGTCAGATTCAGAACAAAAGGAGTCTTGAGTGTTTATTTTTGATCTTTTGAATAGTGACGATGGATTCTCAAAATGATCTTGACCAGACCTTGAGTCTAGATTGCTTTGTCAAAATTGGAAGTTTAGGAAGGTCAGTCTTCAGTCTGTAACTCAATGAGATCTTTGTGAAATCTGTGTTTTATGAGGACTGTAGTTCTGCTCCTCATAACACCCTATCTGCATTATTTACTGATGTGCTCAGGTGATGTAAACAGGCCATTTGGTACTCCCCTGTGCTTTCATGGGATTGATCAAATATACAGTCTAAGCGATTGACTCGTTTTCCAGTACAAGTAACTGTTATGTCTTTATTCATGCCATGCACAGTATTTATCAGAGTAGCTGCAGGTCTTTAAAAGGCTTAAAAACGTTGATTTAGGTTTCTGTTATAAAAAATAGGATTATACTGTGATTAGATGTATGATTAAAATCATACTGTGTGTGTTCCTGTTTTTACATGTCATGATGAATGTTCCTGTATTGTTCTACAACGTTGCAGAACACAGCAGCTAAGGCTAACAATGGGGGGCCAGTACTATATATGTTAGAGGATGTCAGAAAAGAATAAAGGTCAGAGATAGGTCAGGAGGGTGTCATCTTGATTTAAGGATCTTCAGCTGGCCACCAATTAGAGAACTGAGAAAATGTTATGACGTTATCTGTGGAATGTGTCGGTAAACAAAAGGAGAAAACTGAAACGCCCATTTGTAAGGTATATAAACCAACTGTGAATGCTCCAAGAGGAGCCTTTTCTCTGTAACCCTACCTGTGTGTTGCACTGTGAAACGCTCCTTCTTGTATAAGTGATAGAAAAATCTGTACCTTGCATTGTGTACCATGTATGGTATGTTATGTTAGATGGCAGGGTCTCGCGGGTAACAGCAGGACAAAGTCATATGGATATCATGTGGAAGGGAGAGTTCTGTAAAGCTTTGTCTAGGTCTGGTGGGAATCTGTAAACAACTAAAGGTGCCTCCCAGGGCCATCAATATATACCAGTGAATTTCTTTCCTTCTTCAGAATTCTCCACGGAGACTCTGCGCACTCTCTGTGTCTGTAACATGTGATCTGTTTGAATTAAAAAGACTTCAACCAACCTCAGTCTATTGATAATTTATCTATCAACAAGAAAATAAATTCAACTTAAACTTTGATACTTTGGATCCAGTCTCCATTATTTAAAGGTCATTAAGAAGAAATTCTTTTGACAGTTTCCTCAAAAAAAAAAAGGCTTTAGAAGGTATTTACAAGTCTTACATTTCATTCTCAAAGGTCTACATGATAGTATAAGAATAGGCATCCTGAAGATGCTGGTCAGAGAACAACCGGGGATGCTGTTGTCCTTCACACCATGCTGCATGAAATAAAGAGATTTCAATTCAGTTTTGATTTGAGTCTTTGATTCTTCAGAGAACTAGCAACTCTCAAACATACAGGAAGACTTTCTGTTGTAGAAATTGTGAGCTTGTCAGTTCAGAATCTCCTGGAGATTTGGATGTCTGATGCAAAAACACAAACGTCATCGACCAAGGAGATAGCAGTTACAATTCAAAGTGCCGGTGTAGATCCGGTGTAATGCCACAGCAAATCTGAAGGAAAAAAGTCGAACCCCTCTAAGTTATTCAGGCAGCGCCCAGATGACCTTGTCCCTAGCCACAACATCGCCAAAAGATTGTTTACTTAAATGCTGTCTCTATGCCAACAATCATAAAGCCAGCTCGGCTCAACTGGGAAGAAGACAGCTGTCTGTCCCTCGCTGTCTGATGGTCTAAGGAGAATTTCATACATGGCACATATATGAAAATAGCAGCATTTTCATATATGACACAAATATGAAAATTCCTTCACAACTTCCACAACAATCTGAAGGTCTTCCTCAGTTCATTTAGTTTGCTCAATTATCACCATACTGATGTCACATGATGCCAACTAAGCTATCTCTGTCTGTTGACCAAAACCATTAGATGCACTTGAGTCCAGTATTATGCTGTCCTTACCACATTCTTGAGTTCTTGGGTGAGATGGAGGTGATGATGATTTGAGGGACTCACTAAACATGCAGATAATAACAACAGATAAATGTTTTGATTCTGCATCGTCATCCATTTTTTTTCTTACCTTCATGCCCCTACAGTGCACAGTTTAGTATTAAATTTGGTTTTGTTTGGCAGTGGCAATGTCTGTAACATATATATATATTTGGATACAACTGATCCAGTTTCTGCAAAGTGTTTTAGAGTCCCATGCAGTGCCCCCTTAGAAACTTTTAGTCTAGCCACGATTTGATGCTGAGAAAGCCCGTCTTTGCTTAGAATAACAATTTCACTTGTGACACTTTCACTTAGTTCTGATGCCATGTTTCCCACTATCACAATCTTACTTAGTGGAAACGTGAGGCACAGCCATATTTCTAACAAGTAAACACTGGCTGCAAGTTGAGTTATTTGAACGAGCCTCTGATGAGTGGATCAAATCAACCTGAGTGTCACCTGAACGCATGCTTGATGGAAGGGACACAACTCAAGGAAATCTGATCTTTTGTACAAAGGAGTTAAGTTGGTCAATGCCACAAATTTGCTTCATCATTTTACATGTCGTAACTTGTGTTTTTAAATGTTTCTGAATCCTCAAACTTTCTGATTATTTCCGGGTTTATGTGAAAAAATTAGAGAGATTTTCAATGTGGTCTCAGACTTTTGGACCCCACTGTATATGTACTATACAAAGTACAGTATTTGACTCTTTTGTTTTCTACTCATCTCCTTCCAGTGCACAGTGCAGTTGAATCTAGAGTTGGGTCACAGAGCCCGGCTAAAGACGAAAGAAACATCAGAAAACGTCACCCACGACTGGACGATGTTTGTCCGAGGTCCAGAGACTGGTGACATTCAGCGGTTGATAGAGAAAGTTGTTTTCCAACTGCATGAAGGCTACCCTGAACCCAAGAGAGGTACAGTATGACAGATCGTCTTTCTACATGCACACAAGCACACACATTATCTCTCTCAGCGGTTATATAAGGCAAGACAGGTTCATTTATATGGCACGTTACATACACAAAGGCAGTTCAAAGTGCTTTATGTTCTTCATAAAGGACGTCAAAAAGTGTGGCATCACACATTTAAAAAGTAGTGTGTAGGGTTTCGCCCAGGAAATCAGTTAGCGGAGTTGAAACGTTCAGCAGCTCCCCTCCCTAATAAAGTGAAAGAAAAAATAAGAGTAACTGACAGGTTTTTATTCTCTGCCTGTGTCTCCTGCACACTCAGTCCTCTATCACACTGAGAATAATGTCAGTTTAATGACGTTTTAAAAGATACCTGTGTTTGTCTTCAGTGTGTAAGGAGCCGCCATATAAAGTGGACGAGTCGGGCTCTGCAAGTTTCCTCATGCGCATTGAGGTTCACTTCAAGAACAAGGTAAAATGGAGTGAACTGAACTGTGTACGCACTGGAGTAATATCACATTGAAGGAGACCAAACCAAAGAATCTAGATTATCAGGACACATCAAGTTCAGGTTCAGCAGAGATCAAGTAGCATTAACCTGGTTTATATTAATCCAAATTCTTTAACCTGTCAAAAGAAACCAGGTTTGTCCTTTTATATATTTACTCTCACCCCTCTCAAAAATGTGTTTCGCTTATTGTTACTTCACTTGGATGTTTGAGCTTCACTGTGCAGAGTGATGTATGTGCAGAATTTGTTTTCACATTTATCTGCTGAAGAGGGAAAGTTTCTCCGTGCTCACTGGAAATCTGAGTTTCAGGTGTGTACCTGCTGTACGAGCATGATTTGCATAAGTGTGATGTGGAAACTTGAAGCCTCCAGTTCACATATACTGAGAATGGACTTTACAGTGAAGCAGGAGACATCATCCATCCAGGAGTTAAATATTTGAAAAGAAAAATATTTACATATAAATTATTTTTCATTGAGGGAGAAGGAGGAGATGTAATCGAAAGACTTTTTAACTAACAAAAATCCATATGATTATTATCATTATTGATTAAACTGGCAATTATTTTCCTAAGGTGATGGCTCAAATCCTCAAATTTGAGCAGCTGAAACCACTAAACACTTGAACAAAAAATAACTTCAACGATGAATCAATTATCAAAATAGTTAGTGATTAATATTCTGTCTATTTTTTGACTAATTGTTGCAGCTGTAGTCTGCAACGATTATCAGACACAAATTATTATTCAAAGCAGATTATTTTTAGATGTTTTAAAACATTTCTGGAGGGGACTTTTAAGAAATAAGGTTACTGCTGAAAACCTGAAATCATCAGATTACTAAAATACTTTTAAACACAGTGGACTACGTTTACATACACACAAGAGACAAGATAACTGTGATAGGATGGTTTCAGGTACTCTATTTGAAAATACATCTGCATTATTTGTTATTGTTAAAAGCTTTTCGTGTAAAGCTGCATCATCAGGAAATGCTCCTTTTGATTTAGCAGTAAGTTACTTTAACACAGCAAATACAGCTGAACAGAGATGTTCACACCACGTACAAATTAAAGATACTCGTGGAGTTTCCTTGTAAGCAACAGAAATTATTTTTAGATTCATTGTTTCTCACCAAAACGCCTTTGTGTGTATCCTTCCTTGAGGCCTAACAGACATGTTGAATGCATTTCTTTTGCAAAGCCAGTTTTTTGGAGATGTTTTGGAACCTGCATTGTAAGTCATCTTCTTAACCCTAACCCTTTTTCCAGCTTTCTTTAACAAGAACACACTATATTGGCACCTCTGAGTGTGCACCTTTTGTCTCCTGCAATTCTCCACAATATTAGACTTTGGACTGCATCCAAAAATGTTTATATCCTCTGCATTTCTGCAATTATGCACTTATATGGACCTATTTGTCAACATCAAGTGAAAATAACCTTTGGGGAAGCGAGCAAGGAGTGCAAATATCAGCAACTATTATCCATCCACATTTACAAAAATGGATTTTCTACTCTTAAAGGTCCAGTGTGTAGAATTTAGTGGCATCTAACTGAACAGACTTGGCAGAAATGGAATATAATATTCATAATTATGTTTTATTAGTGTATAATCACCTGAAAATAAGAATTGTCGTGTTTTCGTTACCTTAGAATGAGCCCTTTCTACCTACATAGGGAGCGGGTCCTCTTCCACGTAGCCTGACATGTTGCACCGCCATGTTTCTACAGTAGCCCAGAAACCAAATACTGGCTTTAAAGAGGGCCTTTTGCGTTTTTCACAAGTTTTGTGGCCACAATAGGTTCTCCTACACGCTTTGAAGGGGAGGGCTATATTCATTTGGCTGCAATCTGCAACCTCACTGCTAGAATCCTACACACTGGTCCTTTAAGAGCGTCTTAACTCCTTTTCCTTTGCTTTTATTGTCCCCCTCTTTAGAAATGAGCTTCTCCCAGGAATGTTAGCTGGAGCTGATATGAAACAACCATGTCTGTTTGTTTTGTTGACTTCTAGGGTGATAGTTCATTCATTCAGCTTTTATCTTTTGTGGTGAAATATGTAGGTATTGAGAGGCGACTGCATCAAGGGGTGTTACAGTCAGGTTAAAGTGACAGATTACTTAAATAAAATACTCTTTATTCTGTTGTTTTCTTCCAGGCACAGCCGAAAAAGGTGTGTTTCAAATATGACCTATTCCTTAACCCAGAGGGCAAATCTCCTATTGACCACTTGCGCTGTGAGAAGCTCACCTTCAACAACCCCACCAAAGAATTCAGGAGAAAGCTGATCAAAGCTGGAGGGGTGAGGCTGCCTGACAGACTGATAGCTGAATGACTGATAACTCTATAGTCATATCATAAGTTCTCAAATAAAAGCCTTGTTCTGTCTTCAGTCAAGGTAAATGAAGGACCCCACCAATATTTGAGACCTCATGGTGTGTATATGGTGCATTGTGGCTGTAGAGATCAACACAGAAACACTATAACTGTTGTTTTTTCCATCTTAGGTAAAGGTGGTTTCAGAGGGGGCTGAAGCTGTGTCAAGACCCAGTTCAGACTCCCCGATGCCCCCAACAAAAAAGGTCAAGACCTCTCATGCGTCAAAGGTTGGTCAGCATACAGTATGATCCTCTCAGTAGCACTCCTAGCCTTCTCGTGTTTTTTTAGATTAGATAAGATGAAACAGTGTCACAGGTTTAAAGATCGTTTTTGAAGAAGGTGTTGCTTATGGGGCAAAGTGAACCTGTGCTGGTGACTCATTTCAGTTTGTGCTGTTGACAGATTATCATGAATTAAAGGATAGGCTCACAATCAGTTATGTTCTAAAACAATAGTCAGGTGCCCTAGTGAACATTAACACATGTTTTTTTCTTGGTGTAATCATTCCTCCTGTTCACACTGACCATTAAGGGAACCCTTCTTAATGCATTAAAGACTAACTATGGAAGATATCCACTTTATTTGATTAACTCAGACGGTTGAAGCATCATATAATCGATTCGTCAGATAAACTTTTAAATACATTTTTGCTCAAAATGAGGACTGTGGATTTTGTTCCCAGTCACTTACATTGTGAGCACATTTAGAGGGATCTTCTAATAGTCAGTATGAACAGGAGGAATGATTACAGCGAGGAAAACCTGTTTCAATGTTCACATGGCCACCTGATTGTTGTTTTAAGACAGACTTGAAAATTTGTGAACCTGTCTTTTAAGCATCTCTAATGCATAGAAAAACATGTTTCAATCTACATTATTGATACACTGCAGTGTGAGTGGTCATGTGTCGAGCACCAGCTTGAGGCACAGTTGGGACTTGGATTCATCCCACTGTGCCAGATGGTGCACTTGTCCAGAGTCACCACATCTGGCACCAGAGAGAGAGAGCTCAGAGCCACATCTGAAGACACGTACCTGGCCACTGTCTTCAGTCGTTCAGTGTTCAGTCCATTTTATTATGCAGCGAATGGGTATGAAAGAGGCTTTAATGGACCTACCTAGTTTAATAGTGTGAATCTGAAAAGCTATAAAGCCAGTGTTTGCTGATAAGAGGATGGATAGTTACAAGATACTGCCCTCTCCTTGAATCACTGTGTCAGAGAGTTGTGATGAAAGACACTCCTGCCACATACAATTTTAACTACATCTCTATTTTTATCTGCTGCACCCACACTTTTACTACACATTTAAGTTTGCTCAGTGACTACCTCTAAAGTAAGATATTTCTTATTGTTAGCCATTGAATGCCTGTCTCCGTCTTTATGAAGGTCAGTGGGATGTGTAAACATCAAGGACAATGATGGAAATAAGTCCAGGACTTATTTGGTATTTTTCAACCTGGACCATATTTTCCCATCTTTTTGGGTTTAAGTGACTAATGGGAACAAATATTTTTGGAATTGGCCCAGTATCGAGCGAGATCGCTTATGCTGGCAGCTGCAAAACTGCAATGTAATCCTTGGGCGCAGTTGCTCCCATACGTCCACTAAAAGTGCTTGTTTTTGCCACTGACAGACTCAGATTGTTATTTTAAGTGTCTGACAATGAAAGTATTTTTATTTTAGCACTAAAAACATTCACTCAGCAAAAGCACATATAAACAAACAATACCTTTTTAAATTAAAGCGTTAAAACAAAACACAACAATGCAGAGATATAGGGAAATTAAAACCATGAGTGCTAAAAGATAAAAGACAACATCACATCTATAAAAGTATGTTTTTTTAAGAGATTTAAAAGTGTGTACTGAATCTGTGAGCCTCAGATCCTCTCGCAGCCTATTCCATAATTTTGGGGCCCTGACCGAAAAGGCCCGGACCCCCTTTGTTATTAATCTGGAGTTTGGAGCATTAAGTTAAGACCTGCCAGAAGATCTAAGGCTTGTGCACTGGCTCATAAAGAGACAGCAGGTCTGCAGTGTACGAAGGAGCCAGCCAGTAGCAGAATAGCTTTAAAAGTGATTAGTGAAAATTTAAAATCCATCTTAAACTGGCAGCCAGTGGAAGGATGTCCGAACCGGGGTTATGTGATGATGTCTTTTAAAACCTGTTCAAAGCCTTGCTGCTGAATTTTGGACCAACTGGAGGTGTGAAAGTAATTTTTTGGCGGATTCTTGCAGGTAATGAGTTACAATGATCAAGTCTGGAGAAGATGAATGTGTGGATAATGTTTTTTTTCCAGGTCATGGTGAGAGAGCATGGGGTTTTATTTTAGTGATTGAGTGTTTGAGATGGAAAAAAAGCATGAGTGAACTATTTTCTTGACATGTGGTTTGAATTTGAGGTCTGAGTCAAAAATTACACCTAGATTTAACATGCTGACAGTTCAGCTCCACATACTGTCAATAAACCAAGCCCAATTCTGATCTGACTTAACTCCTTTACAACCCAAAACGTCCATGGCCTGTTTTATCTGATTCCTCGCTTCGAGAGTAGAGTGGTGATGACATTTCTTATGTTTTCTCTTTCCAGGAACCAAGCGAAGAAGGAAGCGGTGACAGAAGCCAATCCACACTAGCTAACCAAGAAGCACTGTGAACAATCCCAAAAAGACTGGCGCAGTCAGACTGGATTTCGCCCCTTTATTCGTGAAACGGGCGCGACACGTTCGACTCTGGTCGTGAATCGATGGGCCTCTTTTTTTTGCTTCGTGCAGAGTTCAGTCTGATTATGATCTGACACAAAGTTGTGTTCTATCAGAATCAGCTTTATTGGCTGAGCATGTGAACACATACAAGGGGAATACACTTAATACCTTTTATTAAATTCCTTCAAAATCTTCAAAAGTTCAAATATTATGAGTCTGGACAGACATGGATATAAACTGCAGCTTGACTGGTTTGCAGAGACACACAACTGCAAGGCGGTATTTCAAGTTTATAAATTGCGCTTATTGACAAGCTTTGAAAAACATGTATTTTTTTAATTGTAATAAAGCTCTAGTATGTGAATTATGTGGGATGTGGCTTTATTTTTTTATTTTTCCTCTCTTCTTGCATATTGAAAAGGGGGATTTTATCTTCTGTCTGACAGCCAGGTGGGATTTTTTCACTCAGCTTTGACTGGATCAGTTTGAGCCAGTGAGAGAGTGGTGACCTTCTGCCTCGTAGCTGAGCCCCGATAATCTCACATCAAAGTCTGGCACCGCAGAGACTTGACTGCAATGGGCCCTCGCTCCCTGACTCTGTGTAAAAGACGTCTTCGATCGGCAGAAATACCGCTTTCTTTTCAGATGAAACGTGTGAAATGGGACCAGTAGACTAGAGAAGTTCAGACAGAGGCTGAATAAGCTTATTATGACTACCTGTGGAGTTAGTTGGGGGTAATAATACTCTTATCCAGATATACCCAAGTTTACAAAGCATTTATCTTAATGCTACAAAAAACTCACTCACTACTTTTGATTCAATTTAGATATTTCTTTTGACTGACGTCTTACAAAAATTAACATAAGATACATTGGAATACACTTCTTGTGTAGGCAACCACGTACTGCTGGTGAAAAACAGCTTTCTGCATGATTTTAATTAATTTCACCGGTATTCAAATTATGTCCTGCATTTAAATGTTTACACAAATACAAGTATTAGCTACAAAATGTATTGACAGTTTCAAATGTAAAAATGTTCATGCAGAATGACCTCTGTTAATGTCACATTATTATATCATTGATCATTATTAATACATTAACACGTAGGCAGTACTTAAATGTCGCAGTTGGAGCTAATTTTAACTGATTCATACACTATTTGGTTTGGTAGTTTCGCTATAAGTCATTTTATGAAGAAGATTTGACACAATGAATAATATCACAAGCTTTAAAAATACAACACATTGTTAAATATGAAACCAGTGGTTTCCAACTTTTGTGACTTTTGACGTTTTACAAAAAGCCGTAGTCTGGGTCACATTTCACATGTCTATGAGTTGTTAACAGCTCCACCAAATAGTGGTTTTTCCCTCTGAACTTCTCACATGGTTTCATTTCAATAAATGTTCAAATGATCCAATATTTCACCAAAAATCAAAGATTAGAGAAAAAGTCCAGAAACTGAAAACAGATTTGTGTGTCAGAACTTTGTTTTTCTTTTTCCTCTCCCATTAATCATCTCACGGCCCCTCAGATTTATCTAGTGACCCTTTGGAGGGGCCCGACCCCTAGGTTGGGAACCACTGTACTAAACTAGCTAACTGTATATATAAAGTATTATTCAGTATTCAGTATTAATAATCTAATGATGTCATATATAATGTCATATATAATATTACATCAGCCAGAGGGATGAAATAAGTACTTTTACTTTAATGCTTTAAGTACATTTTGCTGTTAATACTTATGTACTTTTACTTTAGTAGGATTTTTCATGCAGAACTTTTACTTGTAATGGAGTATTTTTACATTGCTGTATTAGTACTTTTCTTTAAGTAAAGGACTTGAATACTTCTGCTGTTGAATAAATGTAGTGGTGGAAGTATAAAGTAGCATAAAACTCATCTCAACATTATACTTAAGTACAGTACTTGAGTAAATGTACTTTTATTATTTAGTTTATTATTGTTTCATAAGACTTGTTTATGAACCAAAAGCGAAACTGTGAACTTCTCAGAAGTTTCAACAAACTTATTCTGTGTAAATATAAGAGGAATGTGAGACTTATTAAGTTGTAAAAGTGGGATATGACTGTCATTGTTAATTTTACTGATATTACATTTACCATACAGTAATCAATAGCTAAATTGTGAAAGCAATACAATCGAGCTCCGATTAATCAATTAACATCATGTGCATTTTACAATTGAAACAGGGCTGTAGCCATTGGGACACGCTCGCTGTCACTCGAGACAACCACCAGAAAATGCTTTAATTGTATTTGCGGCTCGGATTCTGCCCCGCCTCCCGACCGTTCTGATTGGCTCCTTTCAAGAGTGCTTAAATTCCTCGCTCTCCGATTGGCTGAGCGAGCTTTCTGTTTTGGTTGCCTGCCAGCAGCCGTCTGGAAGGGGAGGGGAGCCGTCTGCCTTCCGCTTCTGGGCTGGATTGACACACAATGAGGAGCCGAGGCTGGGGAGACGCTCCACAAACACCGCTGTAAATACATACAACAATCACTGAGGCCAGAGGAACATGGAGAACCAGGTACAGTGGCTTTTCCGTCTCCTTGTGGGGTCTGAACTTTTCACGCAGAAAACGCCAGCAGGCTGCGCGCCGGCAGGGCAGGAATGAATCATCTGTACTGCTAGCCAGAAGAAAAAAAAAGCTCCTGCTGCTAATGAACTCGTAGTTGTTTGGCTCTGGAGCTATGCTAGCTTGGGCACTCATACATCGGTATTTACCGCTAGCTAGCTCCAGTCTACCACACCGCTCAGCACCGCTGCATAGCTGCAGCCACAACCGGGCACACAAAGAGATTCACACCTGGTGTTTATTCTGCTCTGCTGTGTTTAAAAAGCACATGCACGCCGTTAAACACCATGAAAACCATTTTTTTGTGTAGCTAAGCTAAGCTAGTCTACCTACCAGGAGAGTGTCGGCCGTTGGCTAAAGGCTAAGGAGCCGCTACAAGGCGCCGGGGGAAAAAGATTTGTCCTCTCCAGGTTGGGCTGGAGAGGCGGGGTGGTGTCTCCACTGCCAGCGGCCCTGAAACCTCACACACACACGGCTAATAAAACCAGCAACCATCACACAACTTCTTGAAATATCTAAAGGAGTATTTGCTAACAGTTGGTTAATGTTTAATGCATGCCTCATTCAGGGTTGTAGACTAAAATACACGCAGTATGGTGGAAAACCTGACTAATTCCCAGTGTGGCTGAACTTGACTCCAGTTATGATGGGCACCCTTGCAATTGGGTGATCATGATAAGGCAAAGAATCCTGAACATTACAAAAAAAACCAGATGTAAAGACAGATTTGCTCTTGCAAGTTCAAGCCTTCACCTTTAATATAATTGCATTGTTTCTTTTTGCATTGTTTCATACTATTAAAGACTTATATCAGCCTAAAAAGCTGCACGATTTACTTCACAAGCTGATAAGTGGGTGAACCAAATTACATATCTGCTTACTGTAAGGGAGATATTGCTTCAAAATGGGTTACTCTCTAAATGCCTGAGGTTATATTCAAGACTATATTTCAGATGTTAAGGCCACACACACCCATGGAAAGTTGCCCAGCCACTTTCTTGGAACTAGTCCCCATTCAGCGTTGGCCCCTTTGAAGTTTTTAACTAGATCATCTAGAGGAAGTCTTCAGCTACGAGTTAAAAGGTAGTCAAGTTGTACTTCTGTGAGTGTTACCAAAGATCTTTCATTCTTATTGCACAAATATATACACTCAGTTGCCAGTTTATTGGTACACGTAGCTGAAAGTAATGCTGTCTAACAACAACACAACAACCATTCAATGAAATGAAAAAAAAGGTTATTTTGTTTTGTTGCTTTCGAGAGGTTGATTCAACTTTATGACTTGCTTTTTACTAGAGGCTGTTTCTAATGTTTTATCGACCCTTGCTGATATAAATGAACATTATAACCCTCAAGGCTGTTGTATTATACATTATTTTTAGCCACGTGTTGTATACCAATAAACTGCCAACTGAGAGTGTAAAAATTTGCAATGTTTGTTAGTCTGTTGCCACGCTGTCACATCCAGAAGTGAGTCAACTTAAGTCCGTCACTGCTTCATTGGAATTTATTTATCTAATGCACATTGCAGCATCCTGATACAGCCAGGTGACAGCTTGGCTAGTCTTAACTGCGTTATGTATGGACAGTAGAGTAAAGGCACATCTTTTAGTTGTTTGGTCTATAAAAAGTCAGAAAAAGGTCACAAATGACGATTACTGTTTCCCAAAGCCCAAGATGAAACCTAAAATGTCTTATTTTGTCCTGACCAACAGTCCACAAACCAAATACATTCAGTTTACTATCATCGAAGACTAAAGAAACCAGAAGATATTCACATTTAAGAAGCTGGATTATCAAAATCGTTGGTGATTAATTGTCTGACAATCGATTTTGATGGACTAATCGTTGCAGCTGTAGCTGAGACTGTTGCTGTTTGCTAGCTGTGTTGAGTGGATGTGTGTTTATGAACGCTACAGTTGGGATGACAGGACGAGTAGTCATGCAGCTTTTCATGATCCCCACACATGATTTCCACTACAAGTAACTGTTTTGTCTCTATTTGTGTCGTCTTGTAGATATATATAAGCGTTTGGCAAAAATGAAGGATTTAGTCGGAACCTACAGCGTCAGCACCACCATCATGATTGTTTGTGTGTGTGTGTGTGTGTGTGTGTGTGTGTGTGTGTGTGTGTGTGTGTGTGTGTGTGTCCTCCTCTCTTCTCCGAGGGAAATTTTCTGACTTTTACTTCAATCGTTTATTAGCTGGAAGAGATTAACATGGTCATGAGGGGTGTTATTTACATGGCAGCTGGGAGTTCATTGTTTTCATGGGAGCCAGCGTGTCTGCCAAAATTTGTATTTCCCCTCAATTGGAGCACTGTGTGTGAGAAAGAGAGAGAGAGGGCTCAAAAGCATCATCTCAGTCTTAGTGGCTTTGTGTTTGTTTTTTTTACATTTGCGTCGCTACATTGCCTTTTTGGTAAAGGTTAGCTAAATAAAAATGTGATGCCAAAAGTAGTTTTGCCCATCTGATATTACAAAGAATCGAATGATTTGAGAAACTCAGCTGTTGTTTTTTGTATCTCTCGGGGTGTTTCATATTTTCAGACAGTTTGACACATTTCAATTGATGTTTATTTATTCTCCCGTTCTCATATTGCCTCCTGCGATTTAAATTTTATGATCATTGGCAGAAATTAGAGCAAGCGGTCAGTTTTTTTAGATGTACGTTTCTACACCGCTCACTCAACTGTTTCTGATATTTTCGGCTTCATATCTTCTTCGGTTTCATATTTTAAGACTTGGTGTAATTCATCATCGTGAGCTGAAACAATGAACTGATAAATAAATCCGATCGACAGGAAATTAATTGGCAACTATTTTGATAATCATTCAAGTTTCTGTCGAAATTGCTTTATTCAGCTTCTAAAACGTGAGAGTTTTTTGCTTTTATCTGTTTTATATCATAGTTAATTCAATATATTATGGATTCGGATTGTTGGGCGAACAAAATAAACAATTTAAAGAGGTCACTTCTTTTATGTTATAGATTAAGTGATTCATAGAGAAAATAATCAACACTTATTTGATGATGAAAACAATCGTTTGTTGCAGACCGAGTATTCTCTTGGGAGCTGAAACAAATAGTCGATTGATTAGGCTACGGGCAACTATTATTTATATCTATTAATCATTTTAAAGTCGTTTTTTTTAATGAACGTTCAACATCTCAGATTTGAGGATTTGCTGCTTATTTTGTCATATATGATAGTAAATTGAATATCTTTAGGTTTTGAACTGATAAGGGCTTCAACTAACTGTTATTTTTATTATCAATTAATCTGTTGATTATTTTCCTGATTCATTTATTAGTTGTTTGGTCTATAAAATGTCCAAAAATGGTGAAAAATGGTTGAAAGCTCAAGGTGACGTCATCAGAAGTCGTCTTTTATCCCGATCAACAGTCCACAACCCAAAGAAATTCAGTTTACTGTCACAAAGACTAAAGAAACAGAAAATATTCACATTTTAAGAAGCTTGAATCTGAGAATTTGGACACTTTTTCCTAAAAAAATGACTCTAATCGATAATCAAAGTAGTCAGCGATTAATTTTCTGTCGATCGACCAACCGATTAATTGACTAATTGTTGCAGCTCTAGAACTGTTAGTCATAACATGCATTTTAAAGACAAGTAGATTGATTGATTATGAAACTAATCACAATAATAATTGTAACCTCTTTAATTTTCTGCTTATTTGTTTGAATTCTCTGTTTGTTTTTTCCACGTTGAAGCTTTTGAATTTGTTGTTCTCATTAATTTCATATGTAGAGTCAGTGTCCTCCTTTTGGCCCATTATCATCCTGGTTTTTAATGTTGTCCTTATCACATTCCTGATTTTTTTTTTGTGTGTGTGTGTGTGTGTGTGTGTGTGTGTGTGTGTGGAGTCGGGCTGAGGGAGGGAGGTGTTGATGATTGGAGGGACTCCGTGGCTGCTCACTATGGGTGTGGTGGAGTCTGGAGTTTAAGGGCATTACTGCCACAGAATGGCCGGGCAGAGTGCCAGGCAGAGGAGGTGTGTGCGTGTGTGTATTTGTGTGTATGTGTGTGTGTGTGTGTGAGAGAGCCTGTGTGAGAGTGCTCATCTCAATCCGGTCCCCTCTAATCCTCCCACTCAGTCCCAGCTCACGAGCCGCTCAGTGCCGGGGCCAAATGCCCACATTCTTCAGTCCTCCCCTGGACATAAAGTGCCTTTCTGTCGCCTCTCGTCCCCCCTCGTTCCCTTCTGCACTCCATCTCCATAGCCTCTTCATTTACTATGCCTATCACCCCCATCACACCAGTGCGGTGTCATTCGCTTGTCCCGTTTGCCGTCATTGTTCTTGACAGAGAGAGGTAGCCCAGCAATGTGCCCCTCTTCTGGACAAACCTTTTGAGATCTGCCGGTTGGGCAGCTAATCACTCCCATTCCACAGGGAGCTTCCCGACACCAGTCCCGCTTTGTGTTTGTCCAGGCCAAGTGCTCAGTCTCTCCCCTTGAGAATAAAGTCCACACACTCAAAATAGAAATTCAGAGGTTTTGCACAAGGTTGAATCAGAAACCAATGAATAATGCCCCCTTGGGTTAATCTTACCACTGGCTTTGCTTATGTTTATTTCATAAGCAATCTCAGCTTGCAAGGTGTCTCAGCTGCTATTTATTTATTAGTATAGGCGAGTAAGTCATGTATGGTAAACCTACTTAAATTCAGGTTATTCATCTCTTTATTTTTAGAATAAAGTATTTCTTCCTCTTTTTAGTCTGACTCATTTGTAATATTTATTCTTAGAAAAGCATGATCATATCTGATGCAAGTTATACAACAGAAAAAGCATAAAGTTTATATATATATATATATGCGTGAGAACAAGCAATCCAGATACTATTTTTTAGAACTGAAACTATTAATCAGTAATAGTAATTTAGTAAAATCAAATATAAATGCCAAACATTCACCTGTTCTAGCTTATACATTGTGAGAATATGCTGCTTTTCTGTATCTTACATGTTACTAAACTGTTTTGTGCTTTTGTAAATTGTAATTGTTCACTATTTTCTGACAGTTTATAGACCAAACAGTAATTGACAATTAAAATATTTGCTATTTGGAGTCCCTAGTTGTTTTATTATAGACATCATGTAGAGTAAACTTCAAGTCACCCCTCGTTGTATGTCTTTTTCTTCTCTTCTGTTTTAGGCCGACACATTTAATTTAGTATGCATCGTATACAACACAGTGATGCATAATGCAGGTTACATGTAAACGTTTCTATCGTGAGAAAGCAAGGGATCAGCATGTACTTAAATGTCCAAAAGACGCAATCTCAAGGCATTTATTTGTCCTTGATGTGCTCACCACAATATGCAAAAAGTGTAGATAACAGCAGACATGTTTCGATTCGTCATCATCATCTCTTTCTTGATCTGAAAAGTCTTTTTCCTCTCACCCTGCCTCCGTAGTTCACATGTTACAGTTGTTTTTTTTGTCTCGTCTATATTCTCCCAAGTCTACAGACCTATTATATACAATATTTGACTCTTTGATTTGTCTTTTCAGTGCACAGTGCAGGTGAAGCTGGAGTTGGGCCACAGAGCCCAGCTAAGGAAGAAAGTGACATCAGAAGGCTTCACACACGACTGGATGGTGTTTGTCCGAGGGCCAGAGACTGGCGACATCCAGCACTTTGTAGAGAAGGTTGTCTTCCGCCTGCATGAGAGCTTCCCGAAACCCAAGAGAGGTATGATGACAGAGATAACGATATTCAAACATGCACACAAACACACATTATCTCTGTCTGCAAGGCAAAGCAAGTTATTTTTATATACACATTTCATAAAAGACTAAGACATACAGAACAAGAGATTTAAAATGCGTAAGGATGTAAACTAATTGCACAAAGATTAGTAACATGAAAACTGAAATAATTAGAGTTCAGGATTTAAAAAAGGCAGGTGAGATAATTGTTTAAGTGCTTAAGATTCAGTTTTCGGTGCACAGTTCTCTGGACTTTACATTTCTATGTGATGCTTTTGGTTTATCAGAAACTGATTAAGCTCTAGCAGGGGGGCAATGACATTCTCAATTTTTAAAATGAAGTTATTCATAACATAATTCAAAGAGGTCAGAGTGAGGCTAAGCTATGGTGCAGCTGAATAATCCATATGTCATTTTTTTATTTTACATTCCTGACAGTCTTATAAGTTGATCCTCTAAGCTCTAACAGTCCATCTTATTAATGCCCCAACACATCTACAAAGTCAAAACTCTTTAAATGTATTTGACTGTAGGTGGATAAAACGAAGTCCGTGCGATACGGACAACATTAAAAGCGCCCTGTGGAGTTTTCCCAGTTAGTTTACATTAAGAGTTACTCACCAAGACGCATTTGTGTGTATCCTTGATGTCTATCAAAAGTGTTGAGTGCATTTCCTGCCTTGAAAACACATTTGCAAAGCCATTTTTTCAAAGCCAAGTATTTTAAATCCTGCGTTGCTTAAATCCATGTATACTAGACTGTGGTCTTCTTCTTCTTGTTCTTCTCTGCGTTTCTTGGCACATTACAGCCACCAGTAGGTCAGTGGAATAGTGTGAAACCGTTGGCAAGAACATGTATTGCATCATGCGCGTGCACCAGACAAACAAAACGGGGACCCGCTCATAAAAAAAAAAAACTGCTTCATAGTGCTACTAGAGGTCAGAAACCCCACAGGGGAACCTTTTTAATATCCTGACAATCCTGACAAATCGTTTTACTGTCAGTAAACTGTATTCCAATCTTCTATTATATGAAAAAATGTTCATTAAACAACCGATATCATGTTCATCACTGTCATGGTATTACAGTATAAAGTTTGACGAGACTGTAATTTACAAATAATGTTACTTAATTTGTTTCCGAGGGTGTTTGTTTGATATTCGTGTCACTCTCAACAGTTTACTGTATTTCCGTCTGTGTTTGTCTGCAGTATGCAAGGAGCCTCCGTACAAAGTGGAGGAGTCGGGCTACGCAGGCTTCCTCATGCCTATTGAGGTTTACTTCAAGAACAAGGTGAGAAAAATGGACACAAATAGTTTGCTTGTATACTGCTGATGGCGTAGGAATGTACAAATCAGACATTTGGGCAGTGAATAAAAATACTAGAAAGAAAGACTAGTGCAAGTTAGAATGAGATGTGGGACAAACGTAATTATTTTAACTTCAGTACGGTTTGAGTGTTGTAAACTGATTTATTTTAAATGCAGTGGATGCTATAATATTGATTTATATTGAAATTAACGTATGGACCGCCTTTACGTGCACACAAGAATCCAGGTTATTTGGAGAAATCACGTTTTTCCGGCAGAAATCTACCCGTGTTAACCAGGTTAAGTCTTTAACTTGATGAAGGAAACTGGTTTTCCTTTTACGTGACGTTTCAGAAATAAGGTTACAGCCCGAAAGCCGGGAATAATCCGATTACTTAAGTGCATGTAACCTCAGTGACAGTTCAGAACCTTTTTATAGACTGTTTTGTGAATGGCTTTACTGACACACGCCCCGATCGGTCCAGATAATTCAATGAATGTTAGTTAAACATTGTTTTGACATGGCGACATTCATAAAAGTGAAAGAATTAAAATGAGCGGACACTATTATACCAGGACTTCTTCGTCTCTATATCAGTCATTGGAATGAACAATGAAAGAAAGATGTATATACGTGCACATTAGTTTATCATCGTCTCCTGAAAGTCTTCATAATATTAGACTTCTGGACTGCATCCAAGAAATGTACTTCCTCTGTTTATGTGCAATTAACATATACACAATCAACAAATCTGTCAAAAAGATGAAGAAAATACCGAGAGGGAAACACAGGGAGTGTAAACATCAGCAACCATTCATCCATCTCTACATTTACAAAAGGACGTTTTTGTTTATAAAATCTCTCAAGAGTGTCTTAATGCCTTTTCCTCAACTTTAATCGTCCGTGTCTCTACTTCTCCCAGGAATGTGACTTGTTCCTTATCAGTGTGCAGGCCCCGACTATGTCTGTGTGTTTTATGGACTTCCAGGGTGATCGTTTGTTCATTCGGCTTTTATCTATTGTTGTGAAATATGTAGGTATTGAGAGGCGAGTGTATCTAGGGCAGTAATGCAGAAAGACAAACACAAATGAGCTTGTGTTGCACAGAAAGGTTAAAATGACACGATGACTAAAAAAAAAAACTTTTATCTTTTATTCTATGGTCTTTTATTTAGGAAGAGCCAAAAAAGGTGTGTTTCAACTACGACCTGTTCCTTAACTTGGAGGGAAACCCCCCTGTCAACCACCTGCGCTGTGAGAAGCTCACCTTCAACAACCCCACCAAAGAATTCAGGAGAAAGCTGATCAAAGCTGGAGGGGTGAGTCTGCCACACACACACACACACACACACACACACACACACACACACACACACACACACTGGCTGGTTGCCAGGTTGAGTGGACTGATGACTGAATGACTGACTAAAATCAATAGCAGTGCCACAATGAACAATAGTACTGTAGTAGCAGTCACTACATAATGCATTTTACCATAAATTCTCACGTAAAAGCCTGTCTCTCTCGTCAGTTGAGTTAAATAAAGGCCTCGACAAATAACTGAATATAAGAAGACCGTCCTTTTCCAACACCTGTTTTTGGGGGAAAAAAAAGACTTTTTGAAGATATAACAGACTTTCACACTCGTCCTGTTAGGATATTTTCCCTGAGATAATATTAACCCAAGGAGAAAAGAGTCCTCATCCTTGAAGCTTTTTTCTCATAAAAAAAAAGAAATATTTCCATTAAAGCAGAACGCAAATCAGTCACTTTCGGTCTTTTTTAGCACCTCGTCACCTGCGACTGCAGCAATTCTTGGCTGCTTGACAGATGATTTAGTCCACGGTTTGTTTCTGCCGTTAAGATGTTGGAAGACAATTTGGACTCATTTGTTAATTAGTCAGTTATTAAATCAACAGAAAAATAATTGACAACTATTTTGGTAATCATTCTCTGATTTCAGCTTCTTAAATGTGAATATTTTCTGGTTTCTTGAGTCTTAACTGATAGTAAACTGAATATCTTTGGGTTATGGGCTGTTGGTCAGGGCAAGATGAGACATTTAAGGTTGCACTGTGGGAAACAGTTATCGACATTTTACAGACCAAACAACTAATTGATTAATTGAGAAAATAATTGACAGATTAATTCATACTCAAAATAATCATTAGTTGCAAACCTAGAGCTGACCAGCTCTAACACAATCACTATAAACAAACTTAAAGACACTCACTAGCTTAGCAACATTAAGGCTACAAACAACCCATAATGCAACACTCATAGTAAGATCCGGCGTACACTGATACACTCTCAATTCAAAAAGAATATCTGATGTTGTGACATTTAACTGTCAAATACGATGAAGACGACTCCACAGAATTTCTAGAATAAAATATCATTTATATTCGGACCTATACAGGTTTTTGAGAATTTACACTGCATTGTGACGTACGGTGGCTTTAAACATCAACACAGACGCTCTTCTAACTGTTGTCTCTCTGATTTAGGTGTTGGTGGTTCCAGAGGGGGCTGAAGCTGTGTCGAGGCCCAGTCCAGACTACCCGATGCTCCCCACTATCCCGCTCTCTGCCTTCTCAGACCCCAAGAAGACAAAGACCTCTCACGTGTCAAAGGTTGGTTAAGAGACAACCTATCCCGAAAAGTCTCACAACTTCATTGATCATTCCAGTCAATTTATTGATATTTTGTGAAAAAAAAGGTATAGCCAACTTGCAAAGTAAGCATTGTGTGCCCTCAACAAAAACATCAAATCAGCCTTCAGAACAGGCTGACTCAGGCCTCTCTAATCACTACCAACTGTGCTTGAGCATCTGTATGCATGTATGCAGTGTTACACACCAGCCAGCTTATCTGCCAGGAGAAGGGACATATCAGAAGAAATCAGGAAGTTGATCCGTTTGCCTTTTTCCAGTGTTGCCACAGTTATTGTATCAACCCTTCACAGACCAGTATAGTTCTTCCTGCCTGACTGAAAAGAAATGACTTTTCACTTTTTTTGCCTTTTGCCGAGGTTTGATCGTCTGTACCGCGACCTGTGTCGCTGTGTGTTACCATAGTTACTATACAAAGTCTTACCTCTTTCTAGACAAACTGATTTTGAGTCAAGAACCATGTCTGCAAATTATCTTTAACTAATATTCCTCCTCATGATGTAGAAATGTTTTTTAGATCCACATTAATTACATGGCGTGAGCAGGTGTGTGTTCGGCACCAGCTTGAGGCAGAAAGAGGACTTGGTGTCATCAGAACTGCTCGCTGGACAGTCAAACAGCTTTGGGAACAATCTTCGCCCACACTTTTCTGACGTCAGATTAGAGGGTGCCCACTGTGTCTGTCGGTTTCTGCAACTTTGTGAAACCAACCATCCGAAATTCATACCCAGTTCACACCCGCGTCTTTTCTCACCTCATTGTGTGGAGGTGAGAAAAGAGCCTGGGGTGTCAATTTCTCTCTCAAACTCCGTTTTCCATTCTTTATAAAACTATTTCTGAATATCTTTGTGGTTTTTACTGTTGTTTGGACAAAAAATACATTTGAATATGTCACCTTTGACTCTAAGAAGGTATTATAAGCATTTCTTAAACTATTTACTGACATTATATAGACAAAGCAATTAATCAAGAAAATAATCAGCATATTAACCAATAACAAAAGCAATGGTTAGTTGAAGCTCTAGACTAATTGTTTCCTACAGAGAAATTAGCATTTTTTTTTGTTTTGGCTGAAGTTATCCTGATAAAAAATGCAGTGTTTGACACTTGATTGTCAGGAAGTACTGTGACAACAGTGCAGAGTAGACTGGCAAGGCTAATGTCTGTGAGCAGTTGAGCTTGTGCCCACGTTAGCGTCCTTAAGCTGCGCGCTTTGCTAAGAGTGGCGATGACAGTGCTGCTGTTCATCCAGATGTTTATTTGTCTCCAGGAGCCAAGTAAAGAAGGAAGTGGTGGCAGCAGCAAAGGACCCAAACCGCACAAAGTGACCAAGGAGCACCGGGAACGTCCCCGAAAAGACTCTGAGAGCAAAGCCACGTCGAAAGGGGACAATGACAGAGATGGAAGCAGCAAGAGTGGCCGCGACCCTTCTTCTTCCTCATCATCGTCTTCAAAAAAGCCGTCAGAGATCAAAGTGAAAGATGAAGTAAAGGTCCTACCCAAGGCGGCCTTCAAGGAGCCTAAACTCACACTGAAGGAGTCAAAGATGGAGGGCATGTCCCCTAAAGGAGGGGGGGCTGGGAGTGGAGGGGGTGGTGGGGGAGGAGGAGGAGGAGGGCCCACAGAGTCCAAAGCCCCCGGGAAACGGCCATCCACGGTGGAGTCTCCCAAACCTAGCGCTAAGAAGCAGAAGAAAGGCAGCTCTGAGGGGCCGAAGGGGCCGTCCAGCGGGGCCTTCACAGGAACATCTCCCCGCGTCTCCTCGTCATCTGCAGCCAGCCAACCGTACGCGGAGAAGAAACCTTCCAAGGAAAAGGGTCGCTGGGCCAAAGGCAAAAACGACACACAGGAGCTGAAGGAGCCCAAGAAACTTCCAGAGTCCGAAGAGTCGAATTCAGAGGATGAAGCATCTTCGAAGTCAGAGGTAACAGGAGTTTAAGTTTTTTTTTTCTTTCTTGGAAATGAAAGAGATGATTGTTTGAAAGGATTTTCTAATGTCATGCTGTTCATCTTATGATCCCCATATTTCGTTGCGCACTTGCTAATTTATATTTTTATCGATTTATTGCACAACTGCATTTACAAAAAAATGTGAAAGTTTGACCTTATTTTATTCCAGATCTTGGATCTTGAATTCAATCAGCCCACATCTCTTTGTCTTGTCCCACTAACTTTCTTACTTATCATTTCTTACATATTTCTGTCCCCTTCTCCTCCTACAGCAGTCGGCCCCCTCCAGTCCTTCCAACTCCAGTTCCAGCTCTGACTCCAGTTCAGATTCGGACTTTGAGCCAGGACAGAAACAAGGGCAAGGTACAGTCAATACAGCTGGTTTCACTGGAGAGGAAGTAAAGATCAGGGAGTGAAGATCTAATGTGAAATATTTGAGTCTGTTAAAGGCTTTTGGAATATGAGGTTATAGTTTAGTTCACATTGTTTTTGTTGTTGTGGCAATGAAACACAAAAAATGACATTTAAAAATACTAAAACACTATTATTAAAATATTATAATAATAAGATTAAAAACATTAAAATGAACATGTTGAACATAAGGGAAAAACAAATTCAAATACAGACACAATAGACAGAAATAAAAAAGGATTGTGTTGGTGAGTTTAAAAAGCTAAGGAAGTTAGCTCTGTGGCCACTGAGTCTGGATCTGATCTCATGGTCTTCTCAAATAATCTTGCTTTTGTTTTGACATGCTTGCATTGTTGATTTCTGGTTGACATTGTGGGTGTATATGATGTGCTGTTGTGTGTAGCTTTGTATTTTGTATAATGTGTTCTGTGAGTTTTTTTGCTTTGTACTGTTTATTGCTGTGCTGTTGTATGTTTTGATTGTGGGGGACTACAGATGTAAATTAGCTTTGAGCTAACTCTGGTGCAGTGCATCATTTATGTTAAAAACTGCACACTGCCCCGATAAATAAACACAATACAAAATAGGCTTATAAAGACCTCTCACAAAAAAAAGGTGCACAGTAGCACAACATACAGAACAGAAGAGAGGAAAAAAGACTGATAATTCTATGTACCAAAAATAACATACAGATGACAAACATAGATGGCTACAACTATCAGAAAAGATACAAGGAGACCAAAAGCCACAATATACAAAATACTAGTATCTGTGCTCTTTTGAAATCTTGGAAGATGCAAATGATTTACATGTCAGGTCATTAATATTATGGTTTTGTGTCTGTCCGTCTCTCTCAGGCCCCTTGCGATCTATGGTGGAGGAGATCCAATCAGAAGAGTCAGATGATGATGACAGCAGCTCGGAGGAGGAGACCCCCATCAAGACCAACCCCCCCAACCGCGACTCTCGGTCAGTCTCTATAAAGCGCACTTCAACACTGCTGAGTTATCTCGGTCTGTCGTGAGATGAGAGTTTAAAATCATCAGAGAAACGTGGTGAAATCTCGATCAACAATGGCGGTGCTCGATCGCACTGTGAGACGAGTTTATCAGTGGAAATCATCGGCAAGCTGCTAAAACACATTAACCTCATCTGTGTTTTATGTAGCCCTCTTTATCTGACTGCAAAAGGATTCACACACTCTCATCTCTTCCTCTTCTGAGGTTTTGTGATGCATCGAAGTGCCAGCACTGCAGCCAAAGCTTTCATTATCGCTTTGCTAGATGAGAAAGTGGCGCAGATGTACGGCACGAGTTAATGACACGTCTCTGCATATATGTATGTTGTTTTTATTTTAATAAATATTCCAGTTGTAGCACTACAGTTCAACAGGTGACACAGATTGCGACCAAGATTTTATTAAAACCATCTTGCACAGTGTAACATGCAGTGAGCTTGTAAGATGTTTGCAATCAAACAGGTGCCTTATAGGACAATGCTGGTGATTTTCTATATTATTCATATTCTCAACCTGTTGACTTTGCACTAAAGTTATTTACACTGTAGTACAAAGTTCAGAGGTTGTTAAATGTAGCGCAACAAGCTAGCAAAGCTCTGTAAAGGTAACCACATTCCTAAGCGGTAGCTTTCTAAACAAACTACCGTGACCATAATCTTCCTGGCGAAGGAACATGTCAGCCAGTGCAGCGGTCTGACTCACTGACATGTTTTTAATAGTTTTTGGACAATAACGGATGTCTACAGCACAGAGGAATAATATATATCAGGCTTTGGATACACAAACAATACTTGTAAGTAGGATGAGTTCATTGTTGGTTTGGCTCTGCACATGAGATTTGTAAGAAAAATATAGAAAACCACCAGATGTATCCTTTAAACTTTCTCTCCCTACCTCACCAGTTTTCTCTCCTCAGTGTTGTTTACGTAGGTTTTCTAATTTTAGGCTGCGGTGTCTCCTCCACTAAACGATGAAATGAAATGAAGCCCATAACCAAAAAGGGCTGATGTTGATTTGTTTTGCTGAGTGGTGAACCCCATACTGGCAGCTAATAAAATTTACAATCTTAAGATGCACACACACACACACACACACACACTTGCAAGTACAACAGCAAGCAGTATGACAATGTGTTCTTTCTGTCCATCTATGTGTGACTGACCTCTGGCCTCTGCCTGTCCCCCCCCCCCCGTCAGACTCAGCCTGGACAGCGAGAGTGACAGCAGTGACGGCTCGCACCGCCCCAGTCGAGACCCCGCCCCGCCCCCGCAGAAACATAGCTCCTCCAATAACAAAGTGAGTCAGACAGACCTCCGACGGCTGCTAACACATTGACATATTGAGGTCGGAGCAGTTTGACCAGAAAATAAACATGGAAACCACCAGAGCAGTCGGTGATAATGACAATATGTTTACATAAATTCTTTAATTTTCAGTTGCCAACATTAATTGTAATTTCCTGATGTGCTTTGTGTGTTTGAGAAAGCAATGTATGAGTTATACTATCAAAACATTATTGAACAGCACTCTAAGGTGTTAGTTTAGACATTTTAAATATCAGTACATACTGTATTTTTAATGCTGTGGTGCTACCAAACACAGAATAGCCTGAAGCCATTCAGCCACAGTGTTTAAGGATTGCACCATTTCAGCTGTATTAACTGTCATCGGTGTCCCAGATAGTCTCATGGTCTCACATCGCTGCCTCTCTCTCTCTTCTTCGTATCTTTTCTCTCTGTAATTTCTCTCCTTTTTTCTTTTTTTTTTGTTTCTTTCTTGCTCTCTCTCTCTTTCTCTGATCTTGTCTTTCCTCTGTCCGAGCGTAGGTGTCAGGCAGAAAGAGTCCAGACTCCTCGTTTCGCTCAGAGAAGGTGTTGAAGAAGGGATACGACAAGGTAGGAAGGGTAAATCAAACTTTTTATGCTTCAACTCTCACACACACATGCAGTGTTTCACCAATGTTCAATGAGTGCATTAATGAATTCAAGATGGAATACGGCCAGTGAATCGATCCAGATGTTTAGACAGACCTATGAACCCCCTGAAAAGAAATCTCCTTCCTCTTTGTAACTAGAAGATTAAAGTAGTGTTAAAGGGAAACTCTGGTGGAGTGATCTTATCACTCCTTCACTTTGAAACATCTGCTGAGTTTCATGGAGATGGATTTTGTTTATATGTAAGTCCACATTAAAAGGCTTTGTGTTGGTGATTTAGCCTGCATTTCCTGGTTCATTTTTAACCATATCTGGACCAGCTGCAAGAGAACAAATCACAGACGTCTGAAATCATGTGAACCAAGCTCCACATTATTATCGATTAGGGAAACAAAATCGGTCTTGCATCTTTAAAAATAGCAAGAAATGTAAAAAGGCTACCAAGTGCAAATAACTATAACATAAAGATGTTTTTATAACATCCGAATATTTCCAGTACAGCTAGAACGGCACCATAATTATGTTGTTCGGGTGTCAGTCAACTTTATGTATAAAGACTAAAATATCAGCTTTGTCTCAGAGGGCTTTAAAATCTCTAAAATCTACGTCCTCTGTCCTTAAATCTTCATCTTGATCATTTCTAGATTCACTATTTTGTGCCGATGTTCTACAAACATACAGAGAGAAAATTCAAGTCATGGAAGACAACAAATATTACTGGTTTCTCTACTGACTCATGACTCTCTCCTCTCCTTTTGTCTTTCATCTCATTCTCCTCTGTAACCTCCTCCGAACTCTTCAGGCGTACACAGAAGAGTTGGTCGACCTTCATCGCAGACTGATGGCTTTGAGGGAGCGTAACGTCCTGCAGCAGGTGTGTGTTTCTGTGTCTCTGTTTTCTGCTCGATACTACTAACTGTTGCACTATTTCATCAGAGGTATCTGAATATAAAACTAAACTACAAAGCGTACGGGGGGAAAAAAACAGTAATTTGCCTTTTAAACTTTGTTAAAAAATGAGCAAACCAAACAAAAAAAAGTATAAAAACATCATGGTGGTCATGTTTTAAAGATGATAGTTCATCTCTCCTCTCAGATGGAAATCTTTCACCTCCCATGAATGTGCAGTGTTGTGGATGTGTTGCATTGAGCGTGTAATTTACATACTCTGCTCCGACTGGATGGTTATTTTCTGATGGAGCTGCTACACACGAGGAAGTAGTTAATTTTCTGTTGCACTGTTTGTTTCCTGAGTACAGAATAGCTTTGTTTTTTTGGGTTTTTTTGTACCTCGCAGTATGTGATGTTGAAGCTTTTAATACAACAAAGACACACAAGTTGATGAGACTGATAGTGAGTGAGCGAGTTCTTTCACGTAGTGGAGCGGAAGAGTGAACATTTCTGTGCTTCAGTTTCTGCAGGAATCAAATCGAGTGCAATTGGCTCCTGGCTGATTTTTTTTTTTTTTTTTGCTCACATTTGCATCAGAGGACATTTGCTTCCACTTTCCCCCTGAAGAGTCTGTGGCTCAGTGGGTGGCACTGGGCTGCAAAGCCAGGTCCCATTCACAGTGAATAGCAGCCTATCGATGTCTCAGTTTTTTAAGTCCTTACATGTGAACGGCTCGTTAGACTTTTAAATGTTGACGAGTCTCTGTTGGAAGTTTTCAATACTTCCTTTTATTGAGTAAGTTCTAACATTTAATATGATCTGCTGGTTTGGTCTGAAAACAAAACCCCACTGGGGAAAAAGTGAGTGTTTGCCGTAAAGTCATAAACTTAATTTATGTAGCACCTTTCCAAATAGCGTTATAAAGGGAAAAGCTAAATTTAAAACAATTTAGCAGCACAATTAAATGAAATCCAGCTATTAAAGGTTTAATTAGAGAATACCTGAAATAAAATAAAATGAGGTAAAACCAGTAAAAATAACAAAACGCATAAAACATTATAGAACTAAAAACAAAAAACTTTGAGTTAAGATTAATAACCGTTTTTTTTTTTTTTTTTTTAAAGGTAAGTTTTAAGAAGTGATTTAAAAGATGTCACAGATGTAAATTTAAATTATCTTTGCCACTTTTATCAAGTCAGAGCTGCACTTTAACATACATATGAGGTTTTTTTATTCAAACAACAAAATTTAATTTGGCCTTCTACAAGCTGTGGAGGCATCACGGTGGTTCGCTGGTTGTTTCCTCTCGCTGGTAACAATGACAACATTGACACTGGTGTTACTCTCTGTACTGTTTTTGTATTTATTGTTTTAATTAATTGCGTTTTTAAAAAAAATTTTTAATCACTGACTGCTGTCTAGAAGTCAAATTGCTCTTTGGGGGAATTAAAACTTGATTTTCTCTCTCGTCTCTCTTCTCGTATATCAGATTGTCAACCTGATCGAGGAGACGGGCCACTTCAACGTGACCAACACCACCTTTGACTTTGACCTCTTTTCACTGGACGAGTCCACCGTCCGCAAACTACAGAGCTACCTTGAAGCAACGGCCACGTGACAGGAAGTGGAATTTTTTGTGGTCGGCGACGACGGCGGCGGCGGAGGTGGACTCGCTGCGATCTCCTCAAGGAGGGGACAAGCAGCCACGTCTGTCGCAGCTGTTTCACAGGCCTGACTGAATCATCGAACAACTACCGTACACACACAAACAAACACATGAAGCACACATGAAGACACACCACCTTCACGTGACGCTGAGGAGGAGGAGGAAGGAGGAGGAGGAGGAGGAAGAGGAAGAGGAGGAGGAGGAGGTGTGAGAGGGAGTGTCGGAGCTGGTGGCAGGAGGGTGGGAGAGGAGCACCGGAGTGGCTGAACTCCGTCTACAGTCAGGATTTTCACTACACATCTCTTTTTTTTTTTTTTTTTTTTTTTTTTTTGAGTGTCAAGCCTCTGTGCAGAGCTGTGGAATGCACCCCACTTCCCCTCCTTCGCCCTCCTGCACTCATGTTGCTCCCTCCTTTTGCAAACCCAATACTTCCCCTCCTCCTCCTCCGCCTCCTCCTCCTCCTCCTCCTCCTCCTCCTCCTCCTCCTCTTCATTCACACGCACACTCCTTACTCGGCAGAACACTCCAGTTCCCTTCCCCCTGCTGTCAGCTGGAGCTCATTTCTCTCCCAACATATTCTTGAGTTGTGTGTGTGTGTGTGTTTCTGTGCACGTGCGTGTGCGTGTGTGTGCGTGTGTGTGAGCGAGCACTGCTGAGGTTTAAGAGGAGATGTTGTCTTTGTGGTTACTGACTTCTCTTTGTTCGTGAAGCTCGAGCACAAACAACAGCCGGTTTCCCTCCTTCCCCCTGTGCACACACACACACACACACACACACACACACAACACACACTCACCAAACAAATACAGATTCATGCACATGTTTGTCTCCCAGGTCCTTACACTTAACACTGTACATGAAGACACTGAGAAGTGTGCTGTATGTGTGTGCGTGTGTGTCTGTTTTTGGATGAGGTTTCTCTGTTGTCTGAACATCTGAACATATGTTCTGTTGAGTTTCCCCTCTACTTCCTCGCACTGAAAGCTGAGCCTTGACCTCCTACCAACAGCCCCCCCCTCCACCCCCCCCTCCACCCCCACCACCCCACCTCCACCTCTTCCCACTGAAGCCCCCTCACTCCATCCCTCCTCTTCACCCTCCTCCTCCTCCTCTTATTCCCATATCGGCGTGCATGAAAGGGCTCGACTGCTCGCGGCCAGAGCAGTGGAGGATCACTCCTGAATTGCCTTCTAGTGGTGGGTAGGGTGGGGGGGTTTAAAAAAAAAAAAAAAAAGAAAAAAAAAAAAAAAGCCGTGAAAAAGTAGCCATACTTATCTCCCAGAATCCAAAAATAAGAAGAAGAAAAAAAAAAAAATAGGGGCCACGCTTTTTTACATTTTATTTTTCTACAAGTGCATTTTGTGTATTTATTCCCAGATTGCGGTTAAGATAACCTGTGAGCTATGAATGTATATCGCTTTTACTTTTCTACGGCTAGCAACAGCCCCACTCTAGTGCCTTTCTGCAACTTGCAGTGCGAGGGGGGGGTGTGCGCTCTGTTAGCCATGGTCACACAGATTGAAGGACCCCCCCAAACCCCCCTCCCAACCCAACCCCTGCTCGGGGAAACAAGTGTTAATTGGGGAAGCCTGAATATCCAGTATTGTCTTAATGGCTTCCATCCCTGCAGTGCTACTCCTTTTCCAGTGTCTTTGTAGGCTGTTGTCCTTTTATCGGTGATGTTTCTGTTAATTGAGCTCTCTGGAAATTTTAAGACAACTTTTTTTTTTTTTTTTTTTTTTTTCTTTTCATCGACGGTGATCATGTTTTCATGTTCTTGCTTTCTGAGATTAGGTTCAGTGTTTTTTAAAAAGAGGGAGCGTCAGGTGACTGTGTGGTAGATACTCCCGTTAATTAGCTGTAGTAACAGTCGCTCTCAGCTGTGTTGTGTGTTTTTAATGAGACGGCGCTCTCAGTTGTTGTTGAATAGGGTCCAGGTTCCCTCTTCAAAAGGTTTGAAGTATCAGAACTAATGGTGGAGCATTTGATACCAAGTTACCAGGCACTTGAACAGCGTCGGCGAAGGACGTGTAGGCAGAAAAATAAGCTAAACAAAGCGCTCTGTGTGTTTTCTTTCCCTAAAAGTGAAATGTATTTCTTAGCGGCCTGCCTCATGAAGCGTAAATAGTGTTTGTTTGATAACTCTTGAGTTCAAATCAGGTTGTCCGGTCTCACAAAGATGGCTCTCTTTAACCAAGTTGTATCACTGTGCTGCTCCAGAGAGGGTTTAATTGAGATTAAATCAAAATCTGTACATGGCAAGAAAGCATTATCATCAGTAGAATCACTGAATCACTCTTTCCATGCCAACTATACAAGATATAGCCACAATCTGACTTTAAAACAGGGCTTTTAACATGTAGCAGGAAGACAACATTTAAGTATTTAGTGTCAGTTTTGTGTTCATAATCCATCAGTGCAGCTAAAAATAAAAAGTGGTGGGACTTAATGAACACAAAATGTTTCTACAGATCATGATGCTTAATTAAAAGAAATGCCAACTGTAGCATCATTATTATTATTATTATTATTATTATTATTATTATTATTAAGAAATAAATAACCACACACAACATGAGTGTCCTGTGGTTGCATAAAATTAGGTGACGCGTCCGGATTTATGAAAATAGTAGACGTGAAGTTGAAGAAAGCATGAAACAAAGCCTTTATTTCCTTTTATTATTTCCTTTTATTTTCTATATCACAACACCTCTGACAGCATTATCACACTTATGTTACGGCCACACACCAAAAGAAATAAAGCTAGACCTTTCAGCTTCACTCGTAAGCAGAGTATCATGGTTAGAGTTCGTCTTGCACACTAATTTAGAACCATTTAACCTAATCTGACAACTATTTCCTTAAATCGCGTTATCCAAAAAATGCTAAAAAAAAAACAACAACAACAGAGAAATACTTGTCATAATTTCATAGAGTCCGAGGTGACTGGGCTCTCTGGGTGATTCAGATGTCTCATTTTATCCGACCAGCTGTCCAAACCACCAAATTCTCATATTTGAGAATCTGGAGCCAGGGAATGTTTGGCATTTTTATTGACTGAAATTATCAATCAATCAACCAAATTTTCTTTTGATCGCTGAAAAAAAAAACACACATCTGCCAGTCAGTCAGAGGTTTGTCTCTGTGGTTATGGAATAACAAACAATAATCAAGCTTTCTGTTATTCAAGCCTTATTATGTGCATATTTACTCTTTGTGTCATTTTAATTGTTTATTCACCTTGAAACACAAGAGCACAAATGATGATAATCTACATTTTTCTCACTGTGGAATACCAAACATGTCAAATATGTTGATTACTCACACTTAACTACACCCAATTACCTTCAGTAGTTTGATCATAATTTGATTATTATTGTCTACTACTTGAATATTGCCTTTTATGCATATTGTCCTTTATATCTTGATCTATATCACTGAATTTTACTTTTGCTGCTGTGACCAAAGTGATCAACAGTTTTATCTTAAATTATTTACACAGCTTTTCGATCTGTCGGCATGTGATTAGCTTCTTGTTGCACCTCTTTGATGTGAACGACTTCCTGCCATGTTTTGGTGAACTGCGGTTTTGAGAGAGCCAGGAGGCATCTTTGTGAGACCGGTTTCTACCATCACCACTGTTTGGTTTAGTGAAGCCAGAACAGCTCAAAGAGAGGCCGACTGAGGTGAACTTGCTTTGTGAAACAGGCCCCTGGTGTGTTAGTTCCTGTGGCCCCTTTTAGGCTTCACACAAACACACACACACACACACACACACACACATGCACAGACACACCAGCCCACTGTGGTATAAACCTTCAATGATCAAGGATTTCCCTCCCTGCCTCCACCGCCTCCTCTTCTGTTTTTTTTTTGTTTTTTTCTCCTGCCGACAGTGTATTTATTCTGACGCTGCGATAGCTTTAATAACTCTTTTTTCTGTTTCCTGCCGGGCTCAGCGACATGTACACACTCCCTCTGCTCTTACTGTAAACTGAGCAAGGACTCTGAAAACGTGTCTCAAAAGAGGAAAAAAAAAAAAAAAAAAAAAAAAACCTGGATCCCCGCCGCCTTACAGTAACCCCCCCTCCCTCCTCTTTGTGCCCCCACTTCCTCCCCCCCCCCCCCGCCCCTGTCCGATCCTCATTTTCTCTAGGTGTGCCTCTGTCAACAGAACTTCAGGCAGTGATTACTGAGAATGAACTTTGCAACTGTGTGAATGAGGTTTGTGCATCTGCGAGTGTGTATGTCAGCGATAGGAGACGATTTAAGAGAAACAAAAAGAAAACAAAAACAAAAAACAACCTTCCTGTCCTCTCTTCTTCTCTGTGCATCGATGTAGGAACTTTTAAGTCCTAGTTCATGAACTCTGACCTTTGACCAGCCACTCATTCAACCCCTTGTGGTGGTGGAGTGGGGTCATGGGGGACGTCGACTCAAGAGAAGCCCCGCTGTCTACCCACAGTCAATGTTTTATTTATGGACCTCTGCACTTTTGGCTGTGATGACTAAAGTACTTAAGTAGTTACCTAAACTGTATTTTTAAGGATTTTATACAATATTTACATGCAATACAATATGAATTGATTTTTTTTTTTTTCTTTGCCAACCTTTTTTTTTGTTATTTAATTGTCTTTATTTGTATTTTTTGGCATGTTTTGTCACTATTATTCACAAACAAACATGCCTGTTGAATCTATTTTAGGCGTAAAATGTTGCTAAGGGGGACGTTCCCTGTATGTTTCTGTGTATCATGATTCTGATGACAGCTGAACACCAAGAAGCAGGTGTTGGAGATGTTTGCTGGATGACCTAAACTTTGTTATCACCCTCTGCTTCCAGTTGGAATAACTGGACCAGAACAAGGACACGGAGTCCACAATTTGGTTCAGGGAACTGAAAACTTTTGAGCTAAAAAAAAAAAAAAAAGTCTATTTTCTGTGTTATGTCCAGTTATGATTTGAGTGTTTATTTTCTGCTCAGATTATCATTTTATAGAAGTCTGTACTCTGTTGTTACACAGACAGTCATCATCACTCTATTTTTGTTGTTATGATCCCCTGAGCCTGAAGAAACACATCATAGGAAACAATGAGCAGGGCTGTAGGAGTGAGACTATATTATATATAATACGTGTATAATACAGCAAAGGTAGATTATCTACTGTGTGGATCTTTAGAGGACGAGGAAAAAGCAAAAATTATAGAGCAAATGGTTCCTTGCAAATATGTGGGGGGGTTGGGTTGGGGAGGGAGGGGTGGGGGGGCATGTGCGGACGGGGTCTTTCCTGTGTCAGTGGTCGTCATAATGTGTCTGTGACAAGGGGACAGGGTTGCCTGTATTTATAAAGGTTTGTTTTTTACTGGGGATGAAGGGTGGGGGGGGTGGGGGGGGTTGGGAGGAGGGGGTGTGTGGAAATGTGTCCCATATACAGTATGTGGTCAATGCTACAAACGACGGGCAGAACAAATGAACTGGATGGCAGAAGAACAACATGATTTGGTATTTTTAAAAATAAAAACTTGGCATTGCAATGCCACCATGTGGCCATATGATGCAAGTTGTTAACAAGGACAAAACATGTTATTTTAATGTTATTTTTTATTTGGAAATCATATTATTAATAAAGTCATTAAGTACTGTTTTCCTGGTGTCTGATCATTGACCGCTGGCTGACCCGGTCATGGCTGTGTGAGTGTGGAGGGTTCGTGTAAAGTTCATGTGAGGGTCAATGCAGTCTGTGGGGTTAAAAGGACAAGCAGTGGGCCGAGCAATAACACTCATGATGCATTGACCATCTATCGAGGAAATGTCACTATAGGGAGGGACGTTTATTGGCAAAGGCTGATCAATAAATTGTGTTCTGTGACTCGACTCTGCATTGAGAAAACGAATCTGTGAGGCCTCTGCTGCCATGAAACCTCCATCATTAATATACAAATTAGATGTTTGACACAACAAATTTTACAACATATTTTTGATAATTTAAGGACATGAATCTGTCTCTGAATGTAGAAGATCCTTGTAGGCAATGTTGCAAATTAATGATCAAGACTGCTGTATTGGATGTAGAGCTGCAACAATTAGTTGATCAGTCCAGCGGTTCTCAAACTGGAGTCCAGGAGGAATCATTTATTTTACTATAATTTCATCCATAAGTAACATAATGAGAGAATGTTTGACTTTGTTGGTCCTGGGCTTCATACACTTTCTGTTATAAAACAAAAAAATCTTATCAGATGGGGCTCTGTGGTCTAATTTGTGTCAGTTTAGGGTCCTTAACATGACAAAGTTTGAGATCCACTGGATTAGTCTATTGGGAAAAAAATTATCGCCAAATATTCTCATAACTGAATAATCGTTATAGTCATTTTTAGGCAGAAATGCCTCCTGTTTGCTGGTTCCAACTTGTCGTATGTCAATATTTTACACTTTTCTTTGTTATACACGATGGTGAACTTGATATTTTTGGGTTTTGGACTGATGGTCCGACTAAACAAGATAATTGAATATGTCACATCGGGCTTTACTTTCTTGCATTTCACAGACAAAATGATTAATCGATAATGAAAATAATCTTTAGTTGCATCCCTAATTGGATGTTTATGTGATAATGATCTTTATGTTGTGACAAAGGTCCACGATTTGTCAGGTATTCATACTGTTTTATGTATAAACTGTTTCTCGGTTGATTTTACACAAAATTTACTATTTAGTGAAAGATACTGTACATCAGTATTAAAGCTTAGAGATTAGTCAATTAACTAATTAGTTGACTGACAGAAGATTGATTGGTTGGTTGATAATTGGTTATAACTCACAAGACAAAAACTGTATTACATAATCAGCATTATGTATGTATGTTAACATTTGACCTCGACTTTTCTCACACTACAGTTAAGATTCATACACTGTGTATCATACAATTCAAAGAACGACAGAGGAAAAGTGGCACTCCACACATTTGCATATTCAACTTTTATTCCATAACTGATCAATTAATGATCTTTATGTTGTGACAAAGGTCCACGATTTGTCAGGTATTCATACTGTTTTATATATAAACTGTTTCTCTGTTGATTTTACACAAAATTTACTATTTAGTGAACGATACTGTACATCAGTATTAAAGCTTAGAGATTAGTCAATTAACTAATTAGTTGACTGACAGAAGATTGATTGATTGGTTGATAATTGGTTATTCCATTTTCAAGAGAGAGATTACTTGCTTCATTATAAAGGGGTCACAAGACAAAAACTGTATTACATAATCAGCATTATGTATGTATGTTAACATTTGGCCTCGACTTTACTCATGCTACAGTTAAGATTCATACACTGTATATCATACAATTCAAAGAACGACAGAGGAAAAGTGGCGCTCCACACATTTGCATATTCAACTTTTATTCCATAACTGATCAAACACACAAACATTCACATTTCTGTTGATAGAAACAGGCCCACTTAACTTTCCTCCAGCAGCATCATGCATATTTCCATCTTACCATCCTGATGTCGCTAAAAACAACAGTAACAGCTCGTTAAGGTCAGGTGAATCCAGTTTTCTGTCTGAGTCAGGTGAACTCTCGCTGTTTGAAGCCTGGCTTTTTGCCGAATAACGTTTTAACAGCATCGTTCTTAATAATTAGAAAGTGCTGTGATCGAAATAATTGAATAACGTTGATGGAAGTGTTTTAAACCTCAAATAAAAAAATGTGTTTAATGTCGCATGTTTGGCCATTTGTGGCTTTACAGCAGTAAAAACTCACCCTGACAGTGAGGCCCTGAATCACCTTCATTTCCTTTATTTAAAATTACAATACATACAATATTACAGCAGATACAAATCACACACTTTGCTCCGTTTTGTTTACCCTGAACGTCAGTTAAGTTTGAGCGAGCTGTAACCGCCAAACCTAAACCTTTCACTTTTAAACTATCAGAATGCTACAAATACCTCTAATATTCTTATATACAATTACTTCATATACAGATACAAGATCAGCTCTTTGGATTCCAACAGCCTCTTTCAGTATTTTACTTCCTTTAAAATCTCTGAAGAATGATGAAATGTCTTCAAGGAAACCTCGAGCATTTAAACATTTGATATATGTTGCATAAAAGTGTGGCAACAGACCTATAAGGATAACTATAATGAAGCTGATATATTTGCTGTAAACCTACAATCTAACTTTTTCATTCCAGTTACTTTTGTTTATGTGCCAGTGCAAAAAAAAACAAACAAACAAACAAAAAAAAAAAGGCATGAGGCATCGGATGTCTGGGCTGTTCAATAAATGGCTAAAAAATAAACTAAAATAAATAAAAGACGAGTGCGAAGGTGATGATGATGATGTAGGCAAAAAAACATATTTACAATATTCAACAGTATCACAGCGAGTCTACACACAGGAAGGGCTGTTAGAAAACGTTTCCACACGGCCAGGCAGGTGTGTAGGCTGTCATGAGTCGTCAGCGTACAGAGTCTGAATTTACATTTACAAAAAAAAAAAAAAAAAGCAAAATATATATGGCTTGGATGACATGTTTTTTTTTTACAACACAAAAGAACAAAAAATTTTGGATGCTCAGCTGTGAGTGTTTCAACTAAATCTCTACACCTGCAGCTACATTTGTAGAAAACCTTTTTTTTTTTGTTTTGTTTGGACTGATGTACAAAATAAACTATCAATTATTTTCTTTAAATCCAGGCTGACAAAGACAAGAGAAAACCACCAAATACCAGTAAAGGCGAGTAAACATCGGATGTGATTTCTGAATTTCATATGAAGTTTTACTAGAAATTTCATCTGAAGCTCATTTGGCCCAAGTAAACGTTGACTTTGGCAAACTGAAAATAAATAAATAAACAAACATGTTCAAACACACAGATTACTCCTTTTTTTTTTAAAACATCCTATAAACTTGTTTTTTTTTGGATTCTCTTTCTTTATCTCAAGTATTACAGTACAATAAACAACCTTTTTCTTACATACAGCTGCTGCTACTTCATCTATCGGATATTACTGTTCAATCCCAGTAACACAAATAAATAGTTGAGCTTATTGAGAACATCTTCAAAATCATAAAGCTAATTTACAATGGCTTCTTCTCTTTGCTTTCCTTTTGTACAACACCCACAAATGTAAACCAAGACCGAACAACCAAAAAAACAAACAAGAACAAAAACAAAAAAAACATAGTAAGGCATTCAAAACATTTATACAAGAGAAACATGGCGACAGGGAGAAGTTGGATGAATGAGGTGGAGTGTGTCTGCAGCAGCTCTATTTGGGAGGCAGCGGGTTGTCGGGGGTCGTTGGAGTTGCCAGTTCTCTATAAAAGTTGTCAATCTGCTCCTTGTACATCTTCGCCACCACCGGCCGCTTCAGCTTCATGGTTGGACCTGCAGATAAAATATAATACAAACTGTTAAACACTTTTTGTTTTGTTTGTTTAAATTAAACTTTGTTTCCCTATTCAGCTGTAGTGGAATTATAGTAATAAAAAGCAGGAAATTGGCACTAAAAGTCAGTAGTTTTGAAAGATATTGACTTGATTTGACTAATTTTTGATGGCTATTAACGTCAAATAAACTTTTAAATACATTTTTGGAGGACTGTGGATTTTCTGCCCCATCATTATGAAAGTGCATTAAGAAGGGATCTCTTAATGGCCTGCATGAACATCCTGAAAAATTGTGAACCTGTCCTTTAATGTTTAAATTACATGGTCTTTTATACACATCTGCTGTGTCCTGAGAAGCTGCAGTTTTGCTGCAGCCTGTATAAAAATCACCTAAATACCACTAGAGGTCACTAGAGGTCACTGTCTCTGAGGTTAAACCTAAAGCTGCTCCAGACTTGGAGCCTATATTTATCAAACAGCTAAAAGTAACATTTAGCAAGTGTAAGTAAGTGAAAGATAAAAGTAAAAACACACCAAAGAAGGCACATTTTCAAAATCTCAATTTTCTTTCAGTTGAGAGAAGAATTAGTTTCAAAGAATACAGCTCCTGGTTACATTAACTATAGTTATCATGATTATGATTATGTTATTCCTTTTGGATTCAAGAGTTTTACAGGCAAAATTACTATTTTATACACCGCTGCAGTTTTAGCGGTGAGGACACACCTTCTGGTTTGGTCATGAATAGTAAGTTTTTTCTTCTTTTTTTGCATTCAACAGTGGTGCAAACAGCTGGAGTACAGCTGGCATTGATGTTGTTTGCAGTGACCTTCCATCCATCTTCACTGTTAATGTGATTAATTTCTCTTATTATCTGTTTTATCTGATGAACCCCGTCTACCAGCAGCTGAATGTCCTCCAGCTCCAGTTTGGTTTTCTTTTATTTTCATTTCATCCAGGTTCCTTCATCTGTATCTATATTTGTATTTTTATATTATAAATATATTAGATTGTTGTTATTGATTATTTTGACATATAAATTGCTGCCAGAGATATTATGGATTCCACATAAATAATATCAACCCTTTAAACGTTTTATTTGCGTGTTTTTGCAGAATGACGTCTCACCGAGTAAAATGTAAAGATTTTTTAAAAGAATGAACTACATTATGTGTCTTATTGGCTCCTCCTGCTCTTAGAATACATGTGATGAATCATGTGATGTCCTGAGAGTTGTTCCTACACTTCACTGTAAATTGTTAAATGTGTCTTCTTCCTCACAGTCAGTAAAGAACTTTTTTACTCTTAAGTTGTCATTTTAAAGGATTCTTCAGTGTAATTCTTTCTGATAATGGCGGGTCCTGGTCTAACAGAGGTTCAAGCTCATAGAGTCCAGGATAAAAGCAGATGTCTACAGCTCAAATAATCAAATAATCTTTAAATAGTTCAAATCTTCAAAGTTCCCGCTCACCAAGCTCTCCTCCAGGGATGGAGAAGTCCCGATCCAGAATAATCCACTTCTGGATGCGCTGGGCGTTGGAGGTGGCCTTCTCATTGACTCTGTTGATTCCCTCCTGGACAGCAGCCTGGATCTCTCGATCTTGGCCGCTTGCGATCTCAGAGGCGCGTGTGGCATTGCTGCCCAGCTTCCTGCAGATCTCAACAGCTTCTGGCGTCAGCTCGTCCTCCGGACTGCCTGTTTCAGCGTTCACCTGGCACTGCAGACAAAAAAACCCAAAAAACATTAGAAAAAGATACAAGGATTGAAATGTTTCATTTTTATTTATGTAATATTACCAATCACAACTAAAAATAACAAATAATTAAAAGTTATTACATATTTTTTAATTGCTTGTCCATGCAGCTTTGGTCTATAAATGTGGTCTTGCAGTTTTGCTAATCAGCCACCAGATGGCAGTGTATGAAATCAAATGTTTTACAGCCAGTGTTCAGCTTTTTATCGTCAATCTCCCTTTGCAACAGTATCAGCCAAGATACATAAACTCTAAGATTAGATAAAAAGAAATAAAGATAGGACGTTGACTAAGCAAACAGCTGGTCATGTTTTGAAATGCACGTCTCAGATACAGTTACATCTTCATCTGATACTCTTCATTCTGTTAAACAGCCTGTAAGACACTCCTTTTCTTAACAGTCTTATCTACAAGAGCCTCCACTTAAACTATGAATAAAGTTGACAAACTGAGCCGTGCTTGCTGTGAAGGTTACACCAGGTCCAGGTCTCTAAGCCTTTACCTTAATGGTGAGCAGCATAGACAGGAACTTCCTCTTGTCTCCGATCAGCATGGCGTTGCTAATCAGCGGCACGGCCTCCTTAACCGCATCCTCGATAGGGACAGGAGGGATGTTCTCTCCTCCTGCTGTGATGATTAGCTCTAAAAATCAAACGAGGACACAGGTTCAAGTAAGAGACAGGTTTAATTGATCAGGGTCTGATATAGAGCTGCTTTTTCCTGAGGCTTATAGGGATTAAATGTCGGTTACAGTGTTATCTAGCTCTGTAGGGGATGCGGGGTCAGAATGTTTTTTGCAGCTTACCTTTAATTCGTCCTGTGATAAAGAGGAATCCGTTCTTGTCGTGTTTGCCGAGGTCACCAGAGTGCAGCCAGCCGTCTGCGTCCAAAGCTTCCTCCGTCTTGTCGGGCATGTTGAGGTAGCCCATGAAGACGTGGCGACCCCAGAAGCAGATCTCACCGTTTCCCTCCTTGTCGGGGTTGTGCAGCTTTGTCTTGCATCCTGGGAGCTCCTTACCACAGCTGCAGGACAAAACATTTCTTTAACTCACCACTTTAAAGCATGTTTTTTTTAAAAAAATTATTCCTTATTTAGAACGAAAAGTAGTGCCAAATCAAGCAAAGCAAATACCTGGTGAGCTTAAAGGCATCCGAGCGTGAGATGGTGTGAGGTCCGGTGCTCTCACTCATGCCGTACAGCTCGTACAGAGGAATGTCCAGGCTGAGGAAGAACTCCAGGGTGTCTTTGGTGATGGGTGCGGCGCCAGTGTAGCACTTAGTGCAGCGGTCCAGGCCCAGAGCCTTACGCACCTTTTTGAACACGAGCTTCTTGGCTATGTGATAGCTGAATGGTGTGCGCCCGACTGCTCCGCTTCTTAAAGGGGTGGCAAAAAAACAGCCAGTGTGAATGTTTGACTTAATGCAATTCACAAATATCAGGTGTCCAGCAGGTGTTAAATGCATGATGTATGATGCACAAACTACTAACAGAAAAAAATATTTCAGTAAAAAGTCAAAACAAAAGCTTGAAACCAACCCTGAAGGAAAAGACTGAACCCTCTACATAAAGCTGTAATCACAAAATTAGTACATACGGATTCATCTTGACCAGATTCGCCTGCAGACCCACATCTTTGGCCCAGGCAGCCACCTTCCTGCGCACAGTCGAAGACTTGGATCCGACGGACTTCAACTTCTCCTGCATCTTCTCCCAGACACGTGGGACACCCATGAAGGCTGTGGGACGCACATCCTTCAAGGTGTGGACCAGAGAGCCCTGATAAAAAAGAAGGCAGAGAGCTTTAACCACCAGCAGCCATATTGTAAACACAAACACAAATATGGAAATCTGCTACCACAACGTGACACAAAGAAAAACTGTTTCCAAACAAACAAAGACGCCTTTTTATATGTGTGTGTGTGTGTGTGTGTAACATGCTAATATGTTCCCCCCTCAGGATAGCCCTTAATTAATCTACTTCTCTTAACTACATTACACACTTAACTTGGAGTTAATGCACCGTTAGGGGGGGATGATGATGATGAAATGAAAGAGGCCCTGACAAAGAAATGACCCTTGAGAGGTTTTCAGCACGTGTTTTACACTGCAGATAAAATCTTGCAGCGTTCACGAAAAGCTGGCGAGAGTTCATGGATCAAAGATAAGTTTTTGATGATTCATTTCAAATGACTAAACCTGTTTTTGTATCCAGGGTTTCTGAAGTGTTCACCACATTAAATTCAAGATGTTTTTAATATCACATAGAATGAAGTTTAATACCTGTTTCATTGTCATACTGGTCAAAGAAAGATGGAAAAACAGTTGGGACAAAAAGGTCCACAACTATTTATTTAGTACATTAATTTACTGACATTTGTATTACAGTTTTGTCAGCACTTCCCCTCAGATTACAGGAGTTCTTTGTAATATAATTCATCATTTAACATCATGTGGATCCAGATGAGCAGAAGATTGATGGATAGATTAACCAATTACAAAATAACTACGTTTATTTAATTTAATTTTTTGAGTCCATCAGCTTCAGAGCTACTTTGGCAAACAGTAGTGATTAGTGTGCTACAGGTCTTATGGTGCAGACTTAAACTCCACAAAGAAGTATAAAGCGACTTCCTGCACTACAATCCACTGTCGTACCCGTCTCGCTTGAAGTTTATAGATGTATAACGTTTTCTGACTACGGAGCCCGAGAGGCGTCATTGAGGGAAAAAAAAAAAAATTGTTGTCTCAGTTTAATAATTCATGGCTTTCTTTGGGTGGCAAGAGAGCGAGACACAGACACTAAAAGCTGCTGTCTCACACCAAAAACAATATTAAATTTAGAGCACGAATTATAGTAATCTGTGTGTATGAATTATTAAATCGAGAGCGCAAATGGTTTTTTCCCCCCAGGCTCAATACCTGAACCGCTGCAACTGCATACAAAAAAAAAGTTAGAACTAATTTTACCATATATATCAGCCAAGAAAATATATTTTGTACCTTTAAGGCCTTTTTTGCGGAAACTGAATTCAATACTTTTAAAGACTTTTCAAGACCTGCAGATTCCACCAGCGCTGCTGAGGAAAACATAAAATATATACCTCTGCAGTAAATACTGGAGCCTATGTTTTGGGTGTCCACGTGTTTGTGTTCTGTTCATTACGTATAAACACAACCTCTGTGCCTCACCTTGAGGGCGTCTGGCTGAGCGAAGTAGGTAGCCCCTCCGACCCTCATAGTGACCCAGATGTCGACCATCTGAGCTGCGATGTGGCTGAGAGGCAGGTAGCTGACCACCGACTCCTGAGCCTGGGTGGCGTCTGTCAGACGCACGTGATGGCTGGTGGAGAGCGCTGTCCATGTCAGCTGAGAGGGAAGGAGAGAGGAGCGCAGTTAATATGATGCATTTGAATTGTTTTATGAAAAGGAGGTCACTTATACTGTAAACATGTTTATGAAGAGCAGAGCACTCAAACAAAAATGGTTTTTACACCTTTATGAGTGAACTTTGACAAGAATAAAATGTGTTTTAATTGGTTCACTCAGGTGTCAAGGTCTAACAGGATTAAACAGTCCATGTATGTTGTTTAGAAAAAGGACTTTAGACACAGACACAGTGCTAAAAGTAGAGTCATTTTAATTCCCTGAGGTTTTTTTTGCTACATCGTGAGTGTAACATGTTGATCTGTGCCTCATTTGTCAGCTGCACCTGCACCTTTCTCCCGTCACAAACTGTCAGCTCCAGACACCAAACATGTGACGCCGCATGTGAAACTTACATTGTCATGGCTGAGCATGACTCCTTTGGGCTGGCCTGTAGTTCCTGAGGTGTAGATGAGCGTGCAGCATTGGTTGGGCTTCTGACTGGAGATTATCTCATCAAGAGGAGCATCTGGCTCATCACGTCCGAGCTCCATAAACTCCGCCCACTGCAGTATACAAAGAAAGAGAAAAAAAAAATGCTGAACTGATGTTTATTTGAACTGAATAAACCTTTTTTTGTGTGTGTTTTTGAGTTTTTACTTACAGAATACAGATTTGGTCTCTTCTCTTTTAGTGCATCTTTGTACTGGACGATGGCTTTCAAGTGTGGCAGCTTGTCTTCAACCTGAGAGCAAACAGAATATAATCTTAGTACAAACTGTAAAAATCTGAGAAAAGTCAACATCACTTCTATTTTAAAATGTACAAATACTGATAATTATTGCAAGATTAATACTGTATTGATCAAAGCCATGCTACAACATCAAAAATCGCTCTGATTATCCACAAGAGACATTTCCTACATGATATGTGGTATTATAGCTACCAGTAACTTCTCTTTTGTCAGTGTTTTAGCACAATCACTAAATCTCTATTAATCTTCAAACGATGCAGCCCTTAATCATAGTTAAAACTGACACTAATTGGCATGTGCTGTATATCAAATAGTTGTGCACGGCATTTAAACGTAGTGTATAACTCTTAATCTCACCTGCAGGATCTTCTGCAGCTGCTTGTGGTTCTCCACCACGATGATATTGGCCTTGCTGTTGTCTGCTACGTACTGGCACGCCTCTGGAGAATTGGTGGTGTAGATGCCCACAGCAAACCCGCTGCAACAGACGAGGGAGAGTCACGTTTAGAAGTTTGCAAAACTGGATGAAACTATTCCTTTGTGCTATTCTGAGCAGGCTCTTATGTAGAAATCTGGCTTATGTGTTGGGAAACATTTGAGTGACAGCAGGTATGTTACTAAGACTCAAAAGTGGATTCCTTCCGTCAGAGACGTTTTAATCCACAGAACAGTGAAACCTGATGTGCCACAACCATCGTACGTGCTCTTAACACTGATCAGATTTGTTCTCATCTCTACTGGTTTTGAGCTAAACTCATTTACTGGTTTGTTTACAATGGTGAGTATGTTTATTCTCACAGGATCTTGAGGAGAGTAACCTGCAGTATATTGTTTTCTTGGGTAACCATGAGACAAATTATGTTGAAATAGCTGAAGTATCTCAACCAACATCCTGTTTTTCTTGCTTGTTTTCTGTTTTTGACTGCCCCACTCCTAAAGAGGATGGGAAAATACAAACTACTTGACTTGGCAGTATCATTGCATTGGAGGAACCGACACCCACATCCGATGGGAAGTGAGACAAGCAAGACTTGACCCAAGTTTCAACGTGATGTACTGCAAACCTGAGTTGATTAAAGAGGATCTGTACTTTGCCTCCTCAAGACTGGTTTGACAAGATGGCAATAGTTTCAGCATGCTGATGTGTAACCAAACTCCAATGGGTAAAAGCTTTTTTAAGAATAACAGAAAACGTCAGCATCACCACAGCTCAAACTGGACCGACAGCAGGAAAAACCCAACCTAACGGAACAGATGTTTGGTGATGTAACCAGCTCAGCCGGGGCAAAGCCGACATTGACCAATCAATACTCATGTTCTTAATTTGCTGCAGGGTTTCGGTGTCTCCGTGATGTATTTGTGTCTCACAGCTCACTGTACGAGGCACGCCTAAAGGTTTCTGAAGCCCTTCACGCTGATTATTTATGCAATCATGAAAGCTGAGAGGTTTGTGTTACTGTTATTTGATCACCTCGCAGTTCATCAGCTTCATGTTTATGCAAAGTCTGAGGCACGTCCTTAAATAAAGAGGCTACATGCGGGGCTGGGTGATACCCGAGGTTATGTTCTGGCTTAGACATATTTCAGGTCTTGGATTGCATCACTCAGGTATGAAGACATGCAAACAATGACACCCTTTGTGAGAAAAACTCCTCACTGACACCTTCAGAGATGAAGATAAAACTCACCCCGCCAAAATGGCTCCGATATCAGAGATGAACCACTCAGCGGAGTTGAAGCCCAGGATCCCGACACCATGGTAACGCTGCAAACCGAGCTGCAGAAAGACAAACATACTTTCCTTGAGTATATATAAACATTTCTATTTCCTGTTTTTAACTCAGCCAGGTACTCATTATCCACTAGAGTCCCCCCTCTGCTCAAAAATGTGATTTGCTTCTTGTTACTTCACTGTTTGATGTTTGAGGTTCACTGTGCAGATGATGTGTGTACAGAGTTTGACACAAGAAGGCTGTTTTCACAATCATCTGCTGAGGAAGGAAAGTTTCTCTGTCCTCACCTTTAAATCTGAGTTTAGGGTGTGACATCACAACTAGTTTGGAGCCAATCACGGTCCAATATTCAACTTATACAAGTGTGATTTGGAAACTTGAAGCCTCCAGTGCACAAACACTGAGAGTGAAGCAGAAGACATCTTGCATCCAGCAGTTAAACTTTTGAAATGGAAATTATTTGCATGTTCATAGAGTCTTGAATTTTTAATGAGGGAGCAGCTTTAGATGTAATTTGAAGGATTTTAGCGAGGGAATTTAACTTTTTTTGTAGAAAAACCACATCAGACACAAATTATAATTCAAAGCAGAGTATTTCTATACAGTATACTTCTTAAAACATGTCTGGAAGGGACCTTTAAATATCACTGTTGTCATCTTGATTGATCAAATTTGGTTATTTTCATGTATTAAGATGAAACTTGAAGCTTTCCTCTGTGTTTTGCTCATGAAGTGTCCTGTATGCACTTACAGTAATTGTAAAAACAAAGTTTGTCTTTCTCCCTGAAACAATAGGGAGCAGGTTTTGACCTGCCAGCAGCAGATCTGCTGATCTACACAGTAATCAGACCCAAGGACAGCTTGAAGCTCGTTGCCACAACGGCAGTTACTATGGAGCAGATATACAGCCAAATGTACACGGGGCCGTCATAATGAAACCAAGTTGAAAAACAGAGAGCTTTTTAAATAACTCATGATGTCTTTTGTAACAGCAGTTGGATTCTAATACGAGTCTTGACATGTGATTCTCAGCTCGTGTAGATGGAAACATAAAACCTTGGCAGACCCGACTGTGTTTTGTTAATATCTGAGAGCGTTAAAGCTCAACGAGAGACACACTGCCATGACTGTTAAGACTGTGATCTTTGCATCACGTGACCTAAAACAAGCAAAAAGTTCATGCTGCATATACAAGAGTGTGTGTTCGGAGGGCGCCGGGTTCAGGATGGTTTGTGTGTTTACATACAGAGACACACGTGTAAGTATGTCTGTGTAGATGTGTGTGTGTGTGTGTGTGTGTAAATGACCCCGGCTGAGTCTCCATGCTGACAAACTTCACAATAAACAATAGCGTGCTCTGTCCTGTATGAACAGCTGAGGACTGTACTGGCTGACATTTCAGCCTGACTCCTTTGTGCTGCGTCGTGTGTCGTCTAGACTGACTTGGCATAAATTCCAATGCACAGACACAAGATTTTAAACATGACGTCAGTCAGAAAGACAAGGGGGATTGTTTAAAACAAAACTGAGATGTTAAACCTTTTGAGACTGAAAAACTAAAGGTGGGCGGTAACATTTCACAGGTACTTCGCTGTTCTCTTAGGAGGTGTTCTGTAATAGAGAAATTTTTGAAATTAGCCTACCGTGAGTAATTTCCCTGATTGAGCAACATCCTGTGCCAGATTTTTGCAACCTTGTCCTGGCAAGTGTTGAAATGTTCAGGATTTTATTTAATGCTCTTTAATGCGAGCAAAAAACTGACAGCTGTTTGTCAAAAATCCTAAACAACCTTTGTCAGCATTTTTCTCTTCCTGGCTGTCCGTTACCTTCAGGAAGCTCTTGGCTGCTGTACGGCAGGCCTGGTAGTATTCTTTGTAGTTCAGGCTCTTCTGCTGCTCGCCCTCCTTCCAGCTCAAAGCCGTATATTCGCCAAAACGCTCCACGGCTGAGGTGAACATCTGGTTGACTGTCAAAGGGGTTTCGGCAGCCAGGCCAGATTCCCCCATTCTTAGTTTCACCTCTGCATCATACTGAGACGTCCACATGTTGCGCTCTGCTGCCGCCGCTGGCAATGACAGAGAGTCTGGGCGCTGGGCATTCACTGGAAGAGGAGGCGTGAAGAAAGAGGGCGGTCAGAAAAATGAGCAAAGGCATGTTAAGAGAATTCAGCGACAGATCCCCTTCAAGACGTTTCCAAGAAAACATGCAGAACTAAACTTTCTGCCAGCGTCTCCTTGTTCCTCTAATCTCCACGTGAGTTGCAACAGAAACCCTGTATTTGTCGTATTAGAAGGGAAACCATTCACTCTCTGATACTATATTAAGAGCTGCAAACAAGCATGGCCCAATGAGCAAATGAGCGAGCCTAATCTAAGCCCTCAGCAACAGCTCAGTCACACAGGATGCACAGCGTTGTCCAGATGAACAACGGTAAGATATTACTTCTGGTTGGCTGGATGAAGATTTCTTTAAACCAAACAAATCCGTTCATTGTTACCATTTTACAGTATTTAAAATTAAATGGAAAAAAATGATTTATTACAACTTATTACACCAAATTAACTGCTGAGATCTCAGAAAAGCAGATGATCATACAATCAACATACTTTTTTTACCCAAACTGTCTGTTGTAAACATCCATCACAATTTACAGGCCCGACTTCTTGAATCAACGTTGAACTAGTGTACTAGTCGTATCTGTGTGAGCGCACATACAGTAGTTTCCAGTGCAGTGAGGGATTACCAACATTACAGGTGAACTCCCTTTCAGTTTTACCGAAAAAGTAAATGGTTAACATCATCTTACTAATCTGAGATTTCAGCATTTACTTTGGTGAGAGCAATGTTATATAAGCGAAGACCTGAGCAATGAAAATAAAATCCAAATTGTGAACTAGAAGAGTGCAGATCTCCACCAGGTGTGTCTGGGGGCCATCTATAGTCTCATTATACCTCCCTCTCCCCTCCCAAACAAAGAAAAGTCGAATAAACTCAATTGTCCCTCCTGGCTCCCTTACAGTCAAGATAGCAGCGAAGCTAACAAAAACGGGGATTTATTCATCTCATATCATGCTTAACTTTAGTGGATCATAACATATTGGATATGGAATTAATCTGCAGTTCAAGATAGCCAAAACTTTTCTATAGATGTCAGTTTTTGAGCCACGACAAAGGCAAAAATGTGGCCTGCAACAGACTTGTTTTTAGCTTAGCCGATTGCCGGAAATGCCTTTTGCTGCAGTTGTTGATCACTTGCGGCCGGTTAAGAGGAGTCAATGGGGGTATAAAACCTGTTATAAAATAGGTTTTTCAACAATTGTGAATCACTGCAACCACGAGAGGTCCTGGAGCATACAGTCATAAATATGCACAAAAGATATTAGGCTGATGGGTGCAGTAGTATGTGAGATTACACACATGGACACATACGCCTGGCGGAGGTAATGAACCTAAATATTCCTTTAAAATGTTTAAAAAGTTCCAATTCCACTTTGTGTGTTTTACAATCACAAACAAAAGGTGTGTCTTGACCAAACAGCCAGCAGGATGTTTTGGAGGGGTATTGTCTATGTACAGAGGATTTATGACCAAACTCAAACAGCTGCTTATCAGTAGATGGAGCAGCTGGGAGGGCAGGATGGTGAATGTTTTATCATGGAAAACTCTACAACCATTATATTTCACCTGGTAAGTGACTGATGAATGACCTCAGTGTATATCAGTATAATAATCATTTTGTTATTTTAGTACACAAACGGCATATATCACATGTTTGTCCATCATGAAAGAGGGATCCATCCTCTGTTGCTCTTCCTGAATTTTCTTCCATTTTTTTCCCACTTAAAGGGTTTTTTGGGTGAGTTTTTCCTTAACATTTTAAAGCCTTTTATCCTCTTTACTTGAAGATGACCCAAAATAATGACAGTGTTTTATTCCACTGACCTTATTTTTCATCATAATTAAGAAGCACTCCTTCCCTGACAAATATCCTGGAATAAGTAGGACATGTACCCGGATTTTCCACGTCAGTGAGCGAGACAGGAAGGAATGTCAAAATTGAGACTGAAGGCAGGAAAAGGAAAGTCATGTTGTGCTGCCAAAGAATGTGGAGTTCACACACTCACTTCTGTATTGTTCACTTCCTCAGCAAAAAAAAAAAAGGACAAAACCATACTGCTGATTTCAGCAAATAGAGCCAACACAATAACTATATCCAATCCATCCATATAAAGATATAAAACGAAGCTTATCATAAGTTTAAGGTGGGACAAAGAGAGTGTAAAAAAAGCATTCAACCTTTTGGCTTTCCTTTGTTAAATTTCAACAGGCGTGTGTGTTTAATCTCTCACCTGTTTGTGTGTTTAAGGTCTGTTCAGCAGGGACCTCTGTAGTCTTGGTGCTGCTGGTGACTTCATTACGGGCACAAATCTCCTCTTCTCTCTCCCCTGTGGACTCTTCCTCTGAGGACTCGCTGAACAAACAAATAGGGAAAAAAATACGTCAACAAACACACAGATGAGTGGATTCCCAGGATGACTGCACCCTGCGACGTCCGAGGGGATAACCCGAGGCTGAAAACTGACCCTGCCCTGAGTCATATGGGAAAAACCGGGGCTCTCGACACGCTGTTGAGTTCATCATCATCATCTTGAGAGTCTCTGCCCTAAATCTCACGGCTCTTAACATACTGTTTATCTACAATCATATCAATCATAAGTCATTTTTATATTATTATAAAGCTTCCATTAAAGTGATAAAAACACTATTTGTACACTGACAGGAACGTAATCCTCTACAAGAAGAGACTGCGCAATTACTGTGAACTACCACTGAGCGCTGGAGCTGTAACCTGGGTGGTATACTTGGCTCACATCAGTATCCTGTAATTTCCCTACCCGTAAACCGACATTCAAATCTTCCCACAAGACAATAATGCTATACATGTCCAGTCAAAAAAGCACTTCCAACTAACTATCGAGCTCGTAGAATTGTAATCCACGTCAATATCAGACTCTTAGACCAGTTCTCAACTTTCTGTGCCTTGTGATCCTCCATCAAATGTTTCATATTTCAATGAGCAGCAAAGACTGAAGAGATAAAGACATCCAGTATTTTACAATAAAAATGTCCTAAAAACACTTGTTGATTATCTTGTAACCCCCAGACAGTGGCATCAAAGTGTGTGTGTGTGTGTGTGTGGAGACGTACTTCGCTGTATCCACAATGCCGTCATCAAGGGAAGCTGCGCTGTCCCCCGTACCACAGGAAGACTCCAGGAAGCCACCTGGTCTGGGAGGCTCCATCACCACGGCCTCAGACATGGTGGTGGGCTCACACGCGGTCACTGAAAGAGTGAGGTGAGAGGTGGTTAATAGGAGCCCCGTTAGCTTTATTTAACAAACACATCGCTGACAATAATCCACAACGAGAAAAGTTACAGCTGTTACATGATGATGACAAAGAAAACTGGACACAAAGTAGTGTACGTACATCCTGATAGTGTATAAGGTGCAAGAAGGAACTATAAAGAAAAGTCTCCTTAGTGAATAAATAAGGATTTTGATACAAGACTTTTTCTGTAATGTCCAAATCTCGTCTGTCCACCTGATGATCATCATATTGGGTTACTTATGTGAACCAATGTTGGTTCTTTTGTTGAATAATTGTGAGTTTTCTTTCTGTGTAAACATGTTTAAGGGCTGAAACAAATATTATTTTCATGATGGATGGATTAGTCAGCGACTTCATCTTTTTATAAATTGATTAATAGTCTAGTCTCTAAAACGCTGACATGTTTAAATGACTTATTTTGTCTAACCAACAGTTCAACAACCAAAAAGTTTCCATTCACTATCACAGACAAGGAAACCCAGCACATTACTCACATTTGAGAACTAATCTAAGTAATTAATTTAATTACCGTTTCAGCTCTAAACATCTTTACCACTATTGTTCAATGAGTCCAAATCACCTGAGAAAAAAATCGATTCACAATATTTACTGTCATTGTATTCAGTGGATCATCTTGAAATGATTGTTTGCATCCTATTGACTGACATGTAACTGATATCTCAAGAGTTTTGTGTTTGTAAACACTGTAGATGATTTAATTTGCAGATGTTATGATGGTGAAGCTCAACCTGAGATTCACACTTGCGTTGAGTCAGTATCGGTAGTATCACCTTATGAAGATGTAATGTGAAACATCATCGCTGTACTCAGTTTATCTTCTTTGGGAGCATCAATTCAACCTTTTTCTTGATAAAAAAAAACAAAACTATACACACACCCTAACCCTTTTGGAGTTAGAGTCAGACCTGGTTTTGAGAGGACTTACAACTTCAAAAGGAAAGGAAAAGAAAACCTTTGCTCCTTTAGTCTAATTGCAGCAAAGTAACCCACACCAATGTGTGACTGTCAGCGGCTTGTAGTGCTCACAAGACTGACACCTGAGTGTTTATGGCAGCAGGTCACACTGCTTTTTCTAGCAGCTGTAGTCGGGGTCATGTTTACACATCCGTGTGCAGGTTTCACTGTAAGATCTTACATTTAGATATATTTTATTAAGAAAAACGACTAAATATTCATGAATGAATACATCAAAAACAACTAACATGCACAAACGCGTGACATGCTGACAAAAAAAACCCCCACTTGAGGAACCTTTTTGTTTTCGCTACATCTTACTCATGATCAACCTTTGTGCCGATTTTATGAGATATTACACAAACATCGTCTTCGCCTACACCACGCCTGTGCTGTTGACAGAATTTGGTAGTGTGGCAACAGTGTGGGGAAATATGGAGCTTAGCCGGCAGAGCGGAAAGATTTGCCACAGATAACATCGTCTTGCAACAAATAATATATAATTGCCTTTTCATGTCCATGCTCGATCAACAAAACACCTCCTTAAAAACTGTTTCCCCTGCTCCACCCTTCTCAAAATCCGATGAGGGCCATGTCGAAAATCTGATTATGAAGCCAAAGTTTAGAGATACGCAGCCATGAGAAAATGACAAAGATCAGGGTGGAGGACGGATTTCCAGGAATTCTCCTCCATCAATCATCCCGCATCATTTACATCTCAGCCAGTGTTTCAGTAGAAGTGGAGAGAGTATGCTCTCCTGCCTTTTTGCCATTACCTCATTACAGGAACCACGTCAAAGCCTCCCGAACATAAACCATCGACCGTCGACCACCATCACAACCATCACAACCACACCTCACTGTTGTTGCCTGGACCCCCCTAACAGGTTTGAGCTGCTGCTGGCCTGTTTATCTAAAAAGGGGGCTGAAAACACATACCAGCGGCTTCATCTGCCTATTGTAGCCTGTCATGACTCGCTGGTAGGGACAATCGGGTTTGGGCGACTGGAAAGAAACAGGCTCCAGAGAGGTCAAAGAGCAGGAACAAAAAATATCTTTCACCCACCCCTCCTTTGCAGCAGAGTTTAACACATATTTGCCAACCAAAGCTTCCAATATATAACTGTGGAAACACGTAAAATTGAATCTTCCACGTGGAAATTGTATCTAAAAAATCGTAGGAATGTAATTGCAAGCATTCCTGACGTTCTGATCTCTTGGGAATCAGCAGCCATCACCTCAAAGCATCATAAACCATCACTGTTAACTGTTGTTAAAGAAAATCAATTCTACTTGGAGCATGTGGCGAGCAGCCAGCTGACCCCTCAGCTCCTCGCTTACAGATCCTACAGAGGCCTGAAGGTCTCTCAGCCAAGGAGACAGATGTTAAAGGGTGATCTCAGCCCAGCTCACATGACACATGCGAATCTGCCGTTTCTTTCTAACGATCTTACTTCCAACGCAGCTGCAGATTCCTCAAGGACACAGCTGTTCAGTGGATGAGGGTTTTCCAGCAGTATTGAGATGAGTTAAAGGGTGGAGGCAGGCAGATCTTGGATGAACCGGGTTATGTTTTGAGAAGACATTTTAAAATCCTCCTTCCTCTTATTGCTTCTGGCTGTGTCATTGTTATGGGGTTGCTTAGGGGACAGGAAGGGGTGACATGTGTGACACTGATCTTGAGGAAAGGTCTGTCACATGAAATGATAAATATAAACACTAAAGTCTTTTTCCTTGGTTGCTGCATTTCATTTCCCCCCTCCTTCCTTCCAAACACTGTGTCCATTTTGGTCTAATGAGCTATCATCACATGAGCCATCATGTTTACACCATAAATAAAGGCTCAAGATGCCTCTGATTTAGCTCTGGCGTGACAACCCCACAATCATCGGTCTCCAGTTGTGACTATTCATCCACAATCTGACTAAAAATAAAAAAATCTCCTGCCTCCTGCTTTGGTAAATCACTTCCAGATTTGATTAAATCCATTTCCTCTAATGGTGTGGTTTACTGGTATGACCCATGTGATAGTGGGCTCCTCTTTCATTTGAACTTCCCAAGGTCTCTTAGAAGAAGGGCTGCAACTATCAATTATTTTCATTATCGACTAAACAGACAATTATTTTCCTCAGTTAATCCATTGTTGATTGGTTTTTTTCTATGAATTGTCAGAAAATATTGGAAAACCTCCACTATAGTTTCACAGAACTCAAGGTGACGTCTTCAAAATGTCTCTATTTGGTCGATCATCGGTTCAAAACCCAGAAATAACCAATTTACAATCATATAAAAGAATGAAATGCAGCAAATTCTCACATTATAGAGGCTGAAACAGGCAAATGTCCGGCATTTTTGCTTAAAAATGCTTCAAACAACGATTAATTCTCTGTCTGACAACTACTGAATTAATTCACTAATTATTTCAGCACTGCTTTTAATTTATTTTACTCAAGAAAGACAGTAAACATGTTTTGCATCCTTTGCACACTTTTGTGAAGTTTTACCGATCATGTACCACCACAGCTGATGCCAACGATGAATTATCTGATGGATTTAGCACTGCGCAAAGTGACATCATTATTGCAACTGCATTCATGCAATCAAAAGGGGATTATGAATGTAGAGCAGACACCGACACAGCTGTTCCCTTACAGCAACAGTTGCAAAGACAACAACACTGAAATCTTTTGATTACTACAGAAGGAGCCCCCAAACGATCACAACCCCGTCCTCGGCCAAAACTGTGTCTGCCTCAAACCAACACAAGGGACTCTCCCCCGACACAATACCATTAATATACCACAATGCCATGCCTGTAAACTTCAATTAGGGTAATCCCCTGTCAAACAGTACACACAATACTCTACCGCTCCCTCCAGTTTAGTCTCACTGTTCTTAAACATCGTCTCTGAGATGAATTCCTATCAATCAATTCTCTGCATGATCTGCATCCTCAGCCCAGCCGCTGCTGCCTCTGACCAGCACCCAGTAGAGCAGTTTATGACTGGGTGTAATCCTCAGCATCCTCACTGTACACACGCCAAATAAAAGCCGGTTCAGGCCTTTTAAAAAAAAAAAAAAAAAAAAAAAAAAAAAAGACAAAACCTTTATTATCTCTTAAATACTGGCTGTCATCTGGCAAATTCACACCGATACTGGTTGGGTTACACCCTTACTGCAAACCACCAGCTCTCCACATGTTGTTGCGAAGGGCGATTGAGCCATATGTTTCATCAAATACACACATTTAATGATGGGTGTTGGTGTATCACAGTAAAGAAAATGAGCTAAAAATGAGCTACATTGAATTATATGGCTGTAAAATTGATGTTAGGATTTTTAAGCCACATGATAACACAGGAAATCCCACAATGGCAGAAACCAAGAGGAAATAAAATGATCTTAATTCATATAAAAAATCACATTATCACACATTAGATCGCCATAGTTATTCTCTTAAGGATCATTATCAACCGGTTTCCTGACAAACTTGATCTGTGTAAGTGAAAGCTGGCGCTCAAAAAGGTGAAAGGACTACATCTGAGCTACGTGAAATCAAAATGAAATACTCACGTTGCATTGCTGGAAACAAATTCTTCACACAGTTTGGGTTTTTTGTACAATCGTCCACTTTCCTCTTCTCTTTCTATAAATGTGCTGTGACTTCAGTTTGCCACCAAACACAAAAATGCTAACCGCCCACTGTGTCTACAACTTGTGCAGCATATCATTCATTTTCAAACACTAGCCGGCTCCACTAGTCCCTCCCCCTAAAAGACCCCACCCAGACAAGCTAGCCAGCTTCCTCCAGACCACACTACCCCCCCCATCCCTCCCCCTTCTCCACCCTTAACCATCAACCACCCCAAAGCGAACCTGATTGGCTAAAACTGCTCACACCACAAGACTCATCATCCATATAAGGCCACGCAAGCCAAATGAATAAGGTGGGGGGAAGTGACTGCCAAGGAGGACACACACACACACACACACTCTTGACAGATGATGCTATGAAACTAAAACCCATCCCCCTACAGTGAGATACTCCTCTCTCCACACAGTCAAACACACGTTGCAGCTATGAGGTTACTATCGGGCAAGCTGTAGTGCTGCATGTAAAGGTTTCGGAGGACAGATTACAAGAGCAGCTGTGCTCGTTTTTATGACTTTCCACTGTGACTGAAATCATTCTTATGCACACAGCGAAGGACGCCCACATCCTGTGACCTACATTATTAACAATATCATACATTGATCTTCCTTCTTCTCATTGTTATCTTCTTTTTATTTTAAGCCACTGTAAACCCCCATTAGGGCTGTAATGTTCATTACTGATCAATCTACAGGTTGTTTTCTCGATGAATCGATTAAACTGTTTTATCTTCAAAATAGATGAAAAACAAAATGCCTGTCAGAGTTTCCCACGCTCCGAAATGACTTCAAACTGCTTGTTTTACTCAACTGACAGTCTAAACCCAAATGATCTTCAGTTCACAACAATATAAAACAAAAAAAAGCAGAAAATTCTCACATTTGAGAAGCTGGAACCAGTAAATATTTAGCATTTCATGAAAAATGATTCAAACGATAATTTTCATCTGTGCCAAACATGCAATATAGTAATTGCTTCAAGTCTAACCCCATTTCAAAATATTATTGGTAGTCTTAAGTGCAAATTTAACGTACTTGTACTTATTAAATATTATTAATTTCATACCACTTTATTCCTCTTTTTCACTAGTGAAATAGAGGAAGTGAAATCTTGCACTTTGCATCTATTTCGCTGTATTTATCTTTGCATCTATTTATCAACTCATTCATCTTTTACGTCATTTTCATGCAGAAGCATTTCTTGGTTCCAGCTTCTCAAACGTGAGGATTCGCTGCTCGTCTTTATCTTAAATTACAGTAAATTTAATCATTTTGGGGTTAAGAGTAGAAAGTTACTGTTGTTTGGACAAAACAAGCAATTTGAGAGCTCTTTTGGATTGTTTTTACTATTTTCTGATGTCTTACAGACTAAACATACAATTGAATAATCAAGAAAATAATCAGCCATTTAATCGCTAGTTATATAGAAGCTTCAACCATCTACAACAGTAAAATGCTGCCTACACATTAAAATCTAATGATATAATATATAGTAGTATCACAGTCATAGGAGACATTTTCTGCATTGAGCACTTTTACCTTTGATACTTTTACTTATTCAGCATTTGCAATGCAGGACTTTTACTTGTAATGCAGTATTTTTACAGCGTTGTATTACTACTTTTACTTGAGTAAAGGATCACAATATTTCCTCAACCACTGCAAAGTAATATCATAAAATGGGTGGTAAAGCTACTGGACAATATATGAACATCACTGACTGCATGCAGCAGGTTTAAATATACCTAAAAGAGTCACAAGCCAAATGAGAAGCTATTGCAGGTAGACTGACAGTTAAAAATGTGACTAAATCTCTCCTAAAACTGTTTGCTAGCTTAACTGTAGCCCTCTGAATGAGGATGAGAGCTGTCAGCTTGACAAACCAAGTCAAACCTGTACTTCTAGTTCTTCTCAGGCACGACCTGATATACAGGTTACTAAAACAAAGCCAAATGCAGGAAGAGAAACAGGAATGAAAGAAGAGACTATTACAAAAATGTTTGCTATTGGCAAACAATACATATGACAATGATAATAAAGGCGTGTCAACTGAAAAAAAAAAAGAAAAGCTCATGACCCTTTTTCAAATGTGCCTGCCTCTGAAAGCAATGTGGGTGGGGATTTAGAGCTATAAGATATTTTAATTTCACATTTTAACCTGCAGGTAACTCCAGATGAGAGTAATTTATCAGTGATGTGCTCTGAAACTCCACTAATCATCACATGTAAATAAGCTGCTACTGTTGGACCAGACCGGGGATTTTCTGTCACAGTTTCCCCTAAACTTCCTCCTCTAAGGTTCCAAAGGTCAAGTAGTTCAAGTGAGGAGAAGCAGGAAGAACCTAAATTTCCTACTCAAGCTCATTAACATATAACCTATAAAAAACACCTAAAATTTTGCTGAGCCTCACAACTAACCTTCTACATTTAACCCTACAAAAAATCTAAATCCAATTTTGCAATATTTCACTTCAAAAATGAGAGAAAAGCCTGAATATGTGCAGGATATTCATTAAAACGGGTGTTATTTTCTTATGATTACAAGGTTATTTTCATGTGGATTACTTTTCATAAGATCTCACGTGCGCGGATGATCACATGACTTCACAAAATGTGTGCCATCACTACTCTATAGAAAGATCAGTCTCAGCCAATTGCTACGAGAGACGAAAACGCAGAGGCACCACACCACAGCACCACATGACAGCAGAGGCCGGCTCATCCAGTGTGCTCATGCGCGAACGCCGAAATGCTGCAGGATGTGCACAGTGCTGATGCACCCTGCACTGAGGTTACTGTAGGTCAGTAACATCCTCTCTCATCAGATGCTCCCATGATGCATACTTTATATTACGGTGCACTGACTTTTTCCTATGTGGTCACGCATCGGGCTTTGGTGATCAAATATCCCACATAATGTCAAAAGCATCACTAATTAATTATTAATTAGACATTACATCAAGATATAAAAATGAGCCTGGTAACATCTATGAAGAGTGTATGAGATAACAATAACTAGACTGCATTACTTCAAAATCTTTAATATTTTTAACTATTTATTTTAATTTATCATAAAATATTCAATTTCATCACCATCTAAATGTTAACTATTGTGAATTTAAAAGTCTTGTAACAGGAAATATAAAATAGATAGACAGGGGCAATGACAGTGAGATAAAACAATAATAATAAAAGTACAGTTAAAAGATATGTTAATAAATAAATAATATTTCTAACTAAACTATTTTTGTGACATTAGTGAGGATGACGTCACGTCGGGTTAGCCTAGTTTCTGTAACACAGTGCAATCTTTCACGGAGCGTTTCTTTCATCAGTCTTTCTGAAAAAAATGAAAGCGTGTTCCTGGAATTTATTTTCCATATTCTCAGACCGCTCAGCATCCTCTGCAGCAGCCGCCATCAGAAATTTAAACCTTTGTTAGTTAAACCTGCAGTGCGGGACTTTTACATATAAATGAACGTCCGTTACATTCAAGTCCTAGCCAAATGAGTTCACACAATGCTGATTAAGCCCATAACCGCTAGATAAATCTCTCTGTATTTCATAGTATACAGAGTGTCGGTGGAGACATTCCCACGCTGGCCAGATGAATGCGTACTGCACATGCTCTATGAGCAGAGCATGTGCTCTATGAGCAGAGCATGTGCACTACAGACTTCCGCCAGCCAAGTGGCAAACTTCCCGTTAGGCCTCTGCTAACTTGAACTAATTTAATTGTGCGGCTCTTCTAGACTTTCCAAATGTTATCGGACCAAATGGATCAAATTCTGATAGTGAAGTCAGTCATTTTGCGGAGGTTGCGTGATGCTCAAAACAATTTATCCACCATTTTACAGACACAACAGTAGCGACGGAGTCGGCTACAGCGGTGGCTATGACGGAAGCGCCTGTTACTCTCATTGCCAGAAGAGGGTGACATAAGTCCTGCACTGCAGCTTTAAACGTTTTAGTTTAAGTAATTTTTCAACTTTCTTTTTGTAATGTGTGCTGTTTAAAGTCTTGTGCAGCGTTCACTCCTCTCTGTCCTGCTGTTACTACAGACATGTCTGAACTAGCCACAACCCCTCCATTTGTTCATGAAACAACTTTTCTGCAGATGTATTTCTGTGCAAAAGATAAATCATTTTTATAAATATTTTTTCACTTTCAAAACTTGACAATTATTGTCATCTTAAAAATTATTCTTTTGTCACACATGACAGGAATGCCCCGCCACAACTGCAATCAGACCCATCTCTATGCAAATGTTAAATTAGTATATATATATATATATATTACAAATATATGTAGTTATTATCATACACAAAGATCAGCAAATATGCTATACAGCCTTGCAAGTTTAACCTCTGGAGAAAAAAAACACAAAATGCACCAATAAATAAAAATAAAAAAATATAAAAATGAAGATGGTAACAATAATAATAATAATAAAAATGATTCAGTTAACATTTAACCGTCACCAACAACTTGTCAAAGCTGCAACTGCCAGGTGACAGGCTGACACTGGATCTGAGGTAGTTTGGTTATCCTGCATGTTATCAAATGAAATTTAACACTTTAAAGACATGTTAATAAATATTTCAACAAATGTGGGTAGCTAACAATAATTATTGGCCTAACAGAATGTTAGGCGGTTGAATTATCAATAAATCAACACACAGCAATCTTACCAGTACAGATTTTGTCCCTTACAACTGTTTTTTTTTTTTTGCTTGCTTGCTGCTTTATTTAGCTGGTCTTCTGTATTTGTATCTTCCTGTGTTTGTTCTCTGAACTGTGTTTGGGAGGTTTGAACGATAATGAGAACAGGAACTCCTTCTTTGTGTCAACATACTCGGCCAATAAAGTTCCAATAAGTTTAACACATATTTTTAGATATAGAACTATAAATGTTGCTTACTAAAAGAAATTCAATGTTTTTGTTCCTATAAGAATTTAAATATACATATTATTATATTGTAAAATATACTGTCATATAATAAAATATGATAAATCATATATTTTTTTATTTCTTCCAACACCTGTTCATAGCTACTCAACATTTTCAAAATACATCTCCCTGTGAAATGTTCCTGACCAGTCCTCAGGGGTTAGCATTCAAGAACTACATTTCCCAGAAGCCTTTGGCAGCATACGTCGAGATATTGTAATAGATACCTATTTAGTTTAGATTATGCATAGAAAACCTCAGCAATAAGATTCAAACTAACCAGGAAGACCAATGAAAGATAAACTTTGGGGAGAGCAAGTTACCGCTGCTGGCGGCAGATGCAAGCTAACGTTATTCCTGCTGTTAGCATTGCCGGTGTTTCGGTTTAACGAGTGACCGTGTTAATTGGTGACTTCCGGCCCAATGCGTCCGTGGTCACCATGGTTGTATGGCGGTTACCAGCGGTTATTCGCAGTAATGGCAGCTGTTGAACAAAGTTCTTAAATTGAATGTTCAACATATATTCGTCTGGTCCTTTTGGTCGCCAACAAGAAGAATTCATCTTTCTTAAAGTTACTTTTAAGTGCGGTAAAAAATAAATAAATAATAATAATAAAAAAAGATTAGCAGAGCAGCTAGCGTCTTATGACGAATTTGACACTTTTATACAGGGGAATTGGTTGAATATGAGGCACTTTCCGGTTGAGGATAACGGTATAGAAAACTTTGGGCTACGGTTTGTTTGCAACGCTGTAAGAAACGTAAGTAACTACATTTATTGATAAGGCTTTTTTTACGAGGACGCAACAGCGCCAACCATTCGGCTGAGTCACCGGTTAACACGGTCACACGTTAAACCGAAACACCAGTAGTTGTATTTAAAAAATGAGGGAAACCGTGGTTTCTTCTCGTAAATCCCAAACGTTAAAATTTGGTAATAATCTACCGTCGTTAACCGTGAAGTTGATGAAAAGTGCTGAGCAGGAGTGTCCTTCAATCATGATCGCAGTGTGGTTTAACTTTAATTTAGCTTTAACAAGAACAAATATTAGCTTAATTCAACTTAACACATCAACAAACAACACCTCAACTGATTAACTCATTATGTTAGACGCTCGACTGATGTTTAGAAAGTGTGATAAGTGATAACATTTGTCTAAATAAGCAACATAAGCCGGTAATCAATGAAAAGGTGCCATGACTTACCGCCAGCCACTCCTTCACTTATTTCTGACAGTGGACGTCTGTGGACTTGTGAGTGCTCCTTTCACTGGCAGACACTCAAACTCACTGTGAGCTGGGCTGAATGACTCTGTGACACCTGTTTAAGAGCCAACTGTCTGTTTTTCAGCTCTGGACAGCGCAGTCTCTTATCATTTACCCTGCATAACACTGAGCACTGGCATGGCGGGGACTGACAAAGAAAAAACTCTCTTTGACAAAGAAGTTAACTTTCTTCAAGGGCTCAACAAACTTGCATTAAAATTTGACAATAACTCTACCTGAGTTTATTTTTCATATTTCATTCATTCAATTAATTGTTCATTTATATATTTTCTGTACATTTAAAGGGGTACTCCAGCAATTTTATGTTGCACCCCCAAGTTGGCTACTCACAAGACATAGATTTTTTAAAAAACAACAACTAATTTATCAAACTAAAAACAGCAGATCCTGACTTTTAGTCTACATTATGGCTCCGAAAGTAATTTCCAGAATGCAGCTCAGTAGCATTTTCCATGAGATTGCCATATTGAAATATATTTAGCTTAAAATACTTGAATAAACCTATAAAATACCCACAATATGTACGTTTTTAAAATTATAGGATGTAAGTCACCCCAGGTTTCACGCTTGTCTTGCCATCAAGCTAAAGTAAACCACTTGTCTTGTGTTTATCAAGAAGACCTGATAAAGTAATCTCTTCAACTGACAAACTGTGACCACCCTGTGACACAATATAGACATATGCTGCCACCATGTGCTGAAAAATATGAAATGCAAGAAGACAAGGCGGGTTGCAGTCTGGCAAGAAGGAACGGAAGTAAAAAAAAAAAAAAAAAGGAAAAAAAGCTTTTCAAATTGAAAACAATCATAAACATAAACACAATAACACATAAATAATATGTAAATGTATAAGAATAAGAGGAGGAAACAGTACCTGGAACTGAAAATCACACAGATAAGTAAAAAGAAGGATAAAGCAGGGAGGCGTCTAAATTCAGCAGAAATAAAGAAATATCCGGGAGGAAAAAGGGGAGGTGAAGCTGTGCAGTGAAGTAGTTTCAGTCAATAATATTTTAATAAGTTCTGACATCACTTTAATGGTTGCACTACTGTACCTCTTTAGCTCACATGTTATTATATACTTCAGGGTCTAATTTTTGTCATGGTTTCATTTTCTTTTTTTACTGCACAGTCAAAAGATACTCTAACATTAAACTGCAAGGATGTTGTTTATTTATTTATTTACCTCTAAAACTCAATGAAAATCATAATTTTATTGAGGAAAAATCTATATACATAAATGTAAATTTTATGTGACAGCTCCCAATTTCTCTTCCTTTATACAAATCTATTTATTTTATTATTAAATGTGTTGAAATTACACAACAACAAAAAAGCCTCTCTACAATTAAACACTATCAAATCATTTTTGGACTAATTTATTTATTTTTTCCTGCCTTTTTTCTCTATTTAATATCACCTTTGTGCAACTCTTACTCATATCAGTATTTTTATATGTCTTTATTCTTATTACTATTATTATTAAATATATCTTATAACTTATTTTTCATACTTATAAGTTACCTAACATGCTTTATATGTAAAATTTCTATGTAGGCTAATGTCATCACCCTGTCACTTTTGTTGTTGTTGTTGTTGATGTGTTGATTTTAAGAGTGTGTTGACTTTTAAAAAGTCAAAAGAAAAAAGAACTTGCACATAGCCGACACATATTTTTTAAAATAAGAATAATAATAATAACATTTAATTTGTATTGGACTTTTCATTGGCAGTGGATCTCAAAGTGCTACATGCTACAGCGTTAAAAACATACAACGCACAACATAAAGAGAATAACAAGAGTTAAGATGAATAGAAAGGTTTTAAAGCCTGTTTTAAAAGAGTCTAGCTTATATATATATATCTCAAAAGATAAAAATAAAGTATCTGTATATGTGAATTATTCTCTTCCATCACTTCCCTAATCAAGACCGCCTCCTAGTGGTTCAATTAAAACTCACATCTTAATCTAACTGGGCGGGACTCTTGTCGCTTTGGCCCCTCCCTTGCACAGTGCGGACCGTGACGTAGACATTCGAGGGTAGCAACAGTTGCCTCGAGACCCCGTCGCGCCATAGTGACTGTAGCCGTGGAGACAGTTACTTACCAACGGGCGCAACACTCAGCAACAGCAGCAGCAGCATCTGGAGGTCACCGTGGGAGAGTGAGGAAAGAGAGCAGAGCCAGGGCAGAACTTTTCTCAAGGCAAAGGTGACTATATCCTTATAGAATTTAACATGAATTAATCTCACTGTGGAGAGGAGTACTCTGAGATCGTTGCTAGCAGTGTTGGTTATTTTCCACAACATAACTTTCCCTTCTTTTGTGGCATCCGCCCCAAGTTGAGAGAACGGCTTTCCACTCTTCATCTTAACTGACGTTCCCCCCTATCGCCGGCAATAGCTTTTTTACACCCGCTGTCAAGCTTGGAAAAACATCTACTTCACGTCTACTACTTGTTTTGCTACACTTAAACGTGAACGCTACTCACAGCGTCAATGTTAATCCAACTCAAAAACGTATTCAACATCACTTTACACTTGTTGCTATGCTCTGTGGAGATGTGAACGCGCTTTTCAGCTCGATCCCAGCAGGATGGATGGCTGGTTAGGCTAGCGTCACCGGTCAAGCTCCGGCTAATGCTAATTTAGACAGCCAGCAGCGATGAGTGCAAGTTCAGTTGTGAGTTCAAACGTTTGTCACGTTGTTAACGGCAGCTCGGTCTTGTTCGTCGCACCACGGACTAACTTTTCAGCTTTGGAGTATCTTTTATCAGAGCCGTATTTTCAAGCAGGTGGCAGCGTTAACTATAGCAAGCTAGCGTTAGCAGCGTTATTAGTGCTGGAGGCTCAGACTGAAACTGACGTCCTCTTACGAGTAAGCCAGAACTCAACAGGAGGATAACTTTCTTTTCAGGAAAGCTGCTCGTCAGCTTCTCTGTGGCGATTTTTCAACTTCACAAATTGAGCCGTAAAAAATGAACTTAAACAGACAGAGTCGAGCACGAATATAGATGAACTTCTACCGGCGACGACACGACCCTCACGGTTTTTCACGTTACCAAACCTGGTGCCTCCCGTGATCTTTATTTCAGGAGCATAGTGGACTGTCATGATAAACAAGTCTCTGTTAATCCTCGACTATTGTATTTGCCATGATCTAAACGGAACAAAGTCGGTACTTTCCAAAGTTACAAAGTTTCTCATATTTTATAAATGGCTTGAATGGCTGGAAATGTTACAGCTAGGTGGTGCCATGATGGTTCTTCATATTACTCGGTCTTGTTTTTACAGTCCTGGAAAAGAGGTTCAGTGTTTAAAGTTAAAGAGTCTATGTGCTTTATGAATTATGCAGTAATTAAAATACACTTGTAAGCCACTGAGCCTATTCTGTAACTAATTTCATCCCAGGGAGTTTAATTTTTGTGTCTAATTTTTGTACAAACCTGTCTAATTTTTACTGATGCTGTACCCTTTGAACAGACCCATTAGTAATTTGTTTTCTAATAGCCGTGTTGATCACAGTGGTATTGCTTCATTGTTCAAATGGCAGGTCTCATTTGGGTTGCTGTTGACCTCTCTGCAGAGTTGAAGGCTCATATCAATCTGGGCTGTAGCAATAATGAGAAATCAAGGGAAAGTATCCCCCCCCCCTCCCCATGAGTTTAAATTCTCCCTTTCATTAGTTTTTACAGTGTGGCTTTGTGGCTGCTTTCCAGCCCTTTTACATACCTTTTAATCTCCTTTTGGGATTTTGTTTTGTCTCTTGAGATAGAGCTATTCTAATGAACTATCTTTTCAGAGACAGCTGTCAGGTGCTCGGTCATTTGTGATGATGTTTGCTATTGAAGCATCAGGAAGAATCTTTGCAGCATGAAAATTTGTCTAATTAATGCCCTCTCTGCATGCTATTAATGAATCCAGTTTAACCTTTCAAATGTGTGTTTCCATTAAGTATTCATTTTCTAAAGGAAGAAGGCTGAATGATTCATTTAAGTAGATATATTATCGATGCAGTCCAATATGTATTTCCTTTTAGATGAAAAGCTATCGCAAAGCAGGTCTGAACATGCTTATATTAATCATAATTATTAACTAGTCTGTGTAATATATTCAAATGTGAAGTTCATGAAACTTCCCTCTCCCACTGATGTTACTTCCGTACTTTTGGCCGGAGTATGTGGACGATGAATTGAATGCACATTAGCAGAAGACTCAGCTTGTTTTGAAGTAAGTGTCAGAGAGGGAAACGTAACTTTGATTGGTCAGACAGCCCTCTTCAGCTACAAAGAAAAATAAAGAAATGACTGCGCTGAAACTCTGTGTAACCCCCACCAACCCCACCCCCCCAATTTGAGCGTGACAATGTTATGTTTACATGGCAACTTGATACACAAATACACCCAAGTCATGGAAAGAAAAGGGGATGGATTGGGCCAGGGGGGCGAAATGTTATTCTTTTAAAAGTCAGTGTTTTTAATCAGGTTATTTTCATCTCCCTCTTTGTGGTAAAAGTGCATAGTTCTGGCTTGCAGAGGCAGGCCAGAGAGAAAAGGTGCTTAGAAAGGAGAATTAAACAAAGTGGAATGCAGCTGGCGGTAGTTGAGGTTAACATATTTCATTGCACTTTTATGCAGAAATCTCTTACGCCGGCTTGCAGAGTAGAAAAAGGGATTGATAAGGATGTTCATATAAAATGGGAGGAAAATAATTTTTTTATTTTGGGCAGCTCTGTTGTAGGTTATATATCATTTGTCTGCCTGTCTGAAATTGCAAACTGGCCACACCATAGCACAGTAACACTAAATTAATATATTCTAATGTGCAGTGACAGAGCTTGCTTTTATTGGCATAGCCTGCACTCTCTGATTGTGGTCATGCTTTGGTCCATTTCAGGGATGAATGCCACCGTGGCCTGTGATTTACAGAAAATTATGCACCTTCTTTAGGCTTAATAATTCCCCTATTCTCTAGCTTTTCTTTTCAACCATCCCTGGAGTTGCTGGTATGATTGTATGTAGCAGTGTTCACCATTACCTTGTGCCATTTTGAGTGTTTAATGGACCCGTGTGTGTAGTACAGTTTAGCTATCAATAGGACAGCTGCAGTGGTCTCTTGGGCAGCGGGTGACCTGACACAGCTTTTGGTCACATGTTCTGTGTGTGTATGTGTGTGTGTGTGTGTGTGTGTATATGCAGTGTGTGTGTGTGCATACATGAGTGTACTGTGTGGATGTGCTTGTGTGTGTGTTTGCTCATGCTGTATTTAGCTTATCTTGATGAGGCCCACTGCCGCCCCAGGGAGAAGTTCTCAATCCAATAGCCAGCTACAGATATAGACACGGACCGAGTCACTGCCATCACTTTCACTGCTGCTGTTTACAGTTGATCATATTCATGTATAGAGTTGCATTTACATCCTGCTGTGCTAACTGAACTGCTTAGGCTTTTTGCACATTTCGTTGTCTGATATTAACATTGTTTTAATGGCTTATCCCATAACTCCAGTCAAAAGCATGTCAGGAAATCACAGAGCAAAGCAGAAGAACTGAGAGGAGAATGCCTTGTGGGGCTTGTTAAGTGGAAATTAATAGTACCATTTGTACACATGAATGTTTCAGTTTCATAATTCATTTATTTGTTAAGAGCTTGTTACCGTTTTATAAGAATCTGTTGAAAGAAAAATAGTTTAAGTGTCCTCGTGTCTGTCACATCGAGTCTTCCAGCTACAAAGATTTTTGGAAATCATTGTTGGCTTGCGCTGCTAGGATACAAAGAAATAAATCTCGTCAAATACCAAAAAAAAAAAAAAAAAAATGCTGCAGCTGATTGGCCCTTGTGCGGTGGCAACAAGTTGAAACTCGTTGCGAAATGAAATGTTTTTCAGTCTGTCTCTTCTGTCTGTGTGTGTGTGTCATCAGGAGCATTCTTAACATTCCACCTGTTTGTATCGTAGCTACACAACTGCTAATTAAATTTCCTGCCACAAACAGCAGACAAGGCAGTGACATTTGCATTACAATGACTGCCCCCCTTCCCTCTCTTTCAGGCACTGATAGTAGCCGCCCCCATCCTCTTCTCACTTTTCCTTTCTTTTGTAGAGTTTTAGACTAGTTTGTTAAGAGATGTTTATTAAAAAAAAAAAGAAGAACTTAAGTCAGTGTAAAGCAGCTACAAAGTAACTACCAGAACCCAGATTAGGCAATCAGTGGAGTGAGATTTGGACACATTTGCCAAGGAGTAGACGCACTCAGTAGTTTTAGGTTGCTGAATTTGTTGGATCTCCAGAATGGCTCCTCAGAAGCTCTTTAATGAGGAGCTCTGGTGGGGAACAATAGGAGAAGACACCATTGTCACAGATGGAAACAACTAGAAGGTGGATATCCTTTAACAGTGCAACCCTTAGATCCCATTCCTCCCACTCATTAGCTTCAGAAGAGAGTAAATGTTAATGTTGCAATGTTCAATATGGGGGGGTACATATATAAAAGCAGCAATGTATGCTAATTATTTTCATTTAAGAATGGACAGCATTTGTGTCGCCTGCTGCAAGAGTGTTGAAAATTGTAAATTACTTACATTGTAGGGTAGCAAAATCTGTCTGGTACCAAAATGGAAAAAAAGTTTGAAGTTTAAAATATTTTAAAAAGTTTCAGTCAGTTAAACAAAATGGAAGGCAAAGAGAGAAATGACAACTAAATAGGGTTTAAATACTGTAATGTAAATGCCGTCTGAATGCAAACTGCCACGCAGAAACACTTGTTAGATCCCTAAGTAATTTGATGTTAAATGTTCTGCAAATGACACTGAAGGATCATTAGTAAATTAGTGTATGAATACTGCTGAGATTATGCAATACATCATTTTTAATTTTAGAAGCTTATCTTGTACTGAATCTTGACTGCTGACAGCAGAGATGATGATTTAAAACCCGGACATCATCTCAGCAATGTTTTGTGCAGAAATCATTAGTTCAGTAGCATTATGTGGACTCTCACACCAATTAAGTCCACTCCATTTGCGGCCAGCTGTAACAGCTGCTAAGATGGAGTTTGGCTGCAACTGACACTGTTAAGTTTCAATATGAAAGGTTGAATTTAAGGGATTTTTGGAACATGCAAGTATGACTCAAATTATGCTTAAACACGAGTCTTGCACGTAATTTGTTAAAACCACATTGCGGTAAACATATTAAAAGACACTGGAAAAAAAACCCCCCACAGTTACACATTTGAGTCTTGTGCAAATGGCATCAATCCAATATTTACCTGTGTGCACTATTCAGGTATAAACTGTCAAATGTACATGTGTTTAATATCAAGTGTCTTGCACCAGGGTTTGTGTGTGGAAAAAGGTATTAAATACTTAATTCTGAGGTTGAAGGGTAGTATTCAGCGTGGCACAGTATTTACTGCATGAACAACAGACACTTGGATCCATCTCAGATTTAAAGCATTAACTGGTGACTCACTGTTAGTGTCGAGTAGTGCTTGTAAAACCATACTGTACATACAGTAAAATGATTCCCAGTATCATATCCGTGTGGGATGAATGCTTGCCAAGAATGAAAACTCCTCCAGTGCAACATAACGCCTATCTGAGATTCATCGGTCAAGATAGACACAGCACGCTGCCAGTATCTGAGGTTATCTCTGCAGAATGTGGATCCTTAGGAAATAAAACTCCCAAGTCTCACAGGTTGGATACACACCTGTTTTATGAGAGCAATGAGCACCTTTGGTCTGGTGTGTTGTACTTCCGCAGAGGAGGATTACAAGTCTGGGCTAGGCTAAAGTGTTAGGATACTTAATCACTTCAAGTTGTCAGTCTCGATGATTAGTTTTGATTTAATGTTGTCACTTTGAGAAGAGACAGCAACATAGCCTCCTCGCCGGAGGTTGTGTTTTCAGTTCTTAATGTTTGTCTGATAATTAGCAGGATATCTCATTAACTTGTTAAGAGATTTCAATGAAATTAGGTGGAAAGACATGAAGGCTGCGGCCCAAGGAACACATAATTCATTTTTGTTTTAGATCCAGATCAGGAATCACTGTGGATCAGGAATTTAAAAAATATATTTAATTTTAACAAGCTCAAGGGCATTTTCAAACATTTTTCTATTTTCTCACAGACTGCTGCTTTTTCTGAATATTTTCTGTTATTAAAATAACACATTTAGAGGATTGTGCAGCCTTGGCAGGTGTGACAAAGGAATAAAACAGATATTATGCAATGTGACTGTTAACATTTCTATATTTTTAGTTTGCTCTTTAGTCTCCAACATCCTCTCAAGCAGCCTAGGTGACTTGGGTGAAGTTCCTTCCTTTGTGTCATCGGTGCGGCAGCCTCGAAACACATTAGATAAATAAATACTCGTCAAAGACAGAGACGCGTCAGAGTATAGTCTGATTACCTTTCCATTTGTGACCTCCCCCCCTCCCTCGCCGCCTGTCTTTGTTGTGTTTTCCAGTTTAACTTGTCAAAATGTGCAGTTTCAAATCCTCATTCTTCATCTTGAGATGTTGAGGATGAAGGTGGGTGGAAGTGGAGGGGGCTGGGGGGGGGGGGGCTGTGGAAATCTGGAAAGGGTTAGAAGAGGTAGGGTGTTGGGGGAGGAAGTCGCTAGTGTAGAGCATGGGCGAACACACAATCTCCATGGCAACGGTTTGATCTTTCTCTCTATGGCTGTCAGGCCTGCAGCACACATGGTGACAGAGTGGACAGGTTGTGCTGATGACCAGAGGTGGGGAGGTGAGCTGGGGGGGGGGGATGCTTAGATCAGACACCGTGGTCGGTTGCCTCCTATTTCTGCTCTCTCTCTCTCTTTCTCTCTCCCTCGCTCCCCCTCAAACTCTGCCATCAGCAGACCCCAAGAGCCGCTTTGATTGGATTAGCCATGAATTAATGAGACAGGCTTGAAGAACAGCCTCTGTTGTGGAAATCTCTATCATATCTTAATTCGCTCTTTGTGTGAGCGCGTGTGCCTGAGTGATCTTATAGGGTCTTTTAATGAAATCAAAGAAAAGCAAGTCTAAGTGGGAGTTTTTCAAATCCCAAAATGACCATGCAATTTGTTTTCTAATGGAAATAATATCGACTACATGAATTCTTAAATAAAGGAACACATGTTGAAGCCACTTCAGAAGCCTGTTGCTTCTCTGTGGTACATGTATTAAAGGTGTGGCAGAGCGATGCATCTGTCAAGTGCTAAACAAATGTCCCCAATAGACGTCCCTTCAAAAGCAACAAGTGTCTGCCTCTGTTTCATGTTGTTTTATCTTCTCCTGAGTTGGAAAAAAGTATCACTCTGCTCAAACTGTTTTACTATCTGCTCCTCTAAAGGAACTTTGGAAAGACTTGACTTGGTTTTGAGAGTGTTGTTTTTGGGTGGCATGAGTGTAAAGCAACCTCGAAGAATAGACTGTTGTGCCCCTGATGACTTAAACATTCCTCCTTTTTTTTTGATCACCGAGTAGTTACAAAAACAGAGCACTTCATCCTGTCCTCCTCAATCAAGTCATCCTGTCTTCCTCAATCAAGTCTAAACCAGTATAAACTCTGTACATTTTTATATAACTGCAACACAGGAATAACTCTGCTTCTATGTCCCCCGGTGTCTGAAATTAATAGCTTACATAGTATTTATTGTTGTAAGTTTCTACTTAGCGTGAGATAGAGGGATCAGGTGGGGGGATGGCATTGTTTGGTTTGGGAAGTATTCTGTTGGTTGCATAGCAACAGGCTCCTGGAAACGGGAGTGGACAGTGTTGCCACTAGCAACCGTTGTTGCTCTGCAAACAATGTGGGCCAGTGCAAACATGAGCCAAGACTGTGGGCTCCTGCTTTTAATTGAACATCTGTATGTGTTTTTCTCTGATTGAGCCCTGTTTAAGTTAGATCTGTCAGTGACATATGTTTAAATCTTGTCTGTGCTGTTAACATTATAGACTATAGAGTTAGTGACAGTTTGTAAAGCCTTAAATATTCTTCTCTTGTTGCCGTATATCTTTTAAAACTCAGGTAAATCTTTAAAGGAGGGAGTTGGGCTGGGGGGGGGCTGTTGTTGTAATGTTAAGTGCTCATCTGGGATTTGCCTGAATGAAACCAGGCTCGCAGACTTGACATGAAAACGGACTCGTGTGTGTGAAGTTGTCTCTGAGTTGGAAGCAGAAAGGTTCGGTCCATCCAGAGTAGCGTTTTACAGCAGTGTGCTATATCCCCTGCTGTGTGCTACTTTTGTGCATTTCAGAGCTTGCTGGTGGGGAATTTGTGTGGCTTTTAACCTTCCCTGAACACTAAGCACTCTCCCCTCAAACCCAGTGATTTGACACACTTCATCATACCTATTAAAGCCAGCGCTTTAATTGAGCTTTAATGAATGAAAACGTGCAGGTCAGTGGTCTGTTTCCTGATCCCCCACCATCTTTCCGTGCCGCCCTCTCCTTAATGGCATAAAGAAGACCTCAAGCTTCTTTCACTTCCTTTGGTGAAAATGACTAATCTAAGTCTAAAGATAAATAATGGGATTGTTACAAGTGTATTTATAACTCAGCTGACACTCCATAGACAAATTCTTTTCTTTAGAAACATGCCTGAGTATTGGAGTGGCTTTTAAAATGTTCGCTCCTTGTTAGCATCATTCTGATAATAGTCTTTTGGTATTTTCATGACATACAGTAAAGAGGTGTGAAGAAAAATGGTAATAGAATATGAGAGTCTTTACATACAAGTGCTAATTGTGCCTTGCTAACAAACACATTGAAGAGGTCTGCTCAGGGTACACTCAATATGGTTTTTGGGTCCATTTGTGTGATTGAAGATTGACACATACAGTATCAGGGATTTCAACATAGGCCTCCTCCACTCAGTGTATTAGTCATTTAGCAGAGCAGTAGGTCCTTGCCTGTGGCAAAAGCTCCACACATGGAAAATGTCAGTGGTGGCACGCCCAAATCAGTTGTTTTTCTATCTTAAAGGTACACTCTCTGATTTTGCTATGGCACCCCCGCACCATCAAATTTCCCCTCAACTCACTGTTGATGGTTTGAAACTCAACACAGTTGGTTGCTCAATTACCTCGGTTTGTGCAGATGATTTATGTGTTAGATTACTTATCAACTACCATAGAGAGCTGTGATTGGAGGACTGATGCCATAATTAACATCAGCTACACAAATAAAATGTGAAAGTGACAAACTCTCTCCTCCATGTGAGTCAACATGTGGTTTTAATGCAGCTGGATACTGGATAAAATGAGAATCCCAATTTTTCTAGTCCAGTCTAGTCGAGTTGAGATTACAGTTTGGTGTCAAGATCTGCAAGAAAACCATGTGTTCATGAAACATTTACCCTTGTAATCTCCTTTTTGCCTGCAAGAATGTTTTGGTTGTAGAAATACACTGATCGTGTGGTGGGGTTTTTTTGTGGTAGTTTCCATGATGGCTTCATTATGTTGTACTTAGCGGCGGGGTTTCAGGTGGTTGGTGAAATTAGTGGTGTTACCCTGTATCATCATGGTCTCAAACTATGAAAACGTTCCACAAAAAAGGATGTGACTCCTATTTTGGTATTAGCACAGCATTTTTGTTGGGAGTTTGGTTTGGTCAAATTTATTTCCTCTTCCTCTATATCACCATTGGGGTTTCCTTGATTCTGACTCATTTTGCCCTTGTTTTTGTTGTCCCTCCAAAGCTTTTTTTTTTTTTTTTTCACTGTTGCTGTTCAGTAGGTCTCACATTAGATCTGTTTTTGTTTCTGCTCTCTCTGTCTGAGTTCAATTTGTCACGGTCGTGTCATTTATTGATGGTTCGATGCAATGGATGCAGGGAGATTGGATGCAGGGAGATGAGAAAGAGGCTTAAAATCGTTTAATAGCTTGAATCATGAAGCCTCGTCACTCAGAAAGTTTTTGTTTAGTCTTGAGAAAGCCAAGAGACAAGCCTTGCTGCACCTGTTGCGTGTATCTAACAGCTCAGCCTTCAGATTATTGAGTAAGGTCTATTTCCGCAAATTAAAATAACATTGTATAGCATGTCCTGTGTTATGAGTAATCACAGGGTGTCTTGAGCAGGTTGCGTCTTGTGGATCTGAGCTGTAACGCTCCTGGTTAACACTGTTCTGCTGTCTACCTACAGACTTCTCCTGCTGCTCCTGCCTTTAACCACAGACTGCTCATCAATTCAACCCACCCCTAAGAGTGCTGTATCTCCCTCTCCCTTATTCTAATCCTTCTCCCCCTCGTCTCTTTGCGGTCGCACTCGAAAGTTCCTGTGCAAGAGCTTTATAAAGGGGGGGAAAAATAGAGGAGTGAACGGGGAGGGGAGGAGGGGGGTTGAGTTGGGGGTGGTCGTCATGGAATCCTCACCATAGCAACCGACAAACGTTTACAAAGCATTGAGGAATTTCCTCATATCAGCTGGATTATTGGAGCCCTCAGAGAACGGCTCTCGTTCGAAACAAACGCTGGATATCATCAGGACCCTGGCAGGGGCTGGAGCCCCACTGCCATTTTCATCTTTTTCCCCCCTTCGTTTTTTTTCTTTTTTGGAGAGAGTGGGGAAGTTGTTTTTTATCTGCTTACTCCCCCTTGCAGCTCCATTCTTCTCTTATCCCTCCCTTGCTCCCGCTCTTTCCCTCTCTGTCCTTTTTTTGAAAAGAGAGCCTTTGTGTCACTCCATTTTTAGCTCCCCTTTGCTATGCTGCGCACATTGTCACCCAGTGGAAAGCCGAGTGGCAGCAATGGGTTTGGTCCTCAGGAAGCAGTTCAGTCCTTTTGGTAACTTGAACTCCTGTACTGTAACTTTCCCACCTGGGTCTGTCCTGTCAGCAGGACAAGAAGTGTCTGTGTAATACTGTTGGGCTGCGTATTTTGCCATTGATTAAGGCCAAAGGTGGGCTGCCTCTGGGGCTCTGAAAGCTTCACTGGCTCAGCTTGACTTGGCAAAGCCAGAAACCCCCTGGGGGACAATGAATGCCCCGGTGGCTCCATGAAAGAAGGGGGTGGGGTGGAAAAGCATTTATTTAGTATGGCTGTCCATATGTATAGACTTGAAAAGCTCTTATCCTTTTCTTTCAGGCTTCAGTATTACCTGTAAAAGTATTTCTTCAATCTGGTATGAGATTCCCCCCATCTCACGTCTTTTCTTCTTTCTCTTTCTTCATCTCTCCCCGTGCAACCCAGCATGCAGAGCTCCGAGGGAGGGTCAGACACCACGACCAGCGTGGCAACACTGCGGACGTCATCATCAGCCCAGGCGCCTGTGGTACAGCCTGTCCCAGCCTCCCAGCAGGTAGGGTGCCACCTCCGCCTCGCTAACTGCTACTGTAATGACAGGACAAATGGGGAAAGTCTGTCACGAGTATTTGCAGTAACTGTTCTGTATAAAAGAAAAGTTGTTTTGGAAACCAAACCAACTACTTGCTACATGAGTGCTTGTGCATGGTGTCTGTAAAGAAAACCTTACAGTATCTTGACAAGGAATCTCTCCTCCTTGCAGCACCTGCAATAAATAAAAACACTTTTTGTAGTGTTTCCAATTTGTAACTTGTCAGCAACCACAACTGCCACCCCTCCACTCTGCCAACAGATGCCTCTTGTATTCATTTACCATGCCAGCTTTTGCAGTTACTTCTCCTTGCGTTACTCAACCATTTCATCCATTTAGCCATTTTAGGCTATAGGAAAAATACAGACCTATAGAATAGCCAGAATTTCTGTTGTCCATTGCCTGTAATCAGTTAACGACATTGAGAAATTAACAGTGCTTCGCTTTACAAATCAGACATTCAGTTTGTCAGACTTTTACAGAGAAGTGTAGGCTTTCAATTATTTTTTACTCATTTTTTCATGTAAGGAGCATAAATCTATTAGGCGTTGCTTAAAGAGGGCTTAAGAAAGGCATTTGTTGGCAGTCATATGCTAACAATGATGTGTGTTTGTGCGTATGTGTGTGTGATTGTGCGTGCATACCTATGTAATTGAGTTATGTCTTGTATCTACACAGAGGGTGCTGGTTCAAGCCACAGGCTCAGCTCAGAAGGGAGGACAAGTACAGCAGCTTTCAGTACCCAGGGTTCAACAGGTCCCTCAGCAGGTACACAGTACTGTACATACATATACAGTGCTGTGAAAATATTTGTACACCCCTTGACTCTTTTTGTTCAGTTTTAAGAAAAATTAAATTATCTTAACTTGTGACTGAGCCTGAGACCCACACACTGTTTTCTTTTACAGTAAAGTAAGATAAGAAAACTATATTATTTATATCAATTCAAATAAATGGAGTCCAGGATGAGCAAGATAAGTATATAGTCTGCTTCATAAGGCTTATTTGTGTCACTGACAAATATTTGATTAACTTTTCATGTCTCACTGGGGTCAGAATTTACATTCAGGTTAAACAATAACAGTCAAACTGGGGGAGTTAGATAGTAGATTGTTTAGATAATAAACAAGTTAAACAGTAACCACACCACTGGGTGAAGATCCCAAACATTGCAGCCCATTCATTCCACTGAAAGCTGCTCATGCAGAGCTGAAATGTTTCTCCTGCTTCCTTCCTGTGCCCATCATGGGTGCGCCTAAGTGTCTTTCTCTGGCTGAGCCTGGCCCACTGCCTGCATACATGAATGACATGAAAATAATATCTTTATACAACTCTTAGCGGCTTTTAATTAAATTTTGGCACTAATGGTTGGTAATCAAAAAAGTTATTTTTAAATGTGTGTGATGATGAGGAGCTTTTGGCCTTGCTAGCGGCTCTGCTTTAGGGGTGGTAATGTCTCTCATTCAGTTGGTCCTGACTGAAATATTTCGACAACTATTGGATGGATTGCCATGAAATTTTGTACAGACATTCATGGTACCCAGAGGATGCGAGACTAAATCCATCAGCCTTAGCTGTACATTGTGTTTAGTGCTAATTAGCAAATGTTAGCAAGCTGAATTAACACGGTGAACATAGTAAACATTATATCTGCTTAGCATCAGCATGTTAGCATTGTCATCAACCTTAGCATTTAGTTTAAAGCACCGCTGTGCCTACGTACAGCCTCACTGAGCTGCTAGCATGGCTGTAGACTCTTGTTTTCTTAGCTTTACCTCTGCTTCTTTTTCTGTGATGATGTGTAAAGGTCTTCTCTAGTTTCCAGGGTATGATGTGACATGCAGTTTGATGCAGTTTGGCCACTACACCACCAAAATTGCTGCACAGCCCAGTAATGTTCCTGGGGGCTTGAACCAAATCCCAACACCAAATCTGTGTGATGTCTTAACGTCTAATGTTGAATAGCAGGGACAGACCTGACTGTCTGCTATTAGCTGGTCTTTGGTGTCAGGTGATATCATCGGCCACAAGACCGACCAGCAGCAGATGGACAGTTAACTACCTGTTTTTCATCATGTTTATTTTTCAGTATGTTATTCATCATCAGTTGTGATGTTTATCAAATCAAGTATGTCTTTATCAATACAAGTTCAAATAAGTTCCATTATGATTTCACCAACATTGTTATTGTATTACATGGTAAAGTTATAATTTAATTTAAATTTTAATAAACTCTAATTTTTTTAGGATTTAATTTTTGTGATTTCCATGTAACCAAATTACTTTTACTCCTACTTCCTTTTCAGAGTTACTGATGTGTACTTATTGTACTTATTTGCCACTTTGAATATACAGAACATACACACAAAAACCTGTGAAGGGCCAATTACAATAGGCATTTAAATATCAAATTATATTGTTGGGGCTTCTGCTTCTGACAAATAATTGTACAAAAACAAAAAGGGGTGGACAGACTTTTTCACTGCACTGTATATACGCACACATATGGGTGTGCACATGCCTATACACACATGCAGTTATATCAATCTGTTGCCAAATTTAAAAAAAAAAGGTTAAATTACAATCTCAGTGACAGCCTGTGATTAAATCTCAAGTAAGGAAGGTATAAAGCTTTAATTCTACTGTTGTTTCTCTGTAGGTGCAACAGGTGCAGCACGTCTATCCATCACAGGTCCAATATGTAGGAGAAAGTGGGGAGGCTGTTTACACCAATGGAACTATGTAAGAAATGTTATGTCATTCCACATTTATAGCAAAATGGTATGGTGTTTTTATAGTGTAGTTCAACTAGACCATGAAATAAAATGTAAAAGCATAACACTCCACTCAAAAATGTGTTGTGCTTATTGTTATTTCACTCGGATGTTTGAGTTTCACTGTGCAGAATGACGTATGTGCAGCAACTGACACTAGAAGACTGTTTTCAAGTGGAGAGGTTTCTCTGTTTTCACCTTGAATCTCAGTTTAACACGTGGACATAAGAGCAAGTTTTTGTGACATCACATCTAGATATGAAGCCAATAATGGTCCGATATGCACAACAAATGATTATTCCAAGCAGTGTTTTGAAATGACTTAAAATGTGTCTGCAGGGAATCTTTAATAGTCGTGTTTTGTTGAGAAAAAAATAGTAATAAATATCTACAAGAAAGTTATTTTTAATGTTTATGTGGTTTTGTGTGCATACATAAGTTTCAATATTGCCCTAATGTATAGTAGTTCATTTTCATTCAAAAGAATTACTCAAAAGTTGCCATTTTGTTAATGTAAGATACCTAAGTTTAATAAAAAAGGCTTTAGCTTTTGAAATTGCGGAGACACAACACTGTGAATAATATTTGACTCCACTCCATTTTCGGAGTCATCTTGAATTATGCATGAATAAGTGCTGGATAAGGGGTGTAATGACAAATAAGACTTTCCAGACTGCTTTCCTCATCATTTTAACTGTGGCACATCCAACTGCTTTTAAAGTGGCTCGAATCAAAACGTCATTAAAATTAAATGAAGCCAAAGTGAGTTTTTTCCCACAGTTTGATGTCTGATATGATTCCAGCATAACCAAATATTTCAATGACATCAATTATTTTGTTATCTATGAAAACCTCTTAAACGGAGCATAGTTCTACATTGCTCTACTGCATAGGACATCCTAAAATTAATCAGTGATCTTGAAATTTATTTTCATTGAATGACATCACTGCATACTAATTACAATGATCTCTCCACAGCCGAGCGGCCTACTCCTACAACCCTGAGGCTCAGTTGTATGGGCAGAGCAGTGGCGGAGCTTACTTTGACTCACAGGCTGGTGGAGCTCATGTCACCACAGTGGTCTCCTCTGCCAGCGGAGGGGTGCCCCCTCATGGCATGGTGGGCATCGCCATGGACGTGGGCAGCAGCCACATCATCTCCAGCGGCAGCACCTACCTAATCCATGGAGGAAGCATGGAGGGAAGCCGCAACCACATATCACACTCCTCTCGCTCCTCCTCAGCCATGGTGAGCAATACTCACCCCAGTGTCCTTGTGGCGTTCTGCAGCATGGTTTGCATTATAGAAAGATTGATGAGCAAGCAAAAAAAAGTTGTAAATCAGAGGTTTACACCCTCCAAAGACTGAATGACTGTGCAAGTAAGTCATTGAACAGTACAGAATATACTTGGAAGATTGTTTCTCAACTCCTCTAAGTCCAAATTGTAGTTTTTGTTCTCTAAAGTACATAAATAAGAGGATTTTACAACATAATGTACCCAGCAAACATCCCCACTTCCATATGGGGTTGTGTGATGCACACAAGTGCTAACTGTCATCACTGCTACGTGAGCTTGTGTCCTGACTACTCAGCCTCCTAGGACAAGCCTGACAGGCAGTAACAGACACACAGGGTTCACAGCAACCTGAGTTGGGGCCTCCTGGCTCTGCAGCAACACACAGAGAGCAGAGTGGAGCAGGGCAGAGAGCCTGTAGAATCGGGACACTGGCTTAAATAATTCAGCGCTGCCTTGTTTCAGAGGTTTTCACAGGCACTTGAGCGCCCTGCGAAACAAAGCAACCCTTGGGGCTCATTACCATTTGGCCAAGAGCCCTCGGGAGTCTTCTTAAGGCTTGGAACGCTGCCTCTTTCTTTTTCCTTTTCTTCTGTGTCTCCAGTTTGGCTGCAATACCACACATCTTTTCTTTTTTGACTTGATTTTCTTCCACAGCTCAACAGAACGTCCCTGGTTTTGTCATTCACTTTACCAGCCAGTTGGACTCCGACACTTTTTGTTGTCCAAAAGAAAGAATTATATGTCAGTGTGTTTTATACCATGACACTCTTGCTTGTGTCGTAGTTACAACTTACTCTATCTGATTTTTAGTTTTTTTAGAATATTCTTTCTAAGTTATATTGTTTGATAAATTGTTGGGGGGGGGTAGGCATTGTTGACCTATTGTCTCTGAGCTTGACGTGACCTGTGCCCCTGTTTGTGGTTCCTATTTGCATACATTAGAGTGTCTGACCGCAAGTCTTCACTGAGCAGCTTAACCCTATGAGTCCCTTGATTTGCATGCTTTTGTTAGCCAATAATGGATTTGGCTGCAACACTGACTGATTTTAATGGAAATGCAGAGATCTGGCTGCTCGCTAACAGTCTTATTTCCTTTATCTGTTTTGTGTGTTTTTTTTTAATTTTTTTTTATTTTTTATATACGTCTGCTTATTTCTGTCTCATTTTTTATCTCTCTCACTCTCTTGCCTCCTCCCCCTTCTGTGTCCACTCTTTTTTTTTTCTTTTTTTTTTTGCATGCTTCCTTCTTTCTTTAGCTTGAAATGGCGATTGAAAACCTCCAAAAGTCTGAAGGAATTGCAAGTCACAAAAGCAGCCTGCTCAACAGCCATGTAAGTCCATCAGGAACTTTCTTTGAAAAGGACATGAGAGAGAAAATGGAAAAAAAAAAAAAAAAAAAAGAAAGAAAGCTGTGGCTGAACCTGTTGGCAGTGTGTTTCTACTCGTGTTGTGCTAAGTTGAACACACCACCTACTGCTAGCTTTACTTACTCTGCACTGTCCCACTGACACGCATAATTGTCTCAATTAGTTTTCATCCTCGATCTGAACTTGCATTTGCTGTCACTTTTTGCTTAATGATGTATCTTGTATGCGTGTCTTAATACTCTGCATGGATTTAAGCTGATTGATACAAGATTTTTATTTTCACTCGTAAATACATCAAGACATGCACTTTTATTGCAGTATTACTGTAATATTCTCTTGTTGGGATGCTGAGTTATAATGACATTTAAAAGATATTTATGACACATTCATTTAGTACAACTTTGTATTTCTACCCAAATTTTTACTCAAATGGGGAAATGTTTGGTTTAGATGTTTTCACTATATTCCAGCTCTTTACCTCAGCTGTCACCAAACAATCTCCACATCATTTGTATGAATAGCGTTTGAAGTATTTGCTTTAAATCTGATTAGTTAATTGGTTATTGTATTTTTCATATAAATTCTTTATAACAGCACCGGTAACAGTCAAGGTCATGATGACTGTGTCCTCCTTAATATTGCCTCGTCTTGAAGATTTTTCCGATTGGATAAATAGCTCTTCAGATGTTTGAGTGTTCACTCAATCAGCCATTCCTTCTGCTGTAGTCACTTACCGCTTCACTCAAGAATATAAATGTGTTGGCAAAAGCCACAATGGGAGTGCAATGGTCTCTGTGGTGTTAAACCTCATAAAATAGGTGGTGATGTGATGTGATGTGTGTGTGTGTGTAGGTAGGAGTGTGTGTGGTGTGTGTCTTATCTCTCTTTTGATGTGATAATAAGATCCACTGCTCCTCTGTATTGCTGGCCCGGTGAATATCACAGAGCCGACATTTGGGCTCACCGATTGTGAGACTGTGTCTTCTTCTGTGTGTTTTTTAGCTGCAGTGGCTGCTGGACAACTACGAGACTGCGGAGGGAGTGAGCCTGCCCCGGTGCTCCCTGTATAACCATTACTTGCGGCACTGTCAGGAACAGAAACTGGATCCGGTCAACGCAGCCTCCTTCGGCAAGCTCATCCGCTCAGTTTTCATGGGCCTCAGGACCCGCCGCCTCGGTACCAGGTACAAACAGGAAGGCAGTGTTGCGATGCTGAAGATGCTGATAACAGTAATCATGTAACCATTAGAGATGTGACGAATATGATGATGCTTATAGGCATTGGAGACTTGCTGATGGAAGAGGATAATGATAGTGATTACATTGATGGCAAGTCTTCTCCTCCTCACTGGTTTCTGGCTTTTCTCTCACTGAATCCACCAGAGGCAACTCTAAGTATCATTACTATGGCATCCGGGTGAAGCCAGACTCTCCGCTTAACCGGCTGCAGGAAGACACCCAGTACATGGCCATGAGGCAGCAGCCTGTCCATCAGAAACAGAGGTCAGCACTCTCCCTAAGATCTGATACTTTAACCTTTCCCTGTCCACTTCTCTTACTCTCTGCCACATTTGTCACAACTTTCTGAAATGCTCCGTTCATTGTCAGGATTGTGCATAAATCTCATTTTAATATTGATAACATTTATGCTGTAACAGCTGCCTTACTGTCATCACCATCTCTCTGCTGCTTGCTGTGTTTTCTCCTCATCTTTGTCCTTCCCATTTTCTTCTTGAAGCTCTTGCCCTTTTCATTTTCTTTTATGGTTGCTCTTCTAACTCAAGACATTAAACCAAATACTGCAGCAGGGCTACGTTCAGTGCTGCCACAATGTGCTCACAGTTTTTTTTTTTTGTTTTTTTTTATGGAAGCGGTGGTGCATTTAATGTCCTGTTGCAATGTGTCGGGACAATTCTGTATGTCCTTTTTTGATTAATTCTCATAAAACATTAAAAGCAAAGGCTTGTGTGTTTGTTTAATTGTGTAAAGTTCACCCCACAGATAGTTTTTAGGGTGTATGAATGTATGTAAGTCACTGCTCCGTTGAGTTTTCTCTATTATGCTCCACCAGACTGAAATGAAGGCAAAACATTTTTCACAAATGGGAAATAACATATCAGTAAACCAGAAAAATGTTGCAAACTGTTGGGAATGTTTTCCTTTTAAACACACCCATGGTGATTTTACTAACTAGTCCTCCCTCTGGTTGAAGGTGCGCTTACCCAGGAGTTATCTTGTGTGGATTTTCATTGGCATTAAAACTTGCATACTCCCAGCCTTCTGTGGCACACTCTTTCTTTTTTTCTTGACTGTAGCCAAACGTTGCTAACACAGATGTCCTGTTCTCTCCTCTCCTGTCTGTGTAGGTTCAAACCTCTACAGAAGGTGGACGGTATGTCCGACAGCCTGTGTGGGAGCTCTCAGCACTGTAACAACACTCCAGAGCAGTCGGTGGCTGCTCAGAGCCAACACCACCAGCAGTACATAGGTAAAGACAGGAGCTGGTTGGCTGCCACCATGATGTGTATCTACAGATGTTGTGATCCTGAGGATTAGTTTTTTACATAATGGAGCATTTTTTCCCCAACATAATTACTTAGTGAGATCACATGAGGCACATGTTGTCGGTAGATGTCAGACTTCATGAAATTTACTGGCAGGCATCTTGATTGTTGAGACAATAGCTGTTTTCTCATGCAAACTCTTGTTGCCCTTTCACACATATTGCACACAACTTGAGATTGTCTGCATCAGGCACGTTCTCACCTACAGGAAATACTCAGATAGGCAAGAGATGACGCCTGGGTAGAGTGTGTGGGAGGCAGGACATGACGCAATAAAGTATGCTGTAGTTGTACTTTGGCGTTTCTAAGCTTTTCACCAGAAATAAAACGCAGTTTACTTTATGAGAAATTGCAGGAAGTCGTCTCTCCCATTAGCGCTAGCTTCACAGCAGAGCGTTCAGGCCCAGCTTAGCTGGCCTGCTGCGTTTATCCAGCACCAGCCGCATGATAGAAACGTCATCAACACCCCACTTGTTCACTGTGAATTCTCTGGAAAATTACCTGATGTATTCACACTTGGGCTCAATTGGACATTACACGGACTTTGGACTAGGGAGCTGGCAGGGTAAAGTCCATTTAATGTCCGGTCTGAATGATTTGGACATTTGCGTTCCAACATACAGCTCCTCTGGGTAATGTCCAGATAACTTCAGGGTTGCAGTGCATGTGTGAAAGGGGCTATAAATAGGACATGTGATTCAATCTTGACATACTGTAAACTTAAATTATAATATTCTATATTATATCTACCCGTACAGTTTTCATATGTTTCCTGTCTCCATACTCCATGATACTGTGTGTGTGTGCAACAAGTGACACCTGTCTACCTTTTTTCTTCATGCAGATACATCCCACACCTTACCTCCGTTTCCCACTCCTGACTTGGGCACCCAGCCTCTGCCCGAGCGCATCAACATGAACGACATCAAGAAGCTGCAGACGCTCTACAGAGACCACTGTGAGGTAGGTCACATCGTAGCGGGACTCATTTTTATTACATCTTCCACCACCTTAGAAACTTTTGGACAAATATTTACATTTTGACCTGTGGGTTGCTCCTCAGTTTGGTCACATTCAGACGTGCAGCATAGCTCGTCCCTGGTTACACCACACACACACACATTACTGTCTGCTTCCTGGCTGCAGGTCGTCTTTCGCAAACCTCTCACCGTTATAGTTTGAGAGAATGAAATTATTATTTATATCACTGAAAATCACACATTTGCCTCAAAGGGCTTTACAATCTCTACAGCATACGACAGCCTATATCCTCAGAGGGAATGAGACTACACTGACATATGATTAATGACTGGAACAGCTTTCTACAACTCTCTGTGGATCATGATTAATCCTAAACAAAGTGGAAAGAAGGACACAAACAGCAGAACTTCATGATGCAATTCATGGCACTGTAAATTGTATTTGTACTTACATGTATTCTGCTAATAGTTAAAGATTTAATTATCACATATTGAGATATATATATCTATATATATGTGTCAACAGGTCTGTTAGTCAAGCACAACTTTGTCAGACTTAAAATAAAAAATCAGTAAATCAGGAATTTATGATACTGATACTGTATTTCATAGGTATTTCACAGCATAATTCAGAGACATTGAATTTGATAAGGCATAAGAATAACTCGTCACCACAGGTTGAGACACACAGGCAACGAGAAGAGGAAAAATAATAGTAAACGTTAAAATTTGGGGGCTTTACAGGCAGGAGGTAGGCTGTGATTAAAGCAGCGAAGCTCTGGCTTTATCATATTATCCCTGCCCTCCCCTTGTCCAGCCTCACCACGCTCCCTTTGTTCCAGCCGTCTTTTCATCTCTGTGCAGCTTTCAAGACATGCCAATTAACCTTTCAGCGCGCTGGGTGGACATCTCGGTGTCTTTGTGGTGGCCTCCCCTTGGGCCTTTGTGTTGCCTTGTCTGCGGACAGGCACATGGGCTTCTGTCTTTGTCTGCCAGCGCATTTCTGTCACTCTCTCAGCTCTCATTGCCTCAACGTGTTCTAATGTTTATGCATTTCACTTTTTCCTCCCTTATTTGCGAGCCAACAGCGACCTGTTAACACATTAGTCAAGGCTTTTATTAAAGTTACAGCACAAACAAGTTGGCTGAAACGATACTTTATTTCTTACTTTACTTTCATGCAGTTAAAAGAGTCTGGGGTTGTTTTTTTTTTTTGAGCAGGGCTGTAAACAGATTTGTCGGGCATGTATTTATCACTGTCATGGTAACAGACAAACATTCAGGCATCAACCACTAAATGAATGTTTTAAGTACAGATAAATAGATGGTTAATAAAACACGAAGTGAGGGGTTAAGATTTGCGAGTGTCTGACGCAGACCGCTCTTTCTCTGACCATGCATGTGAACACGTGTTATTTCTCCTCCACACATATTTTTTTCTTTCTTTCTTTCTTTCTTTTTTTTTTTTTTTTTTTTTAAGGCATGCTGTTTTTCCTGTGCGACGAAAAAACTGCGGAGGCAAAACGCTTCTTGTTCAGAGGGGATGGGGAATTCTCCTTTTTGTTTTGGAGTTCTGTGTTTGACCTGTTGCTGGGGGCAACCGTAAACAAGGTTACCATGGCGACGGCTGGAGAGGAAGCAAAAACATATCATGTGATTGAAGCCTACACTGCTGTGTAACAAGATCCAGCGGCAAGTGCATGTCCTGCCAGATAGTGAAAGAGGAGTATCTCTGGGCATGGTGTGAATCATAGTCGCATACTCGACAGACTCTCAACGTAGAGATATACGGTTCTGTTTCAAGCCAGAAACAAAGAAGTTTGACGCGTGGAGTCACGTTGACTCTTCTTCTGGTGTGATGAACGGCCTCAACAACTTCTACAGCTCTAAGTGTTTATATTCACCCTCAGCAGGAGGTTTCTCTGTTAATATTTAGAACCAGGTTTTGGCTTTTGCTTCAACCACAAACCTAAAACCATAAACCACAAACCTAAAACTATCATTTACAATCATTAGCTTGCTTCTGCTTCCTTTTGCATTCAGTTGTGTGCAACATAACAAGCTTTCTAAGAGCCTCATACATATGAACAGGAAAGAGGAAGTCACATGGGTTAGTTCAGGTCAGCGCCTTGCCACTGATTGTTAAAAGGAGGCGAATGCACGCTTAAATCTATGAGACTAATCTGCTTTCTAAAGGCAAACAGGATGCAAAGTGTAAGAGTGGAATCAACTTCAAATAAAACTCCAGATAAAGACTAAACGTGGCCTTTAGGATCCTCCTGATGATTAATGTGCAGGGAGCTGTGTTTAAGCTGGCTCATTGTCTAACCAGGAGGGCCCAGAGTGAGCGAGAGGCTGCCTGCCCGCCTGTAGAAACTTGGTGTGTGTCTGGTTGCCATGGTTCAGCTCTGTATGTTTTGTCCCCCGTCCTCCCTCTTTTCCCTCCTCTCTTCCCTCCCTCCCTCCCCGCTTTTTCTCTCCCTCCCTTCCTCCCTCGCTGCTCTCCTGCAGGCGACTTTGGATGTGGTGATGAACCTCCAGTTCCACTACATTGAGAAACTCTGGCAGACCTTTTGGTATTCAACACCGCCATCTAGTGACGGAAGCACCACCATCCCCAACAGGTCAGACCACACAGACTACACACACCTTTTAGTGTCACGTCTGGGCTAAATCACATTTTGTATTTAAACAGTTTTTCATCTAAATGTTTTGCTTTTTACCTGAATGTCTGCTGAGTTCAGAATAGAGTATTATTTGCAGAATGGCAGCATTCACAGTCTGTTTTTCTTCCTTCTCATCTATGTGTAGTGATGATGACCTGGAAAGTGTGATCCCCAGAGAGAAGCTGGTAGCTCTGTGTAAATATGAACCAATCAGACTATGGATGAGGAGCTGTGACCACATCCTTTACCAGGCTTTGGTGGAGATCCTCATCCCTGATGTGCTGCGTCCTGTTCCCAGTCAGTACCACTGTTACTTTTTAAGGGATTTACAGTTGTATGCAAAAGTTTGGGCACCAAACTATAACATATTAAACTATTAACTATGCATTAATGTTTGCTGAAAATATTGTGTTTTATGTTCTTTACCCTAGAGAGGCTAAAAAATCACCAAAATGTGTTATTTGTCAAGGAGTGCCCAAACTTTTGCATACAACTGTAAGCTCTATGAACTACTATGCAAACAGTGGAAAATCCGTGACCCTTTTGTGCATGTTGTCAGTGGTCCCAACACCCTGAATCACTTCACTTTAATAATATATTAGTGAACAAACATTAATAAGAGCAAAATCTATTTGTAAAGGTCCGGTTTTCCTTCATATGAACCCCAGTAATACATCGACACACCTCAGCATTAAATTCAGAGAGATTTTGATGTTTATTTTTATTACAGACCTTCTTGAATTGTGCATTTTGCTGCCTTTATACACATCTGCTTGTGATGCTTTATGTACAATGGAAATAAGTAAAGTCAGTTTTTAATTTAGGCTGTTTTGTTCCTTCAGGCACTCTTACTCAGGCCATACGTAACTTTGCCAAGAGTCTGGAGGGATGGCTGACTAACGCCATGACCAACTTTCCTCAAGAAATCATCCGCACCAAGGTAACAGGAAAAAACTCTCATCTCTTTTTGCGTTAACATGTACGTCATTTCTAGATTACGTGTATATGATTCATAATTTTCATAATCAACATCTGAAGATAAAACACGTTTAGAGTTTGCTCACAGAAATGTGTTCTCTAAAAATATTGGGTAATATCAAGAAACATGAAATCATTGTGTCTGTGGTAACGTTTGTTTTGGATCGTGTGGTTGTGTGTGTTGCGTAGGTGGCGGTGGTCAGTGCGTTTGCACAGACTCTGAGACGTTACACCAGTCTGAACCATCTGGCCCAGGCAGCCCGCGCCGTCCTCCAGAACACCTCCCAGATAAACCAGATGCTCTCTGACCTCAACCGGGTCGACTTTGCTAACGTTCAGGTGCTCCTCTCTGAGATTATATTCTAAACTTTGATGTGAAGATGACAAATGTTAATGTTTGTTGCAGACTGTTGACTCTGTGTGTTGTGGTCTGTTGCTGACTAGTCGGGTGTGTTTGTTGTGTCTAACAGGAGCAGGCGTCGTGGGTGTGTCAGTGTGACGAGAGTGTGGTTCAGCGTCTGGAGCAGGACTTTAAAGTCACCCTGCAGCAGCAGAGCTCCCTGGATCAGTGGGCGACCTGGCTGGACAATGTGGTCTCTCAGGTCCTGAAGCCCCACCAGGGCAGCCCCAGCTTCCCCAAGGCTGCACGCCAGTTCCTGCTCAAATGGTCTTTCTACAGGTACGGGTGCCACCAAAGGGACTGTTTACACTTTCCTTAAAATCACTGCGTTAGTCTAGTTTTTATACTCAATTTTAAGGAACTGATCTGTACAACGGTGACACAGCAACTATGTGAAACGCACCAAACAGCATTTTATACTTTGTGTTTTCTCTCTCCGTCCTGTAGCTCCATGGTGATTAGAGACCTGACTCTGCGTAGTGCAGCTAGTTTTGGCTCCTTCCACTTGATCCGCCTGCTGTATGATGAATACATGTTTTACCTGGTGGAACACCGTGTGGCTCAGGCCACTGGAGAAACTCCTATTGCTGTCATGGGAGAGGTAAGAAAAAGATATTTGATGAGGGGGGAAGAAGTGTCATCGCTCAAAACACTTTAATGACATCGATGTAAACATGTACTGATTGAAAATAGTTGTTTTGTCGAGCCGGCCCAGCACTAATGTTCTCTCATCTTTTGAATTACAGTTCAGTGACCTGAGCTCTATGATGCCATCACTAATGGAAAAAGGTAATCCTTTATTATCTCTCAGTGCTAGTTTTGATATTAGTAACATCACAGCTAACTGGCTCCAAAGTTTCCAAGCAGATGTTGAAGAATAAGTCTAGTGAAATTCTACACTTTTTTAATTGTCAGAAAATCCCATGAAAAGACCAAAACCAACAATTTGTTAGTCTGTTTCAATTCTTTACATTTTCCCTACACTGTCTGTGGCGCTCAAGCTCATTCGTTCTTTATGAATCTTACAACATATCGTCAGTGTAACTAAAGTCTGATGTATCTTATTCCTCTTTGCTATAGACCTCCATTGTTGTCCAGAAACAATCTCATTGTTGCTGGATGACATACAGTATATCTTTATTAGAATGAACAGAGTAGCAATGATTAGTTGATTAATCAATCAACAGAAAATTAATTGCCAACTATTTTGATAATTGATTAATTGTTTTGTAATTGCTAAAATGCTAAACATCTCTGTTTGCAGCTTAGGTTTCTAGAAACAATGAGATTTTTCACCATTTTACTGACATTGTAGAGACCAAACAACTAATCAAAAATATGAAAATAATCGTTAGTTGCAGCTCTAACGATGAACACTGTAATTAATTCAGTCCAACATACAACGTCCTGAGCAATAATTATTAATCCACAGCTGAAAATAGTCCAACAAACGCACTAAATACTCTTGTTTGACCAAATGTGTCAAGCAGTTTTACACTTTTTAACAATAAAACTATAAATGTCTGTGTTTTTAAAGAATCGCTTAATTAGAAATTAGAAATTATTGTGAGACTTAACACATTTTAGTGGTCTTTTCATGTCTCATTCGAGAAGAAAAACCTTAAATACTGTCAAACTTATCCTTTAAACCATCTTTCTTATGCTAGATATGGCGATGCTTTATGAAAAATCCATGTTTATGTTGAGGGAAAAGCTTTGTACTGTTGCTGTATTTGTCTTTTTGTCTCATCACACATCCTCCGCATCCCCCTTGACTGGTTTTAGGGTCACAAATGACATGAAACTAAACTTTCTCGACTTTAACGATCCCTCCCTCCCTGTGCCACCAGACGCCTCCTTCTCTGATGAGATGAGCGACTTGGGCAGTGATGCTGACGCGTCCAGAGGTCCTACTGAACCAGCCGTTAAGAGAGAGAGGATCGAAATGAGCCACCCTCTGCAGGAGATGTGAGTCCAGTCCAGACGGGGGCCGGACTGAAAGCCACATCAACCAGCATCTCTCTCTCCGTTGAAAAGATGACCCTCTTGTGGCTTTTGGGCCGAGCACACTGCGTCCGTCTGCAGTCAGCGTGTGCAATGTATATAGACAAGAGAGTAGCAATGTCAGTCCTCCCCTCACTAGCGTTCGTAAAGACGTTAATCTTTCTCCCAGGAAGCAGCAATCTGACCCGAGGAGCAAGCTCACGTCTGTCTTTTTTTTTTTTTTTTTTTTTTTTTTTTTTTACTCACAGGGGTGTAACACAGGTCTGATTTTCTTTGTTTTTGTTGCAACTGTGAATGACTTTGTGCAGTACCTTTTTATCGGATGTGTAACTCTTGAGTGGTGGTGTGTGACGTTAACGTGGGTCTTTAAAAAAAAACAAAAAAAAACAACAACAACAAAAACAATCTTTAACTAGCTGTGCCATAGTGTCATTTGAGTGCCTTAGATCGCTAACTTTGAAACCACCACTACAGATGTCTATCTGTCCCTCAGCTGTGCCTCTACCGCAGTATGAATGTATCGTCTCCAAACCTCAGACATTCAAAGCACCTTTAACATTGATTAGGTGTAGGTGTGTACTCCTTGTTGCCTCTGCTGCAGCTCGCAGCACAAAAAAAAACAAACAAAAAAAAAGTAAAAAACAACAATGAACATGCAACCTACTGACCCAAAGGACCTTTCCCTCAGTCGTTCCCACCAGCTTAGCCATAGCCGTGGCTCTGTCTGTCAGGCAGTAGGGCCTCAGTAGTCAGGAAGGCAGGGAACTCAGTCTGTTACCTTGGCTGTGTAAGACGTTGGTTTGTTTACCTCAACAGATTTTCTATGCTGTGCTCCGTTCGGCTCAGATGACATGAGGCAAGTATTAAAATAATAAAAAAAAAAAATGTAGCCACTGATGCGGTTTATGTAAATAGTTCCCCACGTTCCTCCAAATGGTTTCAATCTTGTAATAGCTCCTCCATGTGATATAAAGACGCATTCAACGAGTCCTTCTGTGGCAGTTTACTCAGCCGCCGCAGAGTTGGGAACAAATCATCCATCCTAACGGAGATGTGATGTTGAAGCCCTTTAACCTAAACTGGAATCTGGTCCGTCTCCTCTTTGAGCCTCATTTCCTGATCAAAGTGGTTGTACGTTTCTAAGTGAGATCAATTAATACATGTTAGAGCTTTGGACCTGTAAAACCAAAACCTTTACACACACACACACACACACACACAAAAAGAGAGGATCTTGTTGGCATCTGAGCCGGCACACGTTCCCCCGACTTCAGATTCTGTGACCTCATGCTGTTACTCAGATAAAGTCTCATGTCCTGTTTGAATTAGATAGAAAAACACGGTGCGTTATTGGGGACTTTGTCCATAATAAATTATATATACAGTATATCTTTATATGATGTAGAAAGTGTGTGTTCTGTGGCCTTCGGGTGTTTTGCCTAACTTCTCTCACACTGTACTGGTCACATCGTATCAGAAGAAAATGCTTTGATGTGTAATTGATTAGACTGGCGTGTGTGTGATAAATTTGTTTCCAATCTCAATTGTTCAGTGTATGAAAATCAAATTATTACTGTGGTGCTGCTGCACCCGTGTTGCTATTAAACTGTCACAAGAGAAATTTCTATTTATATGAACTATTCTGATTTGATTGACATCAGCTTTGTGTTGAAATTGGTTTGGTTGATTTAATTTTCCCTCCCTTCGTTTCCCCCCCCCCCTCAGATGAATTTTGTTGTAGCTATGAGAATCCTTGAGTTTGAGTTATATAAAGGCTTTTTGTAACTTGTGCCTGTCACAGTAATTTGCCTTCAAGTGCTTTGGAAAAAAGTAATTTCTATGTGTACTTTGTAATGTTTTGTAAGGCTGTTTTAGATTTTTGGCGGAGGATTATTTTTTATTGAACTAGATTTGGTTCTTCTTACAAGTATACTGAACCCTTATTTTTGTGTATTTTTAAACCTGTTCTTGACTACACTTTAACTAGCCCAAGGACAGATGGTCTGTAATAAACTGCATAGTTAAGCTGTATTTTGTAATTGGTCACAATGTGTAATAAATTGGTGTAAACCAAAGACTTGAGCACATTTATTTTTATCAAATATCAACATCACAAAACCTCTATGTGGAACAAACAGCAGATTTACAAACATTTCTTTTTCTCCGGTTTGGTAGAAGATCTTTGCTCACAAACAGTTCAATCCTTTTGGGTTGCTTGACAGATTTCTTCCATACAATATATACATAATTTAAAAATCCTAGTTTCCATGGCAACTCAAGTTCCAGACTGAAATATGCTTAACTTTTATTCACACAATTTTTTTTTTTTTTCCTCCCTCTCTGTAAATCAAGAAAAGTTCTGACATCTAGCTTAGTTTGCAGTCTCTTAATACAAAGGCACACAGAACACAAAGTGAACAGAGATTCAATAGAAAAAAAAAGTTTTTCCTCCTGGAAAAGGCAGGTCGACTGAGTGTAACAACACGGAGCTGAACAACGGAGGGAAAAGAAAAGGCTTGGTCCTAAAACAGCAGGACACCGTCAGAAGTGCGTACACGTTGTTGTCCTTCGAAGGCCGAGTAACGACTCCTCGTCTCCGGGACTTCTGTCTTACCTCGGTCCGGTCCTCGACTCAAGACGCTGAAAAAGTGCAAAGTTCTCTGAACGTCCGGCAACGTTTTATCCATTTAAGGGATCTTGACGGTCGTTTTACACAGTTCACAAAGAGCAGCCCGCCATGTACTTCCCTGTAAAAGAGATCATAAAAGATGAATGTGCAAAGAGGAAACGCTCTGCCAACGTAAACCACAAACTAAAGTCATGTGTGCAAAAGCTTCCAGCAGCGTCATTATCTGGTTCAACTGAATAACAAGATTTTAGTAATATTCAGCATGTTGAAACATTCCTCTCTATTTATTCACACAGATTCAACATTTTTAGTTGGAATAAACAGATTTAACTGATTAAGTGACTACTGTAAATGAAACTTATCAAAATGACATGTTATCAATGATAATCAATGAGTTATTAGTTTTTAATTAACCGTTCAGCCAGTATCAGATTCTTTATAACTGATGGCTTTATTATTGTTTTATAAATTATTTACTAATTCTTAATTGATCAGTTATAAGTCATTAACAAGAAAAACACTGTCACACTACTCTTCATCATTAAAAAACAAACAAACTGTAAAATAAATAATCAATGATCAACTTTTTAATTTGCTGACAGAAAAGAAAAATTAGCACATTCTCTCAGATTTGAAAAGATAAAAACAACAACAAACATTTGGCATTTTTGCTTATTAATTAACCTGATTAATCATTATCAAAACATTCTGAAAATTGACTAGATTGATTAATAGATTAATTGATGAACTGTTCCAAGCAATAATTATTTTAATAAGATTGGTCTCTCGGAAAATACATATTATAAAAATATATAACAGACCTGTGTGAAGGTTTTGATGTCTTTATGGGGACCAGACTGACAACTGACCACTTATACTGGTATTTACAATCATTTTTAAATGTCAAAACCCCTTTTTAGTTAATATTAGAAGGTAAATTATTATATAAAGGGGATAAAATAAACCTACAGTTAAAAAATGTAACAATAAACTGTTGCTGATGTGTTGACGAAGTCCGATCCTCCACCAGTGAAAACAGAGAAACAAACCACATTGAGTGTGTTCAGAAAGTCACCTGTGGCAAATCTCTTCTTGACCAGCGACATGCGGTATCGGGTCCCCACCAGCTCCACGTCCATGCCCGACAGCGAGGCCCCAGAGCCCACGAACTGAACAGCCAGGCTGGGCGGGGGGCCGCGGGGAACCTCCAGGCACTGCCAGCTGGCACACAGGGTCCCTGATCCTGCGACACAGAAACACAGATACATGAGAAATACGACTTCACAGCCGTGATAAAACTTATACATACAACACAATGTTATTCAATGTTATTAAACTTATTTACAAATTGATTTTGAAGTGTCACAAGCTCAAATTTTATAGTTTATAGTTATATTTAAGTACTGAATTACTTTATGGTGTTAAAATCTGATAGAAAAAAACAAAGATTGTGTCAAGTGTTTTGCAAAATGTGAGACACTGAGAGAGAAAATGTCAGTCTTCCTAACAATGGTCTCAATTGTTTTAAAGTAATTACACCAACTTAGAAAGTTTTATTTGACAATTACACATTGTTTGAAAATCCAACACGCAGCACTTGAAAGTTAACAAACCGCCGGCAGAGATCAAAATGTTTCAGCAGCATCTATTACGACGCGGCTGCATTGTGATTTCTCTAATTGTCTGTATTTAGCTGAAACTAGAGCTGGGTATCTTTTATATATTTGTACTTGTATTTTCTAGTATACCTGAGTCTCAGAACCAACACCAAAACAACACTTATTGATTCATCTGAACATGTTTTTCTACAAAAACTTTTCCATTAAATAAAAGAAGAAATAAAGTTCTTAAATGCTAAATGTTGAGAAAAACAGGAAAAAAAAGACAGACTTTGTGACAAGAAGCGTCTCGGTACTGAGATGTGGGACACTGAGGTTTGTATAAACTACAAATCCTTGTTCACAGCAGTTACAAAAACACATAAAGATTAGTTTGACAATCACATATTATCTCAAAATCCTACACTTTGTACTTTAAGTTAATTAACCACTAATAGAGTAAAAACTGTTTAGAGTGACAGAACATCAATGATCCCAACAACATGATCCAAACTCCATGTGTGATAAAGTCAAAAGCTCCAGAATAGCTACTAAATGAACTTTGAGGTGCGATTATTAAATAAAAAACTTTTTTGTTAAGAATGAGACTATCATTTAAAAAACAAACAAACATGTTTACATTGTGATTTGTTGTCATTTTAGGTGTTTACCTGATAAAAATCTGTAATAGTCTACCAAGTTACATAATTATTTCATTTTTTGTAGGATCATATGGTTTTCCTCACGGCCCGACAGCAAATGTTTTGTATTAGTCTGCAGCCCCAGGGGGGTCAGGACCTCTGCTGCCCCCCCCCATTAGTCTCCACTGTCTAACCAATAAAGGTAAAGTTGCCTTAATATTATATGTTAACATTTTACTTTAAGTCCCTTTTTTGCATTTATAAGTGATATATAAACATTTAATAAGTGGTTTATAACTCACTATAATGTAGTTTATTATTTAGTGTTTATCAATGTATTTATCAACAATCCATAAGTGCAGCTGGTGTATGAACAGATAATTAATGACAATATAGTAAAACTAGAGCTGCAGCAATTAGTTGATCGATAAGTCGATCGATCGAAAATTAATCGACAACTATTTTGATAATCACTTAATCATGTTTAGTAAAAATGCGAAATATATGACGGTTTCAAGTTCTCGGGTTTTCTCAGAGTTTTGGACTGTAGGACAAAATATGACATTTGATGACATCACTTTGGGCTCTAGGAAATCATGATGGGCGTTTTTCACAGTTTTTAGATCTTTTATAGACCAAAACAATTTATCGATTAATCAAAAAATAATAATAAGAAGATTAATCAATAGTGAAAATAACTGTTGCAGTAAAACACAGTTGGAAAAATGTAAAATATGTCTTCATAAGAGAAGTTTTTTTAATTGTTGATAAGTGTATGTTAATCACTTAAAAATGTCTTTATATCTGCTTACATACATTATAGTATATTATGTAGTATATTAAATGTTTGTGTACTGCTTATAAAAGCTTCACAGGGGAAGTGTTACCGAAGTGAGTTTTACATATTAATAGTATATAAATGTGCAGTCAGGACCTGCTTTATATTAAACACAGTCACTTAAGTACTTTATTTAACCCAGACACCTGAAAAAAAATTCATTTTTCAAATAAATTTAGCCCAACTTTAACTTTCTAAAACATCTTGTGACCTTTAAATCACCAAATAAAGCAGCAGCCAGAGTCACAGACCTCTGCATGTACAGTAAATGTCACAAACTCCTTGTTCATATATTCATCAGTGTGATAAACAAATGCTTCGTGAATTAATATGAGAAGAAATGTTGATGGATTCGCTGTAGGATCCCTCACACGGGATGCCGCAGTTTACAAGACGTCCAGTAAAATGAATTCATTACCGACTCAACGCTGGGAGACATTATTTATGAAAAGCAGCACTTTTAACATTTGAGTAATAAACTGGAGGTGTGCAGGGAGGCAGTATTTCAGGGGGGACAGAGAGGAGTTATGGAGACCTTTTCAGTGCTTCGTCATCGGCTCATAAACCACACAAGTCCTCTAACTATAAACATGTTCAGCCTTTAACATCCCATCCATCACTGGAGACTATGAATAGTTCTTTATCTCTGTTCTCCAACCTTGTAACTTCACACTGAGGTAATAATATATCATTATGGATAAAAGAATAAAATAAAAAAAGAAGAAGAAATGTGGGTGTCCTTGTATAGAGACGCACAAACACTCGGTTTAATTTAATTTTAAACCTTAAATTAGAACAATAAAAAGCTTCTACGTGCCATGTCTCATCTGTGCACCATTAAGGTCATAAAACAATCAGCTTGACACCAAATAAATGCTGAATACTTTCCTCATGTCTCCCATTTATGCTCGTCTTTATTGCCAGTATTCACAAGCACCTCCGCTGACGAGAGCAGCTGCCACGTTCAAATGCTAATGCCGCCGCTAAAAGGTAATGATACGCCTTCAGATTTCAGCTTTTTCAAAAAAAAAAAAGAAAAAAGAAAGAGAGAAGGATGTGGAGCGCAAAGATCTTTTTTACATAAGTCTTAATTACTCATTTCTACATTTCGTCTTGACACGATGTGGAGATTTGAACCCGTCGAGAAGGCAATCAGGGAGAAAATTCCGGCACCGATTTTAATAAGAAGGAAAATATAAGAATCAAGTGGCTGCTTATGACAAGATGCAAAACAGCCTGAGACTAATAATCAGGTAGATGTCAAGGTGAGAGTGTGAAACTTTCTCTCTCCTGTCCTCCCAGTGAGCAACAGGGTCCAGTATCAGCTGTTCATAAGTTCAAACTTAGCCTAGTTTTAACCTACAAGTGTTTACTAAATGGAGACCTACGCATCACTTAATTAAAACCGGTTGCACCACACAAACTAGTACTTACGTAGAGATTAGTCGTTATTAAATATTTACACCTATGAACTGTCACGTGGAAGCATCGTGTAAGCTAGCTGAGTGAATTTATTTCCATGATCGATTGATCTGTTGATTATTTTCTCCATTAATTGATTAGTGATTTGGGCCATAAAATGTCAGAAAATGGTGAAAAATGTCAAAGTGCAAGGTGTCGTCTTCAAATGTCTTGTTTTGTCCATAACCCAAAGATATTCGGTTTACTGTCATAGAAGACTAAAGAAACCAGAAAATATTCACATTTGAGAAGCCGGAATCAGAGAATTTGACTTTTTTCTCTTAAAAAAATGACTAAAAATTATGAATCGGTTATCAAATAGTTAGCGATTCATTTAACAGTGAAAGCTAACATTAGCTTGCTAATATCTGACCCGTTTAGATTGAAGAGTAAAAGAGGTAAATAAGCAAAATGGTCGACATATCTGACCTGACACTCGATTTCACTGAAAAAAACACACTAAACCTCAACTTACAAAACCAAATAACATCGGTTAGCTTAGCATTATCGGATATTTCTCTCTCACTGTAAACTGCATGAATACTACTACAGTAACACATATATTTCATCCATATATGCAGATAAAAAATAAAAGAAAAGTCAGACCTACATTCACAAAACATCTTCAGTTAAGTTTATTTATCGTTTCGCCCCTAAAACTTTTATTTTTGGAAGTTATGACACAGCTTGTAATGCTACACTGACTTCCTGTTTACATAGATGGTTGCGTCATATGCTACAGATGTTTCCTAGCAACCAATTTACACATTAAGTGTTTCCTAGCTAAGACATTTCTTAAATGTTAACGGTGCAACCTGATTTGATAAATCACTAGTTTGAAACTAGCTGCTAGTTACAAAGAACTTTAGGAAGAACTTTATGCACAAACTTAGTGATGGATTTATGAACAGCTGGTGCGACCCGGTCTAGTTTCTCATTAACTCCCTTGTTCAATGAAGGCTAAAAAATGAAAGCAGAGAGGTAAAAGGAGAAAAGCAGCAGAGCTCTGACCTTTGCTGTGGTTGGTCGGGGAGAGGTTTGGTAGTTTCCACAGCAGCCGTCTTTCCTCAGCGTTCCTGCAGAGGCAAAGTAATAGTCAGTGAGGCCCTTCGTCTCCACGCTTTGACCTTTATCCCAAAACAACACGTCCGTTATATGTGAAAATCAGCTGGTGCCCCAAAACAACTAAGAATTATTCTAATTATCAATTAATCTGTTCATTGTTTTCTGTAAAATGTTTAAAAAAAATGGTGAAAAATACCCTTCACAAGAGTTTTGTCTGATCAATTCTCCAAAAACTAAAGATGACACTCTGTCCACCATTTTGGTCCAGACTAGAGCTGCAACAATTAGTCAATCGATAGAAAATGACTCAACAACTAGTCTGAAAATCGATCAATCATTTTGAGACATTTTTTAAGTACATCTTTGCGTTGAGGACTGTCGGTCGGGACAAAAAAAAAAAGACATTTAAGGTTGCATCTCGGGCTCTGGGAAACGATGATCGACATTTTGCACCATTTTCTTACATTTTAAAGATCAAACAACTTATTGATTAAAAAAAATAATCATTGGTTGTCATGGTCCAGACTGAAATATCTCAACAACTATCGGATGGATCGACACAGTTTTTACATTCATGATCCTCAGAGGATGAAACCAAATGACTTGATGTGATCACCTGACTTTTCCTCCAGTGCCACCAGCAGATTAAAATTGTAGTTTTATATTGAAATATCTCAACTATTGGATTGATTATAACCTTTTGGTGCAGACATTTATGTTTTTTCCAAACCTTCCTTAACTTTTCATGTAGCGCCATCATCAGGTCATAATATTAATTAGTCCAATACATTCCTATCAGCCCCAGCTGCACTTTATGTTTAGAGCTACTTTGCATTAATGAAAACACTGATGCAGAAATGATAACCAGTACCAAACAAAGTATTTTAAATGTTCATGTTTAAATGCTTAAAACAAATAAAGATCTTTATTCTGACTCCACCTTCTGGTAAATATTACATTTACTTCACCACACACTAGCATGATCAAAACTGTTGACTATTTGTTAGCTATCACATTTCTATCGATTAACTAATCCAATAAGAAGAATATGGCTGGTTTCTCGGTTTGTGTTTTCTTCTCTTCACCTTTTGTAAAGCGTCATAACTGTCCTCTTTATAACTTTGTGTCATGTACATTTTTATGTTATCCAATGTTTTGTACTAATTCATTAAAAAAGAAGAATATGACTGGCTTCTTGGAAAGTGCATACAATGAAAATACATCCTGTCATAAGAGCTGCGTAACGTCCACAGTGGTTTAGTCTGACTGACACCTGAGTGAAGATATTAACCCCTCTTGCACCATCATTTACCATAATTTTAATCATCAGAAACCCCCTTCTGACTTTATATTAGGTTGTAAATTTATATATATATAGACAAATGAAGGCAGCTAAATATGCAGTGAAGCATAAGCTGCTTCTTCTCTTATTTTTTAGTCAATAGTTTCCACTTTTTGTACCTTAAAACGTCTCCTGTTCTTCATTCTCAGTCTATTTTTTCACATTAAGTCTGAGTTCATTGACAGCGCTTCGGCTCGCACATTCTGATTACATGGTTCAATTATGATTCTATTTGAGCATTACAATAATCTTCTTGATTACATTTATCAAGTAAATAACAGGGCGGACTCCTGCTAAACCTGTTATATGTGACTGACAGTTAACAGAAACCGCTCGTTATCCCTCCTTCGTCACAGTATCTCTGCTCACCAGGAGGCGGGCGGCTGGCACTGCAGGTCTGTGGCGGTGTGGTCTAACGGCAGCAGCACCTGGACAGCGGTGAGCTGGGTGGAGGGTGCGGTGGCTGGGCAGCAGTGATAATCTAGGGACACCCGGGTCACTGTGCCACTGCGTTGGCACTCCGCAGACAGCAGGAGAGGAGCCCGACCCGGGTCCTGGGACGACACCTGAGACAAGAACACATTAGTGAGACTTTTTAGTTTAAATATATTTCAGACTAACAAAATTAAGACTCCAGAGCAGGTTTGGGGTCATTTTATGTCAGTAAAACCCAACTGAAGGTACAGATGCACTTCAAATGAAAAGTGTGAGCCAGAGTGTTTCAGTCAGAGCACAGCAGGTCCGCTGAACATGTAGTAACATGAAATGTGTCTAGAAGGAAATATACAATTCAACACAAACGAAGAATGAGGTTTCCAATAATAAATTATTTAAGTTTTAATTGACACCTGAGGGAAAACGTGGCAATGAAGAGGAACAAAGAAGCAGAAAATATCAGTGTTGGATGGTGAGAATCCTCATTTTGAATCCTGACCTGATACTTTAGCAGCCCTACGTTGTAGTACGAGGCCTGGGGGTTGAGTTCAGCTTCTCTCTGCAGGTAGAGCTGCAGAGCCTGCATGTTGAACCAGAAGTCTCTGGTGTCTGGGTCACTCTGTGATGGATCGCTGCGGAGACATAGAGACGGCTTGGTGAGGATAGCATACATTTACAGAGAGGGTTGTGAGGCTGTGAAGGGCAGAGGGCGGGCGGCTGACCTGTAGAGCAGCTTTTGATTAGGCAGGAAGTGATCGATCCTCGAGATGTTGACCAGTCTGAAGCTAAGCACGGGAACGTTTGGGTTTGCTGTGAAAATCCGAGTGATGCCTGCTGGGAAGGACATAGTCAGGTCGCCTGTGATCTTCACAAGACAGCTGGAGAAAGAAGGAAACACACAAGTTAATTTAATGTCAATTGACAGCAGAGAATATAAAAGATTTGTGGTATTTTTATAGAAAGTAGCATCATGCTGACCGGTTGTGTTGTCCACCTTTGAAGTAGGCATTGATATATTCAGTTATGGCTGTTGCCACCGGCCACGCCTCCTGTGTGCTGAGGGAAATGGGACTGGGACCTCGCGAGAGATGCACTGTAGAGAACAAATGTGATCATTCTGAGTCAAGCTGTGAAAATGAGTTTTACATGAAGCAATTCATATTTAAAGGAACCGTTCGACATTTTGGGAAATGTGCTTTTTCACGTGTTTGTCGAGAGTTAGATTACCAAACTCATGTACGCTGAATATGAAGCTAAAACTTAGAGACAGTAAGTTTAGCTCAGCATAAAGACTAGAAAAGGGAGGGAAACAGCTAGCTTGGCTCTGTTCACAGGTAAAACACTTCCAATCAGCACCTCTACAGCTCACTAATTAAAATATTATCTCTCTCTTTCTTTCTATCTTTAATAAATGCAAAAACTGAAGCATAAAAACAAAAAGTTATGGTTTTGCAGGGAGTTATGTGCCAGACTATTTCTCGGCAAGGAGCATTTTGGTTTTAAACGGATGTATAGCCTAGCTGTTTGCCCCTGCTTCTAATCTAAGCTAAGCTAACTGAACTGTAGCTTCATATTTAGCTCCATGAAAGCGAATAAGTGTGTAACTATTCCTTCTAGTACATCCGTCTCTGCACTATCAAAGAAGAGAAATCAAGTTAAAACCATTAAACATTAACCTGATGAGTCTTATACTTACGTTGTCTTTGTGGGTGGTCCTGGTGCTGGTAGGGCAGCGGTGAGGCTTGTCCCACCCTGGCAGGGCTGGGGGCCCTATTCTGGGCCCCCCATTCGTTGTCCCTGGCTTGGGGCCCCCACTCACTGGGGCTGGAGGAGGAGGAGGAGGTGAGGGAGGGGCTGGGCTCCGGCAGTGGGGAGGAGCACAGCGACCGCGACTGAGAGACAGACACACACACACACACACACACAGGGACAAGGCTGAGTCAACATTAGTAATATTTTCATATGAATAAAATGTGAGCTGAAGTCGAGCCTGTTTCTCTTAGAAAACTGGGGCAGAACAGGTATATATTAATATAACTTCCAGTTCAAGCGTACGTGTAACCATTTGCATCCCAAACATCAAAAACTGAAATATATTTTCCCATATCTGGAGATGAAACTAAAGCTACAGGACAAATTAGGTATATTATTATATAACATAGAAATAAGTGTCAGAGAATACTGAAAAATGCCCATCACAATTTCCCACAGCCCAGGGTGACGTCTTTAAATTAAACCTCAAAAATAGTCCTTTTAATAAAATAGTCCTACATTCATATGAAAAAGCAAAGTATAATAAGAATTGTTCATTTATTTTCTTTCGATTGACTAATCGTTTCTCGTACTGGATGAAACAAGTTCAAAACTCTGCTTATTATCATTGTGTAGTCATTCCAAATGACTTCTTAAATTGCTGGATGTAATTTCCATGAAACACAAACAACTTTCTGAAACTTGATAATATCTAATTTATGAATTATCATAACTCATACTCATAACTCATAACTCTGGATACTCACTCTCTCACAGCCGCTGAGTCGGCCTGAAGTCCTCTTGGCTCTCGTTGCTCTCGGAGGAGCAACCGTCACCACTTCGGCAGTGTCCTGTCTGAAGTTATGCTTGGACCCTTAAAAACACAGACGCACAAAGTGACTCAACGCTAATCTGAATCACACGCTAGAACAAGAGTATTAAAAAAGGCAGACAGCCTCAAATATCAGCCAAAGCTGTGTTAAGAGCAGCCGCCGATGAGCTAAACAGGCAACTCTGCCAAAACAAGCTGGCAACAAACAAAATGAAATATTATTTGTATTTGTTTAATTGAGGGATTTAGCGTTCTGCTGCTATTTGAATATTCTTTGAAGAGATTTTTCTCTCTAGTGAGAAAAAACAAACCCAGACCTTCATTGAATAAAATTCATATGAATTGATATGATATGACATGATTTATACCAGATTAAGGTCTTTAATAATTTTTTTTTTTGCCTTTATTGGATAGCAAGCAGTGAAGAGGCAGACAGGAAACAGAGGGAGGGAGAGAGAGAGAGACATGGGTATGACACAGTCCCTGGCTGGAATCAAACCGGGGACGCTGCAGTCACATAGCACGCGCAGCAACCGCTCGGCTACTGGGACGCTCCTCAGTCTTTGTTTTTAACTTGTCAATAAGACGTTCTGGTGTGCAAGATCTTTGTAGTGATTGCTTCCTCTCTGTCATTGCAGTCATTGTAACCCTGACAGCGACAGATTAAATAGATCCTCATTTGACTAACAGCTATCACAGCTAATAGTTTATTTCATCTTGGGCTGCAAATATTGATCGTTTTCATTATTGATTAATCTAGCAATCATTTCCTTGATTAATTAGTAATTGTTTAGTCTATGAAATGTTAATATATAGTGAAATAATTGCCTTCACAATTTCTTAGAGGTTTGCTTGCTTTGTCAGACTAACAGTGCAAAACATGACAAGTCACAAAGAAAATCAGCAAATCGTCATATATGAGAAGCTGGAACCAGAAAATTTGGGGCATTTTTAGTTGGAAAATGACTGAAATGATTATTTGATAATCAAAATAGTTGCAGCTTAATTTTCTGTCGATCGACTAACTGATTAATCACTGCAGCTTTAATTTAATGATTGCAGGAAATATACACGATTCCAACAAAAATCCTTGCAGCAAACTAAAAAAAAGCTTTAGTTGCATAAACCCCTTAATGAATGACTAACCAGACGGACCCCGACGGACAGATTAACCTTCATGTTGGCTGAACTGAAAAGACGAGGCTGTCTGAGTGCAGAGGTCTGCTTTTAATATAAATCAGCAGCCTGCCTCACAGAACGGAGGAGCAAACTTTCATTCATTGTGATATGAAACTTTTCTATATCTTATATATCTTAACCATTCCAGGTCAAAGTTATGAAAGTCCTGTGTGGATGGTTTGCTTCAGCAACCCCTTTGACTGATGATTTATCTTTATTAGTATGATTAAAGCCTCCATTAAAGCCTCCAGATCAGTATGATTAAAGCCTCCATAATTATTTTAAGGTATTGGAAAACAGCACCAAATTTTAAGGATTGGGTAAATGAAATGGTAGAGATCCTTTGAATCTATGCTCAGGATATTAAAAGGTAGTTTAGAAGATGTGATTTCCTCATGTGGCCTTTATAAAAATCAACAAAGTGCCCATTTAGATTTCAAGAAACTCCAGTGAATGTGACAGGTTTTCTTTGCTTTTATTGTCGTCTGGGTCTCTCACTTTTGCAAGTGGATCTTATTTGTTCATTAATGTAACGTCTACAAATGTGTCCATGAAGTTATGTAAAGTGCTGCCATGTACCAACCGTTTCTTTGAAATCAATAAAAACCTTAACGACCCAAGTAAACAAAAACAAAACAAAAGCAGATTCATACCCTTGTGAGAGCTGATACTACACGGCAGCTGAGTGTTGAGATCCAGGCAGTCTTGGTCTTTGTCTGTGGAAAAACACAGATCCTCTTGCGGGCCAGAATGCCTCGTGAGGGGAGGGGCGTTCCTGCGTGGCTCACTTTCTGATGATCGATGTTTTCTCCTCTCTCCTCCTCCCTCTCCTTTTCCTCCTCCTTCCTGTGTTTTGGAGCTGCTCAGCGGTCCAGAGACGCCCTCACTAAATGGGTTGTGAACAGAGTTCCAGTGCATCAGCTCCTTCTTCGGCTGGGATTGGGGTAAAGAGCCTGAACTGGCATCAAGTCCCAGCCTATTGCTGTTGGCGGCGCCACCACCACCACCACCGCTGCTGCTGCTGTTGCTGTGTGGAGGGATTATTCCAGCTGCTGCAGCCAGCGCCGACTGGTGTGTTGGGCTGCCAATCATCGTGATCGCAAACGGGTCATCAGAGGAAACAGGAGGCGGGAGGCTCCGGTCTCGTTTCCTGTCTCTGTCTTTACGATTGGATGAGGAAGAGGACGAGGAGGAGGAAGAGGGGGTTGGGAGAGTCTTGGTGTCAGCGAGGGTGACGGAGAATGGGTCCCCTCGCACCTCCAGCCCCCTGCCCTCCTGGGTCGGGCGAGGTGGCGGGCGCGCCCAAGCGTCAGACAGGTTTAAGGTGTCCTGGGTGACTGTCCTCTCAAAAGCAGCGAGGAAGGGGTCCTCCGGGGGGATGTGTTTGCAGTTCCACACTGACGACTCCATTTCAGGTGGTGGGAGGGACTGGGAGAAAGCAGGGAACTGCATGGATGAGGTGTCCATATCTGGGGGGACGCGAGAGGGACGCGATGGGGCGGCAGACCACACGCTCGCAGAGTCGTCCTGCGGGTGAGGACTGCGACCAGGGGAGGGGTCACGGAAGGCAGAGAGGAAAGGGTCTACAGGTCGCCCAAGGGTTTGGGTCTGTTCTTTACTCTGGGAAACAGGAGGCCAAGCTGCCCAACCCACCAGTTCAGGGGAGGGCCCAAGGGGCTGATGGGAAGGTGAGTCCAGGCCAGAGTCTTCAACGTTCTCCGGAGAGGAGGAGTCAGACGAGAAGGCAGCATCTGACACACACATTAAAACACATTACAGGATATCAATACAGTATCAATACTATCAATATCAATACTTTTAACGTAACAATTACTCTTACACTCAGAGGCACCAAAAGTGCTCTGCTCTCTGAATTGTTCCCGACCATCAAAGCTTTTGGACTTAAAGGCCGATTCCAGCGGTGGTCCAAACAGACTGTCTGATCCTGACGCTGTTGAACTCAACCTGTTGGAGAGCAGGGAGGGAATGAGACAAAAATCAGAGAGAGCAGGGGGAGCGATGAGGAGAAGGAATAATAAAGGGAAGGAGAGAAACTACAGAAGTGTGGACGTGGTAGAAGAAGACGACAGGGGGGAATTTGAAGGATGGAGGACAAAAACTAGAAAGAGATCAAGATGATACGACAGAGATCAAGACCTTCTGTACATTTCTGGAAAGATACAATTTTATGTATAGGTAGTAGGGCTGGGAAATATATCAATATTATATCGATATCACCACACAGGCTCCTAAATCTTGTGGTCAGTAGTTATAGCAGCAGATTAATGCTCATGGTTTTTAAATGTAATGTTCAGAAAACACATATGGGTGTCCACATACGTTTAGCTTGATTAGTAGCAAGTCAATGGAGGTTCATCATGAACAATACATTTCTTGTCAGTGGAGAATCTTCAGGGTCACGAGTAATGAGGTCGGATCTAAAGTGTCCAGATACTTTTGATCATATAACGGATACATTGACCGTGGTCCCCTAGATTGTCATTTGGTTGCTTTTCTTTAAAAACAACAAAAAAAAGTAAAAAATCCTGACAGTGTTAGAGCTGTCTGAGCTACAGAGGAAATGAAAAATAGGCGAGACAAACAAGGTGAGGAAGGTAAGAATAGCAGATGGGCAAAAATAAAACAAGGACGGTGACATTGAAAAGACTGTAAAAAAGAAACCTGAAGCACCAAACTACTGAAAAGGCCACTGGTGACGCAATTTAACCTCCAAATATGTCTCTCTCTCTCCCTCTCTCTATCTCTCTCTGGACCGTGCCCAGACAGATAGATGGGTATGAAGGGCAGAGCCATCTCACCTGCTGTGATCAGGACTGGAGGTGGACCTGCGTAGGCCCTCCTGCTCTCCATCTGAAAGGAAAGAAAACACACAAACACACACACACACACACAGAGTGACTCACTGCAGAGGATGTTCCCTAATCAGGACTAATCAGCAGCATGATGTTCTTCATCAGAGCACTGAAGGCAGGCCGGGATGGGGTACGATAAGACGACACGAGGGAAAACCGATCCACCATTATCTCCTCAGTAAAAAATACCAGCAATTAGCCAGGTCTCGCTAAACTCCAGCCACCTTTGCTGTCACTGCAGAGCAACCATTTTAATCAGAAGCTCATCATTAATCCTAACCCTACTGGATTTAAACGAGAGAGAGAAAGAGAGAGAGATTCCCCGTTGCTGGAGAGAAACAGCTTGTAGCCTCCCACTCCAGCCTGACCTGCTGGCAGCCAGCGAACCTGTCAGTGATAAAACATGTTTTGAAGCACGAGCAGAGGGCCGGGTGTGACTAATGGAGGGTGGCTGTTCATGCAAGGTCAGCCAATGAAGAGATTTGCTGTCTAGAAGGAAACACGGGGGGCCAAGCAGGCCGGAGGTGGAGAAACGCTGCACAAACACATGATTGCTTTACTGATGCTTCAAATGTGGTTGCGTGTTCACGTGTGAGCAACGGTTTTCATTCTTATCAGATACCAACGGACAGTAATTTGAAACCCCCCTTTTACAGGCACAGTATAAATGCAAAATATGACAGACTTAAACACTGGATGATTTATTTTTTGTCGTAGTTCAGATTAGTACGAAATACAAGATTATTTTAATCTACTGATTATTTTCTCGATTCATCATTTGATCTGTTGAATGTTAAAATGTTAAAAAAAATAGTGAAAAACAGCCATTACAGTTTTCAAAAGCCTAAGGTGACATATTCAAATTGCTTGTTTTATCTGACAAACAGTCTAAAACACAAAGATAATTTAATTTACATTATATATCACAAAGAAAAGCATCATATCTTCATGTTTGACGGGCTGATTTTCAAAAAAAATTGGTGATAAATGTTCAACTGATTCTCATCGATTAATCCACTAATTATTTCAGCTCTACACAAAAATATGTGAAAGTGTTTCGAAAAGGAAAGCTTGCCAGCTAGATAAATAGATAAAGATAGATAAGACAGACAATAAGACTCACCCCTGTGGGAGGCACCCTCGCCCTCTTCTGAGCGACCTCCTGCAGTACTTGAGTTTCCTGATGACACAAAACAGAAGTCGGTAGTCGAAGATACAGTAAACAAACTGTGTCACCCCATTTTTCTTTTGACAAAATATCCCTTTTCTTTATGGTACAGGACCGACAGGAGCACTGACTACTCAGAAAACAGACACAAACATTCAAAACAGATTTGACTGAACTTACTGGAGAGGTGCCGCTTGATCACCACCTGAAAAATCAAGAGGAGGACAGATGTGACTCATTTAAAGAATACATTTTTCTTATTGTCAACAAATCCCATGAAAACTGGTGAACACTTTATCCTTTAGACGTGTTATTTAAAGCATTTAAGATATAATTTGAAACAGAAATAACAACCAACCTGTTGCCGGGCCCCTCTGTTGGGCGGCAGGGTGAGGGCCCCCACGGTAGCTTTCAGCTCCTTCTCTGTGGCTGCAGAGTTGCTGCGGTTGCTGCTCGCCACGGGTCTGATCTGGATGTGGAACTTCTTGGGTTCCTCGTCGTCAAAGTCCGAGTCGCTGGAGTAGAAGTTGTTCTCTTTCTCCTCAGAGCAGCGTTCAGAGGGAAAGGAGGGTCAAGGAGAACGAGCTTTTGATGTTGTTTGGTGAGCTCACATCGAGAAAAGAGAATGTAAAAAGGCAGCTTGAAAGAGACAAATGAAGAGAGGATACACTTCAAAAATAAAAATAAATGGGAAATCTGGCAGGTGACCTTTGTTCCATGTCATACCCCTTTCTCCCCTTGTTTCCTGTCTGCTTTGTCAGTATCGACTGTCTAATAAAAGGCAAAAATGCCCCCAAAATAATCTTAAAATCAAAATAACAAAAAACACACAAGAGCAGGCTCAGATTTTATTGCCCCTGCTCAACGGTGAGTATTTCTATTTGGACAAAAGGCTGTGAGGAAAGGAATTAGATTCTCTGTGAGATTGATTAAATTGTAACAACAGAGAAAGGATGCAGGAAAAGAGCGCCAAGTGCAACGAGGCACAAACACAGACACACATGCAAAACACAAACAGGCGCAAGTGGCACCGCAGAGTGTGCTGGAAGTGAGGTTGCCACTTCCTGCCACTATTTTCACCCACCCCCGACTAAAGTCACTGCCTCTTCCTCTTGTCTTCACTCTCTGCTGCATGTGGCCGTGTTGTGTCATGTTGTGCGTTTGTGTCTCTTCTGAGCAGGCGGAGGGCCATGATGTTAATGGTGACAAAGGCAGGAAGAGCTGTTATCTTGAAGCTGTCAGGGCTGAGAGTGTTACCACTGATAAATGGATCAAAGTTGAAAGTCAGGACTTGGGAGTATTAGGTTGGACAATTCATTCCTACCCGATGCTTGTGTACGCAGCTCAGCTTGACTTTACCTCGCCTGTATTTAATGAAGAGGATGCATTTAGTCGTTTGTGTTAACTAATAGGATGGAGATCTAAATAATTGGCTGGCTATCCAGTTAATGAGGCCATGAATGGAGCCGTTTGTGTTAACAAATTGGATAAGCCTCGCCCCTCACCTCTGACCTTCTGATTAGACTTCATTTGAAACGTTTTCACCTCAGTTAAAGGCCTTTGAGTCTTATTCAGCCTCATGAGGTTTAATTAGGTACAAACTGTCTCTGCCGTGTGAGAGACTCAAGTTTGTGTGATCTTTAGGAATCTGTGTGTGAGTCCACCAGACGAAGTGATGCAATCAATTTAGAGAAGGCTCCGGCTGTTGTTTTTTTGAGTTGTGCCGAGCCTCTAAGTCCGACCTGTTTTCATTCAGTAGACGGTGCGCTTCACATGTTTGTGTTCACTCAGATACTCATTTAATCAATTAGTCAATCAGAAGGCAATTAACCAGATCCAGACCAGACGATTTTAATTATTAATAAAGTAAAAATACCAAATGTTCAGAAATGTGGAGAGAGATTTAATATAATTGACTGTTTGTCAGGCTGAGTTAGCATTTGTAGAACATTTACGCCACCAACGATGGACATTTGCTGATGTTTTATAGTCTAAAGACGTACTTGATATTTAAGAAAATGTCAGCACTTTATTGATTGTTGCACTCCTTTCTTGTTGTTTACGGTTTTTCTTATGCAGTTGCCTACCTCCAGTAATTTCTTACTTTAATTAAAAAACAAACAAAAGCTTCTGTCTAGCGCTCTTGTACCTAGTCAGCTACTGGACAATTTGTCACCAGATCTCAACTCAGCTGAACAGACTGGGAGACTGTGGATCGACAGTGCTCCTCACGACCATCATCAAAACACCAACAGAAGGAAGATCTTTTGGAAAAATGATGTAAAATTCCCTCCGGTAGAATCTCAGAGACTTGGAGAATCTATCTACTTCTACATCCAATGGACAAATTCAAGTGTGCGTTTCCTGTTTTGGTTCGATCTTCAGCCAGCTTCCAACGGATTCACAGATCACCTTTATTCACCTTTTTACCAGGCAGATACGCTCGTTGGGCCAATAAAAACACTGCTGCACTGATTATGTACGCAGAGAAGTTATTACTCTGCAGTCGTTCGAGTGCTGGGAAATGTTGTTGAACGGAAACATAATGTAACTGCACCTTTAAACACTTATCTCCCAGTTTTTCCTTTAACCTTTTCATTCTTTTCCTTTTTCCTTTGACATGACAAACAAAACACCTGTTTATAGCAACTTAACTCACCTTTAAAAAATATCATAAATGAATATAATCAAAGAATGAAAAGTTAAGAGTTGTAATATCAATGCATGGTGACGTGTCCAGGCTGAGCATGTGTGAGCAGAGAAAGGATATCATTCTGGGTGCTGTCAGCTCGGATGACAAATCCTTCATCGTCTACTTCCAGGGGTGAATTCTATATGAATGGGAACATATGCACACATGCACACACACACACACACACACACACACACACACGCACACACGAGAAAGAGAGGGAGGCAGACAACAGCTGGGTCAGCAAGATGGAAACAAATGGCACTTCAGCCACATTTTCGACTCACAGAAGTGCTCACAGCCTGCATGCACCACTGAGTGCTTTCTATCGGACTGTGTGTGAATAAATGGATCCTACGAATGTTAAACACTCTTTGGAGTGAGTGTGAGTCAGTGAGTAGCTACAACAACTGTTGTACATTAACATTGTTATTACCTACAGCTCAAACTAAGGTGCGGGCTAAAGCTACAAGTGTGCTTTCAATATTTAATTGAAAGCACTTCTTCATATCAGCTGTGTTTTTCTCACATACTTTATCTACAAACCCTTCAAAACAAGACATGAGAAAGGACAGACATGATCCAACCAGCTCAGCAGCAGATATTTTTAGCCCATGTGTGGACACACAAAGATGATATTTCATTGGATATGATTCCTGTAATCAGATCTCAATAAGTCAGGTTGAAATGAGAAGCATTACTGCTGCCATTGAGATTTTTTTTTTTCCTGAACGCCACGTGTTCTGCCTCCACAAATCTAAGTGAAAGAAACTGTGATTTACTACTCCGACCGGTGTAGTTAATACATCATGGTGTGATCAGACTATAAAAGTCACATTAATAAGATTAGTGCGACTGCTGCAGTTGCTTCACTACAGTTACCCACGTATAGATTTAATGCTGAAATAAATGATCTTTTTCTTATTTCTGCACGGACTGATTTTATGTTAATAGATGTTGCATGATTGTCACACGCTTAGTGACAAACCAACAGAGAATTATCACCAACTCTGAAACTCTATTAAACCACTTTCACCTCATTTTTTATGTTTGGTTCAGCCTCACTGTTCTCATTAAACATGATTCCAGCATAACAGGATGCCTGTATCCTTCATAATAGGGCATTTCTTTGAAATGTTCTGTTTTTTAACTTAATTTTGTGGATCTGTGCATTACGATCTGTCATGTGATCACCTTGGTTGTTGTTGCTGCCTAGTGTCTTGAAAGCTCATACTGACTAGGACTCTTAAATCAATAAAATGTCCATGTGTCCTTATATAGTAAGTATTTGTCCATCTACAGTTAAAGACTAATAAATAAATAGATATTTAAGAAAACTAAATAAATCAAATAAAAAAAATCAAGCTGCAGGCAGCAGCTGCAGCACAAAGCAGAAAGACAGTTAACTACCAGACAGATATTTTTCTCGGGGACAGATGGAGACTTACTCTACATTCATCAGGCAGCTACAAACAAGACTCTTAATAGGATGACAATGTTGTCTTGTATCTACTGGATGTGCAAGTAAGTAACATCTCACTTGTGAAATTTCACACCTCTGGCTTAGTTGAGTCCAAGTACACTCAAAGGTCTCCTCAACATAACTGGATATATTTTGGAGGAACATTGTTGTAATTAGTTCACCGTGACATTTTATAAATATAAAATAAAAACCAGTATTGATGCAACATTTACAGACTTTGTTTCTGTTAATAGCTACTATTATAACTCTCTATCTGGAAGGCAAACTGACTGTTTTAATGTCTGTTTTATGCAACGTGTTTTAAAGTGACCTCCACCAGTATGAAGGTTCTGGCAAACAGCGAGAACCTTAATGCCTTTGAAAGTATAAACCAGTAGCTCTGTTTGCTTTCTCGTTAGATAGTTTTCTGGCAGCATCCAAAGCCCTTTCACACAGAAGCACACACACACACACTCTCTCTCTCTCTCTCTCTCTCTCACACCAACTTACACACAGGCAGGCACAAACACATACACACACACTCTCGTGCAGTTACGCACTTCCACTCTGACAGCTGGATTATCTCAGAAACCTCTTCTTAGAAGTACCAGAATAACCTGGGAAACTCCACACCCTCAGTCACGTCATTATCACACACTCATAACTTCCACTCACCTTCTGTCAATGCACAAACAAACACACACTCACACGATTCCCCAAACACACACACACACACACACACACACACACACACACACACACACACACACACACACACACACACACACACTTCTCATAGTAGAGAAGTGCTCCTAATCACAGTCGTCAGCAGGGATAACTGGGGCTTTAGGAGTCAGACAGGACTGAATATTGAGTCAATGGTTTTTCGAGCTGCAGTGGTTGGGTGTGAATAATGAAGAATGTTGGGTGTGAATAATGTAAAAACACTCACCGGTGCTTCAGTCACAGCTGAATCTCTGCAAAAAATAAAAAAACATACAGGAATTGATTTGTTTTCATTATTCAATAATAACACAGACTGAAGCCAGTAGCAAAGAAGGTTGTGAGGACTTGCCTCCCTTATGGGGAGGGGTTAGTTAGGGTTAGGTTAGGTTAGTTTAGGGTTATGTTAAGGTTAGGGTAAGGGTTAGGCATGTGGTGGTCATGGTTAAGGTTAGGATAAGTCTTAAGGAGATGAATGTAAGTGTGTGTGTGTGTGTATACTCACGTAGAGTCTGGCTCCTTGTCCCTCTTGCCCAGGCCGGGGATCCTGAAGGCTTTTGTGCGACTCTTCTTCCCAGCTTCAGGTGCCAAAGCTGTCATGTACTCTTCAAATCCAACCAGAGCTGCAGACAACAGGCAGTTTGAGAAAAGTAAGAAACATCCAAAACACACAAACACACACTACTTTTGTCACTATGAATTATACCGCCTCCACAATGCTGTTTACAGTGTCGGTGTTTTCATATTTTAATTGTTATGTAAGCTGCTGAAGTTGTGTGTTTATTTTTTTTATTTCTCTTCCTCTGGAAAGACACCAAATTTCATCCCGGTGAGTTCACTGTACCTGGCCTGTCTTTGCCGGTGCCCTTCAGCTCTGCAAACTTCTGGATGAGGTTATCGATGCCGATGTTTTCCACATTCTGCTTGAATTCCTCGTGCACCTGCAGCAGAGCAGAACAGAATGATTGAATGAAAAAATTAAAGCAAGTAATATCAGAAAGGTGCCATGAAAATGATTCTTTGTGTTATTAAAACTCTAAAGTGATAACTTTTTATTGTAAAATATTATGTTTTATATTTTTTCCAGAGTTGTAGTTGAGTCTAAAAGGATGTGATGACACATTTATCTTTGAATATGACAAATAACTTGTTTTGACCTGTGGTGTACTGTTACGTCATTAATTATAGTGCCACTCATGAGGTGATGAGTTGTACATAACATCCATTAACCTCAGTATACGCTGGAGCCCTGGTGGATCCTTATGGTAACTTTTAAATTGAAATCCCAGTGATAATGATCAGACATGGTAAAAACTTTTAAACCATTTCACTTGAATTTCAAATATCTGCAAGCAGTGGGCGGGAGGCACTTCTCTGTTACCAAACATCATCAATCATGCAAAAGTTAGTAAGTTAAGCTTTATTTATTCAGGAAGTCTCACTGAGATCAAGATCTCTTTTGCAAGAGAGACCTGAGAACACATTATATATACACAGGATCATAAACAAGTAGTAACTTGATCATGTGACCAAGGTGCTATTGTTGTGCCAAGTAATCACACTAAACAAAGGCAGCTTAAAGTGTTATAATGGTTCACTTGATCAGTTCTACATCAAGGTCCTGTGTATGTGCAGAGGGTGACTCCATTAATAACCTTAGATACTTTAATCAGGGGTGCAAACGTCCGGGGGAATGCCCCCCCCAGGAAGAAATTCAGCTTTAAAATGTGGATTTACAGTCGATTTTAGCATGAAGATATAGAGAAAGACTCACCCTAGAATTAATATAATCTTACTGCTACAAAAGTAATTTAAGAGGGTCATCGGAGCACATAGTCAAGAGAGCAGAGCTAGGTCCAAAATTGTATTAAACACCTTATGTTATAAAAAGATGAAAACAACAGAACATTGGAAGAAAAAAACTCTTGTTTTGTTAGGATAAATTATCTTCCCTCCTAATGCAAAGTGAGTCATCAAAGCAAGATTTACTTTCGGCTCCAACATACCTGTCCAACTTGAACGTGGGTATCTTCTATGGAGTGGGAGTAACCTTTGATCAGCTGTTTCATCTGCCGCAGGTGGTTCTCCTCGATTTCCTGAAACTTCTGCACACACGAACACGCACACACACACACACACACGCCACGGTGAACAAAACAGACTGCGTTACCGTGTAAAAAATTAAAAACTCTGGTGGTTCATTTATCTTTCTCTGTGGGCTGACATCTTTCTGACCTTCTGTACTAATCAAATCCTTTCAAAACCCACTGAACAAAAAAAAAAAAAACACAGCTGCTGCTTCATATTTTGCTGCTGAAATAATACATTTTGGAAGGTTTTTACTAGGCAGCAAAGAAATGCAACTTATCCTGTAATTATGCTGAAGGGCTCTCCAGTTTCCTACATAATAATGCAATTAATTTGTTTATCAGAATTAGGATATTGTATTCCTTTTTTATGTCTTGTTTGTTTCTAATTATCTGAATATGATGTTAGGCCTGGTGATATATGGGATATGTCTGTTGAAATTAGGCTGTCTATAAAGATCGGATAGTCTAGTTTTGTGTGATTTTTTGTTGGTGCTGTATGTGTTTTCTCCTCAGTTTACTGCATCTGCATGCAAATATCAGTTTTAGGATCCAGAGAATCAACCAGAATCCAATAAAACAGAAACTTAAAACTCCACATAAATGCAATAAAGTGAAAATAGCCTCTAAAGCAGATCTGAGGATTCAAGAGCAGCTACAAAGAGGCAGTCAGCCAGTAGAGGAGGCACCGGCTTGCCAGGTCGTTAAAGCAGTGATAATTTGAAAGGATTTAGCATTTAAGTTTGATCCTGCTCTTTATTCAGCCAGCTAATTTGTCGCTGTCTGGTTCAGGCAAATTGTCTTGATATAGTGGCATTGGCTTTTTGTTAGACAAGTGAGCTAAGTTTCGCCAGATTCTTTTCTCCAATTAACTTGGCAAAATCTGCAGGGAGAGAGAACATAAAACACTCTCTGCTCTCTTTGCAACCTCTGTCAGCCCTCCGAGGAACACTTCATTCCCACCTGCCCAGTCCCGCTGCTCCAGGTTTTACTGCAAAGTTTTACATCTGGAAATATCTGTACGTGGAAACCTTTCTTCCTGAAACAGGCTGTTTGAGAATTTCTTGTGATCTTCTCTAATTTTATGTGGGGTAAAAAAAAAAAAAAAGACACCTTAATCTTTTATTTATTGATCTGCTATTTGGTTCTTCCTTCAGCTCTTCTTAAATCTTTTGACACACGTTTTCCTTCCAGGTACCGCAGAGCCGCGCATAATTACGACCAGACTTTCCCCCCTCGGAGCTATTACAAGAGATAATTGGTCACAAGGATTCCAGTCATCATTTCAAATGTAAAATACAGATGCACTCATTGGGGTTTGTTGAAGATTTCCATGGAAACAGCAGCAGTAACCATGGAAGTGTGGAGGCCGTGATTAAAGGTAATGAGCGGGGTGCAGGATGTGTGTGTGTGTGTGTGTGTGTGTGTGTGTGTGTGTGTGTGTGTGTGTGTGTGTGTGTGTGTGTGTGTGTGTGTGTGTGTGTGTGTGTGAGCGGGTGGGTGTTTAGGAGTCAAAGGTTGAGGTTTTCATTTTTGGGGAAGGTATGATGTAGGATAATAAATGAGAGAGTAAGATGTTGAGAGGTTACAGATAGAGTGAGTCAGGGAGAGAAAGACAAAAAAAATAAAAAAAATACAGAGAACACCACATCAGAAAGTGGGAGAGGCAGATAAAAGTAATAAAATGGCCCTCGGCCCAGCTGGAGTCAGAGCTGACCTGAGCAGACTCGCTCATCTTTTGCTCAAACTCTCCTCCCACACGGTTGTACTTCTCGATGCACAACGCAAATGACTCAGCTGCTTTCTTGGACTTCAGCTCCGCCTAGTGAAAAAGAGAAGGAAAAGGAAAATAACGGCCTTTAGATACTGACACTCATTCACAAACCTGAAATAAAAATGAATAGCTCCGTTAGTGAATGGGAATGATTTCTACCCCGTAATAACAATTACTCCATTCACTATTCACCTTGTACCTTGAAAACAGGAGCAACAGTTAGTTCACAGAGTGGATGTCTAAGAGCAGAGCAGTTAGAGAATGTTGTTTTCAATTATTACCAAGCCAATTATTACCAGGAGAAACCAGTGTATGATGCATTTTGGGTTGCAAAGTATACAATAATAACACGACGTGCCTGAACTTATATCATATCCACACAACACATCCATCAGTCTACCATACTTTAAATAGAAATTTACTTCAATTATTCCCTTTTAGGTCAATTATATATTCTGCTTTTGATTTATGACAGAACTTTACAACCTTGTGACATAAATATATAAAAGGAGAAAGTATTTGTTTTAAAACTCAACACTGTCACTTTATCAATACAAATCTAAATCACTAGGTTTTTCTCAGGATGTGACGTGCTGATCATAAGGAGAGGAGAACACATAGCTGATATATTAAAAAGAATAATTTCATAGTCACCCAAAGTCAAATTAAAACCAGCAAAAAAATGCAGCTTGGCTCACGTACACCTGGGGCCAACATTATGTAGGTTGTAATGTAAATAAAGGATTTATCTGGCTCAACAATGATTCATAGCTCTTCTAAAATCAGCAGTGTTTTTTTTTTTAAGTTTCAGTTTACACAAAAATACCAAATAAATAAAACAAAAATGCCGTCAAAAGTTTTCAAACAGGCTACGTATTCAGCAGAAAGTAGTTTCCAATGAAAGCTGTTCACAGTTAAGTTTGTTGACTATCCAGAGGAACCGTGACATTGTTTGGAGAAAAATGATACTGTTGAATTTTTTAAGTGTAATTTTTCAATGCTGTGAGCCTCACAAACAAAATTACATTCACCTCCACTGTATTGGGGTGAAAGCAGAAAACTTAAAAGCAGAACCAATAAAAAAACAAACTAACCACATGGTTAGATACCACTTGAAGTAAGTGAGAAAAGAGTTTGCTTTTTTCCCCAATTTGAGTGAACGCCACCCAAATTCATTTTATTTCATGTGACAAAGCATCTGTTCTTCAGTTCTGTAAAAAAAACAAAAATTATCCTATAAAAAAAAAACCTTGAAAATAGAAAAAGTAGAGGCTAACTTTCTCCAGTTCCTTCTGCGGAGCTCCCTCCTTCCTGAGCCGGTCCAGCTCCAAACACTTGGTGTGGTAACCCTCTTTGGACTTCTGAAGGTGACCACTCTGAACCTGCAGTGCCTGCACCGCCTCCACCGTCCCCGCCATCTCCTCCTTTGTCTGGGTGACACACACACACACACACACACACACGGGCATATGGACATACAGTACAGATCATCATTGTACTTGATACTTTAGGGCAAATGCAGCATTTACCATGAGGGGAGAAGACGGTAACTGGATTTTCTGTGAGATAATTAGATCAGGATGACAGAGGCTCGATGCAGAAAATATATATACGTATCTACACTGAGACGCACACAGACACAATAATCTGCCGCATGTCTTGTCATACGTACCTTGCGGTGAATTTTGACCTGCTCGTCTCCGTACTTGTTGATGTCTCGGATGAGGTCATTCATCTTTCTCATCAGCTCAAGATGGCAGAGGGCCAGTTTGTCTGAAGACACCCTGAACACGTCCCACATGGGAGCAAACGTCCTGACAAATGAAAGTGGAAAAATGGTTTACAAAAGCTATAAGTTTAAACAGTCTGGTATCAGTGACACACTGAAATATATACAGTTAAATGTACTGACTTACAATAACAATAATAATAATAAGAAGAAGAATAAGAAGAAGAATAAGAAGAATAAGAAGACGAAGAAGAAGAAGAAGAAAAACTATTTATAAAGCACATTTCATACAAAAAGATGTGATACAATGTGCTTCACAAAGCATAATATTACACATTAAACATTAAAAACATAACAGAAAGGATAAAAAAAGACTAATCAAACACCCAATAAAATTCAAATCCCATATATGAGGTCCAACTATAGTAAAAGTTTATAGGTAAAAGTTATTTTAAAGAGTTAAAAGTTGTGTTTTAAAAGTGAGGTGAATGTTTTCAACTGTTCCAGAGTTTATTGGTGTTTGAACTAAATAAAGAAATCTTGTTCCTATAAAGAGACTCATTCTGACCTTCTCAAATAATTTATAACTCAAGATATTCCATAACGTTCCAGAAAATCCCTGATTAGAAGGAACTGTGTACAACATTTTAATAGCTGTAAGGTAATACAGACCGCTTCCAACAAATGGTTTAAATTATTGGGCTAAACATTTAAAACATGTTTAAACATTTGCGCTTTGTTGACTTGTGGATTCAATTGTAAAGATGTTTGGCCCCCATAACTCAAACATAAAATAAAAATAAAAACTAAATTTAAAAAATGGATTACATTAAAATAAAATAAATTAAAATAAATGAAAAATAATTGAATTTCCATTAAAGATTCCAGCCAGCTGTGTTCGTCCATGCTTGTTCTGCCATCACTAACAGGAACAAATTAACTATTTAGTAGTAAAGTCTTTACTACCTTCTTTTTGTATTCCTACAGTAGGTACATATTAACTGTACATGCTAATTTAAAAACATGATACATATAACAGAAAACACATTTATTACACCATACTGTATAGACTAAAGGAGGCATTTCCTATATAGTAACTGTAACATTTGGTGATGCAGATGGTACTCATCCATATCTCATATGAAGCCGTATGACGATGACATCTATAACTGCAGTAATAAACACCTTCCAACAGTTTAAATTATACCGTAAGGCGCTGAAAGGAATGAGGAGGGGTTGTTGAAGTTTCTGTACTGTCCCGTGTTTATATGATGGTACTCACCCCTGTGGACTTCCATTGCTCGCCATCTTAGACAGTTTGCTCATTGATTTGGAGTAAGTCTCCTCAATGGCGGCCCTGGAAAAACAAAAGACACAAACATGACTCTAATTTAGGGCAGCCTAAAACCTGAAAATAATGCATAAATAAATTTCAAACCTATGTACTTTCTACTATACTACCACATACTTTATATATGTGTGTGTGTGTGTGTGTGTGCGCAGGAGGACAGAAGATGTACGACTCTTTTTTCTTGTTTCTCTACTAAAGTCTGAACTGCCAGTAACACGACAGGAAGAGTAATGTTTCGTGCATTCTTTCAAAAGGAAATTATTCTAAATAGCCTTTGGACTGGTGAATATAATGTACTCCAATAGTACTTCCTCACAACCCAATTGCCACTGCTAATGGCCTCATACGTTATGTTCTCTATCTAGAGCTTACTTTGGCCTGAACACTGGGCATCCACCTCCACAGCCAGTGAGGTAAAGATTTATTTTCATCAGTGTTGGGTAAATGTTGCAATAAGCCACATTTAAATGATAAATGGACTTGTTTCACAAGGCTGGGCATGAAACTTTAATAACCATCTGTAGACCCTGAAGAGAAAGCAGGAAGGAACATTGATCCAAATATCCTGAGGGGGGGAACAGAATAACTTGCAACCGAGGAGGACCGAGAGTCGTAAACACACAGACAAACATACTGCTGATCTGTGTTTGTGCTCAAACTGGGTCAAAAGTAGAGCAAACAATGGCTGGAAGTTATTTTCATTGTTAATTTATATTTATTTTCATAGATTTCTTCTACGTTTTGTTTTAACTTTCTTATATTTTCAACAGTTTTGTATTCATTTATTCATACAAATGTGGTAATAGTGGCCTTCAGGTTAGAGAAGCGAGTTTATGCTGGAACTTCCAGGTGTGAACGTGTGTAACTGTGTGAATGTGATCAGGGCGCTCCTGCATAAGGAGAGGCTGCCTCTCAATGAAACTTCCCTGAATAAATTAAGGTTAACTAACTATTTAGCCAAAAATATGTCAAACAAAAGTTCACCCTGACCTCAAAGTCTTAAAATTTTTAATTTGTCAAAAATATCAAAGGTATCAATGAAAAAAGTAATGCCTGCACACTTCCAATCACAAAGTTATTAAGACATTATTAGTTCCAATTTTTTGTCATTTGGAGCTGACAAAGATCCTATCTGGATTAAAAGTGCTACTTGTATAATGACTTTATGAATTTAGTGCTATATAATTTATTTGCAAGGACAATTTTTCAATCTTCATTCAGTCTTTGTCAGGTAAAAATGCCAAAAATTTCTATCCCAATCAAATCTTTGACAACTTTTTGATTTTGATTCTAAATTTTGTGATTTTCACTTGAGACAGAAATGTTGCCTCTCACTCCCTTTATATCCAAAGTTATTCAACTCAAAAGCAGCAAATTGTCACATTTGTGAAGCTGGAACCACTTTATGAAGTAATTCATTAATTATTAAATATACTATTATTTATTTATTATTATTATTATCTAAACATTCTTTAAGCATAATAATATTTATCAACTAATTGATAAACTGACTACTTGTTTCAGCAAAGTTAAAAGGCTGATGTCACTGGTCAGATTGAAATCAGATCAAGTTGAGTAAATTTTATTCATATATGACCCAAAATCAAAAGGGTTTTACAGTCTGCACATCTTCTCTCATTAGACCCCACTAACAGAGATGAAGCAGTATGTTTTTATTCAATTAACTACCATAGCGACGGTGGTGAACATAACAGACAATAACTGAAAACCTTGAGAGTGTGGTTTACGACTTGTCCCTGTACTTTGTGTGTTTGATACGGTCTCTTATATCAGAATGACCTCTCAGGGAAGCGGGGACAGTGAAAGACGGAGGAAATTTATCAACACAATTGCCTCCTCCTGGTCCTGAGGGATCACACACTATTTTACCCACAGAGCCCCTATTTCATTTCCTGACTGCTGATTTGTTGTCTGCTGCTGTCCGAGCAGATAAGTGAATTTCCCCCTGCGAGGAATGTGCACAGGCCCTCTGAATCAATGTCAGGATTATATCGCTGGTCCGACAGAGCGCTGTGTGTGCTAACTTCCAGCTGTGAGAGCACAAACTCCTGTGGGAACCTCATTACTCCCCTCAATTTACTCACTGCTAATCAGTAATTAGTAGACAAAGTATTCAATATAACAAACTACCCACTTTGAGAAGACACTTTTAATTGGGTAATTTACCGCCCCCCTCGATGACTGTCGCTACGCCTGTCAAGCTTTCAGTTCTCACACAGCATATATGCAATTTACAATGATAATGGAGGCAGATTTACCAGCAAAATTCCTAGTAATTTTCAAAACAATGGATCCTTGGTTTCAGACAGACGCAGACAAAAGCAGGTTTTTCATTTCTATCTATTTACTATTAGTTATCTAGCTGTAGCTACCTAGCTAATTTGGCTAACGTTGGCTCAATGAGTTGGTTGAAAACGCTGTCTCTGACTGACATAACGTTTCCAGTTGACTCATTTTAAAGTCGGTCTTAAATATAAACTTCATGGCTACATACATGATATCGTGTTGATCCATGTAGAAGACATGGAAATAAAAGGAGCAGCATTTTCCTTGTAATGCAGTGTAGCGCTAGTGAAGGAGAAAGGTAAGATGTAATATCGTTCATTCTTCGCTTACTTGGACAAGCAAGACAGAGGTTAGATTTATGTTTCACTGTTCATATTTTCAAACTGTATTTTTTCACTCATATTGTTTCAAGAGAAAAGGCTTTTAGGATGAAGACTGAAACTCTGCTCCAGACAATTTCGAACTTGAAAATGTCCAACCTCCTACTTGAAAAAGTATGATGAAATGGCTCTCAAAGTCTCAGCTCTGACTGTGGAAACTCGGGCCAATTCTTGCACCCCAACTTCAATGAGAAGCAGATACTCTGAAATCACTCAATACGGCAGCATCCACAGTAGTTTGGAATGGTGTTAAATGAATAAAACACATAAAAAAGACTGTTTATTTAGTCTATCGGCTATCAGAAACGTGACATGATAATAATGGTGCTTGGTAGGCTATTATGTGTAATTCACTGACTAAATTGATGTAAAATATTATGTGTGACAACCTTTCCGTCATTTATCCTTGGATATTTTGCCAGAATACGAGTTTCTCACGGTCAGCCATGTTAAATTTTTGACATGGAGCGCTCTGAACTCAGAGGTTGGAAATTTCCTCTTTAAATGCTGAGTATCACTCTATGCACACCACTTTAACATGTGGAAAGAGCCAAAGTGTGACAGGTCTACGTGCCTTCTTATGATTGCTAAGCTATGTTTGGAGAATTTCTGTCTGAAGGACGAGTTTAGTGAAAGATCATTTGAGATAATGGAACTGATTATTGAGTATCTAAACCAAGAAGTTGACACACAGGGAAAAAGATAAACATCTGTTACTGCTGAAAGCTCAGGGATAATCCACCTATTCAGGCTTGTACGTGTTTGAGAGACAGTGCACCTCAAAAGTAACACAGTAGTGAGGACAGGGGTCAAAGGTCAGAGCTGAAAGAGACGACTGAAGCAATTTGATAGAGACTTGTTTAAGTGTTGTCTCTGCAATCTGGTGCATAAATCATGAACACCTTGTTAGATGCAGGCCGAGATGAAATCCAAAGCAGTTCATTTATAATCTCTGAGCATTTTACCCAACCTTGGCAGAATATCTCCACCCGTCCCATCACTAGCGTCACCTCCCACACAGATATTCACAAATACACACAAACCTTACCTCTCACGGACAAACTCGGCTAGCTCCTTGGTTGCCAGCTGGCCATGCTTCATGTTGTGGTAGAGCACGTCAAAGCCGGCATTCTTCTCCCCCTGCCAAGGTACAAATAAAACACACGCACACATACCGTCTGTTAGCACCCAAACGAAAAACAGCGAACCAGCAGGATGAAGTTATAGAGTGATGTCAGCTGGCTACGTTTGTGCACTGATATTCCTTTAAAAGACACTCCGGTATTTGACACTGTCAGTCACATAAAAGGAAGTTAACCCAAACAAACAGGGCAGAGTAAAAATTCTTTTTAGAGTTGGAAACAATTTGCAGGTCCAGTAGCAGATAATAGAAATCAGTATTATTTGCTTATTATTAACAAAAGTACCCGTTTTGCTCAGTATTGTTATCTCTGTACTGATAGGTACTGGTTGTCAGCACCTTTGATTTAGGTGGTTTCAATGTTTGTGTGGGCTGTCACTGTTATGTCGAAATGCTTGGTTGGTTTGGTATCACATACAAAACATTAACAGGCACTCATCACTGTCTAAATGTTGGTTTGGCAGACATCAGAGAAACCGAAGCACCAATTATTCTTCTCTTCTGACCTTTAGAGTATTTGGCATTTTGTGACTTTTGGTTTAGACAATGACTGTGATGACATTTGGAGGGACAAAACCCAAGAGAAGCAGCTTCTTGTTGACATTCTGCTGAATATTTTGCACATGGAGCTCTGAGCTCTGCTGCAGCTCTCCACCGGAACTTATCTCACCTTTGCTGCTCATCTGTCGAGCACACAAACCTCAGGGCCAAAATGACTCAGTTTTAATAGAACGTGACAAAACCACAGCGCCAGGTTGTTGTTGAAGAGTCCCCTACCTTGCAGCTAAGCAGATTTAACAGAGACTACATCACCTCACACCCTTCACGGCCGCAACAGCACAAACCTACACCTGGCTTAATTTAAGTCTCAGTAATCCAGCAAAGTGCCAGACTGAGGCAGTATTATGACAAAATGACTGTGTCCTTTCTTGAGACACATTTTTCTGTCGACAGACGGCCCAGCTGCCTGTGCAGAGACAGCTGCTTCCCAGGACCTAAAAATACCCTGTCGGAGGAGAACAGACCAATTCTCAGGTACCAGGGGAATGGCTGGAATGCCAAGGAAGGGTCACCCAAAACCACACACACTGACACATACACACACACTAACTGACTGACTACCTGCACAGCGAGCATGCAAAGCAGAGATATATACGTGCAGACTGAGGGCTCGACTCCCAGCGGTCAGGGAGAGAAAACAGAGTGGTTGTTTTTTTGGAAGGTCTCCTTAGCAGCCAGCAGCAGGCGTCTCAGACAGGTTGATGACGTGTCAGCTCATCCATGCAAGACCTGACAGAAAACAACCAGCAAGCTCTGCCGCTGAGGCATCACTGCTGACATCGGCTTAAGTCTTTCACTGGGCTTTTTTTTTTCCTCCCACAGTGTAAGAAAAAAAATTGAGGGTATCTGCATGCTGAATGTTTATCCCGGTAGGATGCAACAAAAACATTTTCTCGGTCCAATAAACTTTTAGGAGCTTTTATCTAGTGTTTGACGTCAAATCAAGTCAATTTTATTTGTATAGTCCAATATGATAAGTCACAAATTTGCATCATGGGGCTTTACAATCTGCACAGCAATACAACACCCTCTGTCCTTAGACCCTCTGACCCTGTTTGAACTATTTCCATTTTTCCTTCATTGATCTCCTTTATCCTGCACCTGGCCTAAATACAGCGAGGGATGTGCTGAACAAAAAATTAAAAGGTTAGGGTGACATTTGCATCCTGTGAGACAAATGTCCAAGATTCTGTGTTCAAAAGGGTCAGTTGACAACACAAAAGAAAAACATGATGGGACATTTCCAATGAAAGCTGTTGTGAATTACTCTGACGAACCAGGATATTGTTTCTGGAGAGTCATGTTGGAGCTGAGTTTTTCAAATTAAAGTTGTATCAGGCTTATAACTCAAAACTTCAGCAGATAAAGACTTTAACTGCATGGCTAGATACCACTACAGATGAATGAAAAAATAGAAACTAGATGACATTTCTGTCATTGTAATGTAACTTTAAAAAAAAATATATATAAAATAATTTTGAAAATAAGTCTCTGTATGCATTGCAGCTGTATTGAGGCAAGTTACATCACCCTAAAACAACAGCAGATCATTTGATTTACAGCAGACTGAAATAAAAGGTATAATCAGAATATAACTTAAAACAGTATCAGTCGTTTTATATCTTATCCACATTCAATCCTATAATCTCCATTTCTTAACAAAGAATATGGTTTGGTAATGTTATACAATAGCTGAATGCCTTTTAGAAATTGGGGGGGGTGGGCCTTCTGCAGGTGGTATTGTGTTGATTATTGGCAGGGGTCTACTCTATTCAAAACGTGACCATTACTCTCTCTAGTTGGCAGGCGCCTTTTGTTGAAACCCTACCCTCGCCACAGAAAGGTGAGCTGCTTGTCTAAGCCTAGAAACACACAGTCTCCCCAACAGCACCTGTCCACCACCGCTAGCGGGCTAGTCTGTCGGCTGTATGCAAATACAGCTTGTCAGCCAACGATAGACTGTTACAGCCCTCAGATGGTTTTGCAAATGATATTCGATAACTATTAACAGTCAGTAATAAGTCTCGAATATTTGAAAAAGCGAATACGAGCACACAGTGCTTTGAGCGACATGCCAGAACTTTATAAACAGCAGTGTTTTAAATGTTTAGCATATTAAATGACTCAACCGTCATTACCTGACATGAAGTAGTGTGTATCTGATGACATGTTGTTGCTGGTGTAACAGTTTATCCCACTGTCGAGTTTTCTAACTCTGACACTTCGAAAAACAGCATTTTTTTTTCCAGGACCTGCTCTCTACAAGGTGCATCTTTGTTACATCACTTTGAATTCCTCCCTTATCTTTGAGAGTCAGTTTTCTGATGTAGTGTCGTAGCTTTCACAGCTTTGTTGTAGCTTTCAAGGGAGTGACTCATTGTTGGAGAAATACCCACAACTCTCTCAGCAACAGTTCTGTTGTGCTGTGGCAAACATTTCCTGAAGAGCTACAACCCGTCCAGATTATTTCTTCAAGTGAGGACTGATGAATAAAGCGCTCGGAAGTGAAGGCTCGGAGGGCAACTACAATATCCTGCGTTCCCTTGCTTTATTTGACCTGCACTGTGTAGTTCACAGCAAAAGCTGTTGGTGCCACTGACGGTTTCCTGAAGAATGATGTTTTCTGGTAAATACATTTTTCAGGGTTCATGTGGGTCAGTGTAGCTCAGGCGGTAGAGCGGGTTTGACATCAATCGTAGGGTTGCAGGTTCAATCCCAAGCTCCTCCTGTCTACAAGTGTCCTTAAACTAGATGCTCAACTCCAAATTGCTCCTGATGTTTATAGGGGAACAATGCAAATCACTGTGGACAAAAGTATCTGCCAAATGAATATAATGCCATGTTATGTTAGAAGGCTGGAAGGAAGGAAGGAAGAGATTTAAGAACCCATCAATGAGCCACAACGTTACACCGAACATTGTGTTTTATTTGTCGTTTATTTTGAATCTATCCCACATACGCTGTCTTGTTGCAAGAAATACTTGTTAATGCACCAAATCCGTGGCTGAAAATAGTCCACAACAAGTGTACATGTTTACTGCTGTTTACTTTATGACACATTTGTGACCGGAATTAAAAGATTTATGTGTTCAGTAGGAATGAATGGGCTTGAGGCTGAGAGCCGCAAAAACAGTATGAAAGTCAGAAAGTATTGAGAGACGGACTAACCTATTGTTGGTTTTAGTGCTTTCATTCTGGGATTTATTGACAATTAGAGATGTACCGACACTGATATCGGTCCAATACTGACTCAAATAGCTGGATCTTAACAATTAACACATAAAAGAATGATCCCAGTCTCTTCCACACAGTGAGGCTTACGGCTTATTGATTAAACACTGGTATCGGATCGGTACTCGGTATCAACTGATACCCAAAGCCCAGGTATCAGTATCAGATCCGTGCATCCCTATAATGACAATAATAAAAATACAGAGTACAGACAGTGTTACCATTTAAAAACAGTCACTATGCAGTTTATAGATCTAGGATTCATTTAAAATATCGTGTCTCGGCCCGACTCAAATACTGTTTATTACTCGGCAACACCAGTCTCAGACCTGCAGGTGCAACACAAATAAAAATGCACAACCCCTCTTCACTGTGACTGATGCGAAGCTACACTTGTGCGTGTTTAAGGGTGCAGTTTCTTGATTGTGCAAGCGGACATGAACTGATACTTGTAGATGTTGAGTCATGCCAAGCAATCGCCGAGCACCTTACACGAGAGCCGCAGTCTTCTTCAAGTGTCTTCAAGTGCCATAATGTATTCCTCGAGGCTTCGGTGAATGAAAATCCTTCACGTCTGATGTATGCAAACCCCCTCTTCTCTCGCCTCTTGCTGATCTCTTTTTCATCAATTAACTTGACCATTTTGGTTACGCACGATGGAGCTCATTACCATGACAATGAGGGGGAATGATGGGAGAGGAGAAGAGAAGAATGGAGGAGGGGGGGGGGGTGTATGAGGAGGTGTAAAATCTTTGTGGGGCAAGATAGGCCCAACTTTCTCATGAAGACTTAGACTTACTACGAACTGTGGGGGATCTGCTCAAATTTGTTAAGGGGGGGATTGTAAGTAGCAAGGGAATTATTATTTTATCTTCAACCAACACTGCACTGTTGAAGGCTTAGAAGTCCTGGTTTAAGCTTTCCTCAAAGTGGTAAATGGTGATCTGGGATGTTAAACTTTATGGACTTTAAGAGCAGCTGATCTTGTTTCACTCTCAGGTCTCAAAGCAGATTTCGATACATAAAAGTGCTTTGTATGTGACTTCCCAGTATTCACACTCCATAACATAAAAAAAAACCAGCAAATCCCAAGAAAGTTCTTTAGGAACAAACATATAAGCAGGGGTCAGCAGTTCGGTTCAGCCGAGGATCACTTCTTTCAGCATCCTTGATTGGTGGATGCAGGTTTACAGGTGCAGCCAATTCTTTAATTTGTTTGATAAATCATCGTTTTTTAATATTTGTATGAAAATAACTTAGTGAATAGTTAGAAAACTGTTCCTGGCCCGTGCAGTAGCCCAGAAATTTCTCATTGTACATAATTATCACGCAAACTACTTTCTCCGCCTCGAGCAGCTGACTGGAGCTGGAGTGAGTGTCAGTCAGCTGTCGTGTTATGAGACAGTTACTATGTTCTATGTTTTGTTATCTGATATGCTACTTATCTATGTTATCTAGGGACTCGTAAAAGAGAACAAGGCTTAAAAGCTTTTTTGCTCACTTTTCTACCAAATCCTTACATTTATGCTGTTATTTTAGATAACTAATAGAACAGAAACATGAGATATTTCTTTATTTTACACCACCTCAACCACTGGACACATTTTCCTACTTTAATCATTGCTTCACGTCTCTGTGTGTGTGTGTGTGTGTGTGTGTGTGTGTGTGTGCCTGTTTGAAAACTGTGTGTGTGTTTTATGTATCTCCAGAGTTTGGCCTATCTAACTGCTCTCACTTGATTCTAATTAGACGCATCCTCAGACTCCCCCTCAGGCATGTATGAAGCTAATTACAGACAGCGAGGAAACCTGGGCTGAACTAAATTCTGTCCTGCAGGGCCCACTTCACAGCTGCCTCGCTACAACAAATATAAGATCTTCCTCTGAGTGTTTGTCTTAATTGTTTAAGTTGTGCTGTCGACCACAACAGAACAGATTGAGTGAGGGACTCGGAGGCGACGAGGACTCTCGGCTATAAGCTCCATTTGAACAGAATCCTGAACTTTTACAAACAAAGAAAATCCACCAAAATAAAAAAAAGTTGTAGATCAGAAAACCTGTCTCTCTTATATCTGAGCCAACGACAGAACAGTTATTTCTGTGCTCGTTGTGGGAGGGTACGGCTCAATAAGCATTTGCTTTTGAATAGACTGAAAACAGATGATTGACAGCTGCCTCCTTCACTCAGACATCAACACGTCTCACACCTGACTGGATGAATGCACTTCTCACCGGGCTGTTGTTGTCGTCGGTCTTTGCTTTTGATTTTCACTGGAAAAAATATGACGGGAGCTTGAGACATCGAATTTATCCTGAGATATCAACCAAAACCTGAATCAATTTTAGGGCATAAATGCAAATATTGATTAAAAAAAAAACTAGGGCAACTACTCGGGTGTGTTAGGACTGGATGTACATTCTAACTGTGAGAACACACACAAAAGGAGGTGCAAGCACTAACATATCAAAATGACTTAATTAATCACTATCAAACAGGTTGAACATCTCTTTTATTACATCCTAGGGGAATAAACCTAGGATACTGAAGACAAGCTGTGCGACCTGTTTTTCAGTGTTATTTTGAAGGGCGTGCGTGCATGTACACGAGTACATCGGTTCACTGGAGTGTTGATGCCCTTTAAGTGACTTTATTGAATCACAAACTCAAATAATTAATAGTGACAATGAGAAAACGCTTTGTCATCGCAGATCTGCACTGCAACATGCAACGTCATCTGTTCCCAGTGTGGCAAGTTGCTTGTTCTAGACTTCTGCCTTTTTGTTGGGGTTTTTTTTTTTCTTTGCAATTTCAACATATGTGTGACCAGGAAAGTAATTGTGGTGTTGCTCAGCTTGGCTCAGGCTTTCTGATACACTGCTTCATTCACTGGCTGTGTCTTTAGTTCTGGCTATTGTTCAAATCTGCCATTACAGTCTGTCTGAGGGGGATCCAGTGTCTGAGGACATTCCTGCTCTGTAATGTGGTCCTTTTAAACTAAATTAAAAAAAGGTACCGAGCGGAGCAGAACAGAACAAAAGGTGAAAAACACAGCAGCTCTAAAATGTTCTCAGCAGACACAACAACGTCAAGACAACCAGCGACTGTTGTTATTAACAACTGTCAGACTGTGACATGCGTGTTATGGTCAAAAACATCCACGCTCCATTGTTTGGGTGACTGTTGTTGAAGTTCAGATCTAGAAGTTCAGAAGTTCAGACATGAGAATTTCCTGCATGAGATACAAAGTTTGTTTTTCTTTTCAGCAAATTTCCTGTTTCGAATTCAGCTTCTTCAGCTTTACACTCTTCTCATATCAAAAAAATAGTGTCTAGAGATCAGGTGAGTGTTGAGATTTGAACTTCAGTGACTTGTCTTGCACTCTTACCTGCAATGAAGAGGATATTTGTCTTGAATAGATTCTTGACACTATTGTTTGGATGACTGTTCACATATGCTACACATTAGATGATGTATCCTTCAGCATGTTGCAGGTGTGTGTTAAATATAAGGCTGCAAAAACACATTTGTGCTGTTGGTTTTGAACACATGTCTAGAGTCTCCAACTAATGATTATTTTCATTATCAAGTAAACTGTTGATCATTTTTCTTGATTAATCAACTAGTTGCTTGGTCTATAAAATGCCAGAAAATGGTTACAAATGTCAATCACTGTTCCCCACAGCTCAAGATGAAACTTAAATGTCTTGTTTTGTCTCGACCAAAAGTCCTAAACCGAAAGATATTCAGTTTACTGTCATAAAACACTGAAATAAACTGGGAAATACTCAAATTTAAGAAGCTGGAACAAGAGAATTTTGGCCTTTTTTCTCAAAAAAAATAATCGATTAGCAAAATAGTTGTCAATTAATCGACTAATTGATTTATTGACTAATTGTTTCAGCTCTACATGTCATTCTTGTTTGTATATATGACTTGACTCATTCTTTCATTGAATTTACTTTATTTTGAAGCAGTTCTGCCGAGCTGTAAATAGATATCTCTCAAATACAGATTGCATATGAACCAGTTTTGTACGCCACACAATATTATATATCAGGCAGTTACCACCGCTGTGTCAGACACTGTTTCACCAAACCATCCAAGCCAGCTGACCGACCGCTCTGTCAGTGCTGCTCTGAGTTTAGCTGACTCACAGTAACTTTTTCTGCTTACTGGGCAGTTTGAACAGAATGACCAGTCCCACAGCAGAGAGGTGTCAATAACATCAGGAGCAGGTAGCAACAGCAGCCTGTCATCGCTGATGGCTCCGAACCAATTTGCTGTGTAGGTCGGGAAATTTCACCTCCGCAAGTCTAACATGTTTTAATTGCTTTGTGTTGAAGCAGTAAGGATGGATCGGCTGGTTCTTATCCTCTGTCACAGTATAATTATTTTGTATTGGGATAGATATGTGATACTCCAAGGAAAGTCCATTGAGTAATTGTTTATCGATCACATAACTAGACGGGAGTGTCTGTTTTTAGCGAATCCAGTGACTTACAGGATTTTACACATTGTGAACTCAATGTGTAACATCAGGCATGTTATAGGATTGAGCCGAGATCTCAGATTTTACATGTATAGGTTGTTTTTTTTTTTTTTCATTGGGCACAAGTGTTGGCAAAGTACTGAGGATTAATATCTGCAATCAGAAAAACACACTGCAGGTGTGACAACAGCCTGAGCAAGAAGCCAAGGACAGTCTGAAGACACATTTTAATATCGGAGAGATCTCGCACTCTCAGCCAAGATCAAGAAAAACTCAAAGCACACTCTCTCTCTCCCTCTCTCTCTCTCTCCCTCTCTCTCTCAGTGCCACATACTGTAAGCTACACAAGGCTCTGACAGACCATCAGTCTAAAAAAATGCATTCACAACAAAAATCAGATTGTTCTGCTATCAGCCGATCCATCATGGTTAAGTGAGCCGTCTTGATACATGACAGTAGCAGCCTACAATAGAACAGAGGTCAGTAATGAGTGATGTGGACTGAAGTGCAGCTCAGACCTAAAGAACCAAACTGACTCACTAACTTCTTATCTTTAAAAACACAAAATGATGTGCTAATATACAAACTGCAAAAACACTAAATCACATGCTCTCGTCTCATATTAATGCTTTGTCCTGAGTGTACAGATCACCGAATCAATGCAACATGGGTTTGCATTTCTCCTTATTTTAATGAGATTACCCTGGTGAGCAGCAATACGACAGTAATAACAGTAGGGGAAAGAAAATGAGAAAAAAGAAATGCACTCTTCTTTTGTAGTTTAATGTCATTCGCTTTCCAGCATTATGTTAGATTTCTGTATTTTAGATGATTAAATATGAGATGTGTGATGTAAATATCTAATGTTTGATGTTGTAAATAAAACTTTGTGGTCAATAAAATGAAGTAAATGAAGCAGTGAAGTAGAGTTAAAATCATTTTGCATGAATGTTGTCCATATTTACAGTAATATTATTAACAAATAAAGTTTTTCCTGCTCTGCGTCATTTTAAAATTCTGACTTCTGCATGAATTGCACTTTTTTTTTTTCTTACAGCAATTGGTCAAATCTTCATGTATGAAAACTGCACAGACACAGTTTTGATGAGAACTGTTTACTGTTTAAACACATTATGTGATAATGACAGTTATATATATATATATATATATATATATATATATATAAAATATAACAATTATTAAAATTCAGTGATAAACATACAATGTCCTGATGCTCTGATAAACTTACTGTGTTTTCATTTTGTGAGTTCTGTGATATTTTGAGGCCAGAATCAGGAGTTTTGCTAATTACAACTGCAGTGAAAACTGAGTCGGTGCAACTATAAAATACTGGAAATACCTGGAAAAAAAAAACAAGCTAATTCCTCACATTTATCAAAATGTCTTATTGTTGATAACTGTCTCCTCAACCCATGCTACACTCTATCAGGCTCACAATTATTTCATGCTGAGAGTAGTTGCTGAACCTCTTTTTCACGTCCGAACATGAACACAAATATAGTAACTCTTATATCGATCTGTCTTGGCTCTTAATCCGGTTTGGCACAGGACAGGTCCACAAGGAATGAAAGAACAAGAGCAAGGAAAGGAGGCGGAGGAAGAGGAGGGGAGGGGAGGATAGATAAAATGAGAGAAATAAGATAAAAGAGACAGATGCAAGAGACAGGGAAACATGGAAAGGAGAAAGCGTTTCACAGTGTGTGTGTGTGTGTGTGTGTGTGTGTGTATGTGTGTGTGTGTGTGTGTGTGTGTGTGTCTTCACTGCTCTCGACCCCGAGAGAAAACCCCATGACTCAAAGTTATGGGAGGGCAGCAACGCTGGCATCATTAAACTGAAAAACAGGCAGTAATAAAATCCCGCTGGGTGGTGTTTGTGTGCGTTTCTGTCCACACACTCTTGTATCTGCGGGCAAAGAAGGAGCCGTTTCTAAGCAGCGAAGATACAAGACAATACTGTATACTGTACACCCCTAAAACACAGCAGCTTGCTGATCTTTACTGTAATACATTGAAATAGTTCATTCAAATCCTCCTGGATAACATACAGCAAGGTTGTTTTAGGGAAGAAATGAGAAAACAAAAGCTGTTCTGAGAAGAGATGGGAATATTATTAAAGATTTTTTTCTGCAGGTCACCCTTATAATGTGCTGGAAAATCAAAAAAGTGATGCAGTGTCATTTCTATCAGCTACAAATCTCAACCACAATGAAGTTTTTGTCTGCAGTGAAGCAAACCAGACAAATGCACAGTGAATTAGTTACATTTTTTTGTGGTTTAAAGCTTTGTTTGCTTAAAAAAAAAAGAAAAAAAAGGGCGTGATCAAACAGTAGAGGGTTATGACAAATTAAACACAAAAAGAGAATTAAGTATGTAATGACACACGTATAACATTACAAGAACCAGAGCTGTAATTTCCCACCAGGGAGCACCAGGGCTAATCTGAGCTGTGGTCCACTATTGACCCTGTTCGTTTGAACTCTCTTTGCATTGTATATGAATCCTGTTGCCTTTAAGAACACATCGGGTACATTTCAAGGCAAATTAAATAGTGTAGCGTTATAAGAGCTCCAGAAAACCAACCGTGAATCCTGGGATACTATTCCCTTTTTGCTGTGTGTCAGTTAGTTTGTAGTCATTTAATTAAACAAAAAATTATTTGTTTAATTAACTACTACTGGAATATGCACCGTTTGAGCTTAATATCTTCTGAAATTACAAGCATTATAAAACTAGATTTACCTACCTGAAGCCTTTAATGTATTATTTCACTTTATATAGTGTTTTTGCTGTTCTCATTCTCATATGTGCAATTATAATATAATACAAAAGGCTCCAAACTAAATGCCATACAGTGACGCTGGGGGTTTTTTAAAGTCCATGAGGCCCCAGCTCTGATAATTTGCCTGCTATGCATGCTCGAACTAGACCAGTTTAAAGATCAGATGTGACCTTTTCGATAATCTCTCGTGGTGAAAATTCTACTGCGGTGCATAACATTTTTCCAAAAATTAAATTATAAATTCCTAGAATAACTAAGCGGCACCAATCCTTACAGCGAAATAAATTCTTTACCGGCGGCTTAACAGTGCCTTAATTTACTAAGGATGTACTTAATTATAGCTGATGGGCTTCCCCCTGTGGGCCATGAGCACAGCTCTCATATAGTTAATGGGAAAGGACAGCAAGCTATGAGGAGGCTTTGTGAGCGGCTGCGAATGTTCTTAAGCCAAACAAGACGAGCCTCTGTGCGTGTGTCTTGTTCCCTTGTGGCTATGCTGGCTAATTAACTAAAGGGTTGATTTGTTTTACACAGCTATTTATGTCTGAAAGCAGGCTGGGTGGGAAACACAGTTATGTATATACATGGAGACACAAATTACACATAATATTAGCTGGAATTATCAAGCCAATTTAGCTTTTTTTTTTTGCCTGCATTTCAGACGCAGGCACTGTGGCAAATCCTAAAATTCAGTCACAGCAGTTCTCCAACCTCGTCTTTCTGATTGCCGGTTGTGCTCGGCTGATATTCTGCCGCACTACTCCCCGTCTTCTTCCTTCTCAGCCACATCGCTCCCTTCTTCTTCTTTTTTTTTTTTTGCTTTTCCACATGCCTCCCTGCCTGCAGACGTGCTTGTCTGCTAGTATACCCACAAATAGGGCTGCAACAAACAGCTGGTTGTCATTATCGATTTAAAAGTCTGACCACTGTTGTCTTCATTTATTGATTATTCATTTGATCGATAAAATACCAGAGAACAGTGAAAAATGTCAAAACAATATCCCGGAGCACAAGGTGGCGTCAATAAATGTTTTGTTTTATCCAAGAAATGTCTGAACATATTTAATTTACTCATGTGAAACCAAGAAAAGCAGAAAATTCTTACATTTGAGAACCTGGAACCGTCAAATCTTTTTGCTTTAAAATGACCTTAAAAATTAATCAATTATAACAATAGCTGTCGATTAATTTTCTTTCATTTGACTAATTGATTAATCAACTAATCGTTGCAGTTCTACCCACAACACATGCACATCTACAAACCAACAGTCATGAATATCATTGGTTCTTTTCAATACTTTGGCTTTTAATTGTAACGATTCGCTTCTCTCTAATCAGACTAATGTTTAGATGCTGGAGCACAAAGCAAAGATGCATTTTCATTAAGACAAAAACAGACCAGTGATGTTTGAGACACCACTTAATATTTGACATTGATAAAAGGACAGACAGAGACTCAAAGATAACTACTCCGCCTCAATATTGCCTCAGAAATCCTGGATACAGGGTCAATAAGGGAGGAAAAAAACAATAATTATACTGTATATAACAACCTCGAACGTTCTCATAGTTTATGTGATCATTTTCCAACCTGAATCTCATTTCTGTGTCTGAATCAAACCACTGAATAGCACAGTTTAGTTCAGCTGCTAAAATATTACTGAGGACTTTTCAGAGTCTGATGAGGCGAGGCAGAAGAAGTAGGGCACACCTGAAATAGATGTAGCAGGTGTGCTGGGACGGAGCAGAGAGGAGAGGAGAAAGTGAGACTAGAGGAGAAAATAAGGAGACAAACTCACCGGGGGACGAGGAGGGTGGCATTACGAAGATGAAAGAGAGTTTTCTACACATCTGCGCTAAAGCTGCTAACGAGGCCATTAATTACTACACAAATTAAGCTAATTAACACCACAATCAACTAATATTTCTGTTGTCATTTCATTAGGTACACATGTACAATTTAAAACAATACAGTGCAATGCAATAAATTATATGTTTGTTAAACTATGTCAGATCTATAAAAGCTATAATTCTATATGCAGTTAGTGGTGCTGTTATACTGGGTTGTATTATATTGATGATGATATATATAGGCCTATATATATTGAGATGGGTTTCTCATATTTAGCATCAGATGCTTGATCAGAGTTTTATTTGTTTTTTCGTCTTGTTTACCTGTTTTTCGATCAGATATTTCCTAATCTCAGGGCGTTTTCAGACCTGCACTTTTTAGTGCGATTGAATCGGACTGTGGTTTGTTTGGGCAGATCTGAACACAGCAACTGTACTCAGATGTCGACCAAAACAACTGCACCAAGACAGTTGGGTGAGGTCCTTTATTTACTTAACACTGATGCACTGAGCAGTTTGGCTTTTTTTTTTTTTAATTAAAACATTTCACAAAACAGCCTTCATCACCTGATGAAGTTTGCTTGTTAAAACATATTCATATTCCCCAAACTAGCATATCAAAAATAGTATTGTTTGGGGATTGGTACAAAAACTGAGGTGTCGTATTGACCCTAATGACAACACAATGTTTACCAAGTACCAATGAGTTATATCAAACCAATATAAAGACTTGAGACTTGAGTATTTCCCTGATATAAGTGACATTAGCCATTTATTCCAGGCTCAACACAAGTTAAAAACCTTTGCAGCTGCTTCAAAAAATGTCCATTTCCATGTAGTAACACTGCAGAAAGTGACATTATCTCCACCTACAAGAGTAATTTGAATGAGATTGCTTTCCATGTGGCAGAAAAATAAGCAGAAGGTTGAAGACAAGATCGATCTCTATTGTTTGCGAGCGAGCGGAGGAGAGAGACAGCAAACGCATCCTGTGTGTACCTGACAAGTAGCAGGGAGCCAGGAGCTCAGCTGTCCACTGAGAATATAAATGAAATCTAAAAAAGTGCAGTGACTCATGGTTGTGATTCAGCAGTAACAGGTGAACACGTGGCAGTTAAAGCTGAAGGCATTAAAAAAACCCTGATCATATGCATGTATCCTGTCCTTCAGTATCATTATCATTATTACATTGACTCATTTCCAGGTGTTATCGAGACACTTACCCAGAAGTTGTTCTGGAAGAAGGCCATCTTCACTCAGACACTCACTGAGATCTGAAGAGGTAAGGGGAAAAAAAAGTAAAGCTGCATTAGAGAAGACAAGATAGTCAAGACCTTTCTTAATCTTTCTGACCTCCATTTTCTCTGAATAAATGAGCTGGAGGAGCATTTCCTCTGCCCTCTGACAGTAAACCGCATTATTAAAGTGGCTGCAAATTGTACATAAACAAGGCACCAGAAAGTCCTGGCTTCATGAAAACTCCTGAGACATTTTCAGTAGTGTAGGAAGGGAGCTCCTGAGGGAAAACAGAGGAGAGAGCTCAACAAATGACTTCAAAAGGATAAACTCAAGAGGATGGAGGGAAGCGAAAAGGAAGGAGGCAGGGTGGAGGAGTGACAGGAGGAGAGATGGGGGGGAGGAGAGCAAGGGAATACAGGGAAGAAAAAAGAGAAATCGATGGAGGAAACGAGGCAGAGGAGACGGAGGTATAGCCACCGAGGAGATGATCGGTGCTTGTGAAACGGGTAGCTGCAGTCCTCGTTCTCTGATTGGCTGAGTCACATTCAGTCACATGCTGCTGTTGATCAGCTCACATCTGTTACTGCGTTTTTCATATCTGCTGACTAAAAACACCGTTCATACTGTTGTTATGTTTTCTAACTACTGTTCACAAACCACATGACTTCATGGGAAAATAATAGTTTATTATTTTGTGGTATGAATTCATGTTTAATAATAACTTTAAGTAGTAGTCTGATGATGAGAGTCTTAAATATCACTTATCAATCAAACAGTGTTGAAACCTGCATATTTCTTCAATGTGTTGTTGTTTTCTGAACATCGTGTTAATGTGGATCACACTTTTTTTTGCCATGGTGTCAACTGTTCACACAAAGTATCAACGTTTCCTTTTGTCCAAACATACTGGCAAACTTAAAAAAACAACAACAACAACAACAAAAACACAATTTCCTTTGCACCAGAGGATGTTTTTTCCCAGAAAATTAGCTGTTATAGACAGAAAATATAATTACTACCAGAAACTCAGGTGGGTCAGATTAATAAAAATCAGCACAAGTGAACAAAAGTCTGCTTGATTTCTTTTCTTAAATAGAGAATAATTAGTTTGTTATATTGATTGGAAATATAAATAAGCAGAATATGCATTGATTTCTATGCAAGTAGTGCTGCAATGATTGGTTGATTAATTGATTAGTAAATTAATTAGCAACTCTTTTGATAATGAATGAATTGTTTGGGTCAATTTTTAAGCAAAAATGCCAAACGAAGGATGGTTTTAGGTTCTAAAATGAGAGAATCAGCTGTTTCTCCTTCCTCATATTATAACAAATTGAATCTCTTTGGGTTTTGAACTGTTGGGTGGACAAATTGATATTGTGATTGGTGTTTTTTACTGTTCTCTGGAGTGTAATAGAAAAACAATTAACAAAAATAATAATAATTGGCAGATTAATCAATAATGAAAATAATTGTTAGTTGCAGCCCTATATGCATGCTATATATACTGTATGCATACAGTATGTGTTGCAGCTATGCATGCTATATTTTTTGATAAAATATGTAATTCCACATTTTATAAAAGCAGTAGGCCACCAGCAGTCATAAAGAGTCATTTCTTGGCACAAGATGAGGAGGTTTTGGTGGATGTGACTAGAATCTCTACCACACTAATAAAATACTCACCACTGACATTCATTTACTTTATTTTGGCTTTAAAAATGTGTAACTCATAAGTTTTCCAGTGTGGATGGTCAATACTGTCCTAACTAGTCTTTATGTCCACAAATCATAATATAATGTATTAATAAATAATCATACCATAAAAACAGGCGGTAATGACGAGCATCCTCTTACCACATGCTCTCCACATATCCTCTCAACGAAGCACCTTGTGATTCATTAAACAACAACATGTCTCCTTATTATTTGAGTTGTCATGGCTGCAGTGTTTTTCAAAGTCAGACACTTTTTTAATTGGCTGATAAATACACTGTAGTAGCAGCTGAGCATACACCTTCTGACCTCCTACTCACACACACCGTCTCACACACACACACACACACAAACACACACAAACACACACACACACACATGCACGCAAGCAAAAGCATTGGAATTTGGTCCTGCCCTTTCCAAGTGAATCCATAAAGTGTGTTTCCCCAGGGCTGCCCTCATAGACGGTTCCTGTTATCTGTTATTCTGCTGACTGTGTGTGTGTGTGTGCGTGTGTGTGTGTGTGTGTGTGTGTGTGTGTGTGTTGACAACAGCCCTTTCCCTGTACTGGCACAGCCTCAGCTCAGGCCTGGTGACCTGGCATCAGAAAGCAGCACACACACACACTCAGAAACGAACACAGCGAGACCTACTATACGCACACACAGACGCACACACCTCACACCTTGTTAATTAGCTCAGCGGAGGGACTGGAGGCCCCTGCAGACGGCGTTCTGTTTGGCGTAGCAGGCCAGCACGGCACAGGAGGGAGAGAGACGCCAAAAGATGGACAAATACTGTAGAGCAGAGCTGGGTGATAATTCTATATGACCATTAATCTACTACCAGTGGAATCGGATGATGATGATGATGATGATGATGATGATGATGATAATGATGATGATGATATTATCCTGTTATAGTTTAGCAAAATGCTCTTGTCCAAACTCCTGATTGCAAACTAACTACTATGTGAAAAGATTTGTCTGATGCAATGAATTAGTTGCATAATGATTACTGTATCCTTTTTAATACATCAGTGCATAATATTTCCTTTCTCTGTTTAGGGCTGAAACTAACGATTAATTTAATTACTGATTAATCTGTTGATTATTTTCTCGATTAATCAATTAGTCTTTTGGTCTATAAAATGGTGAAAAATGTCAATCATCGTTTCCCCAAAGGTGCAACCGAAGATGTCTTGTTTTGTCTCGGCCAACAGTCCATAACACAAAGATTAGCAGCCCAACCCAAAGATCAATAGATTTACTTTAATATCACACAGGAGCAGAAAAAAAAAACATTAAATATTCACATTTAAGAAGCTGAAACTAGAGAATTTTTTCTTTAAAAAAATGACTCAAAATGAGTAATCGAATATCAAAACAGTTAGCAAAAAAATACAATGTGAGTAAACTCAGATGTGTAACAACCTCTTAATGAAAATAATTTATTTCCAAAGACATTTAGAATATCTAAACTCTTTCAAAATACAGACATTGATAACATGAATGAAAAGAGGCGTTCACTGTTCATTTTACTCAGCTACAACAGTCTAATAAGTGGAGAAAAGTGCGTCACTTGATTGTAACGCAGCCTTTAAGGCCAGGAAAAGAAAAATGTACATTACATCACAAAATTAAGATAACCAAAAGTCTATGCAATTAGGACTGCAACTAACGATTATTTTCATTTCATTTCAAACCATTTAACTATTAAAACAGTTGCCGATCGCCTCCTAGCACACAAAAGTGATTCACGTAATTGGTGATCTATTAAAGGACAACGTGTGACTCTCCTTCCAGCAACTACAGGATCGCTACGACCTTCCCAAAGGACAGTTTCTTGGTTTCTTGCAAATACGGCATTTTATAAATTCCTTAGCACTCCCATCCCCGGGCCGGTCCTCCATTTAATGCTGCTGTGAATTTAATTGTTGAACAAAAAAGATGCGAAGCACTTCATCTCATCCTTCTTCCCTCTATTGATTTCATCCGACATGTCCGATACAAGCAATTTCTCTCGCAAATGGGAAAGACTTCTGGGTGTAGAATACATTGAGTGGATGACTGGGACGCGGTTGTAGACTTGATTAAAATCATCCTTTGCCTGTAACAGATTAAGGGAGATAAAGCGTAAGATTTTTCGTAAGCTACATATCACCCTTGTGATTCAGAACAAATAATACGCACCGCCTATCCTTTGTATGTCGCACCGAGGCACCAGGTACTTGTTTTCATTGTTTTTGAGAGTGCAGACTTCCTCAAAGGTTGCGGACCTTTAATTCCTGTGAACTTAGTGGATTCTTTGGGGTTAAAAATCAAGAAAGACCCTGACCTGTTTCTCCTAGGTTTGCCCTCTAGGGAGTTAAAACTTCCTTTATCATTTTAGATTCTTCTTGACAAACTTCTACTTATTGCAAGGAAGTGTTTTTTACTTAATTGGATCAAAACCACCCCCACCTACTGTGACCCTCTGGCATAAAAGACACTTTCAATACACTCCAACATCAAAGAATACATGCTGTGCTAACGGGCAACAATAATTTGTTTTTAAAAGACTGGGCACCACTCCTAGATTTTCTTCCTGTTGATATCCCATGCATACTTAAAAGGGGGTCACCACTCGTACCATCCAGATATCAGACTCTGGAGACTAAAAGTTAAAGTTATAGAAACTGGTGCTTGATGAATAGCAAGTCAAATTTAACCTCAGGATGGAGAACTTAAGATAATCTTCCTTTTTTTTCCTCATATTTCATTTCTTTCTTCTGTAACTACATTTATTACTATCATTTTTATTTTTCTGTATGGTTATTATGTGTTATTTGGTGGTTCGGGTGGGGGTAAATGTTCCTTTTGTTATATTCCTGCACCTTGTAATGTCAATTCATATTCAATAAAAGTTACTTAAAAAAAACAAAATAGTTGCCAATTAATTTTCTGTCAATCGGCTAATCGTTGCAGCTCTATATGCAATATCTAGTTTTACATCATGATATTGATATTAAATCCATATATTAGCTAGTTGTATAGAAAGGTATTCAACTAACAAAAGAAAATAAAGACGAAGCCAATGCCTGAGCAGGTTTTTCATGGAAAAATACCCATGCAGGGGGACTGTGATCCTCACCAAACCACCAGATGGTTTTCAGGCAACCAAACAAGGGGAGCACAAGAGATACCGTTATGATGAGGGAGACAAAAGCCACTTGTTTTTGTCTCGTGACAGCTTGGTGCACCATATTGAAACATACAGTATATCTGAGCTAATTAGCCATTTTATTTTGATCATCATAGTTTCGACGCAGCATGATCTAGCAACACAAAGACAGAGAGAGGTGTGCACTGGGACCCCATGTAGATACCAGCCACGGTGGGATGTATGGAAGTAGCTGACATCAAGCATTCACCATCTGGTTCCAACTAGACGCTCAGCTGAAATCAGCTCTGGGGCAAACAAAGCCCAGAGAAGAAATGGGACACACTGTGACCTTGATTCCTCCTTTCTCGGGATCATTTTTAATTCAGAAATGCCAGCGCAAATTTTTGGCTCTGCTGAGTGTGTCCCCGTGGCCATATGGTTTAACCACAGTAGCAAAATATCAAAACAACAAATACTTCACTCTAAACGCATAAACAGAAAGGACACGACTAAAAGCTTCAGAAATGTGTGATCGTTTTGAGTTCCCTCACTATATCAGCCCGCGGTCTGCTGTACAATGTTATGATAAATGAGAAAATGAAATTATTGTTGTTTTGATGATGGGATTTCAACTGATAGCTGAATTACTGTGAATGAACACTCCAAGTAAAATCATGTCACAGGCGAATAGATGAATTTATATAATTTAACACTTTAAAGAGAAGAAAAGCTGTAGAATAATGCCAGAAAAAATGAGTAAGAGTAATAACAATCATCATCATAATGTTTACCATGTTGATCATCTTCCCTTATTACGTTAGCATGCTAACATTTTCTAATTAGCACAAAATACAAAGCATAGCTGATGCTGTCGGTAACGACGTTAGTTTTGCAGGAATTTGGTCATAAATCAAAGTATCGGACAAGTTCAAAATTTGACCTGATGATGGTGCTAGATGACATGACTTTCACCAGAGTTATTACAACTAATCATGAGGAGGATGTCGATGTCCAAATGTACCAAATTTCATGGAATCCATTCAGTAATTATTCAGACATTTTACTCACAACAACAAGGTGTTTGGTGTTTGGAGTTGTGGACCAACTGACCAGCATCATCATCGCTTTAGTCATACCGCTAGCATGGATACATAGACTATTTTTTGGAAATCTTACTTTCCACTAAGGCTGCAACTAACAATTATTTCCATTATCTCTTAATCTGACAATTTATTTCTTGATTAATGAATGAATCGTTTAGCAATGAAATGTTAGAAATAAGTGAAAAAAATGGCATTCACGATTTCTCTGAGCCCACTGTGACATCCTAAACATTAAGACATTCAATTTTCTGTCACATATGACAAGGAAAATTAAATCATCACATTTGAGCAGCTGGAACTAAATAATCTTTGGTATTTTTGATTAACAAATGCCTGAAATCAATCATCAAAACAGTTACAGATTAATTTTCTTTCTATCGACTGTTTGTTGCAGCTCAGCTTTCCGCTACTCTGACACCTGTTTACCATTAGTTGCGAGTATAATTTCAAACGCTTATTATCCATGTCAGGTAATCCTGTTCCCCCTTCAAGTCTGTTTACATTCACACATGCCTGATCAACTCTTGTTTTTGATGATTATGTGTGTCAGAGTCACAGAAGCAGCCTGAAGAACAGCAGCACTGTGACACAGATAGTTAAACAAATAAGGGAAGGATCGTATCATCAACAGACAGACAGTAAGTCAGTCAGAAAGACGAGGCAACCGACCTTATCAATGGAGACAAACTAATCTCTCCTCCTGCTCTCTGAGCCCTGCCACCCTCGCACTGCCTGACAACACACAGATGGCTGCCATGAAAAATTAGGACTCACAAAAGCAGATGGGGTGAAAGAAAAGTCTCATACACAGACAAAAAAACTATCCACGATCCACTTAATCGCATCAGGAAATAAATGGTGCATCCTCTCTGCCTGTACTAAGCATTTTTTGTTTTTAGTTCCCTTCCTATTTCTTTTTGCTGGAGAGGGGTATACTAACAGATGTCTCTCTGAAGGAAGGGAGGGAGGGAAGGTCAACAGAAACTCCCACCTCCTCACCACCTCCACCTGCCTCTCCCCCCCCTCCTCTGGGTGGGAGACTCCCGGTGGAAATGCCAGAGAGCAGCCTCTTCCTCCGTCTCAAAGAGCAAAATGAAAATGGAATTGGGTTGAGTGTAATGACACAGCCGAGTGTGGAATAAAGACACTTCACTAACCTCTGAGCGGGCACATTTGTCACAAGCTCAGGGAGCAAAGCAGGGAGGGAGAGAAAGGGACTCAAAGGAATAGAGCTAAAAAACTAAAAAAAAAGGACAAGTAGAGGTGAAAAACAGAGGAGTTGAAGCCAGGTGGGTGGATGGGAAGACTCAGAGACAAAACAGGCACAACCATATTGCAAAAAAAAAAATCACACAAATAAACAGAAACAAGCCTCCGAACAGGTGAAGGACGAGATGAAACGATGAGACAGAAAGCTACAAAAGTGACACAGAGGATACGGCAGAACTAGAACGAACGTCTTCCCTGAAGATTCATCTTATCACCTCCACCCATTCCTGCTCACTTTTGACAATAAAAAACGGTAGTCTCTCTTTCACTTAAGGTCCGGTCCCAGATCAGGAGTCACTCTGGGTGGGAACCATGTCCTACATTAGGTCTGCTGACAACTAATTAAGCCCCAACACTTTCTAATCTCATATTTCATAACAGGAACACAGTATACAGTCATTCCACAATCTGTTTATTGATCTTTTTTTTTTTTTTTCAACCTTCAGCCTTCAACAGTTTCCACAATGACGCATCTACTGTTGCTCACCGATGGATTCATTATTGCCAATTTATTAAAGAAGGAGCTCCGTAGGTATCTGGCATCAATGATACACTTGCACATTTAGACAGAACGGCCACATTTGACCACCTAAGAGCAGCACGGCAGGAAGATCTGGGAGTGTATGTCGGAGCAGCACAAGTTCTTTCTTCTGTGTGTGTATTAAGACACAGATTATTACAATTAAAAACTATTGCACAGACTGCATCTTTCCGTATTAAAACTTTCCTAGACATGACGAGATGATGTTCCGGCTTTCCGTCTGATGTGGGCTGACGTCAGTTTTATTAGCACACATGTTTTGAGACAGCCAAAACATAAAATCTGTATCTGAAATCTTGGGGGAAAACCACTAAAACCAGAACCAATAAGCAACCAATATAGTTTCATCTCTATAACATTGTCAACACGTGGACTGATTTTACTCACTGTAACTGGAAGCAGAAGAACCCACCAACCCACTCAGCACTTAGGATGTGACCTCCAATAAGAAAAAATTAAAAACACTCACCGAGAGGAAATGTAATTAAGTTTTATGTGATTTGGCAACCTTTTATAAACCATTTTAATAATGCTGCTTCATGATCTGTTGCTGTAAAAACACAGTATTGAATGATATCTTTTTTTATATATTCTTATGTGCATATACTGTAAATAAATACTTTGCACTGTGCAATAACCAAATTTTGTACCAAAACCTCAAAAAACAGTGTTTGAAAAAAATCTTTAAAGGTTGAAGGGATTCATTCAAAACGGCAAAACATCTGTCAAACATAAAAAGGATCATTAAACTAAAGGGAATCTATGTCAGCGCCGTCGGATTGTTATTACTTAAATTCACATGTGAGGCACTGAGACAGGAGGGACGAGTACAAACCGACTGAATCTGTGGTGCCTCAAGAGTCTACTGCAGTCAATCGACTCATCTGTCCTTCAGTATTAGTTTTAAACCTGGTTTGGCGAAGCGTGGAGGAGGGATGATTTTGTGTCAGGCCTAATTTCCCCTTCCCTGCCGCTGTCTTCTGCACTCCTCTGCTACATCTACCAGCGCTGGATGACTCATTGCTGTGGCTGGTAATTTAGAGCAAGACTTCACTGTGGATGTTTAATCGTTTCTTTCATAAGTATGGAACCTGTGTGGGTTGATACGATCAGTCCGACTCCAATATAAGCTTTCTTTTATCCGCACCGACGTCATTAAACTCAGTTTTTCCATCACTTTCAACAACTAGACTCACTTGTTTGGGTCATCGTCATCACAGTCGGGAGGCGCTCAATAAATACACATTTCAGTAGCAGTGAAATATTTAGTCGATGAGTAGATGGATGTCCTTTGTGACCAATGTATCGTGAAGACAACTGAAGCTCAAAAGGTTCACTTACTAATGATTCAGAGCTTTCAACTGCATATCATGGTCTTCTTTCAGATAAAGTAGCTGGCTCAGGTGTTATGAAGAGACTTAAATGTGAACTTTTGGTCATGTGATAACAGGGGGTGAAATATTGTTTTGTGGGGAGATCATAACCCTTGTCTGACAATTAATCAACAATAGAGCAGCAACTAATAATTATTCTCATAAACAATTAATCTAATGATTATTTCTTGATTAACTGATTAATTGTTTGTGGTATAAAATGTCAAGGTGATGCCTTCAACCAACAAAGCAAAACCTAAACATATTCAGTTAATTATCACATAACACAAAAAAGCAACAAATCCTCACAATTAAGTAGGACATTTTGCTATAAAAATTACTTAAAAGATTATTCCAAATATTTGCAGATTATTTTTCTGTCAATGGTCTAATTGATTAATCGTTTAAGCTCTAACCTACAACAATCTTTAATAAATGGATAGATCATCTAAGCCATTTATCAAGCAAAGAAGAGCCTCTGAATCCAGCTTCTAAGATGTAAGATCTGATTTTCTCTGGTTTATATCACTGTAAATTTAATACATTTGAGTTTTGAACGGTTGATTGGACAAAACAAGCCATCTGAAGGCATCATCTTGGGCTCCCTGGGAAATCATGATGGGCATTTTTCATTATTTTCTGACATCTCATAGAACAAATGATTAATCTAGTTTAGTTTAGATTAGATTATATCTGAAGCTGTAAAAACAGATAACTGTCTGCATCAGACCCTGATCTTACTAAATCCATCCTGGTGGTGATTCATTGCGAGTCTCATATAAAGAGACAGATAATTGCTATAATAGTCAACAACAACTTCAGCACTCCCAAACTGCGAAGCCCGTGCGTCAACAGAAACACGTTAAACCCAGAGACTGTGCTTTAAATCATGAAACCAACAATCACATCTCCGCCAACTTGATGGCAGAATTACACCCTGTACTTAATGACTAAAGCAGCTTCAGCAACACTACGCAGAGCCTTTTCTCTTAACGTGATAAACAGGCTCCTCTGTGAACCTCCGATCGAGCCTTTAGTGACTGAGACAGAAAAGAAACAGTGAGACAGCAAACAATAGACAGGAGGGAGCGAGAGGGAAAGAGAAAGCAGAGTGATAAACACAACCCAGGCTGTCAGCTCCCCATTGTCCCGGCCTGAATGTGCTTTTGTCACTGCAGCATACAGCCCCAGTCCGGTCTATGACAATGTGCCAGGCGGGCATCACTTCCAAACCCTGGCATGAGCAGCTGTGTGAGAGCAAGAGAGCGCACAATGCGACAGCAAACACTCACAATACACGTCAAGGTCCATGCACAAGCTTCAAGATGAGCATGTTTGCAGTGGTTTAGCAGTGAATTAAGACAGTGTTGTGAGTCTAACACTGCAGCTTATTGTATCTGAGGAAAGACTGAGGAAAATCACCAGTTTCTAGATGGATTCAATTCTGTTCTTTTCTTAGCATCTCATTAACAAGGCTCCCTTTCATTTTTAAGAATTTATCTCTTCTTTGTAGCTGCATACTTGACATATTATATATAGATACACTGTATAGCTGATATCTGTTAAATGATTGGGAAAATGATACAGTAGCTTTTTATGTGTTTATGAACATCATTATGTAGTTCAACTGTAAATGAAGATACAGTTTAAGCCCACCATTAAGTGACAGGTTTCCCTTATAGACTTTGGCTGAGGTTTTTCCCTTTTTCTGCTGCAATAAAACATAACTTTGCCTTCAAATCACTGCCGACAAATCCCCATACTGCTGTTCAGCCAACCGCGCTGCAACTAATGATTACTTTCATCATTGAATAATATCTAGATTTTTCTTTTTTTTTTTCTATAATGAAATTATTTGTTTTCTCTGTAAAATGTCAGAAAATAGTCAAAAGTGGTGGTCACAGTTTCACTTCGAACATTTAAGATTGTTTAATGAATATCTTGAGCTGAGATTGTTTTATCGACTGCTGATTCCAAGTTCAACATTTGACCTTGAACTTCAACTGTCAACACCTACATGTACATTTCCATGACAACCGGGCAACCTCTATCCGCTGATTAAGATCACGTGAAATGATTGAAAGCTCCAGAACAGCTATTGTACTAAATGCACTTTGGAAGTAAGATTGATCATGATAAAAAATGATGCAGATAAATGTTCAGCTGTTCCAACTATTGACTCATTGTTTCAACTCTAGTTTTTTTTAGGTATGTATATTTTTGGGGCATATTATGGCTTTATCAGAGACATTACAGAGACGACAACAAATGAGGGGAGAGAGATTTTGGGAATACAACAAAGATAATCAGCCAGATTCGAGCCGGGCACATTGCAATTAATGGAGACCATAAAGCATTTTTAACACACTTATGAACATCATTATGTAGCACAACTATAAATGAAGAAACAGTTTAAACCCATAATTATGTCGAAACTGCCCCTTCTGGGCTATTGCTGATAAAAGTTTTCTCTTCCCTTTTTTTAACTCTGTGATAATTAAAATAATCTTCAATCAAAATCAGCCTTTATGCTGCTATTAAGCCAATCAACAAAACAATTCTCCTTATCTTCCATTGCTCCTTATCACTCTTGCTTATTGAGCACAGCACAGCATAAAATGAACCAGTAACCTAGAAATAGACCCAAGACCAGAGCCAGAGGGTGGGGTGTGGGGGGTGGGGGGGGCGAGGAGGGCAAGCCTGCTCCTCCATCCTGCCCCAGGATCCTCCCATCTGCCACGGGGGAAACCTTGGCTTGGCTCATTCACGACCTCAGGCACAGGTCATGGTTTTATACAAGGGGGATTGTACAAAATTCCCTAGCAGGATGTAATGTTGTCACCTGAATTTCCACATGTTAAACACTGGATGGATTTATGATGAAACAATGTCATAAACTGCAAATCAACAACTGTGAAGTAGAAGAGTTTTATTGTGTTTGCGTTACATAACAGGTTAGCTTTACTGTTTCCTGCCTCGAATTTCCTGCCTCTGGGTTCTGCCCCGCTTGGCAATGAAGAGGGAAGGCCTTGAAGCACTTCAGCCTACATATGTGAGGCTACCCATGTATAATTAATATTTGTCATCGGCCCCATGTAATTGTTGGAGAGCCAATAGAGAAGGAGGGAGGCAGGATCGCAATTTGGAAAAGTAAGGAGATCCTTATGGGTCAAAAAAAAAAATAGAGAAAGAGGAGTCATCAGGGATGCGGAAGAGTCCAGAAGATTGACTATGCATGGCTGCAAGCGTATGCACATGAGCATTCTTGCCCGTTTGAATATTTAGCTGGACTGTGCAGCAGGTTGTTGGCAGATAAAGCGTAAGCACGGCACAGAGCCCATTCAAATTTAAATGCAAAACAGGGAGCTCTTCTTATTCACCTGCTTCTTTCTTTCTCCTCACCTTCCCCTCTCTGCCTGCCTCTGTCTCTGATGTCTGGACTGGTAACAATCAGGCTTGAAAAGCATCAGGCGTTTAAAAAAGAGAGTGTTTGTGGTTTAGCAATTGGCTGTGTGCTGCATGGCAGTGAGGAAACAGCAAGTCAGCAGAAGCTTGAGGGTGTCAGCCAGAGGTTTGGGTACTTTTTCACTGCCTGTAGTATCTTATAAGGTGGCCAACCTCATCACTTTCTATGATTACCTCAATGACAACATATAACTACATATCTGAACTGGTGCATAGACAGCATTTCCTTTCCTTTTGCTGCATGTGATAGCCCCTACAGCCTGAAGAATATAGCAAAAATGTCATTATTCTTCTAAGATGCAAACAAAAAGTCTGTCAAATTGCAACTGTCCTTGAATTGTAATATGATATCCAGCCTGTCTTAGCCTGCATCACTTACTGTCATTGATCGTTTTATTGCCTCAGGAAAAACAGCAGGGTTCAAAATCAAAATGACCTCCAGCCTGCACATCTAAAATAAAAACAGGTAAACACTGGGCTCTGCGTATATCGAAGTTTTAGACTTGATATTCTGTGCTCTTATAGACTGTCCAACTCTTCTCTACTGTGAAAAAGTCCCCACACTTTTATCCTCAGTGCCTTCACACAGTAAACATGCCACACAGTGTTGAACTATCGGTGAAATTGTGTTTGAAAGCAATATGTTACTATGTAATATTCATCATAGACTCTGGTATTGTGACAATGTTAGAATTTAGCCTGCAGTATTTGGCTTGAGTGAATGTGCTCTATGGAGGACACTCACTCAAGCCAACATACCATCTGACCCGTATATCTCCGAGACTACAGCTGAAACTATTGGTCAATTAATTCTTGAGTTGATCAACAGGAAATTCAACTGCAACAATTTTCATATTCAAAATAATGGTATAAGTCAAGAAAAAACAGCAAAGTATCTGGTTCCAGCTTCTCGAATGTAGATATTTGCTGGTTTCCTTAATCATAGTCAGTGATATTAAAATGGACTACTTCCACATTTTGAACTTCTTCTCAGACAAAAAAACCAATTTGAACATGTCAACTTGAACTTTGAGCTTCAAGAAAATAATCATCAGATTAATTGATGATGAAGATGAACATTGTTTGCAGCTCCACCCATGTAATGATCATAGTTTACCCTTAACATTCAGCAAAACGTTCACTAGTAACGGCATCAGAAGCTTAATGTATCAGCAACAACACAAGTAGCCACTATTCAATAATGTAAAAAAAACTCCCATGTCCCTGCAGTATTGAGGTATAATCAATAAAGCAAGCAACCAAATTAAAGAGCACAGAAATTACAGCAAAGCATCTGAATGTAATTTAGGCCAACATATTGTAAGTAAATGCTCCTCCAAGCCAAGATATCACTTGTGTTTTATGTATAATCTTTCCTTTATTGCTCCTAACAGTGTATATATCACTATAAGCACGGCTGTAAAAAGCAGTTACTGAGGAGCCTCGACAGACTTGTTATAGATAACAGCCATTAACCAGTGAATGAACATTGATTGTCAAGAACTAGCCAGCAACAAATGTGACTTGGCAAGATCCTGCCTGTAAACTGAGAAGAGGTGAGAAAAGACAACCGTTCCTCGAAACGCTGGTGTGCGTTTCTTCATCTAATGATAGTAAGACCCCCCCTCTCTCTCTCTTCTCACCGCCTCCTCTCTCCATCCCACTCACCCTGACTCACTTTGTCAGCATTCATCAGGGAAAAGGCCTATCTCCTGTTGAAGTCAAGACACCGGGGAGAGTGTTGTTTACCTCTTTGATATCAAAAGACCCAGCAACGCTCAACTCTCGACTCCTGCCATTTGCTCCCAGAGACGGAGAGAGAAAAACAATGCAAGTAAACAGATCACTGTGACATCAGAAAACAGCCATGTTGCATTGTGAAGATGCAGCTGCCATGGCTTATGCTATAGCTGTTTGGAAATTAAGTCAAACTGAAAAACTAAACTGACAGTCAGTCAAAGGGGAATTCCAGTCTGGCTATTTTGGTTTAGCCTAACAGTGGTTGACTTGCATGTTGAGAGTGATGCAATGATGCAAAGTGTTAAACCTAAAACCCTGAATTCAACAAAATGATCGTTCTTACTTTCCCTTTTGAGGATATATTAACCAATGAACTATTCCCAGACACAAATAGTCTGACTAATTATAGATTTTTTTTTTTAAAAGGTCAATTCTGTATTTTTCATAGATTATTATCAAAGGCTTTTGTCTTTATTTGATAGCAAACAGCAGAGTTACAGGAAATGTGGGGAGAGGGGAGGGCTGACATGCAACAAAAGGTCCTCGACCACATTCATATTAGGGATGTTGTGGTGATAAACAAATGGGCCACTGACATCCCTAATAGCTATACTTTTACCCTAAAATATTGAGACATACTCACACTCATAAGTGAAAACAACAACCTTTAAGTAGTTGTTGTTAAGTGTTAAATGTACTTTTTTTTAAAAACCTGTAGTAACCTGGAGTGAGGCTACCCTTTTGGATCACCGATTGTGTATTTTAAGTTATAAAACAAAAACGGCATCACCGGTAAAGGTCAGATAGGATCCTTACTGTCATGATGCTGCACCTTTGCAGTGCTGCCGACTCTAAAAAACACTTTTCAATACGGTATCAAACTGAATCATTATAGTATGGCCAAGCAAATTCAATATTTCTTATCAGATACTCTCTTTAATCTAAACTTTTTTTACTGGGTCAGGGTGTCTCCAAGTTGGGTACCGCTCTATAACAGATGCAAAGAAATATCCGTCATATCTCTATGTGGAGGAATTCACATCAGATATCTGGAGCAGACCATCAAGCATTTGTGGGCTCTCTCTCTCTAACCCAGAAACCCCATAATGTTGTCTCTTATCTAATGTGGTCTGATGTACAGCAGCAGCCAAAGCTTCCTCAGACCCACTTTGTGGACTTACTGAATTGTCACTGTTTTAACCCAATGAAGCTGGTGTCACAGATAGAGCCCGACCAGTGTTATCTGCTGATTTCAGCTTATCACAGATATATCTGTATCAGCATAAATGTGGGCAAATAAGCAACGAGGCATAGCAGTACAGGAGTGTCACCATTACATGGTTTGTTTGGATTTTTTTTTCAACTGTAAAGTAAAGCATCATCATATCCTTAAGACAACTTTGTCTAAGGGTGTAGGAGGATCATTTGACCAGGGACATTCAGTGATATCCACTTAAACTCCCAAAGTCCAGTGGCTGACTAGAAATCAGCATAGGCTCCAAAAATGCCTCCAAGATAGCATCAGATAACACAAATAACCTCTGAGTGGGAGCCAGACTGTTAAATTAGTTTATGTCAGAAGCACCAATATAAAATCTCAGTCCAATAAAACCAGGAGCCTTGGCAGATGATGCACATTTTTAACCCCTCTATAAAAGCACAATGATATATGGATTTGTTACACTGAACATTATCAACTTAATTTTAGAGTCTGGAATTATATGCTATTTTAAGCTTGTATATTTACTTGTCTTTCGTAAGTTTGTCCTTGAACGTTAGCTAAATTTCCCCCCGTTCATATGTTAGCTGCTGCCAAACAAACGTGTCTACTAGTGCTGCCAGTTTCAATTCAACAATGTCACAGCCATGCATGAACAACTCGATATTTTTTAATAGCCTAGCACTAGCTCATTCGAGCCAATTTCACTGTCATATTCATGTTACAGAAGGAGGTGAGAAAGACAAAGAATTATTTATTACCTTTATAGACTTCTCCGGCAGTGTTTATAGTACATTTTCCATCTCCAGTCTTTTTGGCAGCTACGGTCCAACACTTGCATGCACCCTGAGCGGTTTGATCATAGTAGTAGAAATTCACCAGGCAGTTTTCAGTGTGCGCGCACACTCCCGCCCAGCTCAGCGGTGATTGGCTACTCCGGCCGTCGATCACAGAGAAACGTGTAGTAGGCATAGCAACCATATAAAGGCGGGTCTAAGAGCGTATACTAGCAGTCTATTGGCTAATTGTTTCCTAGGTAATGCCCACAAAATAAGGACTCCTGCATCTGACGATCGAGATAAAACAAAGAGTAAGCAAAGTTCCGTTACTTGATAGCGAATATAGCCAGCTTTTTTTTCAAGATTACTACCAATATGTTCTGTGTGGTGTAGTTGGACACTATAAGATTAACTTCTTAAACAGTTTCATACTTTCTGACAGTGTCACATTTAAATTATGTATCTACATGTCAGCTCTTCACTGAGGCTATTTGATGATTGAATGACTTTTGAATGGGCCCTCTCATCACATATACTATATATATACAGCATATATGAACACGTTACACTCACATCTATGTCTATGTGTCATGCACATACACATAGAAACATGCATATGCAGACAATGTTTTATCTGCTTTAGTTGTTGTTTTATTAATCCTGAATCTGTCTTATCCAGATGTTTGTTTGTAATTAACCTAACGTTCAATTTAAAAGCCTAATAAGGGACAGAGGCTACACATTATCTTCAGCCAGATGGCCAACATGGCATTTTTTCCCCCCTATTAATTCATGCTATGATGTTTATTGTCAAAGTTTGTTTTCCCAAACTAACATATAAATAAATAAAGATATCCAAGTATTTTATGACTGCACAGTTCCCTCAAATTGAAAAATTATAAACGTCTTGTGCATCATTTTTTACAAATTTCCCCCCACATTCAGCCGGTAGTGTAAATGTCATCTTTGGAAACTTTAGGATCTCTATAAGAATCTAGATTAAAGTATGTTTGAACAATGTTTGGCTGTGCAGCATGAGTTTGTCATGACTGGCCCACCAGCAATTGGCTTTTTAGGGTTAAAAATGCAGATCCAGGAATAAAGATAAAAGAGCACATGGTAGAAACAGAGCTTCTTCAATGCTCATCTATCATATTGACCTCTGTAAGTCCATGCTGTAGGCTACCGCAGACCTCTTAGGTCACTTAATAGACCCCTGCTATTTACCACCAACACAGAAAGACATGCATGTGTGTTTCCTTTTACATAGAGTCACAACAGATCTAATTTAAGACCAAAACACTGTGTTTGTTGAATTGTTTTGTGTCTTTGGGATAGACTTGTCCTTCAGTCAACACACATACAGCCTTGGGGTCACTACCTTACAAAACCAGGATATGTGGCTTACTAACTGGCCCTTAAAAGTTGTAAAACACAGCTGTAGAATTGGTTTATCTTGTAATGTCACAGCCAGACAGAATAATCTTTATAATGATAAATTGTTTGTGCAAGTTGAAAGGGATGACATGCCCTTTTTCTTGCATAAAACAATTATAAATCCTCCTTGCTGGCTATCAAGAAATCTATAAATGTCGATTTGTGCACAGGCAGAAAGCAGTAAATCAGCATGTACTTTATACACTTCTTTGTAAGTACTGATTGATTTGCAGGTCAAAAGATATCTTGAGACCTTTGAAGCAGGTCCTAATTAACCAGTGAAATTAATATGAAATAATTGTATGTAACCTAAACATCAAACAAATTTGGCAGAGTTTTAGATCTGCGAATGCAGTCTGAAGGGTAATGAGACAACATTGTCTATCATACTAGCACAGGACATGTTTCAGGTGGAGATTGACAGGAAAATATTCACCTGCATGTCAACCTCTGTGAGATGCTGACAGTAGTCCAGGAGGAGGCAATGACAGCAGCAGTCTCGAGGCATATATTGATTGACAGTGAGGAGGTAGCTGTCCACTCCATCAGTTCTTCAGTGAAGCCTGTAACATATGATGCAGTCAATCTTTACTCTCAAATGTACAGCACAGGCAGGCTATCAGTAAAGCCAGACTGCTGTGGATGATAAGTGGCCGTTTATAGACATACACTCTTGAAGCTCAGATCCTCAAGAGTGTGAGGGCTGGAGAAGTATTCCTGCAAACAAGCAGGGTGTCATCGCCTTGGCATTAACAGTTCAATCTGCACTGGGTCTGCTCTAAATCACTCAACCAGGGATGGCATAAAAAAGAGGGAGCATGTTACTCCCAGTCCTGCCTCCCTACACCGGCTGCCTGTTAGCTGCAGAATTGATTATAAATTCCTGATGTTTGTTTACAAGATGTTAACTCCTGTCCCCATCATTTTTATTTATCTTATCTATGATTTTTTTTCTTTTTCTTCTCTTCCATTGTGTTTGTTTCTTCCTCTTGTTTTCCTCTGTGTGTAAAGTGCTATATAAATAAAGCTGGGTTGAGTTGAGTCGAGTATATCGGGTTGTATCTCTCCGAACTTCCCTCCTGCAGTAGGCTTGGTCCAGATCTCTGAAAAGCTGTCAACATTTCAGATTTTTTTTCATTTAAATACTGAATAGTGCTGTGAAAAGGAAATAACAATTCAGTGTGATTTTCAGGCTACTGTTGCAGATCTCACAGTGTTGTTAGCAACTCTCCATGCTGTGCTTCTCATGTGGAGCCCTCATATAATGACATAGTAACAGGAGAGAAAATATGAACTAAACATTGATTAAATTGTACCAAATTGTGTAAAGGCCAGTTGAAAAAAGTACTGCTCTTTTCATAATAATTTAAATATATAACTTGCTTATCTCAGATTGTGGATTTGGATAAAGCTTTTTGGCACTGAATATCTGCACAAAAACTCACACTAGCCATTTGTTTGTGCAGATATTTAAAGTTTGTGAATTTATTTATCTTCAATAAGAAATACATGTATCAGTGTCAAAGTAATCTGAGAGCTCTGCCACAAGCACAGCTGTTATTACTTTCTGATGCTCTCACACATCAAAGACATGAGGAGTGAGAGTCCTCTGCTGGAGGTGTTGATGCTCAATGTGATGCTTAGTGATGTGATATTAAAATCGATACAGGGTGCAGCGGAACATAATGTCGGTAGCTCGGCACAGGGTTATAGTTTGTGTACTTTCCCCGCGTGGTAACTGAGATGGTTAGATGAGATTATCATCACTTTCATCCTCAGATATACACAGAACTACAGCTAGGAAGAGAACATTTAACCACAAGTCACGAGGCAAGATTTTATCTTACTTTAGTCAAGATCTCCTATAAAAGAGTAAGGATCAGCAAAGACCTAAACAAAACAATATTATGATTATGTAGAGCCTTTCCTATCCATATGTCAAGTGTAAGATCCCATTCAGGAGTGTATAAACCCCGTCTTTCTGTAAACAGTCTGATTGGCAGTGTCCCCTTGCTTCCATCTGCGAACACAAATGAAATGGAGGATAATGTTTTGAGCCTTTAATCCGCAGTAAAAATCTCCCAAATAAAATGAAATGAGCTGCCGAATTTAATTATGTATCATCAGTCCGTGCCACCTGTTGGTGTTCCTATTCTTATCCTGCGTGAGTGCTCTTGGTGCTTCAGACACCAGCCGATTCGCTCTCATTTGTCTCCCTCTAAAGGTCCTTTCTGATCATGTCCTCTTTTATCATATCAATACACTGACTGAACACAAATATATTGTGACATAATTTCATCTGATTATGCAGATGCCAGATGAAGGGCCATCACTGTTTAGGTCATTTCCTAGTCTTCCTCAATTCTTCCCAATTAGGTATGTTAAATACAAATTTATATACATGAAAATAGGACTCAAACTGAGAAGATAGAGGGACCTTTACTTGACAAAATGCTGTGCTCATCCTCTGAAGATAACAGGCAAGTTTGTTGTGTCATTTCCTGCTTGCAACTCAACATTAATGTGTACATTTTTGCAGAAACACTTGCATGCAGCCAGGAAGTTACTGATCTTCTATGCAAGATGTACGGTATCTCCTGAATGAGGCCCAATACGTACGCCCACATGTTTTTTTATCACATCTCTTCCTCCTGTGTGTCTCCATGTTTCTGCCTCTCATCAGGTTCTTTCAAATCAGCTTAACTCCTGCTTGAACCGGCTGGCTGACAGCTGCCAAGACAGAAGACGAGGCAACTGCTCACAAAACACAGACACAGTCTTGGATCTAGCAAATGAGATGACTTTCCCCTCTGCAGACCTCTTATCTCCCCGGGATCCATCTGTGGCAAGAAGTGCTCTGTGTCTCTTCTCAGTGTTATTACTGCCTTTAGCTGGTTGCCTCTCTGTGTCAGGTCTGCCTCTCTGTGGACTTGTTGGCTTGCAGAGGAGATGAACAGGGATACTGCTGCTCATGTCTGTGAGCCATCAGCACAAAATGATGGAGAGGAAATCACAGCATCTTTTTTTTTTTAAGTAGAAATGCCATTAACAACTTACAATAACAGTTATTGTTTGTTTGGTTTAACAGCTAATTTAAAGCTGAACACTCAGTATGCAGGTATTCTTGACTCAAACTGATAGCCTGCAGTGTCTTAATAAACTGTAAATGGTGTGGCTGAGTAGTACTTGTCCTCAGATTTTTTTTGAGAATAATGCAAAAATTAAATATCAGTTTAGTTTTATTTGCACATATACAAGATCATAAAAAACAATAACAGAAGTGAAACAGATGATTGAGGAGAGGTCAAGAAGTTGTTGGCTTATGCAGAGAACAGCTTCCTAAATTCATAATAAAAGAACAAATATTTAAAAAATGAAATGGCAAATTAAAATATATGTAAATACAAAACAGAGGAAAAGAAAATAAGAGAGACAAAATAAACTGATCAATGTACAAGTGATCAGCCGACAATGGACAATAGTCATATTAAAAAAGAAATGGAAAGTAATTATAATCAAGATTAATTAGACATAATGTTTAAATCTAAACTTAAAACTCATCTTTTTGCCTTAACCTACAATTAGTTGCCTTTAATTGAGTACTTCATGACCTTGTTCTGCACAGCAGGTTGGTTTCTGTCTCAATGGATTTACTGAGTGTTGCTCTGCCGACAAGATTATTGATTATTGCAACTGTTCTGATAACCACTGGATCTCTTTAACCTTCTGTTTGTTTGTTCCACAAGCATGTGAGCATCCAAGCTGTGTGCCCTTCTCTCTTCTCTCTCTCTCTCTCTCTCTCTCTCTCTCTCTGTTTTCTCTTCCTGTCCTCTCTTGTTGAACTGCTCTGTTTCCCTGGCTGTCGGTGCCATCTCCTGAGGTTTAGAATCTGGTTTCCCATCCTGCAGGAGTTCAGCCTCACCTCATGTCTCTCTGTCTGAATGATGTCTTTATCTTTCTCTCTGTCCTTTGTGAATAATGTCTTTTCTTGTCTCCTCTCTCCCATGTGTCTGAATGCTGTGATGTGAGTCTCCCCTGTGTGCATGTATATATATATATATATATATATATATATATATATATATATATATGCTCTATTCTGTACACACAACATCTATTGTATGTCTTTCTGTCCTGGGAGAGGGATCCCTCCTCTGTTGCTCTTCCCGACGTTTCTTCTATTTTTTCCTTTTTCGAATTGAGGGTCTATGGACAGAAGATGTTGTATTGCTGTACAGATTATAAAGCCCCCTGAGGCAAATTTGTGATTTATGATATTGGGCTTTACAAATAAAATTATCTTGACTTGTTTGAAATGGTATGACAGTTTTTAAATCCCTGAAACAATAGCAAACTCCTGATAAAATGTAGTTTAGCATACTGTATACACCACAATATCTCAGGGAATACATACTACATGTTTGCTTTTATAAAAGCTGACATGGGAGCTGAAGATGGTCACCCTGTATACTATTATGAGAATTAATCTGAGAATGAAGTAACTAAAATATGATGAGAGAGAAAGTGGCAAGTACATACTATAAGCTATAGTAATAAAGCTACAAAAAGTAGATGTATGAACTTTACGTACTCTTTGTGGAGTCACACAAATTCATTCACTTCCCCTCCTGGTGGGGTTCACTTTCTAAGCTGTCTAAACTAGACAGAAGTTTCTGCATACACTTAAGGGCTTATTGTAATAGGAGCAGGATGCCAGAGAGGCAGTAGTCTAGTTAGAGATGACAGCTCCCACATTGCAAAGCTTTTAACTGTAATTAGGACTACAAGCTTGACAGTTAAAAAGTTTTTGCAGTTAGACTCTGTGCAGAAACTCTTTTGTCTTGAACTGTCTGATGTGAGAAGGGCTCAAGAAGAAATGACCCCAAAAGAAACTCAGACACCATGTAGCCACAAGGGGGCGCACTGGATCTACTTTTTAAACTTTCAACTTCAGCTTGATCCAATAAGGTCCCAACTTCCCAGTTTGGCATTAGTTGACTCCATGTCAGTGGTTTTCAGATTAAAGTGAGAGGGGCTTTAGGGACTTCTTCCTTTCACAGTGCTATTGTTGGGTAATTGTTGTGTGGATTTTTCCTTTAGTGTGTGCGTTTACCTGACTGGCAGGCTTAGTCATTTCAACCAGATTCTGTTATCGTTATCACCCTGCCAAAAGTGCACTAATGAGTACTTTTCCTCTCATTAGACCATGATATTATGGGAAAATACCGCAGGCATGATATGGTCTATCAGCACCTCCAACCACTAAATTCCCTCAAATGATAAAAAATACATCTACACAGTCATCATCCTGGTATAGTAAGAGGGATCTGGTCTGGTGTTGCCTTAAAATGAAAAAGATTTTCAGTAATACTGTGAATGTTCGAAGGAAACAAGGCTACACAGCCAAATGTACTTTATACTGAATGTGAAATACCATACAGAAAAAATATAAGAATAACAGATCCTGCCTTTTTTTTGTCCAATCTTCAGGACCTGATATGGAGTATGCTTGTAGGAACCCAATATGTCAATAGTGCTATATTTTTAAATAAACGAGATCATTTTAAAATTAAGAAGCCCAAGAGAAACACAAAATAATTTCAATATTATCCATTTGGAGCTTCCTACATAGTCTTTAAAAAAAAGGCCTATGTCACATTCCAATTCACAATTTTAATTGAATATCTTGAATATATTGAAACATTACAACAGGACCAGATGTGATGTAACATATTAAGAAACACTGCTATAAGGTCACTGTAAAATACACTAAATGATAAATATTTCAAACATATATTCTTTCAGCTCAGCCCATTGGTTTAACTAACTATGGTTAGAACATGGTGACCATTTAAATACAAGTTTCCATTTATCTTTGATAATTGACCGTGATCATTTTCTGATAATGCACTTTGTGGTGTCCTGATATAGAAAACAATGGATGGATTCACCACTGACTCCACTTGTCTTTTGGGTTTTTTTTCACCTCCCTCATCAATCCGGCAGTGGTGGAAGAACCACTCATCCACTTCTGCTTAAGTAGTACCAATACATTAATGTAGGTACTGAATTACAACTATAAGGTAAGTCCTTGTGCCAAAATATGTACTTAAAATATCAAAAGTAAAATTATTAGTTCTGTATATATTTTTTATGTATGACATTATAAGGTTGTATGTATTGATCCATCAGCGTGTAAGTAGCATTTAATTGTTAGGTTGATTAGGTTTCGGGTCCCCTCCTTAGGGGTCCCAAGATATATTTGAGAAATGTTGGATGATTTCAGTCTCGACCATTAACTGAAATGATACCATCTGAGAAATTTAGAAGGGAAGACATAATTATATATATGCTGTATTATATAATAATTTATAACTGCTAACAACTCAAAGACATACAGACCCTTCTAGACACTGCTTTATTGTAAGGGGTCACAAGCTGAAAAGGAAACACTGGTTTAATCTTGCGTTTCACTGTAAAGCCTGAAAAGTAACTAGTAACTGTTACTGTCAAATAAATAATATAAAAAGTACAATATTTATCTATTAAATGTAGTGGAGTATAGTATAAAGTAGCAAAAAAATGAAATACACAAGTAAAATACAAGTACTTCAAAATTATATTTTCTACCACTGCGATCCAGACACCTCACGATGCGTTATCAAAATCTCTGTGGAAACACAAACAAACAAAACAAATACCTAACATGCTTAGGTCAAGTATGAGTAGTCTTGTTGATATCATAACTTTTTGATATCATAACTTTTTGGCTGCCAGTGGAGATAAGTTTACTACACTCTTGTGAAAACGATCACCCAGAAATGAGGACTATGGGGACACTGAGGTCATGTCCTCAGTATTTCTGGGAACTTGAGGGTGTTACAATCTGTGGGGGAGTTTACATACCGACATTCAAAACATACAGATGGTGGGTATTTTGTAGGCTGACTTCAGTAGTTTTACACTCAATATACACTCAACAATCACTTTATTAGGAACACCTGTTAACCTGTTAACATACGTGAGGGGGTAAAAATATTGGGAACACTGTTCAATATAATGCACTCCAGTACACCACCACCCACTATGACCTCAATAATAAACATAAAGTAGAATTATCACCTTTTTGACAATGTCAACAAAAACTGAAAATGTATAAACTTCATAAAAGTAGAATTTATGGCAGAGCTTTTGTATTGGATTGCATTAGATTTCACAGGTGTATCTAGTAAGGTGCTTGGTGAGTGTGTTTAACCATGACTGTGTTTAGACCAACATAAATAAATTAATATTCAAAGAGATAGTGTTTTTCCACCAGAATTTTATATCTGGCAGTGTGTGGCGAGCTTTGAAAACAGCACTAAGACCTTCATGGTGGGTAATAAAATATAGAGATAATATAACTGAATAAACTTGATATGAAAAATCCAAATAATTAGAAAAATGGTCTTGCCAGAAACAAAAAACTGGATGTGAACGTATTATGCTCACCCAACCATTTGTGAGTGAATAGCAGGTCACAAACACTTTTCTTTCTCTTTTGCTCTGTGTAGTTGTGTATGATGTGTGTAAGTGTATGATGTCAGCTGTCTGTCTGGCACAGATGGGTGTTGGTGTGCTTCCAGCTGTTTGTGGGGATTCATGATGTCTGGACCTATGGTCTGGACTGGAGGATCCTCCCTACATACAGCCTGTGAGATCATAACGCTTTTAATTAGACCGGATACGACAATTATTGGGAAATTCGCCGGCCTCTCTCAGCCTTATAAAAGCAGCTGGAGTCAAACCTTCAGCAGGATTTAGACAGAGGCTCAACCAAGGTAGGTACATTTTATTTCCTGTCTTGTATTTGTCTCAGGAGTTTCAGCCACGGACGTTAATACACACATACAACTGGAATCTGATTTATTAATTCTTTGTGTGTCTTACGTTCAATTTCAGGTGTTCAGGAAGATGTCTTCCACTGTACTGTGTTCTGTTGTTTTTCTGGCTTGTGCCTTGACTCTTAGTGCTGCTCAGAGTGAGTATTTGTGACACATTTCTATTACACAGAGAAATATTTAACTGAAATATATTCCTCAGCGCCAGACTTTTAGATCCATGCAGGTGCAAAACAAGATGTTTTTAAGGATGATGTATCATGTGTTTGCTGTGCTTGTACTCATTCATGTTTACTATGTTAACAATTATTTACCAGAGGGGTAACCTCTGTCAATGTGACTTCTAAAGCACTGATACCATCTGATTTTCCGCAATGTATTTCCCTCCCTAATGTTTTTTTCTGAGTTTCCATGTGATCTTTCTCATAAACAGCAAGCTGCAAAGGACGATGTGGTGCCGAGTACTACAGGGGTTACACTTGTCAGTGTGACTATACCTGCCTGAGTTATGGAGAATGCTGCAAAGATTATGAATCAAAATGCACCACAAGTGAGACTTTTTCTCTCCTAATGTTTTTACAACTTTATTTAATATTTACTCTGTTGATCTCAACCTACAACACTGATATGCAAACATTTGGAATCACTGATAACACATTTTTACATCACTAATCAAAAACGTTTTTCATATTGTGTCTTATTTCTTACACACCAGTGAAGTTGTCATTGATTTTCAAGTTCGCATTGATTTTTCAAACAATCCCTATCCCCTCAGAGAGCAGCTTTACATATTCTGTACACTGTTGCCTAAATGTTCTTCATGAATAACAAAGTAATTAAATCTCTGAGCTTATTGTACACGTTTGTTGTGCCACAGCAAACTCGTGTAAAGGTCGATGTGGAGAAACCTTCAAGAGAGGCCGGCTGTGTAACTGCGACCCTGATTGCTTCAAGTACAATCAGTGTTGTTCAGATTTCAAGACTCACTGTGATGCAGAAGGCAAGTTTTCTCCAACACATTCAGCATGATTATGTGTGTGTCTCTTTGAAATTTTCTGCATGTTAACGACCACAGATTACCTTCACAGTTTATTACGCAGTGGTATCTTCATGATACTTGCTATCCTGATGAAGGTAAAAGTTAAAGGAAAAAAAAGTTAAAGGTGGTCATACATCTTGATGTAGTGTTTTAATGTATATCATTTGATACATGACCATCAAATGTATTAGTGGTTGTATGAGTGAAAGCATGGCTGCATGTTAAAATCAGCCCTCACCTTTCCTGGCTGCATCATTATGTAAGAATTATAATTACCGCAATCTGAGATTAGTATACTTGCATGAACAACAAGCTAAAAGTACCAGAACAAGATGCTAGAAATATTCGTATCAAATGTCAAACAGCCTGCATGTCCACCAGCATGTGGAGTAGCATGCAATGCATGCAGTAATCTGCACTGAAGCATTGGGATATGTTTGACAATATTTTCTGTCTTCATAATTACCACAGAAGAAATCAATGGAGCAGCCAATGTAGCAGCACCATGCAATAATGTAAAAGATAACAAACCCAAAGGTATATTTGTCTTGGCAAGATGTTTGATTTTTCTTTACTAAATTTTCAGTCATTTAGGATGTAAAATGTTTTTCTTTTTATGGTTAGCCCTCTAACCTTTATTCATGAATATTCTCACAGAGCCAACTCTGAATGAAGCAACGGAGGACCCATTAAGCAATGGAGACAACACAGGTGACTATACTTTTTGAAATGTACTCAAGGAAGCTACACAAAAATATATTTTACATATCTTAAAGAAACTGAAACTTTATTCCAGTAACAGAAACTGATGCTCTCTGAACTGTACTCAAACAAATTTGTTTGAAATAACTTAAATGATTATTATGAACTGAACTCAATTCATTTAATAAGGCATATGTCAGGAAGAAGGCAGGAAGATGTTTATGGTTGAGTGCCACACTTGCGGCTCTGTGGTTTGTTCGGAGACCAAGTCTCACCAGAACAAGCCAAGAGCACAAGCCTCACTGGCCAACAGAAACACAAGGAAGCAGTGTTGTGAGGAGTGTGGGAGGGTATCGGGCACAGGTTCAGTCACAAGATGTGGCCAAGAAAAGACGAAAAAGAACATTTTCTTGGAGGTTTTAATTCAGGAGTTGGCTTGGAGCAAATTTGTGGGTGGAGATACTTTTGCATCCTTGTTACTTCTCTCTCAAGAAGAAGACATTTTGTAACATTTCTGTCTGGGATGTCACCGTCTGAGTGATGTGCATGCTAAAGTAAAGTAATGCCGAGAAAATATTATGTACATTTTAAAGAAATACAGTAGTTTGGGTTAAAATGTCTTTCTATATCACATTCATTGATTTTGTCTTATTTTCCCACAGATGACGATTTAATTCCACAGGCCAATCCGTCATCATCTCCACAAGATGATCCCAGTGATGGTGAGCAATGATGTGTACGGATAATAAATCTATCTAAGCTCTCCCCTGGTAAAGTTTTATGAGTGTGACATCCACACCTTTTCTCACTTGTCACATTCCTGTAGATATATCAAGCCAGATACTTCCCAATGATGAATTTTCCAACAATGGACCAGAGGATTCGAAGGCAAGTCCTACCCCAGAAAGCACCAGCGACAACGGATCCCCTCCAGCTGACCTGCTGGATCAAATTATTACTGAACCCACGCTGCATAAAGACAACCCAGAGTTGAGCACAGAGACAGTTACAGTCCCTTCTCAGACACAGACGACTCCTTCAGATAACGAACCAACAAAGGCCGATACTGACTCCCCCAATGATAGCACAGGTATGTGATATCTGGGATGAGCTTCAAGGCTCCTTGCCATAAATTCTCCAAGTTTCTGGAGCTCTATTTTTCAGTGGTGACAGTGAAAGCCTTAGTGTATAATTCACATCATTTTCATTATCATCAAACCATTCAATGATCCCTCGAGCTCTACATGGAAGCATCTGCATTTGTCATGTTTCGCCACTCATTTATTCATGTTTTTCCTCTATTTTGTCACCCCTCTGTATATGCTGTCATTAATTAAATAATTTATCAACTTGTTTCACACTCGAGCAGTGGTGGAAGAAATATTGAGATTGTTTAAGTTAAAGTAGCTATACCATCCTGCAAAAATACTCTGTTACACTAAAAAGTCCTCCATTCAAAATTTTACTCATGTAAATATTCTAGATGCAAAATGTACTTAAAGTATCAAAAGTACTCATGCAGACTGAAGGGCCTCTTTCACAGTGATAAATTATAATATATAAAATATATTATATCATTGGACAATTATCACTGATGCATTAATATCTAAGTGGTTGGATAGTGAAATGAATAAAAAAAATATCTCATTTTAGTTGATTATATGTTATGTGAGTAAAATCTTAATCTACAAAGAAATTAGTAATGATAGCTGTGAAATAAACGTGAGGTAAAAATTGAAAATGTTTCCCTTTGACATGTAGTGAAGTGAAAGTATAAAGCAGCATAAAATGGAAATACTTAAGTAAAGTACAAATACCTTAAAATTGTACTTAAGTACTGGTCTCATAATATTAATTTAAATCTAATAACACAGTTTATACTCATGTTTGTCCACTTCCAGATGTAAGTGATCCTGAGATGTCCACCACCTCACTGGACTCAGGAACAACTCTTTCTCCATCCTCCACAGCAGTTCAGCAGGTCTCCAGCCAGCCTGCTTCAACCTCAGTACCTGAAACAGAGCCTAATCCCACAGCCAGCACCCCAGAGCTGGAGACAGAAGAGCTGGCACAGAATGCAGATCCAACTGAAGCCTCCACCACCACCTCCAGCCCACCCGTAGCTTCAGTATCCACAGAACTCACCAAGGACTCCTCCACAGCCTCAGAAGACTCTCAGGTCACCACCACCTCTGCCTCTACAACGCTGGACCCAACACCCATCCCAGAGGCAACCACTTCAAACACAGAGCCAGACGTTACTGAGCACAACTCTGACGACGTCACAACAGGCCCTTCCTCTTCTCTGCCGGACGTTCAAGATCCTTCCACCGGTGTTTCTCCAGCAGCAGAGCTTGATTCCCTGACGACCCATGCTCCCTCACTCACAGATGCAGCAAAGAGTGACACGACAGATGATGTCACCACAGGAGAAACCACTGCTGATCCACCAATAGTCACCCCAGAACCAACTAAACCCCAACCATCAGAAGCCACCTCAAAACCTCAGGTCAAACCTGACCCACACAAGCCACTGCCAACTAAACCCACCTCCAAACCTGAGACTAAGCCTCTGGATACTCTGAACACAGACAACCCTAGAGACTACCAAGCGGGTAAGAAATGTTTTTAGCGTTGGTCCAGATCCTCTGCACAACAACCATAGAATATAAATTGCTTCGAAAGATGATTTATGTGACTAAATAGGGTAAATTTCAGTGTGAGCAACTTAATTTCTTTCCTGTACGCTGTACTGAGATCTAATCTATTTTTCATGAGTGACTCTATTGCAAAGCTTAAGGCCACTAGTTTCTTGTACATATTCATTACTGTTTGCAGCCTGCTTTATGAGCTTTTTTTCATTATGCATCTGGGTGAAAACAGCTTCCTTCAAAGTATAGCTACTTTATATTAAGTGACAGAGGTGGCTGTTTTCCCCATACTGTAAATGAATCAAGCTGTCCTTTGTAATTGGAAATAAAACTCAGAAACTGTAAAGAACAGAAAAAAGTTACAGTGCAGAAAAAGTCCCTGCAGGCCTTGGAATACAAAAATCACATTTAACACAGAGTAACCCCGTCTGTGATTGCATGGTTTCTTTGTTTTATTGCTTGTTTTCCTCATAAATGTGTCCCTTTTTTTTCCCAGATGACAGCAATGATACAAACCTGTGTAGCGGGCGGCCAGTCGGTGCAGTCACCACACTGAAGAACGGCACAGTGGTGGTTTTTAGAGGTTAGTGGGCAAAAAATGTGTTTTACTTTTGTTCTTGAGTTTGACAGTAGAAACTTTTTTTTACATTCTGCTCAAGGTGGAAAAGTTTTTGTTCTGTGTTCACCTTAAATCTGAGTTTAGAGAATATGTGTACATTACAAGTGTGATTTAGAAACCTGAGATCTCCAGACATCTACTGTCCATTAGTTAAACTTTTGAAACAGACAATATTTACATATTCATAGATTTAGTACTATTCAATTGAACTTCTCTGTGGAGAAACCATATCAGACAAAACAAATTATTATTCAAAGCAGAGTATTATTATTGTTAAACTTCAAACATGTGAAGATGCTCTTAAAGTGATCTTGTATGTAGGTGGACCAGTTTTATGAACTAATGTTGTTTCACAGGGCACTACTTCTGGTCTCTGGATAGAAACAGGGTGCCGGGTCCAGCTCGTGGCATCACACAAGTGTGGGGCGTCCCATCCCCCATTGACACTTCATTTACCCGATGCAACTGCCAGGGCAAAACATACATTTTCAAGGTAAATGTCTCATCTGAACCAAGAAGTGCATTTGTCAAATCTGAGTTTGGGATAGCATGGGTGTGACCCTGTACACTATCAGGATGCATTCTTACTGTTAAAAACATCTTTATTTTACCTGAAACCATTTTACAAGTGCTGAACTAATCAGTTTTAGTTCCCAGATGTTTAATGTTTTGGTTTGGTTTGCAGGGACCTCAGTACTGGAGATATGAAAATGATGTTTTGGACCCTGGTTATCCAAAAGCAATTCAAACAGGATTTGATGGGCTTCGGGGCCACATCACAGCTGCTCTGTCTGTGCCTCAGTATCGAAGAAGGAGAGAGGCGGTCTACTTCTTCAAGAGAGGTGAGGAACTGCTGTTGTCGCATGTCTTCTAATGATAATTTATTCTTCATTACATAACTTTCTTTTTAGTTTCGTCATTGCTGTTGTGTTGTATTTTATCTTTTCGGCATGAACAAAGTTTAGATTTTTATTAGTTAAATCTGTATATCATAATGACGTTCTGATAGAATGGATTCTAAGACTTGACTCTTGATTGTTTCAGGGGGATCGGTCCAGAAATATTCATACCAGTTTGGTACCAGTCCAACATGTGGCAGGAAAGTCCAGCACATCACAGTTCACACAGTCCGCAACCGACTGGCTCGACAAGCAGGTACCCCAATAATGAAAAAAAATTACAAAACAAAAAATGCATCTTAACTTTGGTATATACAATATATATATATTTATTTTTTCCCATTTCTGACAGCTTTGAGATCAAATCCATGCAATGGTTGAAATGCACACTGTGTGTTATTGTGTAAATGTAACCGTGATGAGTGTACTGTGTGTTTGCTGAGCATTTCAACAGATAAGCTTGAACTCACATAAACATGCTTTATTTGAGTTACAACACATGTTGTTCTCTGAAAAAAATGAGTCATGTGTTGTTGAGTTGAGAGGGGCAGCAAGGTCCAGCTTGTAAATAATTGGCAAGTGGAAACAAACAGCCTGTGTGCTGTTTATGAGATTGTAACTGTTGAGTTGTGAGTTTGGACATAAAAATGTCAAAAACAAAATAACCACTTAAAATTTGTAAAAATAGCAAAGAATATTTTATTCATCATTTTAAACTGTTTTGTTTCTAGTGTCTCTCTTAGGGCCAACAATCAGCATCCAGCAATCCTGGAAAGGTTTCCCCTCCACCATCACAGCTGCTGTGTCCGTCCCGACCACCAGAGAACCAGAGGGATACAAATACGTCGTCTTCTCTAGATGTAAGTTATTTATAAGATTTACCAGTTCTGGAGTTATATCTCTAATTAGAACAGATTTAGGGGCTGTTTTTTTTTTTAAATTAAAAAATTGGATTTGTTTTCTTTAAAATTATTCTAGTGTTTAAATTTACAAGACTATTAGTTAAAGAAGAAACAAACACCTTGCCATATTTTGGATTAGCTCCCAACATATTGGTTTAAAAAAAGAAAAAGATCATGTAAAAATAGTCTTTAATTAGTTTAACATCTCCTCCATACTTAATCATTTATTCTCAAAAGAACATAACATCCCTCACTCTGTTATCCTCATTCACATGGTGTCTGAAACGCCTAACAAGGACCATGTGTCTCAGGGTGTCTCAGGGTGAGGTGGGGGATTAGGCAGATGTAAAGGTCACTGAGGGTGGCGTCCATTCACCTAAAGATCAAGTTTATTACGCAGTAACCAGACTAGAGTTTCCATTTGAATAATGATACCTGTAGTTTAAAACCATCAGTCAATGTCAGTTTACAGTCAATGTGTCTCATCAGGAAGGGTTTACTGTCTGGTCATGTACGTCATTCAAGAAACAGAATCTTTTGTAATCAGTTCAAGTTGGCGTCCGTAAAACTTGAACTCTTGGAGGAGGCGCTTGATTCTGTCGGTCACGCCATGTTCACCAGCAATGGAAACTGGCAGTTGTATGGCTAAAAACGACATCCTACACATAACTTATGAATTTAAAAACTTAACTGTCTGTTCTGTTTCTTTTGCAGCCAAATCCTACAACGTTAGGATAGAAGGTGAACGTCCTGTCGTCGTTCCCCCTAAAGCCAACACGTCACCTCAGAGCAACGAAGTCTTCAAATGCCCGAAGAAAGTCTGAACACCACAGACTGTTCTAAAGAAGTTGTCTTCCACGTTCTTATTGTTTTTAAAGTTTAATACATTCTTCATAAAACACATCGCTTCAGCATAGACTGATCAGAAAAGGTACTTTCTAAGTACATTAAAAAAAAAACAATAGTCAAACAAAAGAAAAAACAGGCTTCAGAGCAATCGAACATTATCAAGACTGAATACAGAAACTGAACACTCAGATTGAAAAATGCATAATGTGGTTCTGTAGGGAATGACAAGCTCTACAGTCATATTTGTCCAGTTTTAGTGCTTCATCTGGCGAATCGTCTCCCATGTACACCCCGAGAAGGAAATGCTTGACCTGTTGGAATATAAAAAGAGATTTTTAAGACAAAGTCCGCTATACTGATGTAAAAAATGATGTACAGTGGCTGTATAAAATGTGCAATATAATGAAAATATTGAAAGAATTAGTGTTTTCTGTTCTTTTTTTCTTCAAAATTAAAACTGAACTATAATAAACAAATACTGTACTGTATGTATTAAATGAAATGATTGATGATTAAAATGAATTTGTCGGGATTTGTGCGCACAATGTTACTGTTGGTCAAATGTTACTCAGCTTAAGATTCAGGATGATTTTTCAAGCATGCAACTTTTCGAATATATTATTGAAGAATAGCAATAGTTTAGTATTGAATGTTTTTTTGTGCAAGTCTGAAACTTTAAAGATGAAATCTGTATCTGTCTTTGTATTTGGTTTACAATAAAGATGGAAATGTTATTGCAAAAGTCTGTGTGAAAGCCTGCTCTCTCCTGCTCCTTGAATCAGACAAAAAAAGCAGCACTGTCTGGGTTTATGCTGCTGATTGTGGTGTAAACATAAAAACAGTGAAAAATCACCTCCAACGCACTGATTAGAGACACGTGTGACCTGACAACATTTCTCAATACCAAAGTCTAGAAAGCATCTCCACCCACACGATGTGTCAGTTATTAGTATTTCTCCTTTTCACCACAATCTTGTTTAAGGGTGACATTTTAACATCAAAATGTCTTTTTTTTTCCACAGCTTGAGCATGACTGCGGCAAAACATTTGCTAATTGCAGTCGCTCGCTCACTCAAGAACGCTGAGTGGACGATGTGTGAGAAAGCTGTGTCAACTTGATTGCGCTGAGACTCAATTTTTCCAGAAAGGAAACATGTCTCTTTTATATTGATGCAGCTTTTTTACTCTGAGGAGGTTTTTTATTTTAGTTTACTGGTCATGGTCTACCCCCATTTCCTCTTACCACTATTCAATAGTGATTTTTGTACTACACGGAGTTGCTGAGTATTACTTTGTTCAGCTTCTCTTGCTTTCATTTGTGATATCACACAAGGTTGGGTTATATAGTGAAAGATAACAATATGTTTGAAATTCTTTTACCGTATGCTTTTGTTGCAGAGAGACTTTGGTATCACTACTGAAGAGGAGAAGGGATCTTAATGTTTTTTTATGCCTTTAATACACATTTTAAGCCATTTTGCACAAATCTACCATTTTGTTGTATTGAGCAGGAAATGAGCAGTGAACTGTTGGACCTGTTTAGCCCAAATGACCAGTAAAAGCTCTATAAACATTTGACTTTTGTGTGTGTGCTTTCAAATACGTTACCTCCTCTCTTCATGCGGCCACCGCCGCTCTCTGGCCAGCGCTGCAGCTGTCTGCTGGGTCCAGGTCTGGAGGGTTTAGGTGGAGCACTGCTAGTATCTAGAAAAACACCACAGCAGTCAGAACTGAACTTAAGATACATAAGAGAGGAATTACATGATAAAGATAGACATTTGCTTGCAGGAAGCTGCTCAGTCATGAGGCTACGCTCTACCTGCAGAGCTGGAGGAGGGCTCCTGGCTGGTGGAGGGGAGGTTGGCCTTGTCAGACGGCTGGCTTGGCTCCTCCATATCACCCTGAGACACCCCGGCATCCACTGACACTTCTGAACTGGGCCTGGAGGAAACATACCAACACATAAAGTACATGCTGTCTGAACAAATTATGTAATCGCGCAGTTTCAAAATCACCTGTAAAAACATGAAAGCAAGAAAATCCCAAGAGGCATTTTTTATAGTTCACTTTTTATATATAAAATTTCTTCATTTGATTCTGCTATTGATATTAACGGTGGAAAAAGCAACACATTTAAAAGAAAAGGAAGAATTACATTTAAACTTGAACTTAAAACTACTGAACAGAAATACAGCATTCAGCAATAACACTGTAGTTCAAAGGGAGGGAGACGAGCACCGACTTTGACTAACAGAGGGGAGTGAGCCTCACCTATCAGTATCTGGCTCCAGGAAGACATCGTCTCTCTCCTCCCCTGTACTGGCTGCTCCTGGCACGACCAGGCTCGGTGTGGAGGTGCTCACCATGGGAACTGACTGGGAGGCATGCTCTGCGGCGTCTGACTGAACCACCTCTGAGAAGACTGTTACTGGAAGAGAAGAAAACAAGATGCACTCACTGATGTTGTTGTAGCACCTGGTAGTCCTCCGACATCTGAAAATCTCCTCCCAGCTCACTGTCAACTGTCAATGTTTATAAAGTGTGAACAGTGTTGAGTATTTTAATGAAAAGGCTAAACCAGACTGGATCTCTCCTCTTCAGAACGATAGACATACCTGGCGCTGACACTTGTAGCGGTGTGGTGGGAACGCTGCGTCCACCAGAGTCCTCTTCATGAGATGCTAGGAACAGGGGGCTTTCATACATCCCAAGACCTGAAGACAATCACAAGAATTGATTTGAAGTTAAAAAGAGAAGCTTAGAGAAACTTTAGAGAAACTGTAGAACATACGGTGGTAGTGTACCTCCTTGTGATGCAAGCTGTCCCAGGTCGGAGTGCGAGGAGGAGCTGGTCTGAGGCATGTCATCTGAAGCTCCAAACCGGAAGCGAGGGACACCAGCCACTTGTGGTGAACTGATAAATGAACAAAATACACTAAGAGTCATCCAGAGCCACAAGATAGCAGTATTTCTGGATCTCTGTTTATAAAAATATACATTCAAGACAGAAACACTATGAAAGTAAAATAAAACAAATAGACCATAAAGTAGAAGTCTGTATGAAAATTTGAATGTAATTTGAAAGAAAATGACATTGAGATGCTTTATTTGTGGCTCAAAATGTAAAGTAAAACATATACAATGAAACAAAAACATTAAAAGAAGTCATCAACAAAGTACTAGTGCTGTCACTTTTTATTCGAAATTTCATTTGAATGTGGGGAAAAATTAAATTTTTAAACTGTAATGACCTGTTTGAATTCAAAATGTACTGTTTATAAGAGCAACAGACCATTTGAAGTAGTTTGTCTTGTGATCCAGCAAATTAAAATTCATTATCAGCTTGACACATTGCATGCTCTTTGACCTATCAGTAAACTCAGTTAATAAATAAAAATAGGACGACAGTAGTGAGCAAAGCCGTGCTGATTGAATAATCATGACACCGAAGCATCTGAGAAGCAGTGTGGAAGTATTTTGGGGGCAACACCATACTGTAGGCGGCAAATTTACCAACAAAGACAAGTGAGGCAGCAGAGGCATCAAATGAGTGGAGTAACGTCAACTCTACAACCTCGACTGACGCACTGCTATCTCAAGAAAGACACAGTTGTATGAAACCACTCGGGAAAATATAGACTACTGAACGGTAAGACACTCTCTCTACGGATGGACATTTTTGGCCATATATGCTTATGACAGTCACAGCAAATTGTATCTGACACATTACCGTATATGGGTTGTGTTCATATTAATTTGAATGGATTACTTGATAGTTTGAATTTGTTCGAACTTGACTGTTTGAAAAAGTGGCAGCCCAACAAAGTACAGAAGTAAAATCACTTGATCTCTTAAATAAACCCCAGAAACCTAAAGTTACACTAAAAACAAAGCCAAAAATGATGTTAGGTCAGTATTATCTGCAGTGTTACCAATGATTTTATTACTAATAAATCTGAAATTTGTGTGTGTGTGTGTGAGACTTACTGGATGGCCTGGTCAAAACCATCAGAGCGGTGTGGTACAACCAGAGTTGGCGTGCTGGGAACCATTCTGTCATCATCATCAAAGAAGTGCTGCTGCAGACAGAGAGACGACAGAAAAGCGTTGGACACAAACACACGCAAACACAGGATTAAATATTTACACTAACATTTATATAATTAAGGTAAATACAGTATATTTTTGGATTTTCTCCAATTGAAGAGAATGTTGACTTACAGCACTGCTGGGCATGCCAGGAGCAAGCTGAGGGACTCGACGAACAGGAATACACTGTGATATATAATGAAACTATTAAATATTGCTCTGTGCCACTAAAAATATTAAGTTATGTTCTTTCTTTTTTATACTTTCATTATTGACGAATACAGATCAGTCACTCTATTCCTCCATACCTGAACCTGAGCAGGCGGTCCCAGTTCTGATGTCGGGGTGGGGTGAGTATTCAGGCGGGCGGGTAGCTGATGCGTTGGTCTCCGTGGTGACTGGGGCATGCGTGTACCAGAGCTTGTGATTGGTTGTTCTGTAGAGAAGACCTCCATCGCGCTGCCTTCGACTAAAACGGTAGCAGACACGACCAAATTAACGGAAGGATCTATTTTCTTTGTGGTGAAATGAATAAACTGAATTACATTCCAGTATCTGAATGGTCTTCTAATAATGTGTCTCCAACCTGTTTACTGTACTCAAGATGCGTTTTACATTTAAGAGCTTCAGCAATAAAGCGCTACAGCATGAGCACAACAACTTAAAAACTTTCATGTGATTCATTTTCAAAGAAAAGCAACCATTATGTGCCCTTGTTAGAAATGACCTTTATTTTGGCTCACAGTTGGTCCACTCTTCCTTTCAGACAGACAACAACATATTACATCTTTCTCAGTCATCCTGAAGTCTCAGATAACTAAGTGGATGACGGGATAGTGTGTGAGCGCATGTGGAGAGTTTGAGGTGGATCTACGTATGTGCATTCGACATGCTTTCCTGGATCTTACAGCTGGGTGTCTGGGAATCTGCAGGCCTCTGGGTGGAGTCAGACGCCCCCAAACTCTCTTCTGTCTCTGTGCCCGGGTCTGTTACATCAGCCCCCTGAGAAAGGAAAGAACAAAAGGAAATAATAAAAGACGAGAGTCATAAGAGAAAAAGGAAAACCATGAGTAGAATTTCAAAATGTTAAAGAGGCCCAAAAGAAACAGGAAATAAGAAAAACAGGGAGAGTAAAGATGTGCAGTAAAGAAAATCAGCAGGGCAATACTGATGCCAAGATATACTGGCAGAGCACTACATACAGATTATGTTACATTTTCTCCCTGCATGGAACAAACATACTTTTTAAAAAGTTTAAAAATTCCAAAAAAAAAACACTTTTTCCATACATATTAGTTTAAAAAAGGTGAGAAACCTTTGTGAATCCAGCATTACCTGACAAACTTTATAGAAACACTGTAAATCAGGAAAAACACAAGTTATAACCAACAAAGACATGTTCTATATTTGATGTAAAATACTATTATTCAGAATATGGACAATGCAGTTCCCAGCCAGAAGGCAGAAATAAGAGGTAAAAAAGGAGAAAACCGTTACATCATGAAGCCACAATGAACACATTAAATAGAAATAAGGCAAGATGTTTTGTTTAAATTTGAGGTTTTAGTTAAATTGTAAGACTGACCTCATAACTTGAGAATGTCAGCATCATTTAATAAGTGATAGTCTCATAAATATGTTCAATCATAAGCAAAATAGGACAGCAACTATTACATACTAATGATTATTCCCGTTAGCGATTAATCGGTTGATTATTTTCTCGATTAACTGATTAGTCATTTAGTCTTAAAATGATAAAAAAAAATGTTGATGTTTCCCAAACACCAAGATGCAACCTAAAATATCTTCTTTTGTCCACAAGCCAAAGATATTCACTGTCATACAAAAAAAACAAACAAACAAACAAACAAAAAAAAAACAGAAAACATTCACGTTTAAGAAGCTGGAACCAGAGAATTTGTGCATTTTCTTCTTAAAAAAAAAGAAGACAATTATCAAACTAATTGGCGTTTAATTTTCTGTTGATCGACTATTTGATCAGTCGATTAAACGCTGTAGCTCTAAAACATTTCGATTTTCCACCCAAGTTTACAGGATAAATAAAATTCTAGAAAATTTAAAGTAAACCCTTAGAAGTGTAACAAAAACTAAGTATTTTCCAGGGACAACCTCTCCGATGTGCCTAAACGTTCTTGTAGAAAGAGGTGACACAGACAGAGTTCAGATTTTATTGCATGGTGTTAATCACCAGACACTGTGTCAGATGTTATGTGCCTTTTTCTTCTAACAACTGCCTTTAAAAAGTTGTAAAAATGTATTATTTAATGTCGAAACTACACACACACACACAAACACTGGGCGGTGGTTTGCAGACTCACCACATCAAACAACTTTCACACATGCAGATTACAAGTGAAAGACCGTTAAGTGTCCCTTTGCAGACACTGACTCATTCCACTGAACATGTAGAAAAAAGGTAAACAACTCGAGTCAACACATAGGCGCCCACACCCACACACAGCTGGCACGCAGACAGAAAGTTACGACAGAGGGGTAAAAATGTGAGTAAGACCGTGACACGAGACGTTGTGGAAAAACTGAGCGTGAGCGGGAAAGGGTGTGTAAATCCCTGACTGAAAGTGTGGGAAGGGTTAACTTATACTGGATATGATGGTTGCGTGGGTGTCGGAGCATAAAGCTGTGACGGAGCACGTCGTGTGTAATCGAACCTCCGTGTCGTCTCCCTCGTAAGCCTCGTTGCCGTCGCCGCTCCCTTCGTTACTGTCCTCCCCTTCTTCCCCCATCCCTCCGTCATCTTCCTCCTCGTCTTCTTCATCTTCCTCCTCTTCCTCTTCTTCCTCATCTTCCTCTTCCTCCTCCTCATCGTAGTCCTACATTGAGCAGTGATCAAATTAGTTGGGAGGAAAACCGAGACAAATTTCCGCATTGATACATACTGTTTTTGAAAAAGTCTCTACCTGCTCTTCTTCCTCTTCATCCTCCTCTTCTTGGTCTTCCTCACTCTCTGTGTCCGTTACGATGATGATGACTTCTCGCTGCTGGTGGTCAGGGGTTTCACTTTGTGTCAAGGTAACCTCTTGGTCCATCGCGACAGACTGGGAGGCTGTGCCTTCGTCTCCATCCTCCAGTGTTGGAAACTCCTCCGTCTGCAGGGCGAAACAATGATCGCCATGAACAACTTGTGTTCTACTCAACACTTTTGGTCAATAATTGATAAAGAACTAATATCATCCATAAAAAAGCTGTGCTACATGTAGTACCAAAAAGTAATTACCAAATTAATTCTGCAACATTATTATTAACTACTCCTGCCTGTTACACTGTATTTACCAGACAGAATGATTTATAGCTCTAAGAGATTGCTTTATGGTACAAAACAAGTAATGGGCCATTATTCTTCCGTGACACAAGTGATCAGCAAAATGCACGAAGGGAAAAAGAAAACTGCTTATTTGATGATATAATCTTGGCCTTATTTGTGCTCTTTAATCATACCAAAGCATCTTAATGAGATACTGGGGAAGTTTTGTCTGCAAACAAAAAGAAGTTTAACACCTTAAAATAAAGAGATAATGGAAAATGCATTATTCATTTGTATTAGATAATATCTGACCTGGCTGGCTTCTGCACCGTCTTGACTGTCTGTTGGCACCATTCCCTCCGCCTCAGCACTGTCCTCAGCCAGCACCTCCTCCTGAGGAGAACACATGACACATTAAGAACTGTGCCGACAATTTTCAGATCATTAAAAAACAATAAAAACACCTATTAGGATTTATTTGTAACCCTGCTCCTCACCTCTGGACCCACTCTCTGGATAATGCGCAGCTTCTTAGGTATAGGAGCCCTGGAGGTATCCTCCTGGGAGGCCTCTGTGTCAGTGACCATGGTGGTGCTTTCCTCTTCTTCACGAGGTCTTTTGGACATGGAAGAGGTTCCTGGTGTTGCTGAAACTGGAAATAAGGGATGGGTATTGTTTAGACCTTTCCCTAATAGTGATGTTATAATGATACTTTTAAACCATACTTGATAGCTGAAAGAGCCATGTGTGCCTGCACTCATGCTCGTTATTGTTTAATTTGTAGCAGTAAGTACAGGAAATTACTTGAACGCATGTTTCCCCCAATCTGTTTGATACACATCCAAAAATGAGCATTTGTATTCACTTGGCAATACAGCATGTTTTTCCTTCTAAAGATTTGCAAAATAGTAGCAGTAGTGTGTTAAATCCAACATTATAAGTTCATTATAATAAGCAATGTATTTTGAGGTACTAAGGGTATTTTACTAACTCTTTATTTCTTTAAATACTTGTGTACTGTACCTCTTTATCTCTAAAAATATGACATCATAATAAAATTGCATTGCTATTCCCCATAAACCTTTAGTCATCTCAACTTTCAAAGATATAGTTTCTCACCAGTCCCAAACACAGAGGAGGTGGAAGATGTTGACGGCCGTTCCACCTGCGAGCTGGGAGTCGCCTCGATTACCACAGGTGGTGGCTCCTGATTGGCCGGCTCTGCGTGGGTCACACTCTGTTGCTGCGTTGGCTGGACAAAAGCTGTGGCCTGCGTCTGGGTCTGCTGCACAGTCAGCATGGGGCTCGCTAAAGTGGTCTGGATGTTAGGGCTGGCGGAGCGCACCGAGCCGCTTGCACTACCATACACGGTCACATGCTCCACTGGTGGGCCGTCTGTAGACTGCATGGCTATAGAGGAAATACGGTCAGTGGAAAAGGGTTTCAGCTGATGAAGAGCGAATTAGAAATACTGTACCGTAGCAAAACCTCTTCACTGAACCATGGGCAGCATTATATAGCATCAAGATACATTTCAAGGAATCGTTCTTTGTCGATGTTGGAAGGGGGTTCAAGACTAAATCCTACATCTGGTCACTTGAGACTAATCTCTAGGGGTATTACTCTGTTGGCTGGTTTCCTACATTCATATCTGAAGTTTTGTTGTTAGACTTACCTTCCTGGGTCTCCACCTGTGTGGTGGGCATGACAGTAGCGGTGGGCGTCGGGGTGGGTACAGTAGCTGGGGTGATCATGGGCCTGATGCTTGCCCTTGGAGTTGGTTTGTTCCCGGGATTGACAGGTTGCTTGCTGGCTGTGGCCACTACAGGTGTTGGTTTAATGTTGGCAGTTGGAGGCTCAGAGCTGCTAGTGCTGAAAGAAACAAAGATCGGGGCTAAAATAATGACTCCACTAGGACTGAAGTACATTTTATAATAAGAAATATTTGAACAAGTAAAAACAACTGAAGGAAAAAGTATGGTCTGTTCACTCCTATGTACCCCTGTTGCACTGCAGTAAACGTATATATGACAAGCAGCTTTTGCAGTTGTGTTTCATACCTGCCCCTGTCAGCAGCTGGGGTAGTTTTCAGACTGATCTGTCTCTGTTCTGTGCTCCTCTGCTGCTCCTGGGTCTAAAAATCAGGACAGAGAGACAAAAGTCACAATGGAGACCAACAAGATGCTTCAAGTCATGATACTGTAGTTCCACCCACACATACAACAATGCCACTGGACATGCTTTTTTAGACATGTCTCACATTCTTGTACCGCTTAGCACTACAATACTGTCAGCAAGTTGCAATTCTCTAATCTATCAAATTAACTCGTCAATTGTGTATCCAAGGCATCACCTGTGGAAGAGCAGTTGTCTCATATAATGACATGACACAGCATTAAACTTTAAAAATGCTCTTTGGCTCTAGGAACAGAACCTGAGGTAATTTTACAGTCCTGAAAACTTGATGTAATTTCTAGTTTATGGCAACTAATGACTAAGAAACTAATGACTCTACAAAAGTGCTAAAAGAACTTTGTTTATTTTCAGTTTGCTTCATGCTTGTCTCAGCAACCTGCATTAACACTTGACTGCATGTCTCCATGGGTATTCAAATTTACTGAAAAAAAAAAAGTAAAAAAAAAATCTAAGAAAACTATTCATGCAATTACATGGTAAACAGTCCGTGTTTTGTTTAGATTAATGCATTTAGACAAAAGTAGAAATAAGTTATTATTTAAAAAACAACAACTTTAAAGCAGATTCTCACCTTGCTAGGACCTGCTTCAGCTGGCTCGTCTCTTTGCTCTTGTCTCTCCTGCTGACCTCGCAGGTCTCTCAGTTCTCTCTCCTGTCGACTCAGACGGCCCTCATATTGGGACTTGAGAGCACTCACTCGCACCTCCAATTCCTCACGCTGCTGCTTTAGCTCCTCATTTTCCTTCTGCAACTGGTCTTTGGTGCCTGGGCATAAATTAGTTGGGTCTCAGATTCCAATAAAACATACAAGAAACACTAGAATAACCAGCAGATGGAGAGAAGAATCTAGAAGATAAGGACTGGTGGTAATGTAAGGAACACCCTCTCACCCATGAGCTGGCTGATCTTCTGCTTGGCATAAACGATGGCTTTCCTGGTCTTGTCCTCCTTGTCTGCCATCTGCTGTCTCAGTGTATCCTCCTGGGAAGCCTTATCCTGCAGCTCCTGCCTCAGCCTGGTCAGCTCTGCCTGCAGCCTGGATGACTGTTCCTGGGTGTTGCGCACCTCAGTCTCACGCTCTGAAACCACCTGAGGCAGGCCAGGAGGACATGGTGCAAATTAATGTTTGTATGCAAATAAAAAAGGCAAGCATGCTTATTCAGTGGATGGGACATATAAATTAATGCTGTCTAGTTACTGCCTGTTTCAAGATTACTTTTGCAATGGCTTAAACTATGCAAGTTATATGATCTCTCAAGCTGATCACAGTGCAGTGCTCTGCCTCTCTGATAAGAGGCTGAGGGGAACATGAGCCCGGCTACAGAGCGTACAGCCCAGTCAAAACCTTTAGCTCAAACCCGAGTGACTTGTGATATCTAACCTTGTTTATGTTCTCCAGTTGTCCCTCCAGCTCTTTGGTCCTGGTTTCGGCCTGGCTCAGAGAATCTTTGAGGCTCTGTAGTTCCTGAACTGAGGCTTGACGAGCCTCCTCTTCTTGGGATGGACCTGCCGCGGCCTCAGCTACCATCTGGAGGACATACACCATGAAAGATTAATTATGCTTAAACCAGCACAACAATGGTGGAATTAGTCGACTGTTTCCAATGGATTGAAGCGTATAATACAACCATGCTCTTCTTTTCAAGCTCTGGATTAAAGACTAGGACAGCTCCTGAGCTCTCACCTTGTCATGCTCCACTTTTAGCTCATCATATTGAGTCTTGTAGCGGCGTCCAATCTTCTTGACCTGGGTGATTGTCCGCACCTTCTCCTGGAGCTCCTGGTTCTTGGTCTCAATCTCCTTCTTTAGCGAATTTCTCTCATCAGTTGTCTTACTCATGTTGTCACGCAAGCTCTGTATCTGGCTTTGCAGGGATGTCGTTAGATTATTGGTCCTATAGAGAGAATGAAGAGATCAGGAAAATTCATGATGACGGGGCAGAAAGATTGGGTAGAATTGAGGGATGAAGATGAATTATCACTACAATTACAGTCAAACAGATCACTCAGATTGCATGGAGAAACAGATTGGTCTGTAACATCCTGCAGTTACATCATTTATAATCCCTCACCTGGCCACCTCTGCTTTAAGTCTGTTGCTCTCCTCGCTGAGCTGCTGAATACGTTTAAGGTGTGCCTCCTTCTCAGAATGCAGTCGCTTGTACTCTTCTGGATCTGAATCTTTCTGCTGGCTCACCAAATGCTAAAACAGGACAAAAAGCTGTGAGTTAGTGGTGTGAACAGATAAAAACATTAGGAATAAAATAGTCGTATTATTTATCTTAACCCCCTTCCTATAAGCAGATTTATTGGTTTACTTTCTAGTCTTTCCACTGACCTGGGTCCGAGCCTTCCAGCGCTTGATCTCTTCTTCCAGTATCTTCTTCTCCGCCTGCAGCATACCGCTCTTCTCACTCAGCTCGGAGTTAGCCTGCTGCAGTGGCATGATGTCTGACTCCAGCTTTTGCACCTGAAACACAATCAAGATGTACTGAAACCAAGTGGATTTGGAGGTTCACTGAAGCATACTGCCCAAAAACCAGATTGTAATAGCAGGATAATAGAGGATTTGGATTGAAGTAGTTAAATGTGTAAACCTATAGTTGTAGGACACTCTATTCTTGAAAGAAATGCAACTGTTACCTTAGCTTGGGTTTGCTGCAGTTCTTGCTCCATCTTGTCCTTCTCCTCTCTCAGCATCTTGTTTGTCTCCATCAGGATGCTCATAGTTTCTGTCTTCTTCATCAGTTCATCATGCTGAGCCAGAGTCTTTGCTGTCACCTGAGTCAGATGAGCATTGGGCTTATTGTCACATACAGTATTCTTAAGGTTGGAGTCCTCCTGGCCAGATTACAATTCTTTGTACATTTGTGACTTTTTAGCGTATTTCAGAGAGTAAAATGTCTTTGAACTGAGAAATAGAGGATAGAAATAGAAGATTCTACTATAAAGAAACAAAAACATCCATGAAACGAGATTCTAAATCTTCCTATTTCCAATAATCTTGAGTTACTATTAAAGAATATCCACAGAAGAGATTTTTCAGTCTGCCAACCCTGCACCCACAATGCAGCAATCTAACTTTGTTGCAGACAAGTAGTTGCTGTAAACAACATTATTGCTAATTGTGGGGTGAGTGAGTATAAAAGCATACCTGCATCCTCTCCCTTGCAGCACTCAAGCTGTCCTGCACCTCCTTCAGCTCTCGTTCCAGGTGCTCCACCCTCAGACGGTAACGCAAACTCTCTCCTTGGGCAACCTCAAAACGAGACTCTGCAAGCTCCTTTTCCCGACGCACGAACCTGTGATAGAGATCAGATAAGGATCTCAAAAACAGGGAATAGCAAGGAAGTACAGGAACAAGATGGATGGCTTTTCCAAATTTACTATCATAGATTTTATATGTAGGACTCCTTAAATAAAAGAACGATTTGTTTTCATGTGTGATTTGATATATACATAAACATATGTTACCTGAGAATCTCTAGGACTTGGTCTTGAGATTTGCCTTCTTCAGTCAGAGAGATGTTCATGGGACTCTCACTTGCGGCACGCTGTAAATTGTCAGCCATCTTGCTACTCATTGTTTGGATCTGCTCGTGCAGGAGGGCGTTCTGTGTCTGCAACTCCTCATGGCGGTTCTCTATCTTGGACATCTCCTCCTGTGAGATGAGGGAAAAAAATTAAGATTAATGTGGCCATTTTGTCAAATATTCTAGATCTACAAAGATTAGAACAATACTTATAACAGATCCAAAGACTTACAAAAGAATGCAATCCAAAAGTTATTGCTAAATTTTTGAAACTACATATTAATAATATATACTCCGGTATATATACAATCTGGTCATCACATATCCGTCTATTTAATCAGCTCTACAACCAACCTTGAGGATCTTTTCCTGCTCCCCCCAGGAGACTCTGGCCTCCAGTAGCTCAGCTTGGACCCTCTGGGATCTTTCCTCCAGCTGGTGTCTGAGCTCCATGGCTTGCAGGGCCTGAGCCTTAGCAGCCTGCAGGGCCTCCACATCTGCTGCATGAAGCATCATCTCCCGCTCATACTTATCTTGTGCTTCAGCTGCCAGCTTAGCCTTGAGAATAAGGAAAAAAGATATATCATCTTTCCATAGAGGGCTAATTTCATTCTATATCATCGTTTTAAAAGCATAAAAATGTCCACCAACTGCAGCTGCCACTTTTTGTTACTGGACAATATTAAATACTAGACATGACTACAGTGAGGAGCAGACTGGAATTTGCTCACTTTCTTTTTCACTGACTAATCCATCAAATCATCTGGTTTTACTAAATGTCAGACATGTAGAAATGGCTGTTTGTAATATCACTTGATGTTTCAAAACCTCTATAGGTTTTAGAGGGTTTGTAATGAATCTCTACTCTGAAAAACATAACTAGTTGTTCTGAGGAATATAGTATGAAATTGAACTAGTACAATATTATGGGTATAAACATGGTCATGAGGAAATGTGGTGGCTTTTACAGAAAAGGTTTCTCTCATGAAGACAGGAAGCAAATGGGGATCGGTATCAGATTAGCTGATTTTACCAACAATAACTGGCAATCTTATTAGCCCTAAATGGGAATTCCCAATAGGAAGAACTGATCATGATCACACTCTTCTACAATTAATTTTCTGATAACTGCTTACCTGCTCCTGGCTGTCTTGTAGAGCCTGTTGCTGCTGGGCTTCAGCGACTGTCACTCGCAGTAGTGCTGCCTGGTGATCTGCCTGAGCACTGCTTAGACTCCTCCTTAAACCGTTTATCTAACAAACACACACACACACACACACACACACACACACACACACACACACACACGACAAAAAAGACAATTATCAACAGTTTTCCTTGCTTGTACAATTGAGACCAAAACTATTCTCAGAAGGTCAAATACTTGGACTTAATTTGTGTACAACATAATTTAATATTGTGGGATTTTGATTACCTGGTCCTCCAGAGAGACCAAAGCTCTCTGCTTTTGCTCCTGTAAGTCTTGTTTCTCTTTCTCTGCTTCCACAAGCTTCTCCTGCAGCCTGCTGTGCTGCTCCTCAGCCTCCTTCATACGGGCTTCAATGGAGGAGCGTGCCTGCTCCGTTACCTGAACGTTAAACATTTTGCAATTATGAAAATGTTACACAACAATTATCTTCTCCATGAATTTCTAAATGTGCAATATTATCCAAATGGTTTTCAAAGCTGGAACTTTATTGACTTTATTAAATTGATTTTTGTACAATACATGTTTATAGTGTTTTAACAAGGCATCAAAGGCTACTCAGATGATTAAATAAAATACACCAAAATGTTAGCAGTTTGACGCAAACTGATATTGGGCTATACAAATAAAACTGACTTGACTTGAGGCTGGAATATCTGACTCCCACATACTTTTTATGTGTGCAGGTAATTTTTTCATGATCTTTTTGGTGGTCAATTGATTTATGAGGGGAGGAACGCTGACAGTTTGGGTTTGTTTCATGATAGTGTCCCCCACCTGTTTCTCTTTATCCAGAGACTCCTCCAGGCTCTGAGCCATGGCTCTGTACTGCTCCATGCTGGAGGTGGCTGCCCTGAGGCTCTCTGCCAGCTCTTCTGCCCGGGTTTCAGCCAGACGTAGGCGGCCCTGCAGGTCCTCTCTGTCTTGATCTGAAGCCTGCAAGCCTGAGAAGAATCAGTGGCATGAGTGAGTCAGGCACATTTTAGAAGAGTACTATTAGTATTGGAATACTATTAAGATGGATGAGGACTAATGAAAATGCCATTACATAGTTAAGAGTCTGCTTAAAACCCACAACCATTTGAAAGACTATGGTTTAGACGCTGCATTGACCTTTACTGGGTCTGGTTTCATATGAACTCATGGGTGCTGGTGAGAAAAAATTTTTTGACTGAAGTTTTTTCTACTGGTGTCCAGGTTGTGCGGCAAAGCTGCACAATGACTAGCGCCGAAGGCATGAAGTCACCTAGGAGGGTATGGGGGGGGTCTAGGAGGTCCAGGGATAAAAACTCAATATCTCACTGTAAACAAATCAAATATCCCAATAAAATAGATAATATAACTGAAATCACAATACTGAGTGAAGTTTAGAACGAATGAAAAACACAGACATCAGTCAGTATCAGTCATTCATCCTGTCGTCTGTCCTCCCTCTGATGCTGATGTGATTCACTGGGAGAGGCTGGTTTGTCTCAGCCAAGCTAAGTTTACAAGAATGTGCCAAATTTTAAGTCGTGACAAACTAAGCTAAAAGGTTAGACTACATACAGACGGCTTTCGTTTTAGCTATTAGCTGAGCTAGTGCGCTGTGGTTGTGTACAACATAGCGGTGGTGGATGAGAGACTGCGGAAAAAGCAGCTTGAAATATCACTTTTTTTACATGTTCATGCTTGTTGAACAGGTGTATTGATAAAGTATTGAATTTTTACTTGCGAAGGTTTTGTTGCACTTACAGCAACAAGTGTGATTGTTGTCAACTTGAGTAATCTTCACTTCACCTGTGCTCTGCTGTTTGCTGACTTCGCCCCGTCTGTGGGTGTGTGTGCGTATGTGTGCGTTTGTTTGTGTGTGTATGTATGTATGTGGAGGAGCTCAGCATCAACAGAGAGCAGAGAGCATAATTTAGCCCCGGGGCCTGTTTAATACCAAGTTTCGGTACCCACCCCTATAAAGAACATTAAATAAAACTGCCATACCTTTGATTATTTTGGAGAAAATAAGACAAATAAATAGATGCATATACAACCGCGTGATGCTGGAACAAGCACTGATGTCTGGAGCAACAAGCGTCTATTTCTCTTGCTGTTTAACCATATACAAAGCAATAATAACACAGACGATGATTTAGACTTTATAAATGATTTAGCTTCCAATGACTTGAGATATTGTTGTTAAATCTGAAGTCATAGGATTTGAGCACTACGAGCACAAAAACATTTTGCACTAGGTGGATGTCTGAATTCCTCGGTGCATATTGAGTGTGTTGTGCTGTTGTCCTATGTACTTGTGCCTGTATGTGTGTGTTTGTGCCAACCTCTGATGATGGGTGTGGAGGGGACACTCAGGGCGAGGCGTGCTTCGCTGCTGCCTTGCTGCAGCCTGTGGGTGGTGAGCTCCAACTCGGCAGTATTCAGCAGCTCCTTGGTCTTCTGGTGTAAAGCCACCTGTGTCTCCAGCTGCCTCTTTGCTTCCATCAATTGGATCTGTACACGAGAAAAAAAAAAAAAGAGTAAAATTAAGACACATTCTATGTTCTTTCTGTCTGGTGATCAATGATCTGGTGATCAAATGAGCTCATGCAGCCTTTTGAGAAAAAAACAAAAAAGATAACTACAACTGAAAAGGCACCTTCTACAAGATCACATGACCTATGTTTCATATGGCTGGCCCTAAAAATCCCTAAACCCTTTACCTTAAATCAGTGAGGCAAAACAACATTTGATGGTCCATAAAGTCAAATTTAAGTGGACTATCTTGTACACTTGCAGACAACACACCAACAGTTAAAATCTATGCTTACTTCCTGGTTTCTACTGAGCAGGTGGCGCTGTTCCACCTCGTGCTCCAGCCTCTTTTGTAGCTGGGAGATCTCTCGTTCCTGTTTCTCCAGCTGGCTGTTGAGGCGCTGACGTGTATCAGTCTCTGAACGCTCAAGAGTGGCCTGAAAAACATACAACAGTTAACATTCTGAACCATGTTTATTTTGGTGCGTGACACCGAATGAGAAATGACACACTTCAAGATTACCTGAATGGCCTGCAGGTTGGTCAGCAGCAGGTTCTGGCTCTGCTGTTGGCTTTGGATTGTCTCTTTCTCTTGATTTAACCTCGACTCAACCAGCTTCAGCATGTCTCTCTCCTTACGCAGGCTCTCAGCACGGCCCTAAGAGGCAGGAGGAGATAAGTCCAGATGTGTCAGTGATCCCGCAAGCCGGGACAAATTAAAAATCAAAGACCGGTGCAATTTTCCTCAGTGATTAAAGAAATGCAAAGAAAGACACACTCAGGCACAAACATTGCCATGGAAAAAGTAAAAGGATGATGAAACAAAGACAAACCTCAGCCATAGCGAGTTTCTCCTTTGCAGCTCTCAGATCTTCGTTTAAAGTGTGGATAGTTTGCTCATGCTTCTGTGTGGACGCGGCCATCTTCTGTCCTTTCTCTCTGAGGGAGGCGATCTCTTTCCTGTAGCCCTCAACATTGTCCTGCAGCATCTCATACCTGACATCATTGAAACATGTCATTTTTCTAGTAGCCTATGTGCTCTCTTATGTGACAAACAATAGACTTCTGTTCCTGCTCATGTAAATGTATTTCAAACTCACCTCTTGGAAGCAAACTCTAGCTGTGTGGATATCTTTGCATTCTGGGAGCGGAGGTCAGAAAGCTGCTCCTGGAGCTTCTCACTCTGCTCAGTCAGTCCCTTGTCACTCTCCACACGCTCCTTCTTATAGGTAGTGAACACCTCCTGCAACTGCAGATGTAACCAGACATATTTATTTCCTATGGCTGTTATTGTAATACCAATTTCACATTAAAAAAACAAGTTTGATGGGGGATAATGGACACGTTACTCAACCACAGAATCAAATTTTTCTGGTGCGTTTTTTTGAAGTACCAAATAAAGTTTCCTTTTCAGTTTAGTTTCTCCGTCACTCTCTTTTTATAGACTAACTGATTGAAGAGTGACAAAAATGTTGATTGAACAACTTAAATTTTCATCCTTAACAGAGAGAATTGTCCCTTTCATATCCAAAGCAAAATCTGGTCAAAATTTCATTCAACTGTCCATGAATGCAGGTCCATATGAAAGTTACATAAATGAATCACAGGTGTGTAATTAGTCAGTCTTCAAATGTAAATGTTTATATGAGTTTGGGCCTGCAGTTAAGACTGAATTCATTCCGCTTTTCTCATTTGCATTACCTGTTTTCAGAAGCAAAAAGATGCAAGAATCCTAACAGTATACGATGTGACAGATTCTTCCAGTGTAGGCACATTTCCATCTAGTGGCCATATAATAAAATTACCAAAGCTCATCACTCGCAGTGGTTAACACTCCGAGAATGCTGATCCAGAAATGGCCACACTATTTTTCAAGTAATATACAGAAATCGGGAAAGTCGAAGCCATGAGAGTACTTTAATCAGGTAATACTTCATAATCAGACCTGGAACTACAGGAATCAGAGACAGATTTATTTCCATGGAACACATGTCGGGCGCTGCTCAAACATGCACCATGCAACAGGTCTACAGGCTGTATTGAGCTCCTAAATAAACGTAACTGTTACAATGTGGAGATGAATACACCATCTGTTAACTGCTGAGCTTTGAAAGATGGATGCAACAACAATAAAATGCAAATATACTCTTTACTTTGGCAAACGTGGCGCTCACCTGACGCAAAGCTGCCTTGGCCTCCAATGCTTCAGCAGACTCTGTTGCCATGGAGACGAGTGCAGTGGGTGTTCCTGTGGTGGGAGTGGCTGCGGGTGAACGCCGGGGGGTGGAGGTCAGGGAGAACTCCTCAGGTGGTGTACCTTAAGTCAAAAACACTTAGAAGTTCAGCCACATAGACGAATCATAACAACGTATAAGTTTACTGTGGTGACAAAAAGAAAAACACTGAGATCTGACTGAGAATGAACTACTTTAAATTGTAGTAAATGGTAATTGTGTGTACAGGAAGCCCTGTCACCTGTCAATTGTATATGACTTATCTCTTGTGTGTGTGTTACCTTGCTGAGGGAAGCTGACTCCTGTTGCCTGGGCCAGCAGCACACGGTACATGTCCCTCTGCCTCACGATGGACTCAGTCATCTTTATCTGCTGGCTGCGTTGCTCCTTCAGGGACTCGAGCTCAACCTGGGCCTTCTCCAAACTCTGCTCCAGCTCACCGCGCCTGTGATAGTTCACACTGATTAGCCCATCTGACATTTGTCATACCACACACACGGGAACACATTGTTTACTTGCATATTCAACTATCTCAACTAAGTGCGACTGCATAGTTCTAAAAAAATGCTGAAACACAAGCAGAAATGAAGTACCAGAGTGAAATGGACTGAGATTAAATAGACCATAAATGACCTGAATTCTACTTAAATTAAACGCCAAAAAACAATACATTTAAAAATAACTGAACCAAAAATATTATCATAGGGATAGAAAATCCATAACATTTTAAATGACATTCAGAAATTCATTTTTATATTCACTGTAAGAGCAACTATATTGTTTGAATAAACCTAGCAGTCAAGCACAGGTTGATTTCTTAGGTTATTTATCATTATATTTAAATTTTTAAGTATGGATTTATGAATGTATAATGTACGTAATAGAATTATTAAATTGATGAGTTGAAATTGTGAGTTTGACAGTTTTTTGGGCATTTGTTGCTTGGCTCTCATGTTCTTTAGCAGATTTAAAAAAAACAAAACAAAAAAACCAAAAAAAACCTAGACGTGTTGTTGCCAATCACTGACTTTGGCTGGAAATACATCAAGAAACACACAGAACACACACACACACACAAAAAAAAACAGCACACATTCTAACATACTTAGTGCCAGTGGTCTCGTACTCTTCTTTCTCTTGGGCATCGCTGAGGTCCCTGAGGGCCACCAGAAGACGCTGGTTCTGCTTCTGCAGCTCTTCCACACTGCGGAAGGTTACCAGGTGTTGACTGATCACCTCTGATGTGCTGCTGACATCAGCAGAGCTGACCTCCTCCTCATGAACCACATGGTTTCCACGAGCCTCTTCCAGCTCAATAAGGAGCACACGCACCTAGTAGGAAAGGCAAAGGATGACTTTGAAAGTAAACATTTATAGAAACCTATTTATAGGTTTCATTTTCTGAGAATAATTATTATTATTAAGATGGGAGGCGAGAGTGAACTCACCTGCTGAGCCATGTCTGAGAGCTGCAGTTCACACCTCTGGTTGTCCCTTTCCAGGACAGAGGAGCGCTTGTTGGCCTCATCAGCCTCCTTCTGCAGGCGGTGCACCTCCTGAAACACACAAGAATTCATCAGTGCTGACTTTAAATGCAGAAGGTATGATATAATACAGAATGTATATAACCATCTTCAAAACAAACAAATTATCAGTTATTATTATCATTATTGCCCAATGCAATTTCATAGAAAATCCCATCCTACTGAACATGCATGCAACTTGTCTACAATACAAACCTTAACAGCCTGCTCCAGTTTGGTGGAAAGACTGGCCACTGACTTCTGCATGCGCTCATGCTCGTCCCTCTGCCGTTTGAGGATGGGGGCTTTTGCTTCCACTTCCTGCACTATATCATCAAGGTACTTGTTGACCCGCTTGTTCTCCAGGCGCTCCAGCTGCAACTGCTCCTGGCTCTCCACATAAGCAGTATACAACTGGCCAAAAATAAATAAATACAACTGACATCTCATGTCTAAATAACACAAGAAAACCAACAACAACCAGACTAAAAACAATCAAATTAGTCCCTTAATGGTGGACTGAAAATGTCATTGTCCAACAGCTGAACCATATATGGTCTATAGATGGCGTTACATCATGTGATACAGGAAATCCATTTTTGTCAGTCCATTGGAGCTCATCAACAGCAAACTGATTTATACAAGCCAAGTAAGAGCATTTACAATAAAGTCTGCAGTTTGGGTGTTGATATTTAGTTACACATACCTCGGTCAGCTTCATTCCGGGTTTTATCTTGGATACAGCAGCTGCTGTTGGAGACATTGTTGTCATTTGCTCCTCTGTGAGCAAAGATGTTGTGCCGACAGGGCCTAGACATACAAAAAGGAGAACACAGATCATAAGTCATTGTTATTTAAAAAAAAAAACCCAACAAAACAATACAATCCCTACAAGGCATCACGTCAACTTCATGGAATTTGTATGTCCTCAATGTAAACCTGTGTTACAAAGACACGGACAGGACTAAATTCAGCCCAACTGACCTCTAAGTTTAGAATTAGACAGCAGCTCATTGGCGTTGTCCAGTTCTTTCTCGAGCCCCTGGATCCTCTCCTTTAGCTCAGCAACAGCGTTGTCTGTGGCACCATTCATCTCCTGCAACTTCCCCTCAAGGGCCTTGTTGGCTGCAGCAACAGGAAGAAACACAACAAATGACCGTGAGCACCAACAACTGGAAACTCATTTGGCAAATAAGTCATAAACCTAATCAAACACAATTAAGCATGGTCAGACTCTCTCCTTCTAGAAAGAGGACAATTGTTACATAATGGGAATGGCTGTTGTGGTCATTCTGTGGTAGCCTCTCACCTTCTCCAGCATCTTTGAGCAGCTTATTCAGCTCCTCCACTGCACGACTCAGCTCTTCACTTTTCGCCTCAGAATCTGCTGCTGCTCCCTGCCGCCACAACGAAAGGGTTAATGTTGGCATCTATTATATGTTTACTGCAAAAAACATAATATCTTATCTAATCAAATAAGCCAAAGGTTCAAGGTGTGCTTGCATATTCCAAAACTGTGAAACAGTGACACTCTGTGGACTAAAAATGAAATTTAAAATGTGAACTGGGAGTAAATGTTTTGTTGGTATAAAAACACTGGACTACTTAGGTTTGTTCTAACACGGGAACAAACCTTGTATAAATTGGAAAGCTTGATGTTGGCATTCAGCTCATTTCTGAACTTTTCCTCCATGGTGGCTTGCTGCTCCTTGGCCTAAAAAGAGTAAACATGCAGACATTCACTTCACTTATTAAATTTTACACTCAGTGTTACAATAATTGTAATTGTGTTGCAGAATACACATGACAAATTGTAATTATTCTCTGACTTAAAACAAGACAAACTGGAAACTTAAGGGAGGCTGCAAGAAAACAGCACACACACATACTTCTCTCAGTTTGCTGATCATGTCCTCATTCTGTGTCTGAAGGTTCTCATTTGAAGTCTTCAAACTGCCCACTTGGTCTTGGAGTCTGGTCAACTGGAAATCACACACAAAAAAAAACATAATTAAGTGTTGACCATGACATGTGATGACAGTCATTCAAAAAATGCTTATATTAAGTGAAGACATAGAGAATCTGCCAATAGCCAAGTTTCAATGAGCACTAGGCTGAATGTGACTGGTTATGAAGTAAACTACAAAGTACCTCCAGACACCATCTTTGTTAAGGTGCAAAGCTACTAGTTTGTGTATCACAACCAGCTCTACAAAATGTGATGCAGTTTGACAAACTTAATTATTCTTATCATCATTATCACTGTAAGATGAATATATAAATTTATACTTTATATATTCTATGATATATATAAAAAGCATCTGCTAAAATGAAACTGTAAATATGAAGTAAAGTAAAGAAACATGCCTCGTCTTCTTTGTTCTCCAGGTTGCATTTCAGTTCCAGGATCTCGTTACCCTTCTGTCGGGACAGGGACAACAGTTCCTCACTCTTGGCCTTCAACTCCTCATTCAGCCAAGATGTTTGGCCATTCAGCAGCTCCTTCTCTTGTTCCATACGCTTCTCCTTGTACTGGAACGACAAACCACCAAAACATTCAGTTATTTGTTTATAAGTGTATACATGTATACTAGAAGGTACTAACTGTTCACAAAGTCACTTCCTCTGTAAACAGATCTGATGTTAATATATTCAAATCACTATGAAAAGAACAGCATGGCTCACTTTAATGTTGACTTCGGCCGCTTCAAGCTCATCCAACTTCATCTGCAGAGCCATTTTAGAGGTGTTGACTTCCACCAACTTATCATTAAGTTGCCTCAAGTCATCTTGTGGGACAGCAGAAAGAAGAATGTATTACTATGTCAATACAAAACGTTTTAAGAAATGTCTCCAGAATTATAAATCTGTACATACCATTTAAATGCTCCACTTCCAAGGATCTCCTCTCCAGTGTTCGCATAAGTTCTCGCTTTTCTCCCTCCAGTTCCTCTTTGGCTTTTGAGAGCAGAGTCTATAGACATATGTCTCAATATTAATCACAGTGATTGCTGGGCATGGCTTACAAATAAAGTTTTACTTGTACTGACTTTATCTGGAGTTTTAGTGGTCATCAATTTCCCCATCAGTCAGCTCAATTAAAAAGGTATGGTCACATTTCACTTCTGCACAGCAAAATCTGCTTGATCCTTTATTCCATCCAATTGGAGACTGTGTGACGGACAAATAGGGCTGCAACTAACAATTAATTTCATTATGGATTAATCTGCTGTTTATTTTCTTGCTTATTGTATTAATTTCCTAGATTATAAAATGTTAAAAAAAGTAGTGAAAATATATATTTTTTTCCCCATTTACAATTTCTCCAAGCCCATAGTGATGTCTTCGTCTGATCAACAGACCAAAACCTAATTATATTCACTTTACTGTCATATAAGACAGAGCTGCAAATCCTTACATTTGTGAAGCTGAAACTGAAAAATACTTTTTATTCTTGTTTGAAAAATGACTGCAATAATTATCAAAATAGTTGCTGATTAATATTCTGCTGATTGACTGATCGTTTAATTCACTAATTTTTGCAGCTCTACTGACAACTTCAAGCACGTGTTTCCTGTTTACTAGCCTATTTAAACACTGAGTTGAATATGCTTATTTATCTGACATTTCTCAAGATATTGATCTCCATAAAGTATGTCCATAAGCAATTCTACGAAAGAAATGCAAGGAAAATACATCTCTTATATTAAAATATTTCTGTAACTATGTTGTAGATCATAAAATGTAATATGCAGCAGCACACAGGAAAATAGATGACACTGTTTTCAAAAATAGAATAGATGTTTCACAAATCTGAAACTGTTTTAATGACTCTCTAGAGTCTCCTTGTTAATGTGGTCTAAATTTGACAAGTCTTAGTATAGTGGGTTGACCTGATCTAATGTGGTCTGCATTCTCGGTTTTTATAAGCAAAATAAAGGTTTCTCATATCTGAAAGTGGGTTTAAACAGCGTCAAGGCTTTTGGTACGATGTCTAACACTTTTTCCACAAGTTTAAGTGGCGCAAAAACGGAGAATCAGACGCTAAATATCATTATTTACGTTTCCCTTTGACCCCGAATCGGAAGCTAACGAAACAGATTAAAGAGTGAAAGAAATAATTAAGCAATACACAACACATAAACAAAGCATATTTTGTTAGCCATACCTGCTCTGATGACAACTTGTCTTGGACATTTTCGTATTCCTTGTTCTTCTCACGCACACCTTTGAGTTCATCCTCTAAAAAAAAGCCCAAATCATACTGTTATTAGCTAAGAGAAGCTAAGTCAAGGTAATAATGTGTGTAAGCAATATTAAAAAGTTCATTATTACCGAGCTTGGTGAACTCTTCTTTGAGTTTAAGGTGTTCTTGAGTCTGGGACAAAAATTCTTCCTGACACTGAGCAAGCTGTTTCACTTTCTCAAAGAAGTGTTGCTCTGTAAGAAGAGAAATATCATCACAAACAAACAAAAACGTCAGAAAATGTCACCGTGTTTACGTTAAGGTTAGCTAAGTAGGTGAGCTAAAGTTAGCATCAGTTAGCATCACATTTTGGTTAATTACAATCTTAGGATTTATCGAGTACAACTTCTCAAAGCCGTTGATAGACTTATTAAACAACCTACAATTCAAAGTTCATGTGTTAGTAACGTCCAAAGCAAAATGATTCACTTTAACTTTGCTATGTTCTTCAACGTGCGTGACGTTACATGGTGAGGAAAGCCAAACACTTTAGCACTCTTAGCGAGCAAAATAACAAGCGATATCTTACCGTTGTCAACCCTAAATTGTTCCTGTTGTGCTTTCAAAGAATCGATTTCATATTGCTGATCCGACAGAATCTTCTCGAGTTTGTTTTGAATTGTTTTTGGTAGCTTAGATATCTCTGAGCCCTCAAACTCTTGCAGCAGCAGTGCCGCCATTTTTCCCGAGAGCACCATGAGCCTGCGCAGTTTGCGATTTGAATTTGTCAAGGCTACTGGAGCATTGTGGGAGATGTAGTTCTCGTATGTTTTCGATTGACACTAGTCGGGTCAAGTCAATTTTATTTGTATAGCACTTTTAATACAAAATGGCAGTTCAAGGTGCTTAAAGATCCCCTCCAGACATGTTTTAAGATGTATATACAATACTCTAGCTACTCTAGCTAATAATTTGTGTCTGATATGGTTTTTCCACAAAAAAAGTTCAATTATCTTAACTCCTTCTCCCTCATTAAAAATATGCAAATATATTTCATTTCCTGTTGGATACAAGATGTCTCATCTTTCCCTGTGCAGTCCATTCTGAGTGTATGTGCACCAACATGTGCACAACTTACACTGGGCTTCTACACTGTTTGTGTGCACCGGAGGCTGACGTTTCCACATCACACTTGTCTAAGTTGAATATTGGACCAGGATTGGCTTCCAAATTATTTGTGATGTCACAGATCATGCTCACAGTCTGTGCCTCTCCACAGCTGCACCTTCCACCCAGGTGTTTACTGACCAGTACCAGCCCATGATTCCGCACACACTGACCTAGTCTTTGTCCCTTCTGCCCTTTCTTACTTTTGAAGGATGTTTTAATGTTGGCTGTATTGAGAAATAAAACCCAAACTTGCTTTCCTCCTCACATTCATTTTGCTATAACTTTGATACTCCTTGATGTATTAAGCTCTTACACTCAACCCTTCCATTCAGCATTTTCAGATCTATTTCTTTCCTGTTAATGACTCTTTTTGCTGTTCTGTCAGCTACTTAATTTACGTCTATTCTATATGTGAGCTGGCACCCAAAAGAAATTTCCCACTATTAGATCACAAGATCACCTGCATTATTCTTCTTGATTGTGGTTAGCCAATATTAAGAACCCATAACTCTGTAGGTTAGATCAATAATTCAGAGATAATTTCCTCCTCCTCAGCTCTAATACGGTTTCTCACATCTCAACTAGAAGAGCATTAATGGGTGTCATTCTAAAAGCCCTGCAGCATATTCTAAGTGTTTTAGCCTGCAACAAATCCAGCTTCTGCAGGATTGAAGAAGCAGCTGTTTCATACACCCGTAATAGATGTATTTATATTGTATGAACTTAAAATAAGATCATTTACAATGTGTAAAGGTTAACTGCCTAGGCACGAGAGCATAAAGAGTGTTTTCCCAGACCATGACACATGCTTACAAATCTTCCTGTAGGTCTACTGCAAAACTAATGTCAGTGTTTACACAGACAGAAATTGATTCACACACTGAGGTTTATCTTTTCCTGCTAGCTAGAGCTGTACATTAGCAGGGGTTGTAAAGGTGGAGATGTTTCAAAAATGAATATTCCTGCTGCCAAATATTAAGAGCAGAATATTTTGTTCAAATCTCAGAAGAAATCATCAGTTAGCAACCTATAGCAAATTAAACTTTGTGTATTTTTTCATAGGTGTACAGTTTTTAGATTATGATTTCATCAGGTCAGAAAAATAGTTACAAAGGACAGGAAACTTGTCTTGACTTACAACAATCTGAACTCAAGGTTCACATCCTGTTTTATTTTTCTAAAGCTTTTGAACCATAATCTGTCTCACTCAATCTATGTAAAAGGATTGGATTAAAGTAGCCGAGTAATTTTTGTTTCTTACCAAGAGGTCAAACTGCATTTTGGATTGAAACCACTCTACTAAGTCTATCTTAAAACAACAGTCAGGTGTCCTTATCCATATGAACACTGAATGAAACAGGTTTTGCTTGCTGTTATCATTCCTCTTGTTCATACTTGATATTAAGAGATAACACACTTACGTAAGTGAAAGTGATGGGGGATTTTTGTGTATTTCAAAGTTTATATGAAGCTGATATTGGGCTTCAACTGTTTCACTGAGACAAATCAAGTATCTTCCAAATTTACAATCTTTTATTCTTACTCTTCTTTTTATCATGAAATTTCCTCTTTCTATTGCCAACAAAGAAACACTGTCAAGAGAAACACAAAGAGGGACTTTTATTCTAAAAAGCATGTAACTTTGGAAGATACCCACTTGATTTAGCTAAACTTGTCTGGTAAGGCATCGTATAATATTCAGATAAACTTTTGCACAGAACAAGGAACTGTGGATTTTGTCCCCAATTCTGGAAAAATGCCAGGAGGGAATCTCTTAATGGCCAGTGTTCATATAGGCCTGACCATTTTATTTTTAAGTTTTATTGTAATACAGACTTTGAACCTTTTCTTTAATGTTAAATGCCCTCTGCGTTGACCTGTGGTGCTGGCTAAATACTGTCCATGTTCCTTTCTCAGCCAGCAGATGGAGCCATGACACACTAAAATACATCTGTATATGCAGTGACAGTGTGTCTTTGTCTTTGTGCACAAATTTTAGTTTGAAACATCGTAGTGAGGACATTTCTGCATTGTGAGGACATTTGGGCCCGTTCTCAAAACTTCAAATTGCTGTTCGAGAGCTCAGACTTGGTTTTAGGGTGCAGGTTAGTGTAAGGGTTGGGGTTAGGCATTTAATTGTGATGGTTAAGGTTAGGGTAAGGGGCTAGGGAATGCATTATGTAAATAAATGACCTTACAACTATTGGTGTGTCTGTGTTTATGTGTGTGGTTGTGCATCTGTATGCGTGCATGTCTGTCACCGAGAGGGAGGACATAATTCAGCGAAGAATTTTTAAGGAGAAACTTAAGTTGTGCACTACGGGGAAGTCCAGAGATGACCAAGCAGAGCAGTTTAAGGCAGGTTCCAGTAATTTTACAATAAGTTACAAAACAATATAATAAACACAGCTCAGAGCAAACCACAATAACAGTCCTCTCCCCACTTTGATTCAATCCATGGTCATGAGGCAATGACAAAGACTTCATCATAACAAAATCATAACTGACATGAGCTTACGAAGGTTTACAAGGCCAATAGATGTTTGGTATTACCAACACTGGAAAGCTTTGGATGTCTCCTATAACCTTGTTATAACGTGTGCCCCTCTATCTATCTATTATACTTTCCACAGTGAGCAGTTAAGTTTCCCACTGCTGCCCCCACGAAGTAACCAGAAATGAATGACACTGATGACCACTGAGGACAGTGAGGTCATGTCTTTGGTAATATTTTAGTGGATTTGGGAGGTTTGATGTCAGGAAGAGGAGTTTATGTTGTGCAATCACAAACATACACATAGTTTTTTTTGTAAAGACCTGATATTTACTAAATATCTTTAAATTTGAGTGAAAAAAATATTTAAATCAAAATAAGAGGGATTTAGAATTACATGTAATTAAAACAACATTTAGATCAGATTTAGGAAGATAATAGAGAAATATTATTGAACATTTATATAGATACATTTTAAAAATGTAATACTGTCTTTGGTGGGTGTGGTTACGCTTGGAAAATGCTGCATAAAAGATTGCTCCAGAGTTCAAGTTTATTTACAATTGAGGGCTATTCAAAGACTTTGATTTCATTAAACAACATGTTTTGTACAAGTGCACAATTATTAATATTTGATTGACATACTTTAAGTTTCACTTACTTCTCCATATGTGGGCTGTAATTGCTTCCATAGTTTTAGTTTCAGTGATTTATTAACTGCGTCCCTGGTGACATATGCCTGGTAGGTATTCAGACCCTGTCTGGACCAGTTTTGACAAATACCTGAGTGGTTTATTGGTTCATAACCAAGGTGATACTTCTCTGAGACGAAAGACTGATGGCACGAACATGAGAAGAGTTAAGGCAGAGGTTTGCTCCAGGCAGCAGAACTATTTTCTTTACTATTCACTTGGCTGTCATACCTGTATATTAAGATGTACAGTAACCTATAGCAACTGTGCTATGCAAACTTCTTAATCTGAGTCAGCCATGTTGGGTGCTGTCAGCACTTGTCGTAAGAGTGAAACCCAGAAACATGGACACTTAAACTGCAATTCGTAGTATTCTGATCTAATAGACGTGTGATTCATACAAACAAGAGACATCCTATTTTAAGTCCCATATGACACTGAACAAATGCAGGGGCGACTTTTCAACTACTGTGTAGTTAGTTAGAAGTTAGCGATAGCTTGAAATGCAAAACTGGACATGTAAAGTTCAAGACATTTTACCCATCTGCCCATCCCTTCCTGTATCCCTGCTTTTGTCCATTCATTCAAAGAATGAGTAAAGTGAAGTTTGCGTGAGAAACACCAGTGAGACCGGCCCAAAGGTGAATTATGGTGTGGAGGTGATATGTGCACTATATAATTTATTTTCTGCAGAATTACTCCTTTGCGGTTCACTCTTATTCTGATAATATTTATCTTTTCTATCCTCCCACCTCTTCTTCTTCTTCAGTTTGCTCATTCTGCCTTTGCAATGACAGTACTCTCTTATCTCATACAGTTTGTTTTTTTATTAAACATACAAGTTAAATGTCAGAAGAAGCAACATCAAATAATGAGTCATGTGGAATTTACAAATATCTCAACAAACTGACTAAAAAGGTTTTCATTCATGTGAGCACATTTTGTGGTTATGTCATCACTTCCACTTCCGCTGTCCATATTTGGCCATAGACCTCGGACCTGATCTCTACTACCGTGCCATGACATAACCTCAGTAAAACTGGCTTTTATGTGGGTGAACTAGAGCATGTCAGCTGGGCTCTCCACAAGTCCACACACAAAAAGCACAAAAGTTCTCCAATTAGTGAAACAGTATAAACAAGGGAGAAATCAAAACGTCAGACATGGGGGTGGGATCATGTGGTCAGTTCAGGGGTAAACATTGAGGTAAACATTTGCTTGAAAGGAGTGATGGTTCGATGAGTCAATCCATGTTGTGGGCTTTGTTCTAAGAGGCAGATTTACAGAGTTATCTGGATAACTTTGCTCTTACTCAGCAAAGTTATCCAGATAACTGAGTAAACCTGCATCTTGGAAGAGGTCAACGCGTTAGTTGTATTTATGTTACACTGAATATTGATGCAAAATACGCCTTCTCTCAAAATGGTTTGTTGTTTATTCCGAGCTTACATATGAGTCATCTTGTATTTGAGGTGGATCTTCTGTCAACACAGGCTTGGATTTTTGTAGTGACTTGTGTTGCACTTGTTGAACTCTGTTGGAAGAATGCCACACATACTGTACTTGGCTGTGATGTGTGGCTGAGGTTCAGAGGCATATTCCCATGAAGAAGCCCCTTTAGATGGTGTGAACGTTGTAGGGCGGTGATGGCACACATGTTCTGTCTGAAGAGTAAAAATTGGATGCTTGGGTGAGTTACTTGGCTGCCACACTCGTAAACAATAGGTCAGCAACCAGTCTGGTGGACATGTGTGGGAATCTTGGGAAAACCTGTCTCTGCCCAAAAAGCTCTTGCAGGAGGTATCAAAAGTCAGTTAGTTAGAAGCCAGACAAGCCGGTCAGTTAGAACTGAAGAAGGCCCTTGGATGAGAGGTGAAATGTCCTCAGATATTTACAACCAAGTCCAGTTGCCCTCGATTTGACCCTCCTTGGATAAGGTATCAAAAGGGTTTTGATAAATCTTAGACACGCCACTGTGTGAAAGTGAGGTGTTACCACCTAGAGGCTATGCAATCCATGCCAGATGTTGTGCTGGGAAAACACAGACACATGTATATCCTCAGAGAAATATGTGTTAGCGTGTCACAGTTCACCAGCTATTGCATTTAGAGTAATTAGGAATCAAGAGCCCTTTTGCAGGCAATATGTCAGAGATTATTGGAACTTACTTACATGAAACCACATAAAAGTAGACTCATTAGAATGTGTTGAGGCGCAATTTCAAAAGTATATTCTGCTCAAGAGATACCAGATCAAGCTGGCATACTGTATATGATCCCATTTGATTCAATTTAGCAGTGGGATTGAGAGATCTATAACCTTTTTTTGTCTTTAGACCCAAACAAGTGCAAAAGCACACAGTCTACTACTGCAACTGCTAAATCCTTAATCCAATAAGAGGATTGACCTGGTTACCTCAGGATAGATCTCTGGACTATGCATCATCAAATGACACTTTGATGAAGCATTACATGCTGTTGTCTAATATTATGACTATGTCAAGTTAAGAATAATAAAGGTGCAGCTGCATATTTCTTCAGACAAGGACACAGAACAAACACTGCAGCTGGACTTGAGGAAAACGACACATCAAGTTTTAAAGTGACAAAGTTGAAATGGCTTTTTACTGGTCAACTGTGGCTCACGAGGTAGAGCAGGTCGTCCACTAATCAGAAGGTTGGTGGTTCAACCTCTGACTCTTCCTGTCCGCATGTCGAAGTGGGCAAGATACTGAACCCTAAATTGCTAACGATGGTTGCACCAGCCCCCTGCATGGTAGATTGCCACCATTGGTGTGTGTGTGAATATGTGTGTGAATGGGTGAGTGAGCAGCAGAGACATTGTGGAGCGCTTTGGATGAAAGTGCTATATAAATGCAGCCATTTATCATTTAATGATAGTATAAAACGTACACATACCCTCTATTAGAGCCTGTAAGTGCCAATGGTCTGCCTTTGTTACAAACATCTTTTTCCTACTGTAGCAGAGGATGTCTGTGATGTTTCTGGCAGTTTCAATAGACATGAGGCAACTTCATTTAATTCACATGATATATCAAATTGTAGGTTGGTAGTGCAAGTCTTTACTTAAAAATCTTAACCTGCTTTTATGTCGTGGTTTTGGCATGCCTGAAGCTCACAGGGGTCACAGGGGAGTCAAGTCGGTGCTACAAGACTAACAGATGAGGTTATTTAACATTTGACAACCTGCTTCGGCAGGAAAGAGGAGAGATGTCTTCTGCAAAGGTATGTATCCTAGCATGTGTGTATTTTGCAGTTTAATTCCCTTGGAGCCTGTGTTTTGACTACCCCGAGGTAAGATTATTTTCATTGATGTATTGTAAAAACATTCTTTCAAAATTGTAAATAAAAAAATAGATGCAGTTGAAGACATTGTTTGATGCATTGCCCTGAACACAAAGAAATATCAAGCTGGTGATATCAAGCGTAGTATCGTCATCATGAAAGCTTTTATGTTGTGGTTTTGGCATGCCTGAAGCTTACAGGGGTCACAGGGGAGTCAAGTCGGTGTTACAAGACTAACAGATGAGGTTATTTAACATTTGACAACCTGCTTCAGCAGGAAAGAAGAGGGATGTTTTCTGCAAAGGTATGTATCCTAGCATGTGTGTATTTTGCAATTTAATTCCCCTGGGGCCTCTGTTTTCAGTACACTGAAGTAAGATTATTTTCGTTGATTTATTGTAAACACATTCTTTCAAACTTGTAAATATGTAAAAAAAAAAAAAAAGGATGCAGTTTAAGACTTTTTTGATGCATTGTCCTTAACACAAAGAAATATCAAGTTGGAGATATTGTCGCATTGTCATCATGAAAGCTTTTATGTTGTGATTTTGGCATGCCTGAAGGTCACAGGGGTCATAGGGGTGTCAAGTCGGTGCTACGAGACGAACAGATGAGGTTATTTAACATTTGACAACCTGCTTTGGCAGGAAAGAAAAGAGACGTCCTCTGCAAAGGTATGTATCCTAGCCTGTGTGTATTTTGCAAATTTAATTCGCTTGGAGCCTGTGTGGTTAATACACTGAGGTAAGGTTATTTTCATTAATTTATTGTAAAAACGTTCTTTCAAAATTGTAAATATATAAAAAATGGATGCAGTTAAAAGCTTTTTTCATGCATTGTCCTTAACACAAAGAAATATCAAGTTGGTGATATCAAGTGTAACATTTTCATCATGGCATGCAGGTCCATGAAGTTTTGTAGAGACTAGATACTGGTGGTGTTAGATTATGTAACCTCACTGATGGCTAAATCTCCAGGGACAATCTGAAAATAACAGTGAGGAAGAGGGTAGTTTCGCAATGCTCAGTCTGTAAAAGTATTCGCAGATTGAGCTAGGATTGAGTTAGATCAGCATCTACCTGCCACACACACAAAAACAGTTGATTGACGACACATGGTGACTGCAGAGATGCTGGAAAAGGAGACCATGAAAGTAGAAACTCACAATAGATGAATGAACCAGACATGTGTACTGTACATGCATGCTAGTGGATCTGTGAGGCTGTACTTAGGCACAGCGGTGCTTTGAGGTAAATGCTAACATCAACATGCTTACAATGCTAATCCTATACATGCTGATGGTAAGCAGGTGTAATGTTGACCATGTTCACCATCTTAGTTTAGCATGTTAGCATGCTTATTGGCAAAACAACAACAAAACACAATATAGCTGAGGCTGATGGGAATTTCATTAGTTTTTCAGGTATTTTAAAGCAAACAATTGGACAAATTGAAAATTTGACCTGAAATTGATGCTATATGAAAAATTAAGAATTCAAGTTAATTTCATCCTGAAAAGGTTAGGAATATGTGTACCAAATTTCATGAAAATCCAACCAATAGCTGTTGAGATGTTTCACTGAGAACCACAAATGTTAGCCTCATGGTGGTGCCAGAGGAAATGTCAGGAGATCACCAAAGTAATTATTGAACGATTCATCCACAAAATGTCATGGCAATACATGGATAAAATTTGAACATTCACAGCAGTCTCACTTAAGTTGTATGTTTTTTGTGAGTCAATGAAATGCAATCCAAAACTTTACTATTTTATGTTATTTTATTATTATCTTTATTCTGGACAACATGCATATTAGGCTATGTTTCATCGTATTTCAGGACAGAACTGAAAATAGTAACCAAATTAGCAATCACATATGACTTTGATATTGATCATTGTGCTGAGTCAAGGACTTATCACACCTAAGACACTGTCACTACTTCCTTTGTGTATATTTCCATGACATTCTCCCACTTTCACAATATCATATACACAAAAACAGATGCACTCCTCGCCGATGACGTTTCACTGATGACCAGATGCCCATACCAGATGCTCACGAGTGTTTTTTCCAAACACAATATGCATCTCTTCCAACACTGGCTTAAGAAGCAAGGGTAGCTAATGTTGGACCCGACAGCTGGAAGATGTGTTTACACAAAAATGTTTCCTCATTCATGCTGCTTTGGCCTCTTACGTTAAAGTGGCTGCTCTTTTCAGTGGATATTTTTTTTTCAATTTGGCAAAACAAAAAAAAGAAAGAAAGAACACAGAGACCTCAAGTATACATGTGTTTAAATATTATATCATATTTAGGGATGTCACTTTGTATTGATTCTGGATTTATAAATAAATAGTGTACAAGATCAATCCAGTCAAATGCTAAAAAAAGTCTATGAATGAATAATTTAACTACATACAGTATGTAATATTTTCTAACACTGCAAAATAAAAGATTGCAGTTATTTATTAATTACAGTTAGCTGGTTTTGGCTTTTTTCTGGGTGGTGGGGAGGGTATTTGTGATAAATAAATGCTGTATCTCCTCGCTGTAACCCAACCCATATCTGAGAGCTCCCATATGTGGGACACCTGAGGTTTCTTCACCAACTGTATGTAAAACAATTTCTCCTTTAGAGAAGGGTCCTCAAACACTAGTGATCTAGTGGAGATGTTATATTTTTTCTATTTGCTGTAGCCCAAACAAATAACTTATATTATGTTATAAATTGTCTTTCATAGCTCTATATCCAACCCTCCAAGACAGCTTCCGTCCTTCCTCAGCAGCTCTTTGTTTACTCTACATCATTTTCATCGTCATCTTCCAACATAGGCATCTCTTTCTCTGGCAGCAGGCCATAGCTGTTGAGGAAGGCTTCCACATCAGTAGCGAAGAACTCCTCAGTTAGGTGCTGTGTGCAGGCCAGGAAGTTCCCCAGTAGTTCTCCAGCCTTGTAGACCAGTAGTGTAGGCAAAACCTCATCTGAGAACCGCTCCGCAGCACCGGATGCAACAGCATCAATCCTGCAGAACTTTACAGTGGGGTACTCAGTGGCCAGGCAGTCAAGGCAGTTGTTGAGCTCCTCACAACCTTTGACCCCAACCTTATAGATGTGGACCACCACCACTGTGGTGTGGTGCTCCTTCTCAATGACTTCTAGGAATGCCTCTCCACTGTTCAGGTCATGCACACCTTCAAACTTGGGCCCAAAGCTGAGCTTATCATGCATCTCCTGCATGCACCGCTTTCTGTACTTCTTCAGACATCCTTCATCCTCCTCTTTAAGCAGTTCATACTCTTGGACACTCATCTGAAAAAAATATATTACAGCAATAATTACAATCTTTATTGGCTACGAAAAGAACATTGACTATAACTTATTAGAACACAAGGTAATCCTTAAATGGATGCATTTGTCCATAAGGCAGGAAATTTTCTAAAATTAGATTGTAATTCTGAAAAGCTCTCATTGCCGACACACTTCCTTATTTGCATTGCTTGTGCTAGACTGTGCAAGATTGATTTTTACAATGATATCAGCCTTCAGGTTTATTTGTAGCTGTTACATAATACACAGTGTACAAAGATCACAATCAAAAGCACTGTGTTTGCTGACCATCAAAGTTTGCCATCTTTTTTACTGCAGTCTTTCGGTTATACCTTGCGATTAAGGTTTGCTCTAGAGTCGTCTTTTGGCCCGCCTGGGGACGACATCTGTCTCAGCAGTTCCCTTTTTGCAGGTGGTAAGTTTTCCTGTTCCATGCTTTCCAACTTAAACCTCCTCCAGTCATTGATGACTCCTTTGGGACCTGTGGACATGAGAAACAGCATTTTTTATTCAGGTTGGGCAGGTTGTGGTTTCATGGAGTACTATTCTCAAAATTTACTCTCAAGGCACAAGTTATCAATGATATTTACGATGTCACGCCGAGCCGAATTACTCTTTTACTCCTTTGTAAAATGGCAATGTGCAGATATGAATCATTGGTTGGTATCGTGTCAGGTTATAATTTAGGGTTTAACTAATTACCAATTGCGCAACCGTTGCATAAGAAAAACAGGAATAGAGCTTGACTTTGCTTTAGTCTTCCTGTTACCTGTTTGGTAGTAATGTTTGAAAACACTGCCTTTACTTACCCGTGTGGGTTGCGGTCTCTTCCAAATCAATGATTTTGTCAGACATGTTTCTGGTTAGCTACCTGTGAGACAAAAAACTAGAGAATTAGACTGAATTAAAGGAATTCATCCATTATGTAATGTGCATGTGCTGATGACTGACTGAATAATCACTGTGCTTTTTTTTTTTTTATAAGCGTTAATGACTTGTAAGACTTGTTTGTTCTAATTAGATAATTGTACAGCCACAGATTGTAAATCTTTGGGCTGTGACAGAGCTACTGGATACCAAGTGAGTCCCATGATATTTAATTAATTTAATGCCATCTAAGAGGATTACTGCACCGCAACAGATCTCTCTTGCTTGCTGTTAGCCCTTGGAGATACTGTTTTAAGATGAAACAGATGTAACTGGCAACTAAAAACATGAAACCATGAAGAAAACAAAATCATACAACAACAACAACAATACACTAGAATTAATGATAATAATATATTCAAGTGTATAACACAATTGATGCATTTATTACTACATTAAAAGAAGGAAAACACAACTAAAACAAGGGTCCCATGTTATGATATGTGATGTCATGTGCAGACAGGTTGTAATAGTGCAGCTTCTGCAGATGTCATGTACAAAATATTTGAGATAGATGTAAATCTATAGGCAGGTTTTGATATACTTTGGGTGTCACACTTTGTGATGTTGCTGACACTCCGTGAGGTTTGTAATGTGTGTGATGCCAGTGTTTGGATCAGTAGATAGTGTGACGTATGCAGAGCAGACATCTCATTGGATTAAATGGCCTCTCCCCAGTGTTTCAATTAGTGTGGTCTTCCTTCCTGCGTAGAGTCATGATGTTGATCTGGTCTGATGATCTTTGTCGCCACCTCTTAACCCTCAAATCCACAAGAGGAGATTTGCCTTGATTAGTTCTAGCATGAGCACATTAAGTCGTGTATAAATGTTGAATTTCTTTATGTGTACTGTATGTGTGCAGAATACAAAGTGTCTTGTAGACAGCTGACACTTTCCAATAGACACAGACCCATGACCAACACCAAACCAAAAGAAAGTGTTCTTTGTTCTTATCCTTTGCAGAAGCTTTTACTTTAAAACAACAAAGAAACTAAACCAGAATTGGTAAAATCTCTCTGAAAGATAAACAATGTTGTAATAGTATAAAATTTTGAATTCAATCCATATGAAAAATCAGTAGGGCAATCAGTATCAAACACATATAAAAACAAACAAACTAAATAATCTATCAATCTCAAATTACACCAATTCATAAACAAACTTCTCATTTCTACACATTTCTATGTAAGTATTTAGCTGATTTTACTCCATTATCTACAGATAAGAAAAGAGTTTTCCTTACCTTTCACGCTCACAGTGAAGTCCTCTTTCGGTCAGTAGCTAACCTCGCACTGGTCTACACTTGATCACTTCACTGAGATATCTGTTGCTGGATGGTGTGTGTTTTTCTGTGCATGCGTGTTTCTTTTCCAGCCAATGAGCTTGGTCTAATGGAGATTTCAAAAAAAGACCCTATAGACCAAACAGAAATAGAGCATAGATCCTAAGAGGATTTCACTTCAGGAATTAGAAACGTCTTGTTGACAAAGGCCCAACTACACACAATGAAGAGAGAGAGAGATAGAAAGATACAGAAACGGAGAGAGAGAGCAACAGAAAACCTTTTTTTTTTCAAAACTATGGAAGGTTTCTTTTTTTTTTAACCAGAAATCTAACACATCACTTGATTGGGCAGTCAATGAGAGCCTCTCCTATTCAAGACCAGCACAAAAAAACCTACAGTGTAGTCTTTCACTATTTTCAACAGCACATAAAGAGTTAACTCAAGCAAGGGCACTATATCCCCGAGATGAACTCTCAAATAAAGTGCTCTTGTCTGGAATTCAAAGTTCTTCCAGGCATAGAGCTTCACACGAAATGAACACATGATGGGAATCTTTCTAAACACAAAACACCGCTAGCTAAGGGCGCGGAATGTCTAGTGATGCTTTATCATGTGCTTCCTGATTATTTTCAACACAAAAATCACACTGTAGTCTCTTCTCACTTCTTAAACCACCATTTTCTCTTTATATTCCCCACAAGTAGATTTTAAGTTTTGGAATATACTTTGTGAGTATACAATGATAGCATTTTAAAAATAACAGATAAGAAGTATAAAACAGAACCATCTGTAAGAACACTAAGAATATCTACACTGCAAAAAAAAAGGTAAATTTGCATACAATATGCAGCAAAGTTTCACATTATGTTACATGTATTTCATATTTTTTAAGAATATTGTTGTCTATAAATTTACAGTTAATGGCTTTTTTATTGTTGTCATTGTTGTTGTTTTTTGTTGTTGTTTTTTTTTAAAGATTTTTCTGCCATCAATTTATAATCAAATTCTATAATTCTCCAGTCTTTCTTTTAAAAATAAGGTAAACACTCATTATTCTATAGCAGGGTTTTGTTAATAAAAACACATAAAGAAATAAATTTTACATACAAAGTTAATTTCATAATGTAAAAAAGGAACACTTTCTGTTATAAATAGGGCTAATGCTAGTGATCATACAACATGAATGTATTTTAACATGGTTGTATTAGTAAAAATATTTAAAAAATGAAATTTTATGAGTAAATTGTTTAATGCCACAAAAGTGACAGGTGTTTCTTTTAAAACATTATGTCAAATGATGGTGATTCTACAAAACGGTATTTTTACAAGATTGTGTTAGAAGTATATACACTAAATACACTACACTTAATTTTTTACTGTTAAATGTCATAATGACAAAAGTGGCAAGTCTTTCTTTTAAAAATAGTGTGAAATGATGGTGATTCTACAACATTGTTGCATTGTTGCATTGTTGCAAGTTTGTGTTAACAAAAATAGAGTAAACACACTGTACATTACATAGATTTTATTAAAAAAAATTAAAAAGGGAGTGTGGATCTGTTTGGTTGTATGTGCCAACACTGCCTAATAATCTACTGTGACAGTGGTTATTCACAGTGCATAAACTTAGGTGTCACCTTAGAACAACATACATTCAGGCAATACATTTGGGTTGGTGTATTTGCACAGTATTAAAAGAAATACCTCAGTCACTTCCATTTCTTTGTCTTTCCCTACATGTCTCATTGTAAGCTTTCTTTGAACCCAGTGCTGAATCACTGCAGTGCAAATAGGAAAGGTAAAAGCTCTCCACACCCACACGATATTTCCTGGGACAGCTAATGCAACTGTGTTGACTTCTGTCCTTCGTCTCTTTGTGTGTGTCCTGTATTTATTGGCTTAAAGGATTAGTAGACTTTTTTATTCAGCCACACTGAGTATGCGTGTCAGGTGGGGTTTCATTATTCTCAGTACCCAGGTAAGCATAGGTTGCTTAATATGGAATTTGGCAGATTATTTAGCACTTTCTGTTCTAAAAATGTCTGTCAGCAATAGCTTAGAGTCCAAAACTAGTCTCGCTATCTCTGTCTCTGACTCTGTCTCTGTCTCTGACTCTGTCTCTGTCTCTGTCTCTCAATGCTTGGGAAAAACATACTATAAAAGCATACACAAACTCACATGACTGCGTGACAATGCTGTAACTGATGCGATACAATAACTGACAGATGATTGAACTCACAATACACGACAACAATAACAGTAAATGTATTTGTAAGGGCAGTAATCAGAAAGGATCAAGGCCTAAACCAAATTCCGTAAAAACCTTAAAACATAAAGAACACGTGAGAAACCTCAACAGAAGGATTCCAGTCTCTATGGGTGCACAGGACTGTGTTTCTGTGCACCACGCTGAGTCGCTCTGTTACATGATCATGGATCATTGGATCACCTTCCTTGGCTGGATAAAAGGGTGACGCCGGGTCAGCTTTATTACACCTTTTTTAAACACTAGAGGTCAGCCTCCTGCCTTCATGCACTATAGCTAAGGATAATCATGCTGCTTTGCAAAGACATATACCTATTTTAATAAAAATTTCTATAATTAATGAACATACAGGGTGAACAGTCAAAATATTGGACACTATAAAATATAGTTGAATGATGTTACAGGTCACCATGTTTAAATTCTGTAATCCTTACAGTATATCTATTAAATATATTAAACATTACTGTTCTATTAATTTTACTTGCCTCTTTTAGTCTTTCTGATTTTATTTTTATTGTTCTTATTCTTGTTCTTATATTATTGTACATTATGTAAAGCACTATGACTTTTCCTTGTGTATGAAATATGCTACATAAATACAGTTGCCTTGCCTTAATCTGCTATGGAGGCAAACTGACATTTAATTGGTTGTTCAAACTTTAGCCTTAATAATCTTACGGTAAGAGGAATATTTGAATACACCACATCGTGCAAACACAAGGGTTTCATTCACTGTGATTCCTACATTGAGACAAATGTGCAAAATGTGTCAAGTAAAACTAAATGAAAAAAATGTTGGTTCCTCATTTCTTTATGACTCACCGACACCAGCATTTCCACCAGCATGTTTGGCTTATAAATATACATTTACATCTACCAGCTTGTCCCTGTTACGCGGGGGCGAGAGAGTGAAAAAACCATGGTGACCAATCTAAACAACAAAAAAATTTCCATTAGTGGAATTTCAACTGGCATAACACTCGTCTTTGTTCACTTTTGAAAAACATCTGAAACAACACCGATAACTTGATAGCTCTCCTGCACAAGTGTTTGTTCACTTTGAATTCATGTGTAACTGTGTACATGTAGGTAAAAATGTGTTTTCATGATATTCAGATCTAAAATTACTAAACAATTTAGTAACAATCACTAAAAAAATATTAATACCAGGAGAAACTTACAGTAAATGAAGTGTTTCCCGGTAAGTGTGCGTGCACATGTGCGTCAGCTTTCCTCCCCCTTTTAACTTAATTAAAAAGCACAGTTCATATATGATCCACATACTCCGTGACGTCCTTATGTCTGGAACTTGGAGTATAGAGTTACCTCATTTTACAGAGCCTGCAATTACAACCAGTCACTACTTTTCATACATCCATGCTGAGGTTTCTGAATATTATGGTTTTCCTAGTAAAGTAAGCTTTGAGTCACACAGATGGGTATCAACATTCAGATGTGTAATGTAAATCTTGTGCGCCGCTGTGATGCATATGTGGGATGAAGAATCTTTAATAGATCTTCAGCGTTTCTCCCACGGACTTCAGCTACAATAGAGCCCTCACATTTATCAAGTGAGTCAGCTGTGTGTACATTCCATAGATAAGCTGCTGCCTTAAAGTTAGGCAACGGCTTTCCCCAACGCTATTAATCATTGACATTGGAATGGCAGGATATTATAGGTAAAAATTATTATCAGGCACCGACCATGTGGGGTGTAATACCATTTTGTTCTTGACAGGGTAGTTTCATTCCAGTGTCAAGTGTCACATGTCAGGGGAATTTATCTGGAATTTTATTTGCATTTGTAACAAAGTTTGTTTTTACACCTGTGACACATTGATGGCAAATGTCACAGTGAAGAAAATTGATACTGAAAGAGGAAACCACTGCCATTTCTTACAACAACAAACTTTGTAAGAAGCTTATTTATTTTACTAACACATTCACAATAATGAAGATAATGATGTCTCTTTGACAGTTCTCTTGAAGTGCAATTCCTCAAGTTGCTCATTTGTTTGGCCCTCTAACACTCACTATACCTTTCCATATCAGTGACAAAGTGCCTGATGAGTTAGTTCCTGGTGAGTTGTGTAAATGTAATGTAAAAAGGAAAGCATTAAGCTTCTGTAATTTTCCTCTGGACAGGTTCTGACCTAGATGTGGTTTCCCTCCTGACATTTTAATCACCCTTATGAACAAGAATTGAGATCCTTCCAAGATTTTGACAGCTGTAGGCTATTGGAGTATTATGAGAATCTGTCTGAAAGTCCAGCCTTGCTTTATTTGAGGCCCACAGCCAACAAGTGTCTGCGGCTCTGACTCAGGAGCTTTCACTTCCAGTTCATTGAGGCAGATGTTATAAATTGGCAGTGAAGATGTTTTCCTGCCGTCTCTCACTGCATCATCTGGTACCAGTTGCATTACAGTTGCTCTGAATTCATGTGCAGCAAAAAAACACATGTGATGCTGAAATGGAGTGTAACATTTCCTCCTCTCCCACTTGGGTTTCCCAGCTGAGCCCAAATAATGGAAAAACAGATGACCAATACGACCTTTTCAGTGCTGGACTGTCTGAATCTGCATCTGCTTTCATACATTCAGGTTATCTGACCAAATTTTATGCAACTGACAACTATACCCACCTTCAGCAGTGGTAGTTCGCGTGTACGCAAGTGCAAAAACGGGCAGAGGTCCAAGTTCTCGCCTCCGCAAAATATTTTCTCCCTATTACTCACATTACTTGTAACATTTTCATTCACTTTCTGTTCCTCCCTGCAGACTCTGGCAAGTGAGTGAAGACACCAAATTTTGAAGCAAATAGATGGAAATGGTGATGATGTGGAGATACATTTGGGACAGGTCTAAAATCAATAAACCAATGAGGATGAATCAATGGCAGGATCAAGGGATGTTTTTTTGTCCGAGTGTTATGTCTATGCGTGTGAGTCTGCCTGAGTGTCTGCACGTGAGCACTGTGAAATGCACGGAAACTGTCCTGATTTTAAGGAGCAAATTAGAAAATAACTTTGTTTCTTGAGTGATTCATTGTGGGTAAGAGTTTTCTTTCCTAACTATTCTCCCTGTGTGTGAGATGGCATGAATCTCCTGAGTTGAGAGTCGAGGAAAGAGGACAAAAGACCAAACCAACAGAAATGTCCCTTCATAGGAAATTTATACTGTATGTCTTTTGTGGATCAAAATATTTTCTTTTTCTGTGCTCAAATAGTAAACTTTAAATTCTATTGTAGTTTACAATTATTCATGCATCAGTTAATTACATCTCCAGTCTATTTATCACTCACTTTGGTTTTCTTTGGTTTTACTCAGAAAATAATCTACACATATCACTCTTTTGGCTCCAAAAGAGCCATATTAATGAATTTTGACAGAATTTTGAGTATGCATAGTCAATGTTAGTCTCTAGTGCACTCAAACACCTGTAAATAGTTTGGTACCTTGATGTGCTGCTAAATACTGAGCCCTGTTAGCAATGTTTAACCTTTAATCATTTAAAATGTGCTATTCTTAAATGTGTTCCTAATTGTAATAAAGATGACATAACATATCTTACATTATCTGTGAGTGGGCCTGTTGTTGCATAGAGAGACTAATAGAAATTAAATGCATAGACAATTCTTGACAGTTCTTCTTCTACGGGGGCCTGTTGTCTCCAAGGTATTCTGGTACTTTCTTGTCAGTATAATTTTGCAAGATAAAGTGAATTTTTTTTCAGTTGGTGCATACACTCAACTGCATCTCTGCTCCTGTACACTATTCAATCAGGATTTATATATCTGCTCATATTCAGTTTTACGAGTGATTTTTGAATTCCTGATTCATATTGTTGTCTTTGTAATGTAATGTAAACTATATGGGCTCCAGAACTGCAGTTAGATGCTTAATGGAGGAACTCAACACTGAATGGTCAGTAGTTTTCCCTTCACCCTTTACTTCTGTTTTCATCATCACCACATACATCATCATCGTTGTGATCATTCATGACTTCATGATATTGAGAGACGCAGGAAGATATGGATTGGTAAAACAGTCTGTGGTACAGTGATTACATATCTCCACAAAACCCCCTGATTCACTCTCTATGTATGTATGTGTGCTTGTTTCTATTGCGTAAAAAAAGCTAGTCCAGTGAGTAGTGCGTAAGAGAGGGAGGGAGGGAGGGAGGGAGTGACGAGGGTACAGTCACTCTAATCCACCGTTCAGCCTCTGTTGCTACTATCACGACCCATTCATAAACATTACTCATCCAACTGTAATGTTGGTGTTTCTGTTTTCAAATGAATGCCCCCCCTTGACTGTTTCAAACTCTGAGGGAAAAAATGACACACACTATAAAAACATTGTGCTTTATTATTTTATCAAACATGCCACTGGGAGGAGCTGCAGGAACACACAGCAAATCAGAAAAAAAAACCTGTTGTCACAGTTACTCAATAAATAAAATGCAGCAAGTCCATGAGACACTAATGAAGGTAGTCATTCCTGATCTCTGCACGGTGTTGGAGTTTTAATTAGGGAATCGTTCATGAGGACTTGGTAGGGTGGAGAGGTTATGAATCAGCAAATATAATTATAATACTGAAGTTTGTTTATATGTTACCTCTCAAAACATGGTTACGCAATGATTTAAATGTGCTTTTGCAAACCCAGATGAAAACACTTTGAAGCAAAAACAACAGATGGAAAGATAACAGTAACGTGACAGAAGAGGCACAGAGCTGGAAAGAAATACAACTATGCAGTAGAAAGTACAAAAAACTAAAAACAATTAAGTCATAAAGAGTTTACATTAATGTGAGGCTTAACAACAACAACAACAACAACAACAATAACACCAACAATAATAATAATAATCATCATATTTTTTTCAGTTGTGATGATGTGAAATTAAGTTTTCCATTTACACATAGCCATAAACTGATGGGAATGGTGTAAATTGTGTCGTAATCAAGCTTTTGGCCTCGTAAACAGTGTCTGTTCGAATCCCCTATTGCTGCCAAATCACATGTGTTTGTTTAAGACTTTGTTTTTTATTATGCTGTGCGTGTGTGTGTGTGTGTGTGTGTGTGTATGTGTTATTTATTTAGTAGTCTAATGGCCTGAGGGAAAAAACTGGTCCTCAGGCTCCTGGTACATGATTTGAGAGTCCTGTACCTCCTACCTGAGAGCAGCAGGGAGAACAGTCTGTTGTGTGGATGTGATGGGCCCTTAATGACCTTCAAGGACTTCCTGAGGCACAGCTGGGTGTACAGCTCCTGTAGGCCGGGCAGCTGACCCCGTTGATGTGCTGGGTTGAGCGCAACACCCTCCCCAGTGCCTTGTGGTCCATGCTGGACAAAACACATCTCCACCAAGAAGCACCTCAATATGTCTCAGTAAGTTACGTGACTTTCATAGATCCACAGCAAGCTCTGACGGTGGTCAAGATGTCACAGTGTTAAAATTTTGAGAAAAGAGTGGTAGCCCTGATACCAGGTATAACATCATTACTAAGTGCCATATTCTTTGATTGGACCTTGTTAATCAGACAATATATGATTGACATTCTGTAAAGTTATGAGAAACACACCCCAACTTTTTTCTCTTATTGGGTGCACATCTGGAGTCACATACAACACAGGAGTCTCCAACCAAGATGGAAGGGAAAAAATCTACAGCCAAGTTTTCTTGTTCTTTTTTTGGAAGTGGATGTGATTTCAGCTTGGTTGAAACCTGATCTTATTTGTACAGTTCGTTTCATGGTGGAAACTTCTGTAAATGTATTTCTATGCAAGTGTGTTTAACATTCTAAGTCATTGTTCTGGGTGATATCCTGGACTGAAACCGATTTTCCTCTCCCAGGTATACTTCTTCCCTATGGCTCATTGCCCACCACCGCCCTCCCAGTTGTCTCCACCTTTACCTACTCAGCCAGCTCACTCCCTCATCAGACTAAATGTGTTTACATGCAGCCTCTACATTACACTACGCCTTTGCTTGTCATGATTCATCCAGTGTAGACATGCAAAGAACTGCTGAGGGTTTCCTATATGTTTTCTATATGTTTAAGTATTGTGACTCAAACATAAGGAAATTATTTTGAAATCACTGTACTGCAATGTAGACACACATAATTTGAATAACATGATTCAAAAACACACCCACATATTGGAAGAAGAGAAGTTACGTGTTCTGTTATATATAATGCCATGTTATTTGTAATGTCATGTCATGTTATGTGTGTGGTGTGGTCCAACCCTAGTGTGGACACATTCACAGCAGTAAGAAAAAAGAGTATACATTAAACCTTAACCTTAAAGAATAAGTTTAATCATATTCTTTATTTTTCCTTTTGCCAATAAATTGCACAACACCAAAGCCAACAATAAATCATCCTACTTACAAGTATTGCCTGTGTAGCTAAAGCCTGATGTAGCTTACCCCTCTGTGCCACAGACCTCCCCATTAAACAATTTAAAGGATATGGCTGGCAATTTTGTATATTCTTCCTATTGTCAACTAATCTCGTGTGCAGAGCCAAACCAACAATGAATTGATCCTATGTAGTAGCATATAAAGGGCAGAAGATGCTATTTGGGCACTGGAAACCTTTAAAGGGCTGTGGCAAAAAAGCATGCAGAACACCACACAATTATAAACACTGGACTTTTCTGTTACTGCTGACAATCACAGTCTACTATAAGCACACAAATTATTCATGTGTGCACAAAATTCAATCAAATGTCATTCACTGCAGAACAGTTTTGCCTGTCTTCCCACATCCTAACAATGCCCAGTCCCTCACTGCTAAGAGGAACTGTTTCCACTCTCCCTCATTGAACAGCTTAGGTTCTTGTTGAGCAATGGAGCACTTCTTGGGCTGGACAGTCAAACCGGCTTGGTGAAGATGCTGTAAAATCTCTTTGAGATGCTGCAAATGGTCCTGACGATATCATCAAGGTCAGCCACTGAAAAGGCCTCTGCACCTGCTAACACTTGGTCCATGAGTCTTTGAAATATGGCATGTGCATCCTGTAGGCCAAATGGTATGACAGTAAATTGAAAGATGTACTTGGCCTTACCTGCTGATGTACTGGGCCTTACCAATACACTCAATGAGGTCATCTAGTGCGTCAAAGTTTGACTTAGATTTCAATTTTTGAAAGTCAATACAGAATCAGAGCAATACTTCTTCAAAACAAGAACTATTGGATTGCTCCACTCACTCTGTGACTTTTCAATGACCCCCAGTGACTTCATCACTTCCAGTTCCTCCTTCAAGGCAGGAAGAAGCCTCCCTAGGACTCTGTATATCCTCTTAATTTGAGTGTCCTCTGTATTTAGGGGAAGAAACTGGTCAGTCTGAACCTCCTCTTTCTTTACAGCCCTCACCAAGGGCTGTTGGCTGGCATGGTTCGCCTTGGAGTGCCACTCTTCGAGCAGATTTATATGAAAAGTCTGTTTCTTTCTCCTATGAATAAGCATACTAATCTCATATGTGGTATATCTTCCTTAAGATTTTAGAGAGGCCTTGCCATCAAGCTAGCAATTTGTTGTCTGAAGTTGGCAGGAGAAGCAGAACTTCTTGTCCGGGCTGGAAAACTCTCACTCTTGCTTTCTTATCAAAACTGTTTTTGTCTCACCTGTGCTTTCTCCATATTGTCATGCACCAGTTTAGCCATATCCCCCATCTTCTTCCTCATTTGTTGGACATATTGGAGGACAGGAGCTGGCTGGGGACTGTTGGCCTGCTCCCAGGCTTCTCTGAGAACATTGAAGGGTCCTCTCTCTTGTCTCCCCTACAGCAGCTCAAATGGAGAATAACTCGTGGAGGCCTGAGGCTCCTCTCTGTAAGAGAACATAAGGCAGCCAATGATCCCAGTCTTTTCCATTTTCAGCCACAAACATCAATTTTAATGTTTGGTTATGTCTTTCTACCAAGCCATCAGTCTGTGGGTGGTAAGGAGTGGTCCTGATCCCTTTTATCCCTAGCAAACTGTACACTTGACGTAAGGTCTGGGATAAAAAAGTTGTGCCTTGGTCTGTCACTATTTCTTTGAAGATCCCTACTCTGGAGAAAGCTGTAACAGGGCTTGGGCAATTGAGCAGTGACTCGCCTGAGTAGTCACACACTACAAATATGTGCCTAAAACCACAACGAGTCCTTTCCAATGGCCTTACAATATCCATTGCTATCCTGGAAAACAGTACATCAATGATTGGCACAGGCTGCAGTGGAAATTGCTTGACCTTCTCGTGGCTGGCTAACTGACAGTCAGGACAGGCTCCACAAAACTTTTGAACATCAGTGTATAAGCCTGGCCAATTAAATTTATTTACAATGTGTGTCTAGTGTTTTTCACTTACAAAATGTCCTGCCCAAGGTATAATGTGGTCTAGGGTCATCCTCTCTTTAAGATGGACTACTAACTGCTCTATTACACCCCCTTCTAGCCTGTGATATAACAAGTCCCCTCAAAGGAAATAACTTTCTCCTGTTAGTAATGTAGCTGACCCTGTCTGCAGTCCATCTATCTTGGCTTTTCTAAAAACTGCATTCAGGGTTGAATCCTCCTTCTGCAACTGCTCTACACCACTTGACACCTCCCACCAGCTATATTTCGCTGACTGGCTTGGCTGTAGTAACTTCTCTGGGTCTCCCCATTAATTTCTCCCTCATTCTCTGTTTTCTGCTTTTTTAAACCTTGCCATTATTCTCTACAGGGAACTCAGACTGGCTAAAAGGAAGCTGCTCTAACCAGTGTGAGTGGGAACGGTCACTAGGAGGCTGATCTATGACACATCCTGGCCTAATGGTATTGGATGACTTAAGCCTGGTACAATTCCCCCCCCCCCCACTTTCCCCCAAAAAAGTAAGTCTGACCTTGTACCTCTAGATAAACATGGAGTGTAGGATGAGGTTGTTTGTCTCCATGAACACACCACGCATCCACCATCCCATTCTCCAACTGCTGTGACTGAACCAAATAAGGCAATGTTTGAGTGCTAGCTGAATCTAGCAGGGCTGTGGCTGGAATACCGTTTACTGAGATAGCGGCTGTCTGCTTTTTCCCCTGAACTTCTTGAATATCTGATTTTGGTCTGGGAACACAACATAAAGTATTAACACCTTTAACTTTTATAGCTGGACACTGAGGCTTAATGTGGCCCTCCTTTCCAGAAAAATAGCAAACTGGTGGACCTTTATCTCTTCTCCCTACAGCACATTGAGTAGTTCTCACTGTAAAGGTTCTCTCTCCTACAACATTACCACCTTCTCTACGAATAGGACCAACCCACCAAACCCAGCAGACTTACCCTTAGTTGTGGGCTGGCAGTGGCTCTTATCATATCTGAAGACTTTGTGCCCCATCAATCAGTGATGAAGGCCTCCACCAGTTCTGTCGCTTTCATTACACTCTCACTTCAGGGAACAGTGTGCAGAGGTACTGCTCCAGGACTAGAATTTCTCAAATTTCCACCCCTGTCTTCTTAGCTGGTTTAACCCACTTCTCATGAAGATCTTTCAGATGATTATAAAGCTCTCAGGGAGTCTCTCCCAGATGAATGTCTGACTCTCGAAACCTTTGCCAATACATTTCTTCATTAATTTCATATTTAGCCAAAATGGCCTCTTGAACACTGTCATAGTCCATTCATTCATATCCATAGCCACATACACACTTCTTGCCTTAACAGACACGTGATGGACAAGATGCACAGGCCACTCTTCTTTGGACCATCTATAAGCAGTGGCTAGTCGTTCGAAAGTTGTTAGATATTGCTCAGTGTCTTTTCCATCCATCCAAACTTTGGAATTGCGGCTTCTACTTACAAGTATTGTGCGTGTATCCAAGGGTTAACATATCTTATTGTTCTGTACCGTAGACCTCTGTTGTTGTCCAAACATGACAATGAGCCACACTGTTGCAATGGATGACATGTTCTTTCACCACAAAAAATGTATGGTCAAAGAAATTTGCTAAGAAACAGCTGCAAAGACTAATAACAGTGATCAGGTTTCAGTCTCTGGAAAGTAGTTCCATGTAAGGAAGAAACCACTGAGCATGCACGGGTAGGTGGTTTGGTTAACAGTGCTTCACTAGCTTGTTGTGCTACATATCACAACTTCTTGACTTTGTACTTGTAATTTATAATGTGCTTTTAATAGTTTTTGGACAACAGCGAAGGTCTGAGGAATAAGGAATAAGGTATATTAGGCTTTGGATGCCTTATCCTTTAAAACACATCAATGAGCCACAGTTTCATTGGGTGACATGTTCCTTCATTACAATGAACACCACCATACTAATTTATTTTGAGTCAGTCCTCTGCTGCAGGAAATACTAACTAGAGCACAAAATTATGTATTATTCCACTGCTGAAAATAGTCCCTAATAGAAAAACTATTCATTCCTGTTTGAGTAACGTTTGCTAAAAACAATACTGCCCAGCTTTTTTATGAAAAAAAGCTAGTGTTTTTTTAAAAATGGAAGCTATAAGTAAAAATGGTTATATAAGCAACTTATATAGTGACTTTTAAAAAAAATGAAAAAATTATGAACAAAAAAGGCTGAAGGTTACAGACAGAGTTGGAAAGTTTGGTCTGGACTTTTTGACAAAACAAAAATATTGAATATCGCCAACCTTATCCTTTAACCTTATTAAGCCTTCAGCTTTATGAAATGAAACTTTATAAAATGATTTTAGCATCATGTGAGCATAGGGATTTGTTCATTTTACAGTATGAGAGGTGTCATTTCAATCCTACAAAAGCAAATATAAAAGCAAAATGCTATATGATCGCGTTCATATCTTATGTATTGATTATAAAATAACATTGTAACATGTATTACATTTTCCCAAACATATATATTTTTATGGTTTTGTTGTTTTTTTCAACGTTTTTCATTCATTTTTCATGCATTTTAAAATTCAAGGACATAGTAGAGTATGAGGGGTTGTTTACTATCTCAAGTTGCTGGTGACTTTCAGACACTTGTATGACAACACACACTGACACATCCAACTGTTGTAATCCAAGGCAACACAAGGAAGTAATGTCAACTTATGGTTAAGTTACAACTAATGACAAGCTTTGAGCAGAGACTTCTCTGTCACCAGACATGTTGTGACAACATAGCACAAATATTACGCATGTCATGGAAACTTTTGCAACAGCTACTGTTGGTGGAAGGTCACAGGTGAGCCTCTTTAACAGCTGATAGGCAGACGTCTGGAGTAAGACACTGACAAACATGGTTGTCCTCCCACATCATGTCCATCAAAAATATGTCATTGTTACAGCACGCATTTCCCTTTACTACTTGTTGTCTCTGGAAAAATCACTCTAAAAGCAAAAAATTCAAACTGGTTTTCTGTAATTGCATCTTAATCATAACCAGACAGCGTTTCTGCAAAAAAACAACAACAACATAACAACAAATCAAAATTGGAATTATAATGTGTGGAGGCAAATCAAAATCTATGTGTAACATATTGCAAGATGATAATTCCTAATTCAGTAGGATGAATTACATCACAAGTGATAGTACAATGCAGCAACATGTTTTCTGACACAATTAGAGAACTTCTAAATCTAAATTAACACCAAAACTCTAATTGAAAGCAGTCAGAGTTAACTCTTAACCCACTCTAACTGGTATCAGAAACCAATTAGAGCTAATTAGGTAATTCTAATAAATCTAATTAGGTAATCAACAATTTCATCAATTCTGCACACATCTTTTAAATTTCTAACTTTTTTACCACGCTTACTTTATACTCTTTTAAAGTGTGACACTAAGAAAGAAAACAGAAGCTCACAACATCGAATTCCACTCAACACTTACACTACATACTCTGACATACTCTGACAAAAATCATTCTGGCAAGAAAAGTTGAAATGAATACACGTGTTAATCTTCAAAGATTTTGCCTGACTTTGACTAAACAGTTTCAGAGTTTTTCTGTAGGTCAGGAGCTATTTTTAATTCCAAGCAAGAAGTATCAATGCAAGGACTGGTCTATTCCGAAAAATCTGTTGCATGACAATCTGTTCACAATAAATGGAATATTCACTTTGTATTAATCAAGAGTGCTTTAATATATGTGACCATATGCGGTCAGATTGGTTCTTGCTTTCGCTATCAACCTCACTTTCATTACACACTTCTGGCTGCTGCCAGGTACGACCTCGTGGGAAAATGACGGCTGGATTTACACAAAGAGGGAGTGCATGAACCATTGCACAACCAAAAGAGGAAGCAGAAGGATAGCACTTTTGTTTTTCAAGGCAGCTATTGGCAGCTATATCTCATAAATCATCATTTCTCACAATATTTGTATTATGAATAAGCTTTTCTTTTGATTTCCTAAAGGGTCATTGATTTTCTAAAGAAAAGAAAGCCATCTCGAAACCAGTTAACTAAGCTGCATAGCCCTACAGCCACAGAATACTGGAAGTCTATCCAGTCAGGCTGGCTGTCAGGCTGATTTACGTGTTCATGTGAAAATCAACGGACATGAAATATGTAATCACCGTCTCTGTTGTGCAGTTTCTTTCATATTGTAAACACATAAATATGCTACCAGCCCAGTTTGCTTTTGCCAACACATACTAAAGAATTTATATCTGCTTTCATGTCTCCATTATAGACTAAATGAATGAACAAACTCACACTTCTTCTACTAAAGTTTTCTACTAATGTTACTCCTCCTCCAGTCTGACGCCAACCCCTGCTGTAGTTACGTGTTTGTGTGAAGCAATAATGTTACTCAAACTATGTTATTACTATGGAATACATGTCATAGCTTTTGTCTGTTGCATAAAGGTTCTGATTCAAGTATCTTCTGAATTTCTAGGAAAAAAACAAACATGCCTAAACAAAGTATAAATGACAAGTTCACATGCAAAAACGGTATCCTTTTCTGGGGAAGACCTGGTCTGATTAGGAGAGACGGCATACATTCCACTTTGGATGGAGCTGCTCTCATATCTAGAAATATGGCTGAGTTTATTAGTAGACCAAAACCATGACAACCCAAAGTTGAGACCAGAAAGTAGACCTGCAGTCCTACACGCTTCTCTGCGCTTCCATTAGAGCAGTTACCCACCTAAAACTACATAGAGACTGTGTCTGTCCCCCGACCACTTAATCAATTAAATCCAAAGTAAACAAAAGAAGAGTCATTCATAAAAATCTAGTAAAAATTAAAACCACTACTGCAATAGTACAACAAAATAAGATAATTAAATGTGGACTCTTGAACATTAGATCTCTATCATCTAAAGCTGTTTTAGTAAACGATTTAATCTCAGATCATCATTCACCAGTCATATTAATACCCACATTCCTCGAGACACTGGCCGAGGAGGAGGAGTTGCAGCCATTTTCAACTCAAGCCTAATCATCAACCCTAGACCTAAATTTAATTATAACTCATTCGAAAGTCTTGTTCTTAGTCTCTCCCAACCAACCTGGAAAACTTTACAGCCAGTTCTATTTGTTATAGTGTAACATCCTCCTGGCCCGTACTCTGAATTCCTATCTGAATTCTCAGAGTTTTTGTCGTATTTAGTCCTTAGTACAGATAAAGTAATTATAGTAGGTGATTTTAATATTCATGTGGACGTCGATAATGATAGTCTCAGCACTGCATTTATCTCATTATTAGACTCAATTGGCTTCTCTCAGTGTGTAAATAATCCCATTCACTGTCTTAACCACACCCTAGACCTTGTTCTGACTTATGGGATTGAAATTGAAAATTTAATAATTTTTTCCACAAAATCCTATTCTATCAGATCATTTTTTAATAACTTTTGAATTCCTATTACTGGATTACACACCATTAGACAAAAATGTCTTCACTAGATGTCTATCTGATAGAGTTGTAGATACATTTAAGGAAGCAATTCCATCAGTACTGAATTCAGTGCCATGTTTCAATACTACAGAGGACTCTTATGTTAACTTTAGTCCCTCCCAAATTGATAATCTTGTTGATAGTGCTGCAGGCTCATTAAGAAAAACACTCCTGTTAGATCTTAGTGCCGCATTCGACACAATCGACCATCAAATCCTTTTGCAGAGACTGGAACATTTAATTGGCATTAAAGGAACTGCATTAAGCTGGTTTAAGTCCTATTTATCAGACCGATTTCAGTTTGTACATGTTAATGATGAATCCTCCATGAAGGCAAAAGTTAGACACGGAGTTCCACAAGGTTCTGTACTTGGACCAATACAATTCACCTTGTATATGCTTCTTTTAGGTAATATTATTAGGAAACACTCCATAGATTTTCATTGTTATGCAGATGACACCAAATTATATTTATCAATGAAGCCAGATGAAACCAATCAGTTAAACAAACTCCAAACATGCCTTAACGACATAAAGACCTGGATGACCTGCTATTTTCTACTACTAAATTCAGATAAAACTGAAGTTATTGTGCTTGGCCCTAAACACCTTAGAGACACATTATCTAATGATATAGCTACTCTGGATGGCATTACCCTGGCCTCCAGCTCCACCGTAAGGAATCTGGGAGTTATCTTTGATCAGGATATGTCCTTTAACTCCCACATAAATCAAATTTCAAGGACAAATCTCAAAAGGCCTTTTTTCACTTACATAATATCGCAAAAATCAGGCACATCCTGTCCCTAAAAGATGCAGAAAAACTAGTTCACGCATCTGTTATTTCTAGGCTGGATTATTGCAATTCCTTATTATCAGGCTGCCCTAACAAGTCTCTAAAGACTCTCCAGCTGGTCCAGAATGCAGCTGCACGTGTACTGACTAAAACTAGAAAAAGAGATCACATTTCTCCCATTTTAGCTTTGCTACATTGGCTTCCTGTAAAATCTAAAATAGAATTTAAAATCCTTCTCCTAACTTACAAAGCCCTTAATGGTCAGGCACCATCATATCTTGAAGAGCTCATAATGCCGTATTATCCCACTAGAGCTTATAGTTAGGGCCGACCAGGCTCACCTTGGATCAGCCCATAGTTATGCTGCTATAGGCCTAGACTGCCGGGGGACTTCCCATGATGCACTGAGCTCCTCTCTCCTCCTCCTCTCCATCTGTATGCATTCATGTAACATCAATGCATGTCAATAACTTTGCTTCTTCCCCGGAGTTTTTTGTGCTTTCTCATCTCAGAGGAAACCCTGGGTTCTGGGCCGAGCCTTCGCGGTCCTTCACAGTCCTGATGGCATCCTTCCCTGGCTATTGATACTTATACTTATTGTTATTGTTATGATTGTTGTTCTTCTGTCCCCCCTCCCCCTTTCCCTCTCTCTTTCTCTCTCTCAACCCAACCGGTCAAAACAGATGGCCGCCCACCAAGAGCCGGGGTCTGCTTGAGATTTCTACCCGTTAAAGGGGAGTTTTTCCTTACTGCTGTCGCCAAGTGCTTGCTCATGGGGGAATTGTTGGGTCTCTGTAAATTAAAGAGTACGGTCTAGACCTGCTCTATGTGAAAAGTGCCATGAGATGACTTTTGTTGTGATATGGCGCTATATAAATAAAAATTGATTGATTGATTGATTGATTGAAAAATGAAAAGACTGTCGAGTTGAGTGTTGTGAAATTTATTTGCATGTTCATATTAGCTTCAAGCTAACTCTGGTGCAGTGCATCTTAAATGTTTCAAACTGCACACTGTCCCATTAAATAAATAAATAAATAAATAATGAATAATAGTTTCTGGAATTGTTAATGAGGGAGAAGGAGTAGATATTATTTTAAGCATTTTAACGAGGTAATTTAACTTTTTTTGTGTGGTGAAAAACTATACCAGACACACATTTTGGTTCCAAGCAGAGTATTTTCATATGTCCTTATAAATGTCTGGAGGGGATCTCTAAAGATAGATAATTTGGACGAAACTGAAGAGCCTGTGATATTATCTTGTTAAGCACATAAAAAGAAGTGAAGTAAAACAGTACTGGAACCAGAAAGTACTGAATGTTAAACACTGAAATACCAAAAACTGTGAAACACTGAGCAACACTCTTTACCAGGGTGAACTGAATGGCGTAAAACAATGAGTAACAAAGAATACTGAGTTAAACCGAATATTGTGAAATACTGTAAAACAGTTACGTTTTTCCAGTTTAGTGCAGTTCCCAAATAATTTGTTGTATATCAAAGCTGTGGCAAATTTTTATCTCAGTGAGTTTCTGTTCTGCAATGAGCTGTCTGGTCATCACTGTGGTAGGTCTTTGAGAAAAGACAGCTGTGTTCTTTAACAACACTCTAGGCGTTAAAACATTGGTATGTTCATGCTCAGATGTTTTGTAGTATTTCCCAAGGAAAGATCTCATGAATGTGTAATATTGCCTGTTAATGGGCTGTTTTTGTTGCAATTTTCAGACTTAACCTACTTGGTTTATGTTAAATATTGCATTTAGAGGAAACTTATATCCATTACATGGCATTGTTGGAGTCTGCTTTTTCCTAAAAAACTTTGAATTTGAAATTTGAAAACAATTTTATCAGTGAGTTATTATGAGTTATTTTTACTTAATCAAAACAACCCAACTGCAGTTTGATTGATATTACCCGGACTGCACAGTAAAAAAAAAAAACATTATTTATGAAAATTACTATAAATGGAGATAGCTGATCTTGTAAATGAACTCATCTATTCTAAGAAAATTAGGTGATGCTAGCTGGAAGTTTTCCTGTGTAACATGCTCTATCAGCTGACTCTTGCATAAACTTTTATAGATGACAAAACTTGATATGCTTCATCTCCAGTCATACTGTACACCAGAAATTCGATCACTGAAGTACTTCAGTAAATGCAGGTATTAGAAAAAATAATAACTTAGAGTTTTATTGTGTAATTCAACTGAATTGTGACTCAAGTTTTAGAGAGCTGTTGATTTCTGGAAAGATGTGTACACATACGCACACACACACACTTGAGAAACACATTAAAGTCTTTCCTTATTATCAGTATTAACAATGAGCCTCTTTTTAAAGAGGTTGCTCTGGGAGAGGTTAAAGAGCCAGATATTTTTATCTGAATTCAAAGGAAAGTGCTGCTGAATGTCTAGAAATCAAACACACAAATTCATGAGCTAACATCAAAGTTATGTGCTGATTCTGGACACCAATTAAGCATCGCTTTGCTGAATATGCTTCCAATCAGTCTCTGGGTGTCCTGCAGCTGCCCTGCCAAACCCTAGATCCCTGTGGATTCTGAATCACAGAGCTTTCCAACAAACACAAACACGTCATTTCATTCTGACCGCCTGTGGAAGATAAAATGAGAAACATGTGGTTTATTCTTTGAAAAGGAAAAGTACTGAGAGACATTCCTGCTAAGAATACATCTAGCCTGAGCTGATTTCTTACAAAGGTTAACAAATGGCATGGCTGGTGTTTTACGTTGGTTATGTTATCAAACATTAATCAGTGCTTGTGCTCCGACATAATTTACAATGTTGTATCCCGTATTCTCTGTCTTCCACCTGTGTGGAAAGCAGATGTTTGCAATACTTGTTTGTTGGTTATAAGGGTTTCCAAAGTAACATATGATGTGAGGAACACAGAGAATAATTAGAGAAAGGGCTGTGCAAAGAGATATGACAGATATGCAAGGTGTGTCAAGTTATTACTAACATGAGAAAGCTATGGATACACCAGATCAAATAACTCACATTCAAATGTCGGCTGTAACATGCGGTTAGTCACCACAGAGATGTGTGAGAAAGTGACTGAGCAACACAAATACTGTCTGTCTGTGTCTCCCTTTCATGAATGTCATCTAGTGACATGAATGAATGTGTGTTTAGATGTGTGCGTGCATGCTGGTCTCCCCGGGTTTTTACAGGTCGATTTCTTTGTTTCTTCTTATCGGTAAATCATATGCGTGGTATCACATGTCCAGTCTGTGTGTGTGATTACTTAATTTCCAAAGAAATAATACGTGCATGTGATAACTTAATTTCCAAAGAAATAATACCTGCATGTCCTGAACATGTTTTCAGATCAAATTGATTGTTGGAATCCTGGAATCCTTTGGGTGAAGGTAACAATACCATAATGGAAAAATAGTCTATTAAAAGTTTTGTGTTCAAAGAGATTGCAGATTCTAATTGATCTCACGGTGATGTTACATTAAACCAATCACATTACCAAATCATTAATAGCCATGAATCAGTGCGACAAAGTGCTTAACTACGTTTTTCTACTTACTTTCATGATAAGATTAGATGGAATTATAAGGGTTAACATTAAACCAACCTCACCAGTCACAAGGATTAGTTATGCATTTCGAAGCAGTGATTCATCGCTCCTACACAGAAACTACCAGGTGTGTCTTCAGGAAAGAAATGACAACATTGAAAGAAGAATAATTACAGTACCTTAAAAAGGAAGAGGATGTTAGGAACATGAGGGCAGAGGAATTTCAGCACTATGTTCTGATAACTACCAGTTTTGACTTCCAAGAATTGTCATGTAATTTGTAAGGTATTAGGCTGATAGTAGGCCATAATATTTTGAAAATATTAATGTCACCATATTACCAGCTTAAACAAAAATATGATATAACCTTATTATTAGCAGGTTACCATACTGTCATTGATATTATGTATTAGGGGTGGAATCGGAATCCGGTATTCAGAAAAGTACTAATAGCGTTTTTTTTACAAATATTTATTTCGTACAAATATTTTTAAAATTATTTGTTTTCGAGAAGAAAAAAAAATCATGTCAAATAACAGCGTGCAGGTCAGTTACATTGCTGTCTCTGTCTCTGTCCTCTGATCTGCTGTGCTGTCTGTCTCTGTCTGTCTGTGGTTAAATAAATAGCTGCAGGTCTGTATGTGTAGCGGAGCTGAGCTTTAGCTGAGTAGTCAGCGCAGTTGTCCATGGTCTGGCACACCCAAGTTCAAGACCTGGTGTGAAGACCTCCTTTGCAAAATAGGTTATTGATAAACACTTATTTTAACACTTTGATATCCTAAAATTAGAAGTGTAATAAAAACAAAAACAGGAGTTTTACGCCCATTTCCACTTTTATTCAAATACAAATAATTTTTCTGCCTCAACAAATACAGATACAAATACAAATACTGGGCTCTCTGCACATCCCTAGTATGTATGTGTTTCCACATACTTACCCCTTTCAAATATTACCTAGTTACCTACCCATTGCTAATACCAATCCGTTACTTGTTAATTACCATTAATATTACTTTATTATTACCTCTTTACTATCAAAATATCACCCCACTATTACCTTGTTATTACCGAGCTAGAATGTAAAGTGCAACCCAAAATTTTACTCAAGTAAAAGTATTGAAGCATAAGCAGTAACGTATACTGTATCTACATGTCAGTTGTAAAATAACGCGCTCATCCTTAGACCGGTCTCTTTCAGTGTTCAAATATGTCATGTGATATTCTCAAGGAACTCAACTTGACAAATCTAAATCTATTCCACATATATGAGTGCATTATTGTCATTATTAACAGCAGCAGCAGCATATTTTATGACCTTATGTAATGTTTTTCATATAGCTTTATTTGTGGTTGCAAGAGGACTTTAAGGCATGGATATTTTAAGAGGAACATGGTCCTGCGTTCCAAGATGGCAAGCCATTCAGTCCTGTGAAAGTTGCTCACGCGGTGCATGTGAATAAAATGTGTTTCTGGTTTCTGCTGGCTTCCAAAGAGCACACTAGAGTTCTCCTGCTGAGCCGCTTGACAGCATGCATATTACAGACTTCCTCTGCATGAACCTACTGACTTCCTATCAGCTCCTGGCATAAAATAAATTAATGGATGAAATTCTGATCATACAGAGTCATTTCAGAATGTCTGTGACACTTAAAGATTTTGACAGTTTTAACTGCTCCTTCCTTAATGATTGAGTAAAGGAAAAGGTCTTTTTTGGGCCAGTGTGCATATATGATGTCAAAATCACCTCACAGCCCAGAGCTTGAGGTAAGTGTTTGCTGAGAGCAGTGATCTCCTGCAATTTTTGTCACCACGCCAGGAAACTGGAAAGGAAATTGTTATCTTTACATTTCTGTTTGTGTATGGATTCAAAAAAAGAGATAAAACATGTTGCTTACTGAGTTTAAGTGTTGCTGGGTGTATTTCTTTAACCTTTGGACAGTCTCTATGCTCAAATGTAGGTTCATACTTAACACACAGACACGAGAGTGGTATTAATCCTCTTATTTGACTTAAGAAAGTGAATATGCATGTTTAAAAAAAAAAGTATTTCTTTAAAAAATCAACAAAGAATAAAAATTTAAGCCTCAGTCCTGAAAGGCTGAGGGTTTACATCTAGAACGTTTGTATATGTATTATCGACCCTTTTCACAGCAAGCATTTTGACTTTCAAACATGAAAAGCACAGGTGTTATCAATAACATTAACAATGGCTTGATTTCATTAACTTTCCCAGTAAGTCATGCCAGTGAGTGAGCACGCACAATACCAGAGCCCTTAAATTGGCTTACCTCAGTGGAATACAGTCATCAGTAATGTCATTGATACCACCTGTGTTTTCCTGTTTGGACATGTCAAAGTGTTTGCCATGAAAAGAGTTGATTCACCTGCTGCTGAGAAATAAATAAAAGGAAGTTTATAGTCGCATGTTGTGACTGGGAAATGAATAGGAATACAGTAGTCACATGTTGCAACTTCCTCATGCTTGATGCTGATAAAAATCTCTTTGGAGAGTTTATGCTCAACCTCTGAAATATAATACAAAAGTTAAAGTTTCACAAAATGTCAATACCCAAACCTCTGAGCACAGCTGTTCTTTTTTCAAAACTCAATTTAAAGACACAATCCATAATCAAATATTAACAAAACTGTCGCCCCCAACACCAAAATCCAAACACATGGCTGATACCTGCTACCACTTGGATGGGGAAATATGTATATTCACTTACTTGCTGAGAATTAGTAGAGAAGATTGATGTTGATAATGTTTTTTTATGCTAAATATGAAGCAACAGCCAGGTTAGTGTGGTATAAAATAAAGAGAAGGGGATAAAATCTGCCCACTGTACCAGCAACTCCAAAGTTGTGGTTTAATGTATTTTTATTTGCCAAACCATTTCTGAGCTGTGTAAAACTCAGGACTCTGTTTTCAAATTTTACCAGATGAAAAAGACATAAGATGTAGATTTATAAGTCAAACACTGCAAGTATTTATGTGAATACACTTGATACGTAGGCTGTCAGTCAATTGGGGCTTTAAGAACAACACTTGAAACTCCAGTTTCAGGTCTCAGATTATGATTCTTATCAGGTTAACAGAACTGAGAGTGGAGTTAGATAAACAAAGATAATCTCCAACATTTCTGGTATGTGATGTCATCCACTGTGTCTGTGTCTTTAGACCCTCAAATGGTTTTGTACAATGTATAACCGTGATTTGTATGTCTGATAGATGAGTAATGTGTGCTATGAGTAAGTGTGTGTGAATGGTATGATATGTGTGTGACTGTATGTGAAGTAACATTAGAGACATCTGATTTTTGCGGTTCTTTTGTTGTTGTTGTTGTTGTTCTGTCAACCTGTGACATAGTGCGGCGTACGGTGAAAGCTCCTTACCTCCTGCACGTCCTTAAAAGGTTCTGTTAGATACTCTAGGTAGTTTCTGCCTACAGTAAACTCCTGTAATGTACACGTCAGACAAAAAATGATCAGAAATGGAAACAATGAGGTGCCAGCCAATCCTCCCTGCAGAGAGTCATAGAGACATGCAGAGTGTGAGGGTCTGACCTTTTTCTTTCTTTCAACTCTTCTTACTTTATTCCTGCCCTTCTGTCCTTCCTTATTTCTTTAGACTACATAGAGACACATTATTTCTTTTTTATTTGTTTCTTTAAACCCTTTTATTTCTGTCCTTCTTTGTTTTTCTTTATTACTGGCATTCATTCCATTTTGCTTCCTCATTTCCTTTCTTTTTCTCGTAACACGGACACCTTATCTTCAGCGTTTCTGTAAATATGAGGATATTTGTGTGGGTGACACATGGATCAATTACTTCCTGATATAAAGTCGATAACTGAGATCAACGTTCCCTTGTTTAGAGTAATAATGATATAATGAAGGACACCAAGAAAACGCTTTACAGTCAAATTCAATAAGTTGAAATTGTCAATTTGCTAAAAGAAAATGGGTGTAAACACATACATAGATAAAGATGAATCATCAGGACTTCTTCCTCTTACCTGCACAATGTTTCATTGTGTGTGGAGTTGGGTTTTTTTTAGCTCTTGCCCCTCCCCTCCTTCCACAGGCCTCTTTTTTATCCTACAAGTTCACCTCAACTGTCAGATTACACTAGAAGAAGTGATGGACAAGGTCCCACAATACCCAGAAATGCAGACAGAAACCAAGGACCAGTTATCTTACCCCTCATATGCCCCAGGCTTTTTCCAACAGTAGTCACGATGACCTAAACTATAGTGTGCTCATGAAAGTATGACAAAAATGTTATTAGTGAGACTGTGTCAAGACTCGAGCGAAACCACCATGACTTCAAAAGAATGACATCACGGACGATGACAGATGGAAATCTTTCCTGTGGCAGTGTGAGTTGCCACCTAGCACCTATGAGTGGACAGATTACAGATTAGGTAAAATTTCATCCAACATCACGTAGGCTATAATTTAATTGCAGTGTAGGATCCCTGCATGTTTCGAATACAGACAGCACAAGCCTCAAACAACAGACCAGCTCTTTCCTCAACACCCAAGGAAACCATCTAAACAACCTCCTGCATGGTCACCAAACCAGACCACTGACCCAAACCATCTTTTATCTTTCAAGCTACAAGAGCCAGCAAGATAGGAAGACCAATTCACAGCCCAGTGTGCATTGAGAGCACCATTTTGATAAACAACCCCAACCTAAGAGCCAGTCACACACACAGACGAACTGGCACCAAACTTTAATGCCACTGTGGATTTTGATTCAGGACTTGAGTGACCAACCCAAGAACTGATCACTGGGCAAACCGGCATAAGGCACAAGACATGCTGCACTATATGCCATGCCCATTCGCACACACACACACACACACACACACACACACACACACACACACACACTCAAATGGCATGGACCCCTGCCATTGGCAATCAGACCAAAGACCAGAGGACTGTAAAACCCATGGGTTAGCTAGATTTTGTCTACGGACAATTATTGTTATATGTTGATATGTGTGTATATCATATGTGTGTTGTTATGTACTTTGGTTAGACTTTTATTCCACCGCCTTTAAACCAGGACATGTACCATTAACATAATCCCATCATCCATGATAACACTATCATGTTTAGTACCACTCTGCTTGTTTCACTGTCAGAACACTAAAGCTACTATCCAGATTGCAAAATTAGGAATCATGCAATTGTTAAATTGTAAATGCTTTGTTTAATGGAGTAACCATATTCAGGAACTGTACTCACCTGACCTTGGACAGGGAGGGACTGACTCTGCTTCCCCAGAACTCTGCAACCTCTGCGATTGGCCAGGATGCACCCTCTTGGCGAGCAGACTGAAACTTTAAAACAGTGTCTTATCTGAGACCCTTGGCTGCCCCCTTTTTGCTGTTTTTGGACTGTTGGCTGCTGTTTGCTGTTTTTAAGCCTTTTTAGGCAGCTGCTCTCAGGCTGTTCTTTAAGGCTGCTTGATGCTGGTTGCTGGTTCTTCTTGCTTTCTGCCATGCTGGTGGAAAGCTTGCAGTTTGCTAGTCTGAAGATATGACTCAGAGCATCTTCTGAATCTGGAGTCATGAGTTGAGGATTAAGCCTAGGAAAGCATGAGAGTACTCACCTGACCTTGGACAGGGAGGGACTGACTCTGCTTCCCCAGAACTCTGCAACCTCTGCGATTGGCCAGGATGCACCCTCTTGGCGAGCAGACTGAAACTTTAAAACAGTGTCTTATCTGAGACTCTTGGCTGCCCCTTTTTGCTGTTTTTGGACTGTTGGCTGCTGTTTGCTGTTTTTAAGCCTTTTTAGGCAGCCGCTCTCAGGCTGTTCTTTAAGGCTGCTTGATGCTGGTTGCTGGTTCTTCTTGCTTTCTGCCATGCTGGTGGAAAGCTTGCAGTTTGCTAGTCTGAAGATGTGACTCAGAGCATCTTCTGAATCTGGAGTCATGAGTTGAGGATTAAGCCTAGGAAAGCATGAGAGTACTCACCTGACCTTGGACAGGGAGGGACTGACTCTGCTTCCCCAGAACTCTGCAACCCCTGCGATTGGCCAGGATGCACCCTCTTGGCGAGCAGACTGAAACTTTAAAACAGTGTCTTATCTGAGACTCTTGGCTGCCCCCTTTTGCTGTTTTGGACTGTTGGCTGCTGTTTGCTGTTTTTAAGCCTTTTTAGGCAGCTGCTCTCAGGCTGCTCTTTAAGGCTGCTTGATGCTGGTTGCTGGTTCTTCTTGCTTTCTGCCATGCTGGTGGAAAGCTTGCAGTTTGCTAGTCTGAAGATGTGACTCAGAGCATCTTCTGAATCTGGAGTCATGAGTTGAGGATTAAGCCTAGGAAAGCATGAGAGTACTCACCTGACCTTGGACAGGGAGGGACTGACTCTGCTTCCCCAGAACTCTGCAACCCCTGCGATTGGCCAGGATGCACCCTCTTGGCGAGCAGACTGAAACTTTAAAACAGTGTCTTATCTGAGACTCTTGGCTGCCCCCTTTTGCTGTTTTGGACTGTTGGCTGCTGTTTGCTGTTTTTAAGCCTTTTTAGGCAGCTGCTCTCAGGCTGCTCTTTAAGGCTGCTTGATGCTGGTTGCTGGTTCTTCTTGCTTTCTGCCATGCTGGTGGAAAGCTTGCAGTTTGCTAGTCTGAAGATGTGACTCAGAGCATCTTCTGAATCTGGAGTCATGAGTTGAGGATTAAGCCTAGGAAAGCATGAGAGTACTCACCTGACCTTGGACAGGGAGGGACTGACCCTGCTTCCCCAGAACTCTGCAACCCCTGCGATTGGCCAGGATGCACCCTCTTGGCGAGCAGACTGAAACTTTAAAACAGTGTCTTATCTGAGACTCTTGGCTGCCCCCTTTTTGCTGTTTTGGACTGTTGGCTGCTGTTTGCTGTTTTTAAGCCTTTTTAGGCAGCTGCTCTTAGGCTGCTCTTTAAGGCTGCTTGATGCTGGTTGCTGGTTCTTCTTGCTTTCTGCCATGCTGGTGGAAAGCTTGCAGTTTGCTAGTCTGAAGTCGGACTCAGAGCATCTTCTGAATCTGGAGTCATGAGTTGAGGATTAAGCCTAGGAAAGCATGAGAGTACTCACCTGACCTTGGACAGGGAGGGACTGACTCTGCTTCCCCAGAACTCTGCAACCCCTGCGACTGGCCAGGATGCACCCTCTTGGCGAGCAGACTGAAACTTTAAAACAGTGTCTTATCTGAGACTCTTGGCTGCCCCCTTTTGCTGTTTTGGACTGTTGGCTGCTGTTTGCTGTTTTTAAGCCTTTTTAGGCAGCTGCTCTCAGGCTGCTCTTTAAGGCTGCTTGATGCTGGTTGCTGGTTCTTCTTGCTCTCTGCCATGCTGGTGGAAAGCTTGCAGTTTGCTAGTCTGAAGATGTGACTCAGAGCATCTTCTGAATCTGGAGTCATGAGTTGAGGATTAAGCCTAGGAAAGCATGAGAGCATAAACCAGGAGCTCTTTCCCAATGGGAACGTTTCAAGTCCGGACTGGCCGACTCACTCATCACTACCAGATCCAGACTCCAGCTCCTCACCCCAACACAATGGACTCCATTCTCCACAAGAAGCCACCGCAGGGAGCAAGCAAGTATTCGTACAAAACCTCCATCAACTTGCTTAAACCCTGGTGCTTTCATGATTTGTAATTTCAATTGGCAATTCTGAACTAAGCTGTGGTGCCGTTGATTTGACTTGCTGCTTGTCAGGTAACAGTCATCTCATCTGTTTATCAGGTTTCTCATACCAACTACACAATACATAACTCTGCATCATGCATTTCGAACTTTCACTAGCCATAGCCTTGTGTACCAGTTTCCCTTTCCCTCTTGTGTCTTGTTTGTAAAATGTTGTAGTGTTAAGTACTTGTAGCTGTAGTATTAGTAATAAATGTGCATGTAACTAAGGTGAACTTGTTTGTGTTTTCTTGTGCTTGCATCTCAGTCACTTAACCTTAAAAGACCTATACCCTTGCAAAATCATAATTAAGATTAATAACAATCATAATTCTAATAGACCTCTCTTGTGTGTCCAACAAGGAGGACTATTTCCCTATTATTACACATACTCTAATATGAGTTAAGTTACTGGACGAATAATTTCATGTTGGAGTTGTGCACAATAATAATTCATAATTCCCCCATAACATCATATTGATATTTGAGTGCACAAATTCCTACAGCAGACAATCTACACTAATGGTTATACCTGTTGCTATATTCACAATTACTTTTCATTGCTTTGGTACAACCCTCCAATAAATATCTTTCTCAAAACATATTTCAAACTCATATTTCATTTTCTCAAAATGCTTTTCTTCTTTCACACAGAAGGTACAATTATCTGCAGATGACCTAGTGATGCATTGAGTTTGCCCTGGTGACCCAAATTGGGTTACACTGCCTTTCTATTCAACAGTATTACTCTCAAGTGCCTTCATTTGCATGCTTCTGTAAATCCTCACATGCAAAATATTCGACCTGAGTCATAACCTTGCACACATGACATTTCCCTTTTTCAAAATTGGCACTGGTACAATGCCAAACAGGCAAGTCTTAAAAATAAATTACAATAACAACTTAATTGTCATTGCACGCAGCAAGTACTAGTACAATGTAGTTTGGCATCTAACCTCAAACAGAAGCACTGTAGCAAGTCACTATAAATATTTCAGTCAGGAGAGAATGAAGCAGAAATAATTGTTTATTATACAGATGATATAAATGATTAAGTGTTGTCAAAAGTTTTGGCACTTAGACCAAGCGGGTAGTCCCAGGTCTGAAAAGTGAAGCCAATGGCCAAAATTTGGCACACCAGGCTAACCAAGCTACCCGCTAGCATTTTGTCAGCTACACTCTCTTGTCCAAATATGGCCATTTTTCATCACTTCTGGCTCCAAAAATCCAAGCTGGTGATGGTTAAAATGCCAAACCGATGGGTGATGTTCCTTTATTTTTATACAGACTATGACTTAGACTTAGACAGGGAGATTTTGAATCGACAGATATCAGACTTGAGCAGCAGCGAGATAAATCCCCCCATGGAGTCTAGACACTAGTGGTGGTGATGTCTGATGACTTCTGCTGAGTCTGATAAAGCTGATGAGGTTGATGCAGTGATGCACTGATGAATCTGTGAAAAATGGCAATGATTGGGAGTCGGTGGGATGCGCAAACAGCACCATGAAAGCACTAAGGCAGAGAGGGAGAAAACATATTTAAAAAGACAGCCATAATATGATAATCTTACAATGAAGGTGAGTCACCGTGCAACTGATTAGATGTGACCAGCTGATGTGGACAGCTGATGTTTTAAATTACGCCTGGGGGAATGCCAGCAAGGAAATTATGAGTGAGCACACGAGAGGGATTGGAATGACAGATGGTGTGAGAAATAGTACTACAGACATGAGCATGCAAAAGATAGTCTTCCTGACTGAGCTTTCGCTGAGCTTCATAAGTTGGTCCAAACTTGACTTACAGGCGGACTCAAATTTACACCACTGTGAGTGAAAGTGAGTTATACATTTGTGGGTGCCTTAAATACTGAATATGGAACAGACAGACATCAGAGAGGGAGAACAGCTCACTCGTACAGAAGGAAAGATGCATCAGTGTATGTGTTAGTTTGGTCAGAGGGAGATCTGAACACAGAAGGAAGACTGTGAGGACATCACTGCAGAGACATGTAGGGGAGGTTTGCACCACAGTTCTTGTGTATTACAAGACTGAAAAACAGGCATACGGCCAGACAGACACGTTTGCACATAGTTCCTCTTTTACATATCTACACCGATTTGTTGTATTGAGATGTTTGTTTTTTCAGTGCAATTCCATTATTTTTTGTATTTCTGTGATACATTATGGTTGCTGTAAGGTGGTTGGTGTGAATAGTGGACCAAAAAGGTGACCACTACCGCAACAATGAGAAGAACATAGTTGAAACTTGTGTTTCAGTGATTCTTGTGACATTATCAGTTTGATTTTTCAGTTTGCTGTATAAGATATTTTACTTCCTATTTGGTGATATGTAAGTCTTACAATGGAGAAGTACAATTTCATTGGACTATATTCAGTTCCCCAGACTTCTGATTTTCTTGGCTTAAGCAGCCATAAACAGAAATGTCATTTTGGTGGCTGTAAAGCTCTCTTGAATTGTGAATTAATTTGCTTTTTACACATTAGTTAAAGGCACCCTCCACATTCAAAAATGTGTTTTGATAATTGCTACTTCACTGTGCAGAGTTTGACACTAGAAAGCTTTTTTTCACATTCAACTGCTGAAGAGGGGGAAGTTTTTCTCACCTTACTGTAAACCTAAGTTTAGAACATGCACATACAAGCATGATTTTATGACACAAGTAGGTTGGAAGCCATTCACGGCCTATGCATCTTAAATCTTACACAAGTGTAATATGTGCTCATACACTGAGAAAATATTTGCATATTAATATATTCTGAATTCTTTAATGAGGTAATTCTATGAACTTTTAAGTGAACTTCACTTCACTTCACTTTAATGGCCATACGACTGAAGTTTGTGGAATTTGTGAAGAAACCGCATCAGACTCAAATTATTGTTAGAAGGAAACTAAACTTAAAATTAAAACATATATGAAGAGGGTCTTTAAGTGCTGTGGATCATTGCATAAATTGTGATGATTGCATGTAAAATGTGCTTAAACGATAAGTTCACAATTTTTCATCTCTGACAGTAAACAACATTCAGGAGCACCCAGTGGCCTGGTGGTTGGGGCACATACCCCGTAACTGCAACGTCCACAGTTCGACCCCTGATTGTGGGACCCGTTTTCCATGTCATACGCATGCATGTTTTTCTTGCTGTAATCATTCCTCTTGTGCATACTGGCCATCAAAAGATCCTCTAATAATTTGATGGAGGACAAAGTCGCTTTCAGTGCAAAAATGTGTGTAAAAGTTTATCTGAAGCTAATATGAAGATTTAGCAACCCAAATTTAGGAAATAAAGTGGATACCTTTAAAAGTTAGTTTTTTTCAGTGCCAACTTCCCAGGTTTTGTTGGTATCCTTCCACTGCAGCTCAACATGGAAACACTTTCGCTGTAAAAAGAAAATAACCACTTGATTAAACTAATTTGAACTGCTAAAGCCTCATATTAGTTTTACATAAACTTTTAAGTAAATGTTTGAACAAAATGAGGATTGTGGATTTTGGCTCCATAATCACTTCCAACCACATTTGAAAGGGATCTTTTAATGGCCAGTATTAGCAGGATAAATTATCACAGCAAGCAAAACCTATTTCATTGTTCATATGTGCACCTGACTGTTTAAAAATTGCAAACCTATCTTTTAAGAATTTAAGATAAACTTTAAACCTATGTACGACAAGTACTCTATGACAAATGACTTCTGGTGGGTCAGTGCCAGCGCTTCACGTGCGGAGGTGGCTGGTGCTGACTCCCAGTTGACACCAGTTCCTGCCACCTGCAAGGCGTCACGTACGCGGGTCTCGGATCATGGCCACCACACCACGTCTGGTTTCAGAGAGGTCCAGAAGCGGTCAAAAGGAAAACACACACTGAAGTCTCTTGATCTCCTCCCACACCAGGGCCCACGGCCTGCTCATGCTCATTACACAGACACAAAGCAAGATGTGTTCCCCTGCTCGATCTCATAGACCAGGACCTGAGTACGCCACACATTTCTGCACAATGGAATAACAATACGCACCCTCGGGCAACCGTACAGTGGAGAAAACAAATAATGTGCACACACAATTAGGTCATTTTCATGCCATGATGGACCAAGTCCCTCTGACGGGGAATCCTACGCCTGGTCCTTTGAAGTAGAAGACAAAGATTATGAGATGGAAAAACTGTCCATCAGATTTACTTGAGATGACAACTGAAGCACATTACTTAATTAATGTAATGTCCTTGCTTCTCTGTGTGGTTTTGTGTTTAAACTCTAATCGTCCAGTATGAGGGGAGAGAGTAAATGTGCTCTCTGTATCTGTTGTGAGAAATGTGGGAAAATTTAGCTTGTCATTGTCTGTGTTAAGAAGGGACGATGCTTGGCGGCCTTACTCACCACTCTGTGCCGCCAGTCACGTCAACATTCTTTCCACCATGTTTGTTTTGGAATGGGTACCCCAGAAAAAAAAAAAACTTTATTCGTCTGTTACAAAGCCAGCCTGTACTGCTGAGGCAAGGTTTCCAGCAGTGGCTGGATGCTTGCGGACTGGCCGCTATTCTTCACACCTCATATACACTAAAAAGGTCTTTAACTCTCTCAACTTTTCCCGGCAAAGTGTATGTCAACTGATGGAACCACATGTATGTATGTGATGTATAAAACCACAGTCTGCACACAGTCATTTCCTCTTTGATGCATATCATGTGGTGTGTGTTACGTGAGTAATATAAAATGTTATGTAAGTTTACTTGGAATGTAGCAGATTGACACTTTTATTTAGCGTCAGTGATATGCCTCAAGCATACCGTTGACGATAATGGGAAAGTTTCAGTGAGAAATTCACTGATATGTTTCTCCCGAACTGATTTACCTCACCACAACTTTTCTGTGTCAACCATGCCCCTATGCCGTGTTGTTTCAGATCATGAAGATCACTTTCAGCTTGACAAGTGTCTGCATGTCTTATCTCATGTGCTAAAAAGAAGTTCTTCAGCTGCACAAAATGGTCAAATGTGTGTGATAGCGTGTGTAGAAATAGGTCATCACTAACGAATGAAGCCAGCAACGGCCATCCTATCTTAGTTAAGTTGAAGTTAAAGCTCACTTTTGAGTGACTTTAACTCTTATTATGTTAATCACACTCATCGTATTACTAAGATAATTTATCTGTTGTTCATTTCTTCGTCTGTGCAACATTATCTGTTGTTTCCTTGTACTTGAGAACTTCTTGATAAGACTCTGTTCACACATAAGTGTACATATCTACAATTATAAAGTTAGAGCGTGACCTTGAGATGAGTAATAAAATAACAAAATATTCTTAACTCAAGGTCCTCTCACTCTCTTTTCAGGAGCTTTCTGAAAACAACATGCTTTGAGCCCCCGCTTTTCCCAATCCAAAGAATGGTCAGTCCAACAAGCAGTTCATTTGCAAAAACTTCGGAGTTGAGCAATGCCCAAAAGAACAAACATAAAATCACTAACCCCAACCCTAAACTTCCCTGATAAAAAAAGCTAAATTGTAACAAAAAAAAACAAAGCTCTAACGTAACTCCTAACTGGAAAACAGGGGGAAAAAATGGTTTACAAAAAGAAAAGGGCTTCTCCCTCCTACTGACTGTGACTTTTACCTTGGTTTTAAATATTTATAATGTACAATGATCTACACATCTGATGGCAGGAAAGTTGCCTAACACTTACATCTTTAAGTTCAAAGCCTACTGAAACAACTCGACTAACATACGACTCTAGGGTTTAGTAGGAGGATTTCCATTGCTGGGAATGGGAGAGAAAGAGGGTGGAAGCCAGCATCAGCTGGTGTTGAAATCATCTGCGTTTGCCAATCAGCCAACAGCTATCCCGTCACCTGAGCCAATCAGGGAGCACCACCTGCAACTCACCACACACACACACACTGAATGCACACACGGAAGAGGGGAGGGGAGAGAGAATAGGGGCCCGTTTCAGAAAGCAGGTTCAGCAAAATCTGAGTCTAACCCTGAACTCTGAGTTGATGAACCTCAAGATGGGAAACTCAGAGTTTCAGAACAGCTGATCAGAGTCAGTTCAATCAACTCCGAGTATGTTCACTTTGAGTTAAGCTTGTGCGTGATGAATAAAAAAAGCCATCATCAATGGAGCTCTGATACAATGAGCCACTATGGCAACAGGTAAATAAAAGGCAGAGCCTCCATTTTAATCCAGTGGATAGAGATATGAATGCATGTGTATGCGGACGCTGCACATTTATCTTAAAAAAAGATAAACAGGAAAAGTGTCGATAAGTTAACACAATAAAGTTTCACTCAGTATTGTCCATTAATTCATCATTTACCAGACTTACATTTCCTCAATGATGATTAAGTGGAATCTGACTGTGTATCAAGCTGCAGCTACATTACATTTTCAATATATTTGTTTAACTTTTATCTGATGGACAAAACACAGGAGGCGACAACTGAAGATGGAAAACATAGTTAAAGATTTAAAACATATATAGATCAAAGACATAGAGACATGACTGTAAGCTCTCAGTCTGATCCAGGAATAATTTGTTTGGTGATTTGCACTTGAAAAGGCACTGAGGTCAAAATACAGAATATCCTAAATTTGCATCTCAGCTCAACAGCATTCAGTGACTTTATTTCCGCTACTTCAACAAGATGTAGTAAATTTAAACATTGTCACTGAAATGCTGTTAAAACATGTTAAGATTACGCTCCCTATTTAAAAATCTCACTTTTAAACTACACTCTTCAGCTGCATCACAATCCTGCTCATTCAGCGTATTAACATATAATCTCCAATCTCCAATCCGATAATTATTCATTGATCCCACGTGTCTAAAGCTTCATATCCATATTTTTAAAATTAAACTGAGATTACAAATTATGTGCAATAAAGATTTCAGCAGAGGAGCTGCTCTAACAAACTGATAGCTGTCTTGCGCACAGAGTCACAGTGTTATAACAGAGGGACATTCAGAGGTTTTATTCTGAGCTGAGCCTAAATTCACGTTGTGTAATATCTGAATGTGAGAGAACAAAACGCTGTTCAAAGAAATGACCGATGCACATAAAAGCGGTAACTTTAGAAGGTTCTGAGTAACTAAATCAATATCCAACCAGGATTCAGATTCTGACAGTTGGTAAACCTCCGCTAATGCACTTTGATACGGGCTGAATGAATGAGGAAATGAAACAACATGTCTGGTTCTGTAAGAGGGAGGAGACAGAGAGAAACACAGAGTTTCCCTCATCTCAGGGTGAACAAACCAGAGTTTTCACTAAACCTGCTTTCTGAAACAGGCCCCAGTTAATACAGGAGCAGACGCAAACAAATGACCAAGGATCATAACACTTATATGTCTCATGACTTCTGTGACTTGGCTGATGTGGCACTGAAATTTACCATTCTGTTTAATAAAGTAGTCTATCTGTTTAATTTTCAATAGTTAATGAAATTTAATTAATTACTATAATTTGCATTCAACTACAGCAATAGAAACTACTATTAAATAAAACTATTTCATTATTCAAGGGTTTGCTCTGGGTGGTGACTGCATGCATGCTTTCTGCAGTCGTATGTGCATTATGTCTGTATGTATTTTTGAATGTTTTTTTTCTCCTTTTCTGTTTTATTCTTTTGTTATTTGTTTGTTTTCTTTTTCTTTTTCTGCTTGATGTAAAGCACTTTGTAACCTGTGTTAAAAACAGTGCTATTTAAATAATAATTTTTACTTACTTATTCACTTACATTATAGTATATTCAAATGTGTATGCAAAACCATTTTTGAGAATGTTTGAAAGACTGGTGCTATCACATTCAGTCTCACAATTCAGTCTGTTTTCCATTTTTGTATGCACACTAGTTACAAATATTCTTGTGACATACTTCACCCTCACAAAAACATCATGCAGGACGCTGTTTGTATTTTTGACATCAACATTTTAGGATTAGGACATATTATAACTAATTCACCTTTGAACTAAAGCAATGAAAATGATTATCTTCGGGCTGGTCTGTATTTGTGTGACAAAATGTTGCACTGCCCTTCTAGTCTCTGTTACCGTACTAATACAGACAGGAAATATATATGATAAAACATAACAGTGAAATTTATTTAACTGTCTGATATTATACCTACAATATAATATCTGTGGCATATGGAAGGTTTAGCTGACAGTATGAGTTCTTAATGACAGTGTGTTATAACTGAGGAGGAGCAACAGACTGTGTGTAATATCACAGACGGCCTGTCTGACTTTCTCTGTTTTATGAATTTTAAACTTATCTCTTGCCGTTGCATTCTCCCATCTCGAAATCTTGACAAAAACACAATTAGTCTTTTTCAAAATTGCATTCATTCAACCATGACAGTAGCCGCAATTAAAGGTAAGAGCACCAAAAGCACTTGCAAGTGGGTTTATCACTGAAGGTTACTGAGTTCAAGGCTTTTAATACCATCTGAATTTTTCCCTTTTCAAGGAAAAGCAAGTCTGCTCCCGTGGCAGTCAGTTAGAGAGTTTATAAAAGACACAACAAAAGTAAAAATGGCTGATTTCTCAGAAATGTGTATCATTTCCTCATAGCATTTATTAGTGTCAAAATTGTGTGTCAATACAATCAATCACGCATTTATAACAAACTTGTTAAAAAAAGCCTGTCTCAACGTCACATATTCATATTTTTTTAGATAGTCCTCCAGTCCAGTAGATAGTCCTCCTGTTTTGTACAGAACAGAGATGTACAAAGATTATAAGCAACTTGTGCAGCTTAGACTCAGAATTCTCAAATGAACATAGGTAATACCGAGAAGGAAGTAAAGACACTCTATTGTTAAAACTAAAAAAATAGTCCGTAACATTGAGGCACATCAGTGATGCAACTTAGTATAAACTTAATGCAATGGTGCTGTAACAGTCAAAGAGAAGTAAATACATTAACATATATGGAAGAAGCAGCACTTAGTCTAAAGAAAAATTATGAGTGTAGCTACAATGTAGCTGAAACTGTAAACTAACCTTCAAGTAAAACATTTAATAATTTATAATACACTGAATCTTTCAATAAATAAACCACAGAATGTTTTTTTTTTTAAATGATCGCACAAAAATATTTGTAAAAACTTGTATAAAAACATGTGCCAGTTTACATTATAAATATAACAATAAATAAAACATAAATAAATAAATAAATAGATACATATTAAAAAAACAAGTATAAAACCCCCCCCAAAAAACAACAACTTAGAGCTCAGTAGTCCTTTCTTTCAAAATGACTGTTGGGTTGATGTCACTGCTGCGTGAGTGGGATGTGCTTGAGTTGATGATCATGGACCCCGTCTCTTTAACATCAGGCACATGAAAGGACGCCACAGGGCAGGGGCCCCGTACGTTGTTGCAGACAAGCCTCTGTAGGGAAGCGGTGTTGATAATGTCGAAGCCAACGCTGCCCCCGAAGGTGCTGGGCTTCCAGTACTGCGGGGAGCAGATGGGGTTTCCCAATAAGCCCTTGAGGGAGAAAGGGGCCCCCATCTCCACCATGGTCTCTCCAAAGATGGCGTTTTCCCTGGGTTTCTCCACCAGCAGGCCTGGGTAGAGCTCCACAGCGTCAACGTGTCCGTACATCTCCTCCAGCAATGCAGCCATTTCTTTCTCTCCTGAATAACACAGAGGAGAAAACAGTTTTTAGTTAATGTCTCAGTCTGGCTTCGCCCACTGGTTCAGCTGCTGCAAAGAGTGCAGTTAGTCTAAATATGAGCCCTGTGTTTTCACTTATTGTAATCCATCACATGTGAGATAAAAAACAATAATCTCTTTTTAAGTCCTTACTTCTTTTCTTCTCCTCATCCTCTCCCACTCTCTCACACATCAACATCTTTTTTACTCATACATCTTTAATCAACATTTAATCCTCTTTTCTTGCAGAAGTCAAATCTTCTTTCCTGAAGCGCTTTGCTTCTCCTGTCTGTTTATGTCTTGCTCCCTGTGATGACAGTCTGCTTACACTATCTCAAGATGAAATGAACATCTGCTTCTTAGAGTCACGGAAATAAATTCCTAACCTCCAAAGCTGTGGAGACTAAAACTGCACCCATTTCCTCAAAAAAGTATGTGTGTGAAAACCCACATCATCAAACTCTGACTGTAAGATCTGTAAGTTTGTATTTAATTCCTGCCATCAGTTCTTGACAATGTTATTAACAATGCAGCAATAATGACAAATTATGCCTGAGGCAACTTTCACTTCATGTTGAAGGACCGATAATAACCTCTTCACTAATCCTGTGACGTCATCCTTTCCACCTACTCGTAGTATTTTGAGTTATCTTCACTTTGTCTCACCTGTCAAGTCTTCAAAAGAGCTGTAGGGCTTCATGGAGAATCGTTTCCTGTAAGCGTTCAGAGACTGGTAGCGCATTTCTCTGCTGTTCTCTATGGATTTAATGGCCACGTACATAATAGGTCCTGGGACATTTCGGCCACCTGCAACCTAAAAAAAGTAAAAGAAACGTCAGTTATGCAGCCTTAAAGCAACAGCAGCGTTATTTTCTCATTTCAATCTAAATGTTTTCTACAACAGTTACTACAAACAGCTCTTACCCGTCCAGCAATCTGCTTAGTAAACGACTCCACCAGGTTGTTGATGCCGTGCTCAGTTACTACAGAGGTGTTGAAGACAAACTGTTTATAGTTGTATTCTTTCTCCTCAATGTGGAAAGAATCAGGCATCAGTGGGTGCCAGTGGTACAGGGTGTTGAACTCAGATGCAATGCGGTTCTGGTACTGGAAGCGCTGGTTGAACAGCAGCTCAGGATCAAACTTGAGCTTGAAGTGATAGCCGCTCAGGTGCTGCACGTAGTCCTCAATCACAATCTTGATGGTCTCTCCTACAGGACAAATGATTAAATATTTAATATAATGCTGACATTATCAATATTTAAACTCAACTCAAAAATTAATGATATATGTGCAGAGTTTGACACTAGAAGGCTGTTTTCACATTCAGCTGCAGTTTCGCTGTGCTCAGCCTAAATCTGAGTTTAGGATTTGAAGGTAGTTAAACATTTGAAACAAAAAATACTAGTGTATTTATAGATTCAAATTTTTTCAGTAAGGGAGTTGCAGTAAATGTATTGAATATTCATTTGTTTGACCGTAATAGTTTGTAACCATTTCCTCTTTCTGACGTTGAAAAGAAATTCTCACGTCTTGCAGTGAATCCTGCAAGACGTGCGAGCTCCAACCCTCTACTGGGTGCGCCAGAGTTCTTGGAGGGTGGTTACCAAGATGAAAAGTACAACTTCCTCCATTGAAAATTCCCCTGAAAGCTTTATCAGTACAATGACAAGTGTTTTATTCTGAGCTACGCTACAACTATGGTTTCACTGTTGAATCACTGAGAAAATCAACTCACCGATCAGAATGAGTCGTGTGGTCTGAAAGAGCCTTTCGTCGTCCCAGTCAGGGTGAACTTCCTTCAACACGTCACATACTCTGTTGTGTTCACGGAGCCAGATGGTGGCGTACATCATCAGACCAGGGACCAGGCCAAATGCCTCATGGCCCACAGCGAAGCGGTGAGAGTCAGGGACGTGAGGAGGGTAGTGCATGTCAGCACCCACATCCTTTACTGTTGGGGGGTAGACCTCTCCTTCCAGAGTCTGCACAGTTATGCAAGAGAAGAAGAAACTGTCAGACATGTGTTTGTTCTGAAGCTTGTGAAGCTTTCTGAGCTACATCTGTCTCTTCTCATACCTGATATTTAAGCTTGCCATCCTTGAAGAGTCTTAGTTTGTGTTGCCTCTCCAGGGTCTCTCCGTAAATGTGGCTGAGGTCCACCTGAAAACGTAAACCACACCATTAACACATGTTGTATTTTTAATTAATTATTCATTCACAAATGTGACGTCTTTGCCTGACTGAAATCTGACATAGTCTGAGATCTGCCGTCCTTACCCCATGACCTTTAGCTTGTGTGAAGGCAGGTCCTTTCGTCATGTCAGATTTGAAGAACTGGTGTGTGAAGTGCTGTGCGAAGAATGCAAACATCAAACTGGTCCCCTGCGGGTCAGGAATAAACTGTCTTCTCATAAGGAGCTTCTCAGCCAAAATCTTAGCATCGGGTAGCTCCTTTTTACCTGGAGAAACAATTGAGAACACACATTAAGTATCTAAAAACACAAACCCAAGCCAGTCACATAGGCTTTATACTTTATAATTGAATTTGTATAATACAGGCTAATAAGGTATGATGATTCATTTTTTATGTGTAATAAAAGCTTCAACAGCTGAGATTTACTTTCAATAAAATGAGTAAAAAGTGGTTTCATGTCAGTTAGTTTTGACTTCCTTTTTTTCTGTCTTCCCTCAGCACATTTCCAGTCTATTAACACAAGAGGAGGGCAATTTCTTTTGAGCGCTTCCCGCAACAGAATGAGGCCAAGCCACTCTTGCTCAGTATTCAAGAATCTGAGAAAACCGGTTTTCCAAAAGCAGAGAGAGTGGACTCACCTAGTACTCCCATGGGGGTTGGGCAATCCTTTGGCACAGCAGGGAGGGTTCGCGTATAGTAGGAAAGGTTGGAGTAGGCTTCCCAGCTGGGGTAACCGTAATCCACATTGAAAGTTGGAGGACTATCAATCAAGTGGGATCGGGCTGGAGAGAGAATAACGGAGGGAAAAAACCATGTTAGTCTGTCAGTATTAGTGCTTTTCTTCAACCTGCTGTGTACAAATTATTAAATGAAGAGTTTCCGATCCATCTCCTCGTTTCGCCCTCAGCTAGACAGACTTACATGTCAGCACATATCTCATGATGGCATCTCTGAGAAAGGAGATGTTGTTGATAATGTTCCAGAAGCCTTTGAAGTGGGTGAGAAGGTAGTGGACGGTGTTGGGCGATGGCTTCAAAGACACTTTGATCCAGGTGAGGAATTCAGCTGTAAGGGTCCAAAGGGAAAGTGAATGACTGAACAGATAAAAATAAGTACTTTCTAAGTTCAGATGCACCCATGTGTTCTGCTTATACTTACGTGTCGTGCAGTTTTGTCCATAGTATCCAGTACGTGTGCAGTCACACTCATAAGTATCTGTTCCGAGCGCTGTGCAAAAGCCCCTGTTCTGGCATGGCTCTGAGCAGCATGGGTTACCTGAAACAAGACAACGTTGGGCGGCTGCTGAGAATTCACTTCACTTCAGATACCAACATAAAAAAGTTTTTAAATAGTATTAAATTCTTAAAAAACACGACAGTATAGGTGTTATAATATGCTACAGCATACCTGTAAACTCATAATAACATAGCGGGGTGGTGTTTTTTTAGCCTTTCAGTGTTGCAAAATTCACATTAACAAATTAAGTGTGTTTTCTAATTGCTGTCTTCTAGTACAAACCCACAGCCTTGTACAAAAATGCTTACTTTTGTCTTTTTTCTAAAACAGCAGTTTCTGGTCAAACTATTAAGAAATATGATTTTCTGTTGCCTCTACTTACCCTCGCAGACAGGAAACCCGAGAGCCAAAAGGAAAACCGCAAACGTGAGTCTGTTCATACTCCAAAGACTTTGTGTGAGCTTCTCTTCGCTCCTGCTCTCTCGCTCTGAGGCAGTTTGAATGCTGAACTTGATATGGCAGCAGCTTTTATAGCCACGTGAAGGAGGGGGATGACGCCATCCACTGGCTTTATGAATGAGACAAAATTGACCAGAAAATCGACTAATGCCAGATAGTGAGGAATGTTTTCTCTTACACAATTCAAATTTTGTTTTCTTCCACCTCTGAACTGTGGTGTGTAATGTTTTTTTTTTTTTTTTTTTTTAAAAACCACTAATCAGATATTACGTTCACTTTCAACCTTTCGCTGATTTTCTCTTCATGTCCGTCTTTCTCAGTGGAATTATTTAAATTGAACACATTCAAAATTAATTCAGAACAAGAGTGAAATGTTTCAACTTTCATATGTAAAGGTGTATTTCTCCCCTTGCAGACAGCATGTTGAAAAGTATAGGATTTTATAGGACTTTTTATGACCTTTTACATTTTAACATGTCTTTTAATTATGAGAACCTAAACTGGATTTATTTATGCTGTCACAAAATAAGTTTTTAACGGATAAAGGATGTATTGGTTTTAATTTAAATGAATTATAGGAATGCCACTTTTACATTATTAAGGTAACTGAAAATATAAAAACGTGCCCTTGATATCTTAATTAAAAAAAAACCCTATTTCCACCAGAAGACGACTGTATTTCAAGATATCATTTCAATTAAAAAAAGAGATCCGTTTTTGCCATCTTTTCAATCGCCGGACGTGTAGAAATAAAACAAATATGATGCATATACTGATGCATGATAAATATTGTATCTGTTTAAGAGATGACGTCTAAAATTAGTATGACTACGTTTCATGATAAGGGTTTCTGTTGGAATTAAATCAGGCATAACTTTATCTATGTTTATTTTCATGTGAAATGAATAATGTCTTATGATAACCGGGCTTCATGATAACATTAATGGAAATACTTCATGAAGAAAGCCACAATTATATAAAATTACAGTTGTAGCCCACCAAATCATCAGACAGTGGAAACGACCCAAAACGGAAGTTTACTAATAAGCATAACTATAGAGTCAGCGGTGTGTCATTTCGAAGCAGAAAGTTATTTTCATTACAGTCAGTCTTTACCTTTATGCGCCCTCACGCGGACACCATTGCGCACTTATTGAGAGGCGGAGACCAGCTGCAGCTTCCCCCCGCTGAGTCAGCTTCTGACTCTTCCACGGAGTTTTCCGTACTTCCTTCTTGCCAGTAAAATATCTTTATGTCATAAGGAATACTTTTTTTGTTTTCGTGTAGTCGGCTTTAATTAGCCTGCATATTATCTAACTTAGTGTGATACCGCAGAACTGCGTTCCTGCTGACTGCCGAGTGTGTGTATTGTACATCTGCCGAGAAACTGAAGCACCTCCTCCATCTTCAGTTCTACAGTGGTGGATACTCTCGAACAGCATGACACAGTTTTCAGGATTTGTGAGTTGATAGTGCGCTCCTGCTAAGGTATGTTACCATTTCTTTTCTTTTTGAAGACACAATGTTATGTTTAAGGCAAATAGGACTGGAGAGGAATATGGAGAGGAAGGTCAGTGCCAGTGACTGCGAGTTGTGGAAGTTTAACCAGCGTCCTCTTGAACAGTTGACTTTACGCAACGCAGAGGACGAGGAAACTAAAATCGCGTCAATATTAGGACTCAAAGAACATCAACACTTTATTGATGCCTTTTGTAATAGCCTGTATTCAGTGTGAAATGAGTAAAATACTGCAGATCAGTGTGAACAAATGCACTTAGTCGTCGTTAAGAAAATAACATTTAAATTCCTGTTTTGCATGTATAAAATGCTTTATATCATACTATATGTTTACATAACTGAAAATTAATAGTTTACACTACCAACTATACTGTCTTACATTATTTATTATTGCATGTCACACAGTCAGGCCTTGTCAGTGTTGACCTTATTCTGCTTAGCCAAAAAAAGAATCAGGCAAAACCTGTTTACAGGGGCCTAATAACAAGTTAGTAGGAGATACCCTGTAATGACTTTTCACTGTAATATTTCTTTTGGGAAATGCACAGTGATTCATAGAAGTAGCCTTGTGAGATTTTTTCACTTCCAACCTTTATCTTGTACGTCTCAGGTACACGTATTCATACAGTAGGAGACACCAGTATACCTTTAAAACCTATAATTACTCCAACTGTTTTGCATCATGGCTGGTTGCTGTGTGTCTCTTTCACATTCTACATCCTCATATAAAAAATTGTGCTGTGAGGACTCTGGGATATGTTGGCACACACACAGGAATCAACAGGCTGCATGCACTCATTGTATGCTGCAGAACAAGGGCAGTGTGAACTGGCACTTTCGAAAGTTGGACCACTAATGCAAACTACGTGACCAGTTCTGTGAACACAGTGACTCTCTACGTGCTCTCAGTCCCCTCAGTAATAATACGCTTTGGTGAACAGCTGAGAAAAGGCTCACTGACCTTGATGTGCTATCCCAGCACACACACACACACACACACACACACACACACGCACACGCACACGCACACACACACACACACATGCATACACACACACACAAACACACACCGTATTCAAATTTCTTATCAACATATGTATATTTAACCATCGTAAAGAGAAAGGCTCAATGTTGCTAAAAATAATTGTCTCACCCCCTCTTCTGTAAATGCACCCTGCTGCTTCCCTGCTGCACATTATACTGTTCACTATGTCATACACACACTATCTTTGCTCGGTGAGATTGGCCATTTGACATCAGACATACATCTTTTTTTACTGGCATCTTTCTCACAAACTGCACTCACTTTCTCACAAACACCGGACTCAGTCCTCCTATCTTGGGTTTGTGGCTCAGCACACTTCCTACCCTGTCAAGATGCAAAGGACTTCACTGATATTTCTAAAGCAGTTCTGGCTTATTTAAGACGGTATCCTTCTTCAAGAAATTACAGTAATAAGTCTGATTGTTGAGGCTGTGACAGCTGCGGTCAAATGTGGATAAATGTGCTTTTCTCATATTGTTTACTTGTTATCTTGCAAATTGTGATCAGTGGAAAACCTGTTCAACCGATATGTTTCATCTTCCAGGCTCTAAATGTTTCAGTTCATGACTGAGATGTTCTCCTGAGTTAAAGTTCACATCTTGTCGAAGGCTTACTCTACTGACGGCAGACAATGGCTTCCAATATAATTGTGAGTATGGACATAAGTACAATAAAGCCAATAGAAGTGGGGAGGTTTTTGTTGTTTCAATTAATGTACTAAATAGTTCTGTAGCAGGCATTATCTTTTTGATTTTTGAGCAATAAGCATGAAGGAATTCTAAGCATTTTTGGACAAACATTGCACCAAACATGTCAACTTCACGGCCGTGTTTATTATCACTGTGGATTTTACAAATAGCAAACATGAGCATGAGATAATGTGTTTGATATCTGCATTCACAGCCCTGTAGGACTATAGGACATCTGTTAAAAGTCTCTCAACACTTACTGTTTTAAAGGCTTGTGTATACTGAGTTGAAACCAAATTGTCTCTCCTGCATTACTACAAAACATACAAGAGACCTTTATAAGAAAAGCATCAGAGGCTAATGTGTTCCTCATGAATGGTCACACCTTAAAACAGCTGTAAACATGAACAGATGTCTGAAATGCAAAACAACTTCTGTTCTTAAACCAGCATGGGATCAGGGATGGGTATTCATGGAGGACAAAGGGGACATTTCTTTAAGAGATTAATGTACTCCAAAACTGTTTGAATTTCAACTTATATGTTGCATGTTGTCTAACATTGGAGACATTAGCACAGACTGTTGTGTAGCCTATATTTTAGCATGTTTTTGAAGTGAGCATTTTGCCATTCTAATGTTATTCAGATGGGAGAAAGTAAATATTGATCAGTGTGAACACAGCCAGGAAATTAATTTCACACTTAATGTGACATTCAGTGTCTGTCTGCCAAAATCCTCAGATGTTCTCACTGAATGACACATGAACCTGTTGTGAATCTGCTTACATAATGTGCAAATGTATATATTTCTCATGCATTATAGGTTATACTCCTGATTAGCTGTGTGATTTGTATCATCCTGGATACCATCGCTCCTTTTAAAATCATGCATTTTAAACCTAAATCTGAACCATGGTTGAATGACACCATGTGTGCTGTCCTTTGACATTTTAAAGGACAGCTGCTGCAGATATCAGAAAATTGTCAAAGCCGAAAAGACAAAATATTTTTCTGAAATTATTTTAATAATTGTCACAAACCTCATATTTTTTTAGTACCATTAACGCTATTCTTAATACCCCCAATCTGCTTGTCTTGATGTTTTCTCATAAACCTGTGAAAAACTCCCCGACTTTCCTTTTTGACAAGATTGCTATCATTAGAGCACATATCGCACCCCCTTCTTACGACCCATCCATCACTGTCACTTGCTCTGTTGTTTTTAACCAGTCTGAGCCTGTCTCTTCAGTTCAAATCTTTAGCTTGTCCCACAGATGTTTTGCCCCCTAACCTTTTTAAAGAGATTTGTGAGACTATTGGTGTTGTACCAGCAAATTCTAAGCATGCAGTAGTGCAACCATTGATCAAAAAAATCTAATCTGGACACTTTGGTTCTCTCCAATTTTAGGCCAATTTCCAAACTGTTTTAGAGGAAGTTGTATGCATACAATTGCAATCTTTTTTATACATACATTGCATTCTTGAGGTGTTCCAGTATGGTTTTAAAGCCCTTCACAGCACTGAATCAGCTCTTTTAAAAGTTTTTAACAATCTTTTATTAGCTACTGACTCTTTCACACCTGTATTCAACACAGTAGACCACAGTAGTCTCATCTGTCACCTGGAACGTTGTTTTGGCATTAAAGGAACTGTTGTGGAGTGGTTCAGGTCTTACTTGTTGACCGTGTTTCCTCCTCAGCGCCTCTCCCTTGTGGAGTCCCTCAGGGTGCTATTATCGAGCCAATCCTTTTTTCCCTTTACATGCTCCCCTTAGGGTCCATTCTTAGAAAATATGGTGTCTTGTTCCACTGCTATGCAGATGACGCTCAAATTTACCTGCCTTTTAAATGGAAAGATATAATTAAAACCATTGTTGGACTGTCTCAAAGACATCAAAGCTTGGATGACCTTACATTTTTTAAACTATAATTAGAGTAAAACTGAAGTCCTGATATTTGGACCCGTTAGTGCCTGTGAGGCCCCTTACATGGATCTGCGTTCCCTTGAACCATGTGTAAAACACACAGTAAAAAATCTGGGTGTGATAGTGGACGGTGATTTTAAATCGGACAAACAGATAAACTCAGTGATAAAATCTACTTTTTCCAGCTGAGGCTCTTATCTAAGGTCAAGTCCTTTTTATCATTACATGATTATGAAAGGGTTATATATGCTTTCATCTTATTCCGACTTGACTACTGTAATGCCCTTTATGTTGGTGTTAGCCAGGCCTCCCTCTCACGCTTACATTTAGTCCAGAATGCTGCAGCTCGTCTTTTAACAGGAACACACAAGTGAAAACACATTTCCCCGTACTGGCCTCCCTTCACTGGCTACCTGTATGTCTTAGGATTGATTTTAAGATTTTATTGTTTGCCTACAAATCATTTAGCTCAAACCTATCTCTCTGACCTTTTACAACTGCACATCCCATCAAGGTCACTCAGGTCCACTGACCAGTTGCTTCTGGTTGTCCCAAGATCAAGGTTGAAACACAGGGGAGATCGTGCCTGGCCTCTACACTGCATGTTTTTAAATCCCGTCTTAAAACACATCTTTATTCCATGGCGTTAAACTCAGTATGAGAGTTGCCTTTCTTTTTCTTATGGTCTTATTGCTTTTAGTGTTTTATTGTCTTTTTATTGTTTAAACTGGTCGTTGTGTTTTTATTGTGTTTTATGTTTTTTGCTTTTTTCATTGTACAGCACTTTGGTCAACTGTTGTTGTTTTTAAATGTGCTTTATAAATAAATTTGACTTGACTTGTATAATTTGATATTGGCTCACGTGAAGCAGTGACACTAAACTGACCTGAGTGACTGTTGTATTGCAGGTGGAACAACAGTTCTCTCACAAATTCACAGTGAAGGTAGTTCGAGCAGAGAATGTCACCAAGGGAGCGCTGGGTGACCTATGTGAGTCTGAATACATTTCTTGCTTCTTTTGCACATGATTCTTACATTCACACATATTGCTGCTTCAAGTTATTCAAAACATGCTGTGTGCACACAGTAGGTAAATCTATGTATTTGTGTTATTTTCTCCAAGAAAAGGTCTCCAACAAGAATATAGTTCACCATCTTTATTTTTGCTGGGTAGGGGGAAACTGTGAGTTTGGGCTCTGTTGCTGTTTAGTTACACTGTAGGGAAACAAATCCTAATAATTCAGTTTGTGTGTGTGTGTGTTTGCAGTGGATACACCAGATCCGTATGTGGAGCTGTACATCCCGTCAGCTCCAGAGAGCAGAAAGAGGACAGCGCACATAGACAACAACATCAACCCAAAATGGAACGAGACGTTTCAATTCATATTAGACCCCAACCAGCAGAATGTCCTGGAGGTAAGAACTGCATTTTCTGGTCTAATTTAGTCCAGTATAATCTATCCCAGTACAGAGGGGAGGGATCTAGTGGAGCGTAAACCCACATTAACAAAGTTAATCATTATTTTTATGAGATTAATTAATAGTATGATCATATAAACTATCAGAATGACTCGTGCCACATTTTTTTTATATTGATAGTTGTTTAACTAGACTGTTGTGACAACTGTACACTTCTGTTGTTTATTTCAATCAGCTAACATTAATGGATGCCAATTATGTGATGGATGAGACACTTGGAACGTCATCCTTCGACATCAGCAAGCTCAGAGTAGGCCAGACAAAGACGGAGATTTTCCTCATTGGCAAAGTAAGACATTTCACCTTCACATTAAACGCATGTAGTGCAGGAAAGTACTGTCGACACTTATAGAAGCTTAATTTACATTCTCGTTAAGATCCCACGGCCTCCAAAGAAATTAGATATATCAAGATTGATCACAAGGAAATGTGTATGAAAAGATGAACATGACACCTTTCATTTTTCCATTTGATATAATGTTGTTGTTCAGCTTCAGTGAATCACTACACACTATACTGCATGTGTATGGAGGCCAAAGTGTGCCATCAGAATAACTCTAGACTTTTTTGTTAGTTAATCATAACAGATTAATTAATTGATACATTTTCAATATATATAAATAAAGTAATGTATATAAAGATTGATTTCATTTCTATTTAAATAACGATTGCAATGATGCAAAAAGGTTTTAAACTGACCTTTATTGACCACTGACCATTCTTCTCTCTTTTCCTCTTATTTTCATTTTTTTTACCTTGTTCATTCATTCTTTTTGCCTGTTGACAAAAACACCAACCACAATCAACAGCTCCTTCACTGTACCATAACCACATATTTCATTGTTTTGACAGGCAACCAAAGTATATTTAGAGATGTTACTGGAGATCTGGTATGTATTCCAATTACTATCAATCATCTCAGTTATTTTAATTTAGCGATAAAGTGATAATTGTTAGTATTCACTCTGGCATCAACCTAAAGGCCCTCATGTGAAATGCAATACAGGTAATATCTAAATTATGCTGTATGTACAAATGTGTCACAGGTTCACTGGAATACACTGGAATTCAACTACTGTGTAGACAGGAATTCACCTGTAGCAGTGCAGAAACTAAAATTAGAACTGAAAGTGGTGTGGCTCCGGATTAACAGGATACTTGTTAAAGCTAATATACAGTTAAAATGCATCATAACTCCCATTGTATCACTGCATAGACGATAGTGATAAGGTTTGGAAATTCCATACATGTTTAAAGGTTTACTAATTATGAAAAAGTGAGTTGTAAGAGAGGTTTAAGGTTATGACTGTTTGTCTGTTGACATATGCTTGTCATGAGATTATTATGAGACATCTTATCTGACCTAAAGATCACTTTCGACATCACCAGTAGTATTCCACAGACTTATCTGCCTCTCAGCAGAACATGTGAAAGGTATTCACCTTCCCACTATCAGATTTCTATCAGAGAATCTTATATTTCATAATTTGTGTGTACAGCACCAATCTTGACCTGCGGTTCAGCCTGGCCCTGTGTGAAAAAGAGAAGCAGTTCAGACAGACCCGCAGAGAAAGAGTGATGCTGGGCATCAAGAAGCTGCTGGACATGGAGAAGCCTCGTTTCCTCCCCAGCTCTCCAGAGGAGGTGCGTACAGAGCAACAAAATATTTTAAAATAGAATAAATATGAAAACCTTTTTCAATCATTTATGTAAATTAGTGAGTTGATTCATTTATTCAAGCACTCAACTTCACCATCCTGTTGTCCTTTCCTACGTACAGTACAACGCTGGAGTAGCATGTGGCATGAAAAATTAATGGCTGCTGTGAGCTGACAGAAAGCCATTCATGTTTCATTTTCTTTTAAATCAGCCAATTGACTCATACTTAAAGAAATAGTTTGACATTTTAAGAAATTTGCCTAATTGCTTTCTTGCAAAGAATTAAATGAGAAGCTCAATACCACTCTCATAACTTTCTCTAAAATATGAAGCTACTGTACGGTCAGCAGCCGTTAGCTTACAGTAGTTTAGCACAAAGTCTGGAAACAGCCTGGTTCTGTCCAAAGTTAAAAAATATCTTAAATCTAGAAACACCTTTATATATCTCCTCAGTTTGATCAGTTTACACTTTGTTTTTTTATTCCCCAAAATGTCAAACTAATGCATTAATAAATAAGCCACAAAAGTGAAGCGAAGTGACTCTTTGTCTCACTGCGACATATATCCAACACATCTTTTTCATCGTACTGGTGAAAAAAAAACTCTCTTATTCATTCTTATTTATGAAATGTAGCGTTTATTAGTGAAAAAAATGTGCAATAAAAAATAGTACAAATAAAACTTGTGCAAATCTTTGAAGTCTGTTGCTATTGGTAATGTAGCCAGACTTGCTGCAGACTTGCTGACTTGCCAATTTCAAAACTGTGAATGCACTTTTTCACAAACTGTGTTCTCAGTCTATAATAACACGTCTGCATTTCTCACACTGAGAAGTGAGGCATGCAGTGAGCTCTATAAGCTTCACGCTCTGCTCCCCCTGCTCTGAGCTAAGCAAAGTTTCAGTTTCTCGCGAGTATAGTTTTGGCTAGACGCCCTTGGGCCTGGCTGTAATCTCCAACCAAGCCTGCTCATGTCTTCAACTTGTGCCGGAAACTCCAGAGGAATTAGATAACCAGCCGCTTTCCACTATGCTCTAACATCACATAACTCGATCTCCATGATGGGTCTTGTGGGACAAAGTTTGTCAGAATATTCATAACTTACTATAAGAAGAACACAGACTGCAGACAGGAAACAATGTTGCACAGTGACAATTACGAAATAGTTGAAAATCTGAAGGGATAAGTTTAAAAATGTTGCAAAGGTGTGACGCAACTGGCATGGCTCCTTCACTGTATAGAGGCAAAGGAGGGAAGTTACTCAAGCTGAAAGAATGAGATAGAAAGAATGTGAGACTCATACACTTGCTGTGTAGTATGTAATTATGAGATTAAGTACGCCTCTGTCTTCCTCTCATCATTACTATCTTTTTGTGTATATATATGTGTGTGTATACGTATGTGTGTTACAGGTGCCAGTAATAGCCATAGTGGGTTCAGGAGGTGGTTTCCGCGCCATGGTCGGCTTCTCAGGTGTGATGAAAGCCCTGTTTGAGTCTGGGGTCCTGGATTGCGCCACTTATGTCGCTGGTCTCTCCGGATCCACCTGGTCAGTTTTACTTCCTCTCTTCTCTCTCTTCTCCTGACCCCTTTTATTTTTAAAGGCACTTTCTGTCTTTTTTATCTTCCTCTTTGTTGTCACTGCCACATTTCTTTTATCTTACGTTCTCTCTGACTCTCCTTCGGTGTTGCCTCCTCCCTCCTCTGGCAAACTTTCCTGCCTTCCTCTGCTGGTATGAAGCTGTCATCAAGCGAACACTTCTGGCTTATTTCAGTCTCCATCTTCATGTTTGTGGAGTGACTTATTGGATTTGACTTCCTTACAAGTACAGTAAACCGCTATGGTGTCATAAAGAGCAGAGTGTGTTTTTTAAGCATATATTGAGTGACACCAGAACATTTCATCTTAGATTTACATTTGTGCAATACGTCTTTCTTTCTCAATGCTTCATTGTGTCTATCCAATTCTCTTTTTATCCCTGTAGGTACATGTCCACTCTCTACTCCCACTCGGAGTTTCCAAATAAGGGCCCAAAGGAGATCAACAAGGAGCTGATGAAAAGAGTAAGCAGTAACCCGCTGAGGCTCTTGCTTCCCCAACACATCACCAACTACATCCAGGCCCTGTGGAGCAAAAAGGCCTCAGGGCAGCCTGTAACCTTTACCGATATCTTCGGTATGCTCATAGGAGAGACGCTTATACCTGCGGTAAGAGCCGTCTGAGAGCTGATGTTTGTTTTAATTTCAATGGAATTCCTTTTTTCTCTGTCTGCTTATCGTTCACCAGTATATTAGCTTTTTCCCGTAAGTCCATGTTTCATTTCCTCTCTTTTCTTTCGAACTGTTCTCATCCTAATTTAAACTTTCTATTTTCATTTCTGTGCAGTCTTTCCCTGTATTTCAATTTCTACTTTCATATTTTACTTTCACATAATCGTGGGAGTCACAATGGAACCAAATTCTGGTGTTGTATGTGAGAATACTGTTTGAACATCTACTTTACGTGTGAATAAATGAATGTGAGTGTAAATGATTGAATAAAGACCGTTCTATTCAATCAGAGGATGGACACCAAGCTGAGTGAATTTCAGGAGAAAGTAAACCAGGCCCAGAGTCCCCTTCCTCTCTTCACATGTCTGCATGTCAAGCCAGATGTTTCTGAGCTCATGTTTGCAGGTAAATATCTGTCATTTTGTGAGTATTTGCTTGTGCTTTTATTAAATTGTGTGTTGCATGTACTCTATGTCCCTCACAGAGCTGTTTTGCATATGTAATGAGTAACTAGAGTTGATCAGATGAGCTTGGCCACATGCAAAATAACCAAGCGATACATATTTCCTTATAATGCTACTCTGCTACCACAGAGAGGATGTGTCATGACGTGGTGGGCTGTCGTGTAATGACTGCTCTGTGGTGACAGATAGCAACTGTGTTATATCAAGAAACCGAGTAGAGTGCACAAGGCCGTAACAGACTCTGGGTTAGTCCCATGTTGTATAGTACTTCCTCAATGTTGATGTAGCCTGCACAGCTACAGTGCAACATGCTTCAGTGGAACTGATAATTTGAATAGAAAATACAATCAAGTAATGACAAAAATCTGTCATGTTTGATAGATCAACAAGTCAAGATGTGCTTATGAGACTGTCTGATTATGTTTTAGTTTAACTTGATGTTTTGCCAAAGGTTCCAAGAAAATCTCATCACAGTAGCTGAAATACCACTTTAATCTTCATTCCATCGTTCATTGGAAGATGTTACGTGCGTGACTCTGTCTTGGTGCTAACTTCAGGAAATGTTCGCATTTACAAATGACTTGAATTGTTGTCATAGATGTTTGTTTGACGCATGTTGTTCAGAAGCACAAAATGACTGCTCAGCTGTGTGGGTTTCAATTCTTGGATAGATAGATCAGAAATTTAAATAAACACACAGTAGCTCAAAAAGCCATAGAGAACACCTTCATTGTGAGGTATGAAGCATCTCAGCATCTCACCCACAATCTGACACTCGCACTGTTACTGTAGCAAACCACAAGCAGTCTGTTTGTTATTTCTTTTGAAGAGCCATTATTGTGCAGTATCACTTTGATATGCATTAGAATAAGGCCAAACTCATTCCTAATCTACAATCACGTTGTTTTTTTTAATTTTATTTCTTATCATCAAATATCAATCAAATTCCCTGTTTCTTTATGACTGAAACAATGGAAAATAGTAAGCTCAAGTAAAGTTCAGTTGTGAAATAATCTGCACATTTAAAAGGCAATTATTGGCTAAAAGGTGACAGAGGCTTGAGTATTCCATTGTATATGAATATATCTGTGTGTATTGTTTGTGTGCATTTGTGCAACTGTTTTCACTTGCATGCCTGAGTGTTTGTGTGTATGCAGGCGCCTCACAGCAGCGGGTGTTACTGGTGTTGCGACACCCGTGCTTTTACAGAAATATGATGCCACTTTTTCCTATGGTCATTGATGAAATTAAACTGAGTTCCCCATATATGAAAACCTATTGGTCAAGTTAGAGTCATTAAACAGACATCCAGCCAATCACGGCTGTTTGACCAACCCATCGGGCCAGGGAAGAATAAAGAGTTTAAGGAAGGTTAAGTTGTGTGCGTGCGTTCAGACATGGTGCTTCTCTCACAGCTATTTAATACTAGGAAATAAGGGCAGTTCTGCCCTTTGTTATTTCTGACACTGGTTTTCAGTAGAGTACTGTTTTTGTAATGTGAAAGCTGCTGTGTTCTTGCCAATTTCACCCACTGACTCAGTTTTAAGTAATGGGTATGGTTGAGCTGGACAATGTAGCTCAGTTTTCATCTTGTTGTTTATCATGGATGAATGAACTGGCCCTGGAGCGGAATTGATCTTTGGGCCATATTGACCTCCGGTTCCTCCCACTCTCTGTGTATTGTTCTGTTGTGAACTATCAGACAGGTACAGTGCACACTGTACACACAGTGCAGACAACACAGAGGCCCAACCAGCCAGTACTGCTTCTGTGGAATATTATGCCACCCTGGGCTTGCTGTGTTAGTTTAGTTTGGTAATTTGATTAAATATTAATGTTGGAATATGCAACATGTAAGAAGAGAGAAGTAGATTTTTACACATGACCCCTTTGTAAGACAGGGCCTCAAGAATTGATAAAAGAGAACCTACGGTGGCTGCGAAACTCACAAAAAACGCAAAAGGTCTTCTCTAGAGTCGGTGTTTGGTTTTTCCATTCTGGGCTACTGTAGAAACATGACACTGCAACATGGCGGGCTCCGTGGAAGAGGACCCGGTCCCTCTGTACTCTGTACACACTGCACCTTTAAGAACGTTCAGTTTTGTCATTCAAATAAAGTTTTGTTAATTCAGACTCAGCTGCTGGAGACTCTTTTTTAGGTCTCAAGGAATTTGATTCCCTGAATTTTGACTTGAAGGTGTCCAGTCCAGGGATACAGACAGTGTTTGCCCATGGTCTTATATTCAGTGCCTCAATATGACATTTTCAAATCTGCGCAAGAGATTAGACAGTAACTGCATATGCTAACTGTACATACATTGCATTTTTAGAGATCAAAAACACCTTGGTAACTACAGAGCAGACACAGCGGTCGGTGACAAGTGCTTATTCAAAATATGGCGTACGTGTTCCAAAAATGTTTCTGTTACATTAACACTGAAGTTTCAACTTGCAGACTGGGTGGAGTTCAGTCCTTACGAAATTGGGATGGCAAAATACGGCACCTTCATGACCCCTGACTTGTTTGGAAGCAAGTTCTTCATGGGAACTGTTGTGAAGAAATACGAGGAAAACCCTCTTCATTTTCTAATGGGTGAGCAACATGTTTTCATCGACGACCACTGAACACAACAGTCAGACTTTTGCATATCATATTTAATAACAGTATATTTGTGCATCAGGTGTGTGGGGCAGCGCCTTCTCGATCCTGTTCAACAGAGTGTTGGGGGTCAAAGACACAGCTGGTGGCAGCACCATGGAGGAGGAGTTAGGTAACCTATCTCTGTTTCTCTGTTTCTCTTTCTGTGTATTGTACAGTATAACTTTTGTTCTTTATGCATCAAACAGCACAGTATACACAGAAATACTGGAATAAGCTATTAGTATAGTGATGTAAAGTAACATAATTTTCAGGTTCTTTTGAAAAATTTACAAAAACTGGCCAAATGGACAAAGTTTTGTGCACTTACATTACAACAAAAGAAATATTTTACATACTTGTGAATATATTCTTTATTGTTTAGGAGAAAATGTGTTTCTTACATCCAAAATATGATTTACATGATTATTTTCCTTGTGTAATAATATATTTTGGAATTGTGGACCTTGAGACTAATCTCATATCTCATCATAATCTGAAATATGTGTTTTTAGTCATGGTTACTTTATGTAAGTGAGCATACGTGTCTCCAGCCTTAGTCTTTGGTATGCATTGATCCGTTGATAAGATAACAGGTATGATTTGAAAACACTTTCCTGTCACACCCTCTTACTGACACTGGCATTCAGTTATGTCTGAGATCCCACTGTTTGTCTTTTCTTACGCTCTTTCTCTTTGTCTCATGACACCAGTAGGTATCTTCACACCTTTAAAATGACCTCACCAGACTGTAAATGTGTATTTTGTGAATGAGTCTGTGTGTTTTTTGTGTGATGTTACCACAACAGTGAAGGTATCCGCTTTCTGTGATTGTTCTGACAGCTCATCGGATGTTTGCTCTGGTTGACTGTATTTGTTTGGGGTGACCTTTTAAACACACCTCTGACAATGCATCGGTTGTACTTAAGTGCTAAGAATGTCTCCACCCAGTTGAAGAATGCATCAGTTTATCAGATGTATTGCATTTCCGCCAGGGATTATTCTGACAGCAATAAATAATAGACAGTAAATTTGATAAGGTCTAAAAAACATTCTGTTAGGTGCAGTGTTTGTCTGTGATGATATAAATGAGATTAACAAGTTTCTTTTGAAGTTGTAACCTGATGAGTGAAGCTGTCATGTGTCTTACAGAGCAGATCAAACCACAGCACATCGTTGGAGAAGACAGTCTGGACAATGAAGACGGGCCACGTCAAGGTGAGCTGCATGATGCATGATTCATAGGCTCTTTAATGTGTAGTATAATTAAATTTGTTGAAATGAAAATTGTTTGTATCCTTGAGTTCTAACAATCGTGTTGATGTATGTCCTTCATCATGAAACACTTGCCAAAGCAATTTTTTTCAATACATAAAATTATCCTTTGTTTACATCCTTGTTTGCAAACTCGCAGTCTTTTTCTCCACCGCCGTTGTTGGCACATTACTAAGTTTCTTTGCACAGTACCGCCGCCAACTGTTGATCAGTGGAATAGCTTGAAACTAGTGGCAGGAATGTGAATTGTGTTGACTTCATCCCTGTGTACAACTACTGGTGCAAAACTCCACAGGGTACATTTAAGTAACCTCATGTAGCCTAAATTCAGTTGCAAATTGTTCCAGTTTTATTGCAGAAAAAGACACACTTCCTGAGCCACAGTTCAATTCTTTGTAATTGCAAACTATGTTGAAGGATGGCTCCTCTGGACAAGGCATGCTTAATAGTATTTCTCTCTCACTGTGTTGGTGTTCAGGTGGCACAGAGAACCCGGAGGCAGAGGAAGAGTACCATCGCACTGCTCAAGCCAGCTGGGTTCAACGAATGGTCACGTCGCTCTTCAGTGACTCTGCCTTGTTCAACACAAGAGAGGGCCGGGCCGGGAAGGTACCTGGAAAATGTTTACTGGAAACCATGAAAATATTTAACATGCATGTGCTCATGCTTTATTCTAGTTTCACCTTTCCTATATTCAAATTCACAACAACCTGCCTTTTTTTACCTCCATACCCCATTTCACTCTCTAACCAGGTGCATAATTTCATGCTGGGCCTGAACCTGAACACCAACATCCCGTTCTCTCCCGTCACTGAGGTCACGTGCCACGCCCCTAGTCCGGAGGAGGAGGTGGATGCTGTCACAGGTGAGATAGATAAATGCACAATTCAATGCTTCATTTTTACAATAGCCACGCAAATGAAAAACAGGCCAGGACATGATTATTTTGCATATTGTGGTTTTGAATTTCCAGTTTCTTGATCATCTGGTCTGGGACTGTTTAGGAACTGTAGACAGTCACAATAGGAATGATAATGAAATACAGGGAAATGGATAATAATAACTGAGCAGTACCCGGTGGTTTAATGTGCAAGTAGATGCATGTGAGTCTAATTATAGTTTGGGTTGTGTATATCAAACCTTACCCACACACAAAATATATTTTAGTACTGACCCCATACTGACCTTTACACTGATGTTTGTTGTAAAAATAAACTTGTTCTGTTATGTTAAAGCACCATAAATTGACTTTTTGCCACCACAGGACAGTGTAAACTGTAAACACAACACTGACACTACTTTCACCATAAAAAGTTGTTGTAGTGAACACAAACAATTGCCTATATACACATCTAGACATGGATCACCATTGGCATTTATTTGGAATTGTGTTTCCTCCTGATGACTAGAAGTCTAATATTCACTCTCTTTTTGGCTGTTTTGGTCTCTGCCAAGTTATGAAGTTAATATCTGGCTCTATAACTGCCAGCTAACTTTTTCTGTCTGCTGCTTGGTGCTGGGCAGGTAGTGTACAGTTGGTTTATCAGAGTTTTTTTCAGTGAAAACAGCTGCCGGCTGTGGCTGGAAATAAATTTGATGACTTAACAGTGAAACTTAACGGTGACCCCATTCTGCAGAAATATTCAAATGCACTATTCTTAGAATGGGTGAAAGTAACACATTTATACTGCATGCAAAAAACTGCATGGTGTTCACCATAAACTGCATGAGATTAGCATAAAGTGGGCATGTCTGTAAAGGGGGGACTCATGGGTACCCATAGGAACCATTTTCATTCAGATATCTTGAGGTGAGAGGTCAAAGGACCCTTTTGAAAATGGCCATGCCAGATTTTCCCTCACCAAAATCTAACCTAACCTTGGAGCGCTATTTTGTCCCCTTCCCGACAAGCTATCATGACATGGTGGTACAATGGATGCCTTAGGTCTTCTAGTTCCATATGATAACAGTATCTTCACTGTAACTTTAACACTGAGCCTGCTACAGCCTCTGAAAGACAGTAATGTCGGCCAAGGACGCCGGCGTCCTTGGGGAGTTTAAGAGATTAAAACATGTTTGTTAAGCAGACTAAGGAAGTTAGGCAGACAACAGGCACTGCAATGCAGGTGTGGTATTGGCACCAGTATGAACAATTTTTAAAAATGATACTCAGCCGTACTCCCAGTCAAAATTACATATGTGAGTCACGAAATCAGCTGGGTTAGTTGTGTGGAATAAAATGTGCGTGCAGACAAAGGCAGTTTCACAATAATGTTTCATCATCATTTAATTAATTTGGTGGAATTTTTTCAGACCCAGATGAGTTTGATCGTATTTACGAGCCTCTTGATGTGAAGAGCAAGAAGATCCATGTGGTGGACAGCGGCCTGACCTACAACCTTCCCTACCCCCTCATCCTGCGACCACAGCGTGGTGTTGACCTCATCATCTCTTTTGACTTTTCTGCACGACCCAGCGACTCCAGTCCCCCATTTAAGGTCAGAGTCCGACTTTATGCACAGTCATGAATTGCTAAAAATGATCAGTGCAAATGGAGAATCAAGAACAAAATTTCATAAATTGTAAATTTACACCTTAGGAGCTCCTGTTGGCAGAAAAATGGGCTCGAATGAACAAGCTCCCATTCCCCAAGATTGACCCCAAAGTCTTTGACCGAGAGGGCCTGAAGGAATGCTACGTGTTCAAACCAAAAAAAGGCGAAAAGAACTGCCCCACTGTCATCCACTTTGTCCTGGTCAACATCAACTTCAGGAAATTCAAAGCGCCTGGTAAGTGCATGTGCATGTGGTGAGGTTTCCGCCGCATATGTGAGAGGGAAAATATGCCAAAACAATCTGGATTATTATAATAATGCTGTTTTACTGGCATGGCATATGAGGCATCTCTTCCGCGAAGTTGCACTGGAGTTCAACCATATTCAGTAAACCGTGGACAGCTTTTCATGTCTAGTCAGAAGCCGGGCCCCTCATCTGAGTGACCCTCATAAAAAAAAAAGTCTCTGCTCAGGGTCAGCGTGGTTAAGTAGTGGAAATGGTGTGCCTGTCTTTAAGCACACCTGCATTTTGCTGTGTGTGTGTGTGTGTGCACGCACACACAGACGGGAACCACAGTGCACTCAGTGTTTTATGAGCTGTCTGGGTGAATTATGGTTCCCTTAGGAGCCAAGTGGCGGTAGGGAATCTCTCAGTCCAGTGGGAGAGCTCTGTGTGTAAACAGGCCATACATCATGAGCCATACAAAGACACACTAACACTGCATCTCCAGCTCATCTCCACTCCAATGCCTCTTTACATTCAGTAGGTCATCTGCCTACATACTTCCGCTGTTTATGGACATTACATAATGGTTTTTGCACTCGGACCCAAAAGACGTCCAAAGGAATCACACTATATATGGACTTCCCCTCTGTGGAAAAGAAAGTTGGATACTTTAAGTCATTAGAGAATCAGTTCAGAATTGGACGCCTGCATTTTCCAAGCTGTAACTTTTTCCTGCACGTTGTCTTTCATATGATGATAGAAGTTTTCCACAAAAAGTAGCTGATGAATCCGACGTGACTAAAGCAAACTATCTTGCAATCTTACAATTAAATTATTCTAACAGCTTTGATTCTACTTTTATTTTCCTGTGTAATAAAGCACCATAAAGTTGTAAACTCATTGTTGCACGCCTTGTCTCTGGTTACAAAGAAATTAGAATAATTCATGTATTGTCTTCAATAGTAAATAAGATCAAATTTGAAGCAAGTAGGGTTGTGCTTCAGACACGCAATCGTTTTTTATTGCCTCAGTACATTTAAAACATATTAAAATTTTGTTAAATAAATACAAAACAATTTTACCTCAGGGTATTTATCTGTAGCTTTTGATCAAGAATTTGAAAGGTTTGAACTCAACTCTTTAGCCTTTGTTGATGGGAAGTGCAAAAAAAGGTGGTGAGATTGTTTTGTCAACCTCTGTTGAAACTCAACATATATTATATATTTCATCCTCGATACCAACTCTATGTTCATCCCACTGGATCAGTTTTTATTTATTTACTTTCATTCTTTCTTATTTATGAACAGGTGTTCCCAGAGAGACCGAGAAGGAGAAGGAGTTGGCAGATTTTGACATCTTCGACGACCCCGAGTCGCCTTTCTCCACTTTTAACTTCCAGTACTCCAACGAGGCCTTCATCCGACTCCATGACCTCATGGAGTTCAACACTCTCAACAACCTGGAGGTCAGTTCTGTCTTTACGAGATGTTTATTGTTTACAAAATTATTACAAAAGATTTCTGGCACCAAGCAACATCAAACAATAGCAATGTCTGCAGTTTATACTACAGACACTGGATGTGCCATGAAGGGATTATATAGTGATTCACTACCGCACCTTTACATGTTATGAATGATTTCAGTTTGTTGCATCATTCATTGTCATTCATGGTTAACCTCATGTAGTGTTGTCAATAGGGGAAGTTTTGCATTTTTGTATTGTCATTACCTAATTAGCAGTTTATTAAGCAACATTGAAAATTTCAAATTCCAAAGACCCGCCTTAGACCAGATGGTACAAGTCTTATTTAATGTCAGACTGACTTTCATTTACCATATCTGAATCACTCCTGCTGATTAAGGATTCAAATGTGATGCAACTTGAAGGTCAGCTTATTCGGACAGACCTGCACTGTCACGTTTTCCTGAATATCTCAATACTCAGCGCTAACATATGGAAAATGACATTCTTGCCTAAGTATCAACTCAATCAAATGGTATTAACATTATTATTTCCATTGCTGGAAAAATCCAACGTGTAGGCAGAAATTCAGAAGTCTGGAACCAGGCCACAAAGTTTCCTAAATCATCCAACGCTATTGAAATGTCCCCTACAGCATGAGACTTCAAACACATGAGCGCATCCTGATCTTTATATATTTAATAACCTGGAAGTCCCAATAATATTTCAGTCAATATTGCAAAAATGTTTTGTTTTCAAGTACCTGTCATCTCGCTTCTTTAAATAATAAATCTAAATATGAATAGACACTAAACACATCTTAAAACTAATGCACATTGTTGGATGATAAAGAAGACTCAAGTGAACCTTGAGACCTCTTCTTGCAAAAAAACAAAACAAAACAAAACAAAAAACAGGAAATATCCTTGTATTGAAATACAAATTAATAGATCTAGGGTAGCATTATTTTTCCTCATTGATGATAAAATATGGCATTTTGGAATTAATCTCTTCATTTGTCCCCAACAGGTGATTAAAGAGGCCATCAAGGACTGCATCGTGTCCCGGAAAGAAAACCCCTCAGGCCGCTCTCTTCCGTTCTCCCTCAGTGAGATCCCGAAGAAGAAATTTCTCAAAAGAGATCCGAAACCCTGGAATCTCCTTGGAAATGATAACCAGTAGCCTGATCTAAGGTGGAGACTTTGGATAAGCGGACTATAGGGATTTTTGTACATTCTTTTGGAAATGTGATCATATGTTGATCTCTTTTCTTTATGTTTTTACTCCTGAGGATTTGTAAAACTCTGGATTTGAGATAAGTGCCTGATAAAGGGATTTTGTAAAGAATCTTAATGTTTACTGATAAAAAAAAGTCTTGTGATTGCATTCATAGAAAAACACAGTGGGAATTTTCATTGTACTTTATCTAACAAATTTGACTTCTGGGAAACCTGCTTTTGCTGTCGGTTTTTGTTGACCACAGACAGATGATGGTTGCTTTCCCTGTGGTTATGAGAGAGACTGGATGTTGAAAATCAACACTTTCTAAACACTGCAATATGACTGGATTGTTGACTCCATCACAAACAGCAAGAGATTGTGAGTCCTTCCTTTTATTTTTGATACTTTCTGGGGATCTCTACCTAAACCATCTCTATGTTTGAAAGAAATGTCCACTTCATACCCCAGTGCTCATTTCACTTTCATACATCATGTGAATTTTCTACTGGAGCTGCAAAGTTCCCATTTCAAGTGGACACCTCTTAGCCTCAGCTCATGCTGCCGAGAGTTAAACATTTGCATCTTTAACATGATTTTATATGCAATCATACTGTTTCCAAACTTTGCTTTCAGCTATTTGAATGCACTGTAAGAAGCCTCACCTGTAGTATACCTGTTTGTCAGCTGAACTTTTTCCATCTCGAACGTGCGGCTGCAAAACATGCTATTCGCCATGTTTTTGTTTTTTCACCAGATGGCTCGTCTAAACATGTAATTCTGTTTGATAACATGGAAGAGGAGCTTGTAACGCTTGGTTTTGTTTGATGGCAACTCCTAAACACGCCAAGTGCACCCCCTCTCGATACCTCAAACATCTCAATGTTGTTTACCCACCTACAGGGAAGGAGCACTCCCTGCTTCTCTGTAGGGAGTGTCTCAAATTAAAGCCACCATTTTGGAAAAACAAAAACTTGATACCATGGAAACGGCCCCGCTACTTCTTTCCCTCTCTCTTTCTTTCTCTCTCTCTCCATCAGGATAAAGGTGTGTTTATTTTCCTGACCATGTTGTTTCAGGCTGCCTTTTAGATACCGGCACAGTTTGTTTTTCTCGGGCCATTTCCTCCTCCTACAATCCAACTTGCTGCAGGATTCCTCGAACTCCCCCATATGCTGAAGTGAAGCTTAGGTCAGAGCAAAGGAAGGCTGGGTGGAGTGGTGAGTGCAATGACGAGACCCACTTGCAGCTAGAGACGGTGGCTCTCGGCGGCACTCAGTGGAATTTTACACACTACTACCTACACCTGCAGAAGCGGAGGCCTGGAATCTGACACACTACACCTATACCTGCAGGGGCCCAAAGGCTGCACAGAAAGCAGTGGAATGTTACACTGAAGCACTTCCAACCCCTATATGCTCATTCTTCAGCCTCACTGGTTTGGAAGAAACTCAGAAAACTGAAAACAAAAAAAAGTGTTTTGCAGTCTTGCTGCAGGGATGAATGGGCGACAAACCTTTGCAACTTGCAGTTTTCTTCTTCTTTTTTTTTTTTTAGGAGATGATTCATGTCAGTTTTTACATGTTTATGTTTTATGTTGTTTTCTTTAAATAAATAGATTTACATTTTGGGGAAAGGCATTGATTAACCTTCTTGCTGAGCGAGAAGATCGATACCAGCATACAAAACCTTAACTGTATGAGATGAGACAAGAAAACTTTCATTTGTGACATTTAGAAGTGCTTGTAGCTAGATTTTGTTACCTTTGGACAGGCTAGCTGTTGCCCCCTGTTTCCAGTCTTTATGCTAAGCTAAGCTAACCAGCTCTTCGCTGTAGCCTTATATGTAGATTAAAGGACATATGGCATTATGTATTTTCCATATTTTGTGTGCAACAAAACAAGCAGGTCATTTTTGACACCCTGTAAAACTCATATTAGGCTACACTTTTTCATTTTTCTTTATAGCATTTGGCTGATTAATTTAGAAAGTATACAAGAGCTGTAGTATGTTTCTTTTTCTTTTTCTTTTTTTTTTTTTTTGTTTAATTACATTTTTATGATCTATGACAATGTTTACAAATGTGTAAGATGCTAAAGCTCTAGGGAATAAAGTGGTTTATATAAATACTGCTGTGATCATTAACTCTGTGTTATAGCTGATGAGACATGTGCATTGTAAAAATAAATAAATAAAAGAGAGATATTATCTTCTGCGTAATGTTTTCTGTTAAAATATTTGACACCCTTTTCTGTATCAAAGAGACCCTTCCTGAAATAACACATCAGCTGGAGAAAAAGTGAAAGGTTGCAGCTCCAGCAAGTTCTGTTTCCTTTTGTTGTAGATTAACTGTTTTAAAAATGTGGTGATATAAAGTAGGCGTATGCTTTTTAGTGTGTTGAACTGTACCAGGATCAAAAGGAGAGGTGTGAAATTCCAGAGCCCTAGAGCCCCCACCCAAAATGTTGAAATTACAAAAAAAACCCCCACATTTTCTCACATACCTTTAGTTGTATTTAGCCATGCCAATCACTCAAGTTGTAAGACAATCAGGTTTGAAAGTTTTTATGTAAATGTAATCAGCTACACCAGTGGCATGGCTCTAAGGTGGGACGATTTCGGTCCGTCTATCTATCTGTCAGTCAATCATCTGTCCACCATTTTGGTCCAGACTAATATTATAATAGAGTGTTGAATGGCTTGCCTCGAAATTTTGTACAGACAGTCATAATCCCTAGAGGTTGAAACCCACTGACTTTTGTGATCCCCTGACTTTCCTCCTAGTACCACCATGACATTTTTGTTTCTACTGAAATATCTCGACAGCTGTTTAAATTTGTCCAATACTCATGACCAAATACTTGCACTTGCTTTTATCCAAAGTGAGGCAACATGATCAAGCCATGGTTAAAGTAGCTGACTAGGTACAATAGGTATATATAGGTATATCTTTAGATTAAAGTAAGAAACAACTGGAAGTAGACAAGCAAATGGACTGCACTTATATAGTGCCTTTTTAGTCTTATCGACTACTCAAAGCGCTACATGCCTACATTCACCCATTCACACACACACACACACACACACACATTCATTCACTGACAGCAGAGGCTGCCATGCAAAAGGCCAACCTGCTCATCAGCTATGATACAGCGCTTGCTATCCAAAGCGCCCCACAATATTTCTATGCTCACCCATTCATACACACATGCTCACACCCCACAACCATCAGAAGCAATTTGGGGCTCAGTATCTTGCCCAAGGACACTTCAACATGCGGACTGGAGGAGCCGAGCATTTTGAACCACCAACCTTCTGATTAGTGGACTCACTCTACCTCGAGCTACAGCTGCCTAGCTGCAAGTGCATAATAAATACCATAAATACCGTAAACAACAAGAAAGTAGTGCAACAATAAACAAAGTACTAAAAAGTCAAAGGGACTCAAGTGTTGGGGTGCTCTCAGATTATTAAAAGTTAGCATTGGAGTGGAAGCAGAAATCTGATGTCTGTGAAGATTCTCAGTCATCAAGGTCATGGACTCACCTGAGGCCAAGTGTAACGACAGTCGTTGGAGTTGTCACATGAGGCGGAAGGTAAATGGCTGTTAAGTCTCAGGACAGCATTGCAGGTGGGGGATAAGTGGTGTCATAAACCTCCTCCTCTGCTGAGGGATGGTGGCTCCACTTTGACGTAGATAGCCTCCTTCACTCTTCTTTCAAACCATCTGTCCTCCCTATCCAAAATATGTACATTATCCTCGAAAGAGTGTCCCTTATCTTTCAGGTGTTGGTAAACTGTTGAGTCTTGACCTGAGGAGTTGGCCCTCCTGTGTTGAGCCATGCGTTTGTTTAATGGTTGTTTAGTTTCCTCGATATACAAGTCTGTGCATTCCTCACTGCATTGAACTGCATACACTAGACTGCTTTCCTTGTATTTGGGTGTGCGGTCTTCTGGGTGGACCAGTTTCTGTCTCAGTGTGTTGCTGGGTTTGAAAACACAGGTATGCAGCGTTTGTTAAAAATCCTCCTTAGTTTCTCAAATACTTCAGACACATATGGAATAACGATGTTGTTGCGTTTCTTCTTCTTTTCTGTTTTTTTCTTCACCGCTCGCAGTGTTGGAGTTCTTCCTGGATCTTGTAGATGTTTTTACAAAGGTCCAGTTGGGGTACCCACCAGGGATGTGCAAAATTATTTATATTTGTATTCGAATAAAAGTGGAAATAGGTGTAAAAATCCAGTTTTTGTTTTATAACACTTTTAATTTTAGGATATTAAAGTGTTAAAATATGTGTTTGTGAATAAACTATCTTACGAAGGAGGTCCCCACACCGGGTCTTGAATTCAAGTCTCCCAGAACATAGACGACTGCACTTACTACTGAACTAAACCGAGTGCAACACCAATATGCAGACAGACCTTTTCTTATTTATACACCCATAACACAGAGACAGCACAGCGAATAACGTGTAGAGAAGAACTTCAAAGGTAACCTAACTTTGTGGAAAGGAGAAGGGGAACAACAGGATATGGAGAGTCCCTGTCCCTGAGAAATGTGTGTCATGCAGCAGGTGGATGTGACTGCCCTCATTGAGACCTGCTGATAGACGTAACAGCGGAGCAGAGGAGAGAGACTGAGCGATGTAACTGACCTGCACACTAGTATTTGACATGGGGTTTCTTTTCCTTCCCAAAAACAAATAATTTTTAAAATATTTGTACGAAATAAATGACTGTAAAAAAAAAAACACTATTTGTGCTTTGCTGAATAACGTATTTGGACTCAGGCACACCCCTAGTACCCACAAGCTTTAAGTACATCCTTCAGGTATTTGTGCTCCCTCTGTTGGGCCTGGAGACTTGTTGGTACATTATCAGCTCAGTGGTGCAGGGTTCTGATAACTAATAATAGATTATGCTCCAGTAGGTGGTGAGTGTCAAAAAGTGAGTATCGGTCACTTTTTGACCTGCAGTTTGTGCAGGGTTTCCTGCAGTCCCGATGCCAGAGGAAAGTAACTGGCCGAGCATTTGGTTTTTAGCCCTGACCCCGCTTGGTTTCCTGCATACTTCAATGTGATGTTATTGTCGACTGTGTTCTGTGAGGACTCTCTCTCCTGGGTTTTAATTGTGACCCATGTGTCGTCCACATGTCTAAACCAGCGGCTCAATCCTGTTCCTCTGAAGGAATTCAGGGCTCTGCTTTCTACTTCTTCCATGTAGAGGTTGGCCACAATGGAAGATACTGGTGAGCCCCATGGCACTGCCATGCTTTTGTCTGTAAATCCCACTGTTTTACTGGAAATACAAGGTGTTCAGACAGAGGTCCGGCAGCAAATCTGGTCTTGGCTGAGGTTGGTTCTGTTGTTAAGGGTGTTGTCATGTAGCAGTCGTTTCCATACCATTTCCACTGCCTCCATAGTTGGGATGCATGTAAACAATGAGGTCACATCGTAGGACACCATGGTTTCATCTGGATCTAGTTTCAATCCTCGAACCTTGTTCACAAAGTCCATGGAGTTTTGAATATGGTGAGGATTGTTACCAACCAAGGGGACTAGGATGGCAGATATATGAGATCTTCAATGCAATTCAATTCAACACAGATGGCTGCCCACCTAGAGCTCGGTTCTGCTTGAGGTTTCTTCCTGTTAAAGGGGAGTCTTTCCTTGCCGCTGTCGCCAAGTGCTTGCTCATGGGGGAATGTCAGGTCTCTGTAAATTAAAGAGTATGGTCTAGACCTACTCTATGTGAAAAGTGCCCTGAGATAACGTTGGTTGTGATTTGGCGCTATATAAATAAAACTGAACTGAATTGAATATGTTTGGCAATGTTATTAGTAACTGGGTTGATGCTGCTGATAATGGGCCTGAGGGGGGCTCCTTCTTTGTGAATCTTGGGGAGCCCATACATGCATGGGATGGCTTCTGTGAAACAAATATCTCAAAACTTGGACAAACAAAACCAAAACTATCTGCATAGCTAGATACCACTACCACCACTGTATTTTGTAATTTTGGTGAATTTACCCTTTAAATGAACAGTATATGATACATTTTATGCATTCTGAATATTACTTTCTACCCTTTATTGTTAGTGTTGTACTAAAAATAATTCCAAGCTTACCTCATAAAACATCTTGTGATGACTGATATGTTATTCAATAAATCTCAAAGCCAAAAACATGCGCATTGCTGTTATAAAAATCTCAACATCTGGCTAACTTGAAGCTGTAACAGTTACAAAACATCACACCACAACCACTTTTACCGCCAGAAAGGAGGAAACCACCCACAGTCTCTCCCAGCTTGAAGACCTGCTCCAACGCAGCACCCACTAAATCATTACATTCCCCAATTAAAGCATCATCCAAGAGCAATATTCTCATCATGTGCGAGTAATAATTATGTGCTTAGGACACTTTGCTTTGGTGTTAGTCCTTTTCTCTGGCACGGAAGCACTTGGCCCAATGCCCTGCAGATTTGCTCTGACATTGAACGATGTAGAGCTGTACTGCCTTGCAGACACAGTAGACAGCTTTTGGGAGCTTTTTCATTTTTCACCTCCTTCTCAGAGTCTGTCTATCTCGGCGTGTACTCTACAGGAGGGGAAATGGCCTGCATATTGAAATTCTCCAGGGCTTGTTAATTTGTACATTCACGTGAAGATCATGTATGTGCCTGCATTCTCACCTTTTGATGAGCTGAGTCATTCACATAGCACAGACGGGTTGGGGCGATCCACAAGCCCGCAATGAGGATATGACCAATGCACGCAACACTATGTGTGTGTGTGTGTGTATGTGTTTGTGTGTGTGAATGAGAGGGAGTGGAGGAGGAAAGGAGAAGGAAAGGAAATGCATGTTTTAATGCAAGAGAGCAGGTCTATGTGGGGGTGGGGTGGTGGGAAAAGTCCTGCTATTCTGGTTTGTTATTCAGCATCTCACTCACTTACGTAGACATTGTGTAGTGAGCAAATTTTTTTTATCACACTTCTGAAACAGACCAGCTGCTTTCCTGTGTCTGATATGTCAATTATGATGAATATGTTTGTGTGTGTGTGTGTGTGTGTGTGTCAGGAGGAACGGGAGGTCCGAGATGGGAAATAGATTAGCCAGTCTTTCTCCTCCAGGGGAAAGGGCCAGACAGGGCAGATAAGGACATTAAAAATTACACTTCTAACAAACAAAAGGCATCAATGAAATATAGGTGTGTCGCACTTTCTCGACTTCCCAGAAAAGGCCTGTGTTGTTGTGAACTTATTGGCTGGCTCTTGAGTTTCAATTGGTCAAAACAACACCATTGACTTGTATGTTTGTTGCCCACAGCAACATCACAGGAGTCCCAGCCAAAATTTTAATATGAGCTCTTGAGAGTCTGAGGAGAAAAGTTTGCAAGGTCCTAAAACTTGTGTCAACTTTGCAGATGTTTGATAAGCAGATGAGTATCTTTGTGTTTATGCCAGATAGTCTTTCTGATTCATATGAATCTCATTGTGAGTATTTGCAACATGGAAAGTCTTTCTTGCGTCCTTCAAAGAGAAAAATGCACTACCATGTGACGCAGGGAAACCTTGACATCATAGAACTGACGTGGCGGTCTCTGGAAAGACCACAGACCACCCATTACAGACCCAGTAAAATAAATACTTTCACCACTCCAAAGAAATGGGTAGACACAATGATTCAGCACCCACACACACACACACACACACACACACACACACACACACACACACACACACACACACACACACACACACACATTCAGATTTTGTAGAACATCTATTTAGATTCCAGCAGATAAAGCCCACATTTCATTACTGCTGCTGGTGCAGCTGCATCTGGGTCCTGGTTCAATCATAATAAATGTTCATGCAAACTGGATTAAAGGTGCAAAACACTTATTGTTTAGTCTGTGACATAAACCTGTATCTGCCCATCCTGCATTTCTCTATCATAATCTCTTATCCAATCTGAAAACTTAAAAACTCAGCTGTTCTGAATCCCTCTTGTGATTGGTTTCTTCAATGTGGAACTATTTTGACTATTGTGTATGTAAATTCAGTGTTTGCTGCCGCTTTTATATTTCGTATGTTTCCTCTTGTCAGGTCTGTCTTGAAAAAGCGATTGTGAACTCAAAGAGACAAAGAGAACTGTTGAAATAAAGGATTACGGCCTATTTCTTGACTCTCCATTCAACAGTATAATCAGTGGCTGGATGTAGTCTTTACTGCAAAAATGTTATGATTTGGCAGAGGAGAGATAGTGTTACTCCACCGATTCACAGCTGGTCAAAATCACTGCTGAGGACTGTTTTGAAACATGAAAGAATTATTTATGTTTATGAGAGAAAAATGTACTATTTTTAAATTAACTAGTTAACTGTTTCTCATAACAAACGTTCTGATTCATATTTGAAGTTTTTATTTTATTTCTTTGTTCTTAAGGTACAAAATAGTTTTAATGTACAGCTTGGAATAATTTGACTATCACAAAAAATGATGTTGTAGCCTACAGTCAGAATATCAGCAGCCACAATTGTGCAAACACTTCATTTATCAAACCATCCTAAACAGTTACGGACGTGGTGTCTTTTTGACATAGTATTTATTGAAATAGTTGAAAGTACAAAACTAAAGTATATTATATATTATTGATTGAAAACATAAATAAAACCAAAACCAAAAAAACATAGAAAACAATGACAAACAAAAATAAAAATTCAGTAATTGCAGATGAAATTAAATAAATAATGAAAAATAAAGACAATAAAATTAAAGCTGTAGCTAGCACTGAGTGTACATTCTACAATTACAAACATATGAAACAGTCTGATGTTATTTAAAGGCCAACTCCTAATACTTTTAGACTAAAATTATTAAAATCAGACAGTTTTTAAGCCAAAAAAGATAGATTGAAATAAAACGGTCATTTCAATTTACACGGTTGAACCAGGATTAAAAAAATATTCCAGGACAGCAATGAGGCAAATAAAATCAGAGAATTAAAATAAATACAAAATGGAAAAACTGAATAAAATATCCAACAGTATTAAAAGATAATAATAATAATAATAATAATAATAATAATAATAATAATAATAATAATAATAATACATATTAGAAATTAAACAGTTTGCTAGTATGAAAGACACTTTTTTAAAGGCTCTGAAACAATATTTAGACCACAAGGGAGTGAAATTTATAGAAAGTATGACTGATCAGTTAAATGAATGAATAAAATGTGAGAATGTGACTTTTTCTATTTTTTCTATTGCGGAATAAGAACTGTTAGATGTCAGTGAACTGCTTTTGCTGTCAGTGGTGATATTTCTTATGTGTGATCGCCCTCTAGTGGCTCAGATGAGAATTACAGGCGCTGCACATTTTAGCCACCAGGCGGCGGTAGCGCGCACACGGAAACAAAAACCACACAGAGGAAAAAGGAGGAAGCCAGGAAGCTGCCAGCCTGCTGACAGACAGACAGCCGCCGTATCAAAGAAAAAACGCTGCCGTAAAGAGAAAAAAAAAAACAGGCCTGGCTTTAGCTTGTAACTCTTATCGTTTTCGGTCAAAATAAGAACGAAATGTCGAAGAACACCGTGTCCGCCCGCTTCAGGCGAGTGGACGTAGACGAGTACGACGAGAACAAATTTGTGGACGAGGAGGACGGAGGAGAAAACCAGCTGGGTCCTGACGAGGCAGAGGTGGACTCCCTCATCAGACAATATCCTTTTACATGATCAGCTAGCCAGGATTTGCTGAAGAAAACAGACACAGATGGCAGAGTTGTGTGTTTTTAATGCTACTTTAATCTAAAAAAAGACGCCTTTCGTATGTGTTTGCTGCTGTAAATTGTATGAATGGGCGTTTTGCAAGTAGGCCAGTCACTGTCCAGACTTGCCTGACAGTCACATTCCAGGGATTTCTGCCCCAAGACACAGCAGGCTGTCTTATCTGTATTCACTGCAAGCTGCTTTACATTTATATAACTACAAGTTATCTCACAATGACTTGAGGATTTGAATGAAATGGCTTTAATCAGTCGTGCAAGTTATTGTGTCTTGTGAGATGAGTGCTCCAGAGTTTCTGATCTCTCTGTAATGCAGAAATTTGATTTGTGTTGTAATTGTCTGCACGGTTGCTTTTACTGTGTTGTTACAAGTGTTGCTGTAAAGTCAGCAGCCAGCCGAGCATGTAGTTTTAGTCTTATAGGCCTTATAAGGCATGAAAGTGCAGCACTTCCTCATTGAATGAAGCAGTGACCTCCCACCTCATGTTACATTGCAGAAGTGAGCTATTGGCGGTGGTGGGAAGTAACTAAGTACATTTACTCAAGTGCAATTTTGATGCACTTTACTTGAGTGTTTCCATTTGATGCTGCTTTATTCTTCTACTTCACTACATTAATCTGACAGCTTTAGTTACCTTTCAGATGAAGATTTGTCACAATGGATAATATAACAAGCTTTTAAAATACATTGTTAAAGATGAAACCAGTGGTTTCCAACCTTTTTGGCTTTTGATGTCTTACAAAAAGCAGTGTGTAGTCGGGGTCACATTTCAGATGTCTATGAGTTGTTAACAGCTCCACCAAACAGTGATTTTTCCCTCTAAACTTCTCATATGGTTTCATTTCAATAAATGTTCAAATGATCCAATATTTCACCAAAAATCAAAGATCAGAGAAAAAGTCCAAAAACTGAAAACAGATTTGTGTATCAGAAGATTTGTTTTCTTCTTTCATCTCCCATTAATCATCTCACGACCCCTCAGATTTATCTGGTGACCCTTTGGAGGGGCCTGACCCCTAGGTTGGGGACCCCTTGACTAAACTAGCTAACTGTATATAAAGTAGTTCAAACTAGCTCCACCTCCAGCAGCTACAACAGTAACATGCTGCTCTAACACTGATGCTTCAGTATTAATAATCTAATGATGTCATATATATAATGATATATCAGTCAGAGGGACCAAACCAATACTTTTACTGCAATACTTTAAGTGCATTTTGCTGCTAATACTTCATGCAGGTCTTTTACGTGTAATGGAGTACTTTTATATTGCTGCCTTGGTACTTTTACTTCAGTAAAGGATCTGAATACGTCTTCCACCACTGGGAATTGGTTCACAGTTTTTCAGGTCTGTCCTAAAACAATGCTCACATGTACATATGTACATTCAAACTAGGTATCGGTTGGTGTAATTATTCCTCTGTCCTGTTCTGTAATGTCTCTAATGTAAAAGATGGAGGCAAAATCCACTTGTTCTGTCCAAAAATACGTTTAGCTACATCAAATTGGCATCTTCCAAAGTTACAGTCTTTTTAGTACAAAATTAATTCAGTCTTTGTGCCAGTAACCCACCACTGTAGCTCAGCAAGGAAACAGTGTCTGGGGAAACACAAAGAGGGACTTGTTTTTGTGCTAAAAACTCTGGGAGAGACCCACTTTGTTTGTCTAACTCAGACTGTTGACGCCTCGTATTATATTTGCAGAATTTGCTGAATCTATTTTTTTTCACAGAGGAAGAACTGTGGATTTTGTCCCCCAAACTGTGCCAAGAACAGATCTCTTCGCAATCAGTTTGGACAGGAGATTATAGAGATATGGTTATAGCTGTTGAGGCAATTCATGTGGACATGTGGGATTTTTGGAAATATAAGAATGTTTGATAAAACATAAACAGGTGGGACACTGAAAAACACCTAAGAAAACAATGACCAACTAGATTATTGTTTTAAGACAGACTTGGAAAAACAAACTATCCTTTAAGGCAGTCATTTGGATGCTCATATAAAGGCAAAGCCATTTGATTTAAATAGCATGTTATATATGACAGGACCAAAATAAAAAAAGGAACTAGATCTGGATCTTATTCTTGGCACATTTAGAAAATCATCACCTGATGACGTGATGAGGTCTGACTGGATTGTGTCATAAGTTTATATTAATTAATACACAGCATTGATGACACCAATCATATTTGGTGTTGTAGTCAATCTTCAGTGTTTTCAAAAGATTGTGATCATGGGCTTCGCTGTGTTGCATCCTTAACCTTCCCTGCACAGGAAATCTCATGGAGGCTTTACAAGCAGTTCTGAAGAACCCACCAATCAACACAAAGAACCAGAACGTCAAGGTGGGTCTGGTTTTCTCTGTCGACACTTCGAAGATTCACCAGATTCTTGTTTTACTGATACATCACTTTGTAGGCATTTGGGTTTTTGAATAATGAATTTTCTAACATACTTTATACACAATGATATAAACTAAAGCAAACGCATCATTTTGATGTGCAGCTTAAGTTTTGAGGCAGTTCAGGTCAAGAATAACTTTGGTTATTAGCTAACTTGATAATCAGACTAAACCACAGTTTTGTTAAATGTATTTATTATTTGAATCGCTGACAAATCTGAGAGCAGAGATTCAAAGGTTTTCTGTCTTCCCATGTCTTACCAGGACCGTGCGGAGGGTCTGGTGCTGAAGGTGCTCAGCGCCTTTAAGAGCAGTGACATCGAGAAAGGGGTGCAGTCCCTCGACAAGAACGGCGTAGATCTGCTGATGAAATACATCTACAAAGGCTTCGAGCGGCCGTCAGAAAACAGCAGCGCCGTCCTGCTGCAGTGGCATGAAAAGGTAGATATGAAGATATACTCTAGGATGTGGAGCTGCAACTAACGACTATTCTTCATTATTGATTAATCTGCTGTTTATTTTCTCAATTAATCATATAGTCTATGAAAAGTTAAAAAATGGTGAAAATGGCATCCACGATTTCCCAGAAGCCACAGTGATGTTATGCTCTTAGGACTTGCTGCCTGTTAGTTATACAGTTCTTTTTGGTTTTTTTTGATGGCAACAAAAATAATATGATCGGTCTTAAAAGGATGTGGCCTCAGTTGTCAGAGCCATAACAGGTGCCAGAACGAGCAACCAGAGCTTCACTGAGACTCATTTTCAGTCCTAAAAAAAAAAAAAAAAAATAGCCTGACGTTATTTCTCCCCTGTGTTCTCAGGCGCTCGCAGCTGGAGGAGTGGGCAGCATCGTCAGGGTACTTACAGCGAGGAAGACAGTCTAAAAAGAAGAGCGGAGGAGCGGTTCACTCTACGTCGCTGACAGATACAGGGGGTGCGCTGCACTGTACATGTAATCTAACAGATGGCAGAGGGAAGAAAATGAAAAATAGATTTTTAACCCAAGGAGATCCTGTTGCCTTCAAGGCTTGACTTTAAAAAAAAAAAAAAAATCAAATCTGGGTCACATTAGGTTAAAAAAATGAGTTTCTTATTTCTTCCCATGCGTGATCTCAGTCTACTAAATTGTATTCCTCACAGGGTGCTACAGATAACTTAACAACACATGCGTCTGTGCTGCTTCCCTGATCCATGTCTTTCCCATACAGTATGTGCTCATGCTATACACAGTACCTACAGCTCGTACGAACAACCGTTTCACACTTAGTTGTGTTGATTCACGGGGCATGACGTTTAGAATTCACTGTAACACGGATTTCAGCTTTGTTTCTCTCAGGAAAACTCTTTCAGTATTTGTTTTCCACCCTTCTCTCGTGTGTCCTCCGCTGATGTGCTGAGTAGAGGCTTCCTGATAGAATAAAGTCTGATTCTCTCTCAGTAAATCCTGTCGTCGCCTCTGCCGATAACACTTTAACAGTGGGAGTCTCCTGAAAAGCACAGTCACAGATTGGAGGGTGGTGGATTTGCACACGCAGGGTGGGGGTGGGGGGGGGGGTCGCTATTCACCCTGGAGGGGGCGGGAGGTGGAAGAGGAGGAGGGGTGGTGGTGTCTTTTATCCATCCATCCATCCTTTCATGCTGCCTGCTGCCCCAGTTAGGGATTATTACCCACGATGCAGCTCCACTACCACTCATATTAATCCCACTTTGCTATTCCTCACATCCTGTTTATGTCTGTCTGTCTTGGACTTTCTCATGCACCCTCCTCTGCTGCACAGGGCATTATGTGGCTCTGCTGGTACTGTTTATAGGAGCTGCATTTCTTCTCAGTACTCTCAACAAAATGACACCCTGAGAGTACTTTTCTCAGATTGTTGTTTTTCTTATTTTGCTATTTAACAGAAAAATAATCTAGGATTATCTATTTTCCTCTTTGTTTCGTTATAGTTTTATAGTAATCATGATTTTTTTTTTTGCCACGACCGAGAGGTTTGACAAAAATAAGCATGCTTGCTTTGCAGAAGAGACCAAGATTAGATAATAAATATTTGGTCTATTTGTAAATGGAGAGAGAATCAGTGGATTATAAAACATATAGTTTGCATGATCCCACCTTTTGAGATTTTGAGTATTCTCTCAAGCATTTCATACCTGTCTTTTGTACATGTTTGGTGTCTCTTCTGGAAAAAAATCAGTGGTTTTTGTATTAAATCTGGGGTTAAATTTATGCACATGCATTGAAACAAATCCTCCACACACTGTATTGTCTTATAGTAGAAAGACATACAGTTACTACTACATACATTTATAATTCCCATACATTTTATAGAATGGGGAATAAAAATGGAAATGTTACAAATTTTGTCTGCCTTATGAGGTAGATTATGTCTGTTGCCAAATGATTTATTTTGCTTTCATGGGACTAATGTAGGTGATTATTTAGTTGCCCTTGTGTATTAGAGATGACTTTTAAAGACAAAGTTGTGGAGTTTTAACAATATACAGTATGAATGAGCATAAAAGCAAAGTGTTCCAGTTCAAAAAGTTGCTCTTTTGAAAATAAGCAACCTTATGCTTTGCTTCTTATGTATCAATAGCGATAAGAGGAATTCAGTTCCAGCATAATGTTTTGTTCCTGCTAATTTCCAATCAAGCACCTGAGTGAAGGTGGAGTTTCTTAAAGGGATGTTGCTTATTACGAAAAAACACAAAAGCATCATCACAGTTTCCACCGGTTTATATTTAGACATGGGTTTGTTCATGTTTAAATATTGTCATCAGTGATGATGCATCCAGACATTAGATACCTTTTCTAATGCAGTAACAGCTAGTTTTACATGAGAACAAAAAAGGAGAGCGGTCTGATTTCTTCTCCTGTTGCATGTATTTCTAGTCAAGAGATGCTCTTCTAGCCGATGGGCGGGAAGACGAGGGAACGTACCAAACTGATGTACAAAACTGCCTTACTCAAATATTCCTTTTTTATGTTTGTGCTTTTTTGACAAAAAAATAAATAAATAAATGGTATAAATGCTGATCATAACTTTGTCATGATTTTTTTTTTTTCTTGATCGAGCGACACATATCGACATTAAGCTTATTTTCATTGTATATGTTATTACATTTTTATTACAAAAAGGATAGAATAAGTACAGTATAGCAATACATTATGAGAAAAACAACACTTATGTACAAGTCATAAAAATAAAATACATCTTGGTATCAACTATTGGATGGAGCATTATGGCACATTGATGATGTAATCAGTGTAACAACACCCAGGGTTTCTATCTGATACACGTGTGGGTATGATGGGCCACTACCTGAGGATGTACATGTGACAGTCAAGTTTTTTTTTTTATCGCCAAAATGAGCACCATACCTTGCACAGTCACAACTCCACTTTGGTGACTGATTTACACGAGGGCTAAACAAAAGGTGGGAACTGCCCGTTTTCCACGTTCAAGCACTTCCCAATAAGTTAATAATAGGTAGATGTAAATAAACGGCTAGCTAAGATTTGTTTTAGTGTTGGTATGAGTAGGGTTGAAGCCTATTTTCTGAGCCAGTGGTGTACGTTTGGGCTTGAGGAGTCAAATCTTGCTGATGTATAAATAAATCTGATAGAACGGGGAAAAATGATCAAGCATTTGAATAACAGAGTCCTGACAAACTGAAGTGAGGATTCCAGGAATTAGAGCCAATAAATAGCCAGTTTTTCTGTCAAGTTTACCAGTGGCCTGTGCTGCATCCACTTTAAATCTACTTACTTCTGTCTGTAGTGCTGTAAGCACTCACTGGCCTCTCTCACACACTCTGAACAAGTCTTTTTTTTTTTCAGTCTATTTACTGATGCGGCTTCTTTTCCAAACCACACCCACTTGCTCACATATCTCAGTGGTGCCACATGCGGAGGACACAACTTATCCCTGCACCTTTTGTTTCACGTCATTTAAAGTGCTCTCAGTAGGGGTAGGCAGAGACGGCGATATAGACGATGAAGGTAGTCTGGTACTCGATGCCTCCGTCTTCACTGTAGGAGAGGGCTCGGACCTTCATGCGGTATGTGCGGGGCTCTCGTAGCGCCTGTGTTGTGAACAGCACTCCCTTTAGGTTCTCATCTCGCAGGGCAAAAGGTAACGTGACATCCTCGTCCACCACTAGGAAAGTGGTTCTAGGGTGCATCACACCGTCCTGTGTGTAGGCCACCAGCCTGATTAGGTCCTGGTTGGCTGCGATGCCGAAGGGAAGAGACAGCAGCTTGTACTCCAAGGCGTAAGGGCTCAGTGCACACTCCAGGTCATTTGGTGGGCAGTTTTTTAGGCAGAACCTGCAACAGACAGCAGATTTTAGAGAAAAAAGCTGAGAAATATTGTAGGTAATACAGTAAACCTTGGCAAGTACACTGTTTACAATCAATACAACTAGGGGTAAATGTTAAAATGTCTTTTAAGTTGGGTGAACTGCTTACATTTTTAAAATAGTAATATGAGAGCAAAGAGAAAGCTGCTTGGTTGAATTAATGCCTTAATAAACACAATAAATCTTAGTTAAATCAACAACGGCAAAGGTTTATCAGATAAAGAGGAGGTTCGATGTGGTTGGAGAGAGCTGCTGCCGATCAGCTAACATTTACCCTGTGGCTGGGTCTCTCTGGTAGTTTGGTGGACAAGGTGTGTCAATGCACTGGTAACTTCCTCTCATGTTGAAGCACATCTGGTTGGCTCCACACTGGATGTTCTGTTCCAGACACTCGTCTATGTCTGTAGATACAGCAAACAGTTTATCACATTACTCTGATGTGGATGAGACATCAGGAGTAGTTCATGTTGTAAAATCGTTTAAGTCAGCAGAAGAAATGATGATCGATGGATAGATCCAGCTCAGAAGTTCTCACCTTGACAGGTCTTGCCGTTGGTCATGAGGCGGTAACCAGCAGGACAGAGACACCTGTGGCTCCCTGGTGTGTTCATACACTCATGTTGACAGGCATCCCTCACCTCACACTCATTGATATCTGTTGATGTCACACACACAAATGCATAAACAGCCACAGAATGACAGACAATAAGAGAACATAAACAATGCATCCTTAAGTTACCAATTATTAGTGGGTTTCACAGTCCATATTCAACCAGCAGTGATATACTGTGTTCAGGAGAGATAGTTTCTCAGCTAGCAGCTTTCATCCTCTCCCTCACTCAACCCTGCCTGTCCTCCATAGTTACCTAAGCAGAGGCCACCCCTGGACACAAACCCCTCCTGACAAGTGGGGAAGCCCCGCTGTGAAGAAAGTAAGCGGGCCTCTCTGCGCCTAGGGCCCCTGTTGCGCCCCCATGAAGTGGCGGTGTAGGAGTGGTAGCTCTGAGAGGCCAAGTTGTGGTAGAGGCGCTGTTGGTTGCGCTCAGGAGAGGACTGTGATGTTCGGTAGCCGTATGAGTAACTCTCATAGGTGGGCAACCGCTCGAGCCCAGCACAGGATTTGCCATCCCCGAGCAGGTGGTGCCCCGGCGGGCAGGTGCACTTGAAGCTGCCAGGAGTGTTGATGCACTGGTGGGCACAGGGCTGAGGAAGCCGCTCACACTCATTTATATCTGCCCTCAGCATAAAGAAAGACCAGCACCAGGAAAAGACAGAGCGACAGAGTGATAGAAAAGGAGGATGGAAGGAAAGAAAGGTGCAAAAATAATACAGTAAAGAAAATAGGTGATATTTGAATGGATGAAATAAGGAGAGATATATGAATGAAAGAAATGAGGAGGTGCAGGCCATGAAAATAGAGGAGGGAGATGAGGATGAGGGGGAAAAAGGGGATATGTCAATTACCCCACTGTACAACAATACATTTTCATGTCCCTAAGACAGAAATGTATTGGGACTATACACACATTTGTCTATTTTGAATGAGATTATTTCTTCTCATATCAAATAAAAATGCCAGTTTGAAGATAATGACTGTACTGATTACTGATATATATTAAAATCAGAATCTAGTTCACATTAATGATATCAAATACAATTCATATTTGATATCAGGTACAAAACCCAATTCATGACAGATTCGAACACTGTGTAGATTTCATAAAAAGACAGAGATCAGCGTCCAATGTTAATGAAGTCACAGGCAGAACCGACCGTGAATGTATGCCATTACAAAGCCAGATCCAAACATGTAAGGTAACATTTTAAAAAAGTCAGAAGTGGAATGAAGTGAAATGAAACAGAGAATGATGGATGTGAGGTGATGGTGCTGGTCTTTTTATAGTTGGTGTGTCATAAGAGGAACCATTTATTTTCAGTTTCCCTTTCTCTGTAGTCCTTTCTTACCCTTTCTCTTACAGTGTAGACAAAGAGACGTTAAAAGAACCTGATACCATGCAGTGCATCTCTGCAAAATGAAGAAGGTCTTTGCATTTAAATATTATAAGTTAGTCAGCAGTTTCTATTGCGGCATTTTAGTAACGAAAGCAAGCAGAGGCAGAATATGATGTCTGAACTATACTGCAGATGATTATTTGAGTTTTTACAGGAGTAAGTCACTGACACAAAGATAGAGGTATGCTGGCAAAAGCAAGCAAGCTGAAGGGAAGTGTAAGCACAGAGCAGGCCAAAAAGCTGTCAAATATTTGAATTACTTAACATACTGTATGCTTAGACAAATATCCTGAACAGAATTGCACACAAGAAAGTAGCAGAAAGTATCACCTGCTTGATCACTGCGATTAAGGCTCTTTGAATGTCATAATGTGCTCAACTTCTGTTTTGCAAATGGCTAATGAAGAGGCGACAGAGTGTAAGAGACATTAAGGATGTACGTACCAACACAGGGCCGTCCCACTCCCTGAGATCGGTAGCCACGTGGACAGGTGCAGTGGTAGCTGCCTCTGGTATTCTCACAGATCTGGTTGTATCTGCACTGATGGGTGCCATCCCTGCACTCATCAATATCTGCAAAAGAGTGTAGATTAAGTCAGAATGCAAAACTAAAATCTCTTACAGTCTGTACTTTTTTTTTTTAAATACAGTATTTGTATTTTAGGAGATGCAATATGATGGTGAATACTGACCTACACATGTCCCATTGCCACCTTTGGTCATACCGTTAGGGCACAGGTCAATACAGGTGTAACCTCCACGGGTATTTTTACACTGCTGATCTGATCGACAAACCCGCTGTCTGCACTCATTTATGTCTGGGGTGACAATAGGGAGAAAAGAAGAGGTCAAATCCCAACAAATTATTTTAGGTGAGAGCATGTGATATTACTGATCAAAACAATGAAATTATTAATATGTTGTAGCTCAAAATAGTAGCTGTTATTATGCATAGTTTTTTGGAGCTGTCTCACCTATACAGCGTCGGTTCCTGAGTTGAAAGCCCGGCTCACAGGCACAGCGATAACTACCAATAGTGTTGAGACAGTGCTGATTGCATGGATTGGACTCCTGACACTCGTTTACATCTGAGCAACAAAGAAGAGAGTTGTAAAAAGTTGCTTATCAGCAACACTCACAGCAAATGATTTGACAAATCAAAGCTTGTTGATGTACCTGTGCAACTGAGACCATCGGCTGTTCTCCTGAAACCGCGGCCGCAGCGCATAACACATCGGTATGAGCCAATAGTGTTCTCACAGTCCTGTCCGTCATGGCACACATTCCCACCGAGCGAACACTCATCAATGTCTAAGAAAATGGAAAACGTTGAATGAATTAGAGAGCTATTGCTGTGATAGCAATGTTAATATCACTGGTACAGAACAGCTGTGTGTTTATGTATGTGTGTGAGTCTTACATACCCTGACAGGTCCTGCCATCAGCTGAGATCGTAAGGCCTCGGGGACAAGAGCAGTAGTAGGTGCCCATGGCGTTGTGACAGGCATGAGAACAGGGGTTCCCAACCTCACATTCGTTCTCATCTGCAGATCATAAACAACATGTTAATAAAAATATCAATCAGAGTGGACTAAAGCCTGTAGCGAGTAAGCTCTGCTAAGTATTGAGTGCTTCTAAATACAGTGAGTATCTTGAAATGCACCTTTTCAATTAAATATTTAATTCTAATTAACCAGCCATAAACGACACATTATGCCAGGAACAGCATAGTACTAGACATTACCTGCACAGTAGGGTCCAGCAGACACCAAAGTGAAGCCATGAGGACACTGGTTACTGCGATCACCTGGAATCATGTAAAAATTTAATGTTTAAATTTGAATGACTTTTTATGACAGAAGCATGCAAAGAAAAGGAGATCAGATGCAGGAGATTGATTAGACAGCTGAGCTTCAGAAAAGACCAAAAATACAAAGTGTGATACTAAGCCAGTAGTCCATTGCTTCAGTCCATCTCTCGACCATTGTAAAAATATTCCTACATTCAGTCCTTTTTAGAAGCCAGTATTCTTACCCTTGGAGATACTAGCTTGGATGCTATACTCCAACACCTCCTCCAGGGGGTGGTATTGAGCGCTGATGGCTGTGGCATGCAGCATCTCTACCAGGTAGGGCATCTTGCCCTTGGACAGGTCATAGGAGATTGTGTGGTTCCACGAGTAGGGCACACTCTCCCTGTCGATGCTGAACATGCGAGTGGATAAAGCGTACAGCTGGCCTGGGCCTGTCTGGATGTAGTCCTCTGTGTAGTCCTGAAATTAACACAGTACACGTGAGGCAGCCTTGAAGTAACTTTGGAATATTTTAGTTTATGTAAATGTAAATCATGTAGCATATCTAAGAAGCTACAGTCTAATCGTCTGCAGTGCTTATTTCTGTACCTTGATGCTGATGTCAGCATGTGAGGGCAGCTGCAGGATGTGTCCGTTTACTACAATGTCTAATAACAACGCTCCATCTGAGTCCAGGCCTCTGGCGATGTGGGTCATCCTCAAGATCTCACCTAAAAACATCCAATGTCATCACAGATAGTTGTCAGATTTCTGAATACTGTACTACTATTATAATACTATTATCTACATTCAGAATCATCAGGTAAGGATCTGGGTAACAACTTTGTGGTAACCATACAGACACACCCAGGCCTGTCCCTTCTTACCTGTGGCAAACTCCACCTGTGTCTCTCGCCTGAAGACGCCTCCTGTTAACGTGTATCCGTTTACAGCCTCTCCTACTTCCTGTGCCGTCGTCCAGTAGATGGGGTTCAGGATGGAGATGAGCTTCCTCATTGCAGGGCCTGGAATGAATTTATTATAAGTCTTACAGAATTCAAGAGAACAACTTATGCACACAAGTGAAAGTAAAAGTTAAAGTAGAAGCGATGGAAATAAATGTTTAGTAAACTGACCTAATGTCCTTGGTACGTTCGTAATAAAGGCCTTGATGACTTTGCCGCCAGACTTGTTGTCAGTGATGGTGGCATTGAGGATGGCGATGCCAAACTCCATATCATTGATGTTCCCAATGATGCTACCTCGCGCCTTCTGTGGTCCACCTGACAAAGAAAGAAGATGTACGAGTGCTTTTAGTGCTGTACGTGTATGCACAACCACACACACACAGACACACACAAACACATACAGTATAATCACATTCCTTACCTGGGCAGGCCTGAAAGTTACACCTGGACAGCTGGGAGGAGTCTCCTGGACACGGCCGGCCACTGTTACTAGGAGACGGGCTATTACAAAGTCGGACACGTGTCCTCTGTCCACCCCCACAGGAAGCAGAGCATTCTCCCCACGGCTGCCATGGTCCCCAGTTACCATCAACTGCAATGATAGACCCCAAAGACATACAACACACATTAATTTCATTTAACATTTCATTTCCCCCCTCTGCTGAAAAGAATTTTCTTTTTCTTTTATTTTATGTTGACGAAGTAGTTTATCCTACATTCATTACCACTTGGAAAAGTATCACATACATGGTCTTCCTCAAATCCAAGAATGTTTGAAAACTCAATATATCAAGACTGTTTATCAAGGGAATTTATAGTCACTTAATTTCAATAGCATTTTAAGCCCATGAAAAGCATGTCAACCATTAGCCTTGTTGACCCCTGACCCTGACATGACTCACCTGGACAATTGGCTGTGCTGCATCTCTGTATCTGTGTATCTGAACCTGCACACTCTCTCCCACCATTGGCAGGTCTGGGGTTGTCACACGTTCTGTAGCGTCTCATCTGACCTCCGTTACATGTCTTGCTGCAGCTGCCCCAGCTACTCCATGGACCCCAGTTACCGCTGACTGACAGAAAGAAAGTCAAAATGTCAAATAAAGAAAAGGAAAAAGAGATAAAGATATGCAAGAAAAAGCTTAGTTTCATTTGGAAAATCTAACTCGTAACTCACTGGGGCAGGGGTCGCTGTTACAGAAGTCAATGTGCACGTCATTGCCTTCACACTGCCTGCCACCATGCTGTGGGTTCGGGCTCGCACAGAGGCGTGTCCTCTGTCTGGTCCCGCCTCCACAGGAGACACTGCAGGCTCCCCAGCTCACCCATGATGACCACTTTCCATCCACTGGTGAGCACAAGAAAAAGAGAAATAGAAGGTGTGGTCATTTAGTATGTTATATTTAATTGAATAGGTTAATTGAAACCTGATTTTACTGTTACATATAATCTTTGCTTCTCCAACTAAGCTTAAAAGCAGCGACTCTTCCTTCTACTGGGAAACAGGCATATTAATGAAATTTCTCAGAAATCACTGAACCCTCACCAGGACAAGGTCTCTCCTTGCACACTTGTGTTTGGGTGTCTGTGCCCTCACACTGTGGCCCATCAAATGCTGGAGGGGGGTTGTTGCACAGCCGGATTCTGGACTGCATACCTTTACCACAGGTCTCACTGCATGGGCTCCATGGTAGCCAAGATCCCCAGTTACCTGCCACTGCAGGAGTATAAACAGAAAGTCAGTACATATAATTAAAATCCGGAAATATAGCCACAAGCAGCAACAGGCGGGGACCAAGCACATAATTTGACATACATGTATTGTATAATTTTTAAATGACAAGAGTTCACAACAGATGGAGAGAAAGTTTATAGTAACAGGGCCTGTGTTTAGACTACTAGACCATCAGGACAACATAGCTGTCACTGACAGCAATGGATGCTAAACATTAACTCAGTTCCAGATACAGCTTTAAAGTCAATGAAAGTGAATAACTGAAATACTTTAACACTGTGTTATATGTCATATTGTCTCTTATGGGGTTGATAGAGGAAGAGTGACAACTAGCACAGGTCCAAACCCAGTATTGAACCCAGGAACCTTGTCAGCACCTTAACCACTGGACTATTGGCTCTGCCAGTGAGCAAACTGTCTTTTGTTTGCACAACAAAGTTTGGTCACACATTTTGTTTGTACAGTACATATTATGCTTAAAGTATTTATTGTCACTGCGTTGTAGATTTTAAACATATTTCAAAACTTATTACAACATTTAATCTCCAGACTCAAGGTTTCTTCCCATATTAAAAGATATTTTGCAAAATGAATGAATTCTCTTTGACCTTATAGTGAGATTTGACAATTTTTGAAGTTTTGCAGACTTTACTACTAACATTTTAAAAACTTGCTTATAAACTCCACCCACTTTGATCAATCAAAACCAAATTTCACCTGTTGACTGGGACATGACCATGGATTATGTGAATTTCAGAAAAAAATGTCCAGTCAATTATGAAAGAGATAAGAAAAAAAGTCAGATTTTGGCAGAATAGCCCAGGACTGCACAGTGATGCTTGGAGCTAGCATCCAAAGGTGTGTTTCTAGCTTGTGCGGTTCTGAAGTTATGTGCAAAAAAATGAATTCTGGCACCACCATCAGGTCAGATGATGTGATTTTTGCAAGCACACAATAATCCTTACAATTCCAAGAGGGTTCCAGCACCAATAAAGCCTGTTAATGTGCAATCTATTATAGGCAGTTACAAAATTGAGAGAAATACATTTTCACTGCTATTTAAGTCAAGAAGTGTGATTTTTTACAAACATGGAATTTTTAAATGATCACTGTTTGTATAGCACATCCAATAAAGATTAGACACACATGCCTGCCAGCTGCATGTCCTCATTCCACCGTTTCATACAAAGGACAGTCTGGTGCTGCATTTAGAGAAAATACATTTGTTTGCTCACCTGGACAAGGTCGGACACTGCACATGATGACCTCCACTGCCTTCCCCTCACATGGCCTGCCTCCATGCTGAGCTGGAGGGTTACTGCAGGTCCGGACCCTGGTTCTATTGCCCTGACCACAGGTACGTGAACATTCCTCCCAAAGAGACCACTCTGACCAGTTACCATCCACTGTAGATGGACAAAGGCACAGATCTTAGTACAGTTTAAACTGTTTTCTTTACAAGCACCAAGAGCACATGCAGAATCCTCTCCCGCTGATTCTTCACTGCACTCTCACCTGGACAAGGCTTTCCCCGACAACTGCGCGTCTCTGTGTCTGATCCTGCACAGTGGCGCCCTCCATTGGCAGGTAGAGGGTTGTTACACTGCCGCAGCCTCTTCTGGGACCCAACACCACAGGACACACTGCAAGGACCCCACTCTGCCCACTCTGAGTAGCCCCCATGGACTGGAAAACAAATAAATACACACATACATGACGTGTTAACCAATATGGATGATTTGTTTGCCTTTGCTTTCTTTTGTTCTTTACTGAGTAGAAGAAAGAAGAAAGAAAAATGGGTATATGTTACAGCAAAAAAATCACCACAATGTGCAGCTCACCTCGTACAGTGAGAGAGACCCTGACCAGCACAGATCCAAGCAGGTTTCTGGCCACACATTCATATTCAGCTGTGTCCTCCTTCTGGGCACTGCTGACCCTGAGGGAGCTGTTTGACAAGGTTGAAAAGTGGTCGTTGCCCAGCAGAGGACGTCCCTGGCGGGACCACTCTATGACAGGAGTAGGTTCACCCTCTGCCTGGCAGTTGAGCACTACTGTGGTGCCAGCATCCACCACTGTATTCACTGGCTCTATTACGATGGAGGGTGCACCTGGAAGAAGAGGCCAGATCCATGTGATTTAAAGCTCTAATAATTCTAACAATATGTTTTCATAGTGAATGTAGATTTAAAATACTAAAATACTTTAAATTAAATACTTTAGCTTTGACACAGACACTTACTTTGCAAGGTAAGTGTGACACTTCTTTCCACCACCCCAGCATCGTTTGTTGCCACACACATGTAGTTGCCCGCATCTTCACTCTACATAAAATTCAATTAAAACACACTTATAATTGTAAAAAAGTGACACTGTAAAAGTGTTAACATCATATACAGATCTTGCAGACTTTAACTTGGTATAAACACCACGTACAGTATAGACGTATACAACAATCTTCAGTCTTATATGATTTCCTACCACTGTGCCATAGATGGCCAGAGAGCCATTGTCCAGTTGACGGATGCGGTTGCTGATCTGAATGTTTATTCCACTTTTACTCCACTGGATGGTGGGCAGGGGGTCTCCCCGAACCTCACAATTCAAGATGGCATTGCCACCCAGAGGTTCAATACGGTTAGAGTGGAGGTCCCCATCAATGATAGGAGGCTCTAGATACAGACAGAGACGAATGGAAATGAGAAACTTTTGCCTTGACATAACAGAAATATTTCTTGACTGGGACAAATTTGAAAATGCAAATGTGAAATGAAGCTGAGTAAAATAGTTTCATGGCAGTGTTTTTTTTTTTTACCTTTCACATAGACAAAGCCCAGTGACTTGATGGTTCCTACATTGTTCTCTGCCACACAGGTGTAGGTGCCAGAATCGTCTTTACTCACTCTCTCTATCACCAGCTCACTGTGGCCATTCATATGATCATAGTGCACTACAGCGTCAACGACAGAAGACAATAAGAGAAAAAATACAGTTAAACAGTGACACAGTTCTTTGTTCCTCATGTGAAACTATTAGTACATTACTTTATTCTAATATATGACATATACTGTTGCTGCATAAAAACATAATTTAAGAGGACAGAAAAGTTGACTTTGATATGGATTTTGTGGGATGTTTCATTTCTCAGTGAATACTCTTTCATATAAATTATTTTCCTTATCTATGGTGATGTTTCCATACCTGGGATGATGTTGTTGTTGAAGGCCCATGTGATCTTGGGTGGGGGGATGCCACTGACCCCACAGCCCAGCAGGAGGCGCTCTCCCTTGTTGAGGGCCACATCTCCAAGCAGCTCAGTGAAGACAGGGTGGGTATGAACAGACAGGGTCACTGTCCGACTGTCCTGCCCGACAGTATTAGTGGCAACACAGGTGTAACTGCCCGCGTCATCCGGCTGGTAAAGATGGAGGGGAGACAAGGAAAGGGGAGGGAAATAAGAGAAAAGAAGCATGCACAAAAAAGTTTACATATCATTCAACATGCATACAGAACTATAAATACTATAACACTTGGAACTATAGCCAACTAAGCTAAACAGTATTGAACAGCAATCTACAGACATTAAGAAACCAACATATAATGTATTGTTTGTCCCGTGTGCTTCTCACCTGAGCAATGTCAATAACCAGCTCCCCAGAGGGCAGGATGGTGTACTCTCCTGTGCTGTCACTGAGAAGATTACCGTTCTTCTCCCAGGACAGGGTTGGTTGAGGGACGCCCTCTGCCACACACACCAGCTGGGCCTGACTGTTTTCCACCACTGCTACATCCTGCTCTGTGCCATGAATGGAGGGAGGGACTGCAAAGGTAAAGGAGGATGATTATATTAGGCAGTAAAGGTTATAGTTGCTCTAGAATTAGTTGTTGGCTGTTGTTATGATTTCATTTTTCCATATAATATTATCTAAACTACTCCTCTATAGTTAGAGTTACATAAAAAAATACACTCAGAGAGAGTATCTGTGGCCTCTAATGCCCTGAACACATTTTGAGCCACTTTATGCAGCAAACAAATGGAGGCGTATTGGCAAAGTAGGTTGCTGTTTTTGACTGAAACTCACTCTGTACAGTAAGGCTCATCTCCAGGCTGACAGTGCCTGCCACATTGGCAGCAGTGCAAGTGTATCGTCCAGTATCGCTTGGCTGGATAAAGGCGATCTGCAGGGAGCCTGAACTGAGCACTCGCTGGCGCACAGATTCACTGAGCGGCTGCCCGTCTTTATGCCATGTGACAGAAGGGGAAGGGGAGCCGTCAGCTTGGCACTGCAGTGTCACAGAGGAGTCCACAGGTGCCAGGTACTTTTGAGTCTCTGAGTTGATCACAGGAGGGACTGCCGGACACAATGCCAAGAGAAATACAACATGTAGTCAGTGTATCTAGAATATTCATTGGCATTATTAGCAAAAGAAGGAATCAGCAAGTGTGTATGCCTGACTAACTCAAATTTAGATGACTGGAGGGAATGCAGGTTGGAACTAGGAGGACACACATAACAATTATTTAACACGCAAATCTCTGGCAGAGGAATCAGGCTTAGTTTGATGTTGCTGCAGTTCCTACTGTTGGAAGATGGAAGCCAATAAATGTCACTGATAAAAAGTATTTTGTCCAACCCCTGTAGGCAACGACATATTATTATATGAGATGTTAATAGTTTTACCACTACTTGAGTGTGTGACTTACCTTGTACTCTGAGTTTGGTCTTGCCCAGCGCAGTGCCAGCAGGGTTTTGAGCCACACATATGTATGTTCCAGAGTCCGACACAGAAGCCTTAGAGATCTGCAGACTTCCATTAGGCAGCACTGTGAAACGTCCACCTATCAGGAACCAAGAGATGTGTCACCACTAATTAGTCAAGATCACTGACACACACACAGACACAGACACACACACACACACACACACACAGGATGATTACCTGTGGTGTGTATATTGATGCCCTCCTTCTGCCAGGTGATAGTAGGTCTGGGTGAGCCTGTGGCCCTGCAGGGCAGCGTGATGGGATTATTGAGGATCACATCCAGGGCGGGCGGGTGGGACTGAATCACTGGGAGCTCTGAGGAGACAGATGGAAAAAGAGTGATGCCCAGAAAGGTCTCAAGAGCAAAATTAAACAAATATCAAATAAAAGACAATGTATGATATAAAATTCATAGATAGAATAATTTTAATGACAGAACATACATTACTAATATATACATACAGTCACAGGGAATTGTTTTATTTTGGCTTCATAAATCTTATTTCACTTGTCTTTTTAAAGAAATAAACTCTAAATAAACATCTTTGATGTTGAGGCAAATAATAAAGTCCATTTACCACATGCATAAAAGTTCTGTCATTCGGAAACAGGAGTCCATTTTAATTCAAGATTGTGACATTTTTCCAGTTTTGCTTTTGACTTAATATGATCTCTGGACATCTTCAGTGGAAAATAAAATAACTACATTGGTGGGTAGAGTAAACAAAAAAGTAATTTTTTTCGCATGTGACACTTTTATCATAAGTGACATCTTGCGTTGTTTAAATTTCATTGCCTTATTTATCTTCAACAGTTATGTCATCTGAGCATTTGTAGGAGACTTATGTGTGGAAAAATTAGAAAAATCTAATCTCAACTTGGCAACGTTGCAGGTTACATTTGTCATGAAGTGATTGTAGTCGAAAATGTCCTTTCACTAAACGCTGAACCATATAAATAGACATGAGACTTCTATGAAAAGCAGTTAAGTCCTGAACACTTAATATTTTTGGCTTTTGCAGTCTGTATAGCCTCAAAACAGCAGAAAGTCATAGTAGTTTTGTTCTTACCCTGCACTGTGAGCTGTACGTGGCGATGGGTGGAACCTGCAGCATTCTTGGCTGTGCATGAGTAGCGTCCTGCATGACTGAGCTCAGCTGAAGTGATCTCGACTGCACCTGAGCACAGAGCAACACAAACCAAATCAACATAATTAATGACTATTAGCAGTTATGACAATTAATTTATAAAACACGTTCTCTATAAACATGTATTATGAGTCACTAATCTCACATATTTATTACTAATTATCCTCTTAATTGACACAGAGTTGTAGCCTGAACATATGACTGGAAACCAAACCTTACATACTGATACTAAATAAATACATACTTTTCCAGTGATTGAAGTATTTTGAGGCTGTTTGAAAAGTTATACCATATAAACCTTATGTACTTTTACATATACTTTTCAATGGGTATGATCCTGACCTGCTGGCAGGATGCTGTATCCTTGTCCCTGATTGGGCAGCTTCATGCCGCCTTTGCTCCAGTGGATTGTGGGCTCTGGGACGCCAGATGCAGTACAGGCAATGACCACTGGGGACAGTCTGGTTACAACTAGCTCTGTGGGTTCATCTGCTATAGACGGAGGAACTAAGAGGACAAATGACAACAGTTAAAAGGTGGAATCTAAATATTTAAACTTTGCACTGAGGTATGATCTTAAAATAAATTTGTGAGATTTTAAGAAAGAGGAAAAAGAAGGTTTTAGAACTAATTCCAGCTGTTTTTAAATCATCAAAGCTCGAGTTTGCACCAAAATGTTTACAATAGAGGGATTAGTTCAACCAAACATGCAACACTTATGGACATATTGTATCATTTTGTTAATAATGCCACTCACCTTGGACAATGAGGTTAATGGATCTGGAGTCTACCCCTGCCTCATTAGAGGCAACACACTCATAAACAGCTGTGTCCTCCACTGTAGGCGCTATAACTACCAGGGAGCCTGATGATAGTAATCTGCAATTTTTTTTTAAAAAAAAGAGGAAGTTAGTATTTGGAGTATCAACATATGACAATGCAAAAATAGGACAGGGTGTAAAATAAAAATGTTATCTTACTAAATAAATGCTCATACAATATACAGTATACAGTATGTTAAATATGTTAAATTATTATAAAATGTCTATAATGTTCAGGTATTGTCTTTTCATTGAAATCTTGCCCTGAGGACTTTTAAGATCTTGAATAAGGAAACAGAGAGGGAGAAAACCTGGATCAACCTGTACATATTCTGGTTCTGGTCAGTATTGATGGCTCGACCGTTTTTCGTCCAGCTGACAGTGGGCTTGGGTATGCCGGTGGCCTCACAGGACAGGGTGGTCTGAACATTGACTGTAACTGTCACATTGTTGCGACCGTCAGCAATGGAGGGAGGTACTGAAAGATGGGAACCGGAGAATTACTGGGTGACTGTGTTTGCGGGTGATGGAGACAGTTTGAAAGTATTCAAGATTTTTGTATTCACATGTTTATCACTCACCATACACTTGCAGATCCACTTTCTTGCGTTGTGTCCCAGCTTGATTTGTTGCCATACAGAGGTAGCGGCCTGTGTCGGTCACCTGAGCGCTGTTAATGTGTAAAGACCCATCCTCTGCAAACCTGTACCTGCACATATGTTCATACAAACTGAGTTAGATACAGCGTCTGGGAAATGCCAGTAATAGTGTGGTGCTATGCAGATTTGGGGTCCTGGAGATCATTAAAGCATGATTTTATCTACAAAATTCTATATGCATGTAATAATTGTAAAATCATAATAATAATAAACAACAACAACAATATTGTGTGACGTTCGGGTTTACCTGGGGTTGTTTCCTGCCAATATGGCACCATGTTTCCTCCAGGTTACACGAGGTGGAGGCACTCCATTTACAATACACTCAAGCACTGCTGGCTTGTTGATGTGCACTGACACTGTCTCGGAGCCATCCTTGATAGTTGGGGCCACTGAGGGGACACACGGACAGATTGATAGACACATGTTTTATTTACTCTTTTGCATCTTTGTGATGATTTTAGTTCTATAACTATTTAATAAGGAAACTGCACAGAAACAAATTATCTTCTCATCAGCTAATTTATATAAAAGGAGGAATATTTCAAGATTCAAGAAACTTCATTGTAGATTCTCTATACGTATATACTTGTAAATACAAGATATAACTGTACCATTGACAGCCAGGTTAAACTGTCGGGTTGTCTTTCCAGCGACGTTGCTGGCCACACAAGTATACTGAGCTTTGTCGCTGAGGTCAGCCAAGTTGATCTGTAAGTAGCGGCCACCGGACAGAACACGTACACGGGCGGAGGCCTACACAAAGATAAAAAGTCATTAATGAAAATATTTCAGGGCAAGATATATAGAGATATACTGTAGATAGATGTTTGTTTGATTTTCTCACCTGCAGTGGTTGACCATCTTTGAGCCAGGTCAGAGTTGGAGGTGGAACGGCATCAGATTTGCACTCCAGAGTCACTTGTCTGTTCCGCAGCACCGACACATCCTGAGGTGTGCTCTCTCCCGCAATGTTAGGGGGAACTGGTACAGCAAATGGCAATGATGTGAGTTTTATAGCCCAGTCTCATTTAAAGACTTTTAAAGAATTTTTTTAAATCAATTTTCTAATAAAGCATGATAATTAGTAAAAATTAATTCAGTTAAATATGTATTTGTAATACATGTAAATTACCTGCAAGCCATAGATTGTTTTCAAAACATTATGTACAGTGCACACTGTGTATATGTTACCCACCATGCACTCGAACCAGGAACTCCTTGTCATCATCTCCTGCTGGACTGTTAGCTAAGCAGCTGTATCTGCCTGTGTCCTCCAACTGAGTACATGTGGAAAAAAGTGTGAGAACAATGGAAAAAGATGCAAACATGTTTATGTTATCATATATAGTATGTAATGTAATAGTTTTCATGTTTTATAGAAAAATGATTAAATTAAAATTAAAGGTGTGAGTAATGGGATTTCACAATAGTCACACTGACCTGTGCCGAGGCCACACGGAGCACCTCTCCTCCCCGGAGGAGGCGAAGGCTGTCTGTTTGGGGGAGCGGACGTCCATCCTTCAACCAGGTCAGGGAGGGTGTAGGGATACCTGAAGCTTCACACTGGAGCTCCAGTACATTATTCACCACCACAGATACTTCTTCTGGTGCACCAGAACCTTTGATGCTTGGAGGGTCTGACAAAGAAATTAAGAAACTAAGAAATACTTCTTTTGACATCCATGAATCAAACACTGAGGTTAAAAGCCATGATCTGCTCTTCACTCACCCAGCACTTTCAGGTTGAAGTGACGGCTAGCTTGACCAGCAGTGTTGTTAGCCACGCAGGTGTAGCGTCCTGTATGATTGACCTGAGCCTGAGTGATCTGTACAGTGGTGTTCAGGTTGAGGAATCTGAGGTGGTGGTCAGGAACTAGAGTCACCCCCTCTCTGAGCCAGGACACAGTGGGGGTCGGGGTCCCATCAGCAATACACAGCAGAGAAGCCAAGTTTCCTCTGACTACAGTCACATCGTCTGTGCTCCCTGCTCCATCCAGACCAGGAGGGACTGAGAAAAGTAATGTAACAACAACTCGTTAGCTTTTGTTTTTCAGTTTGACTGGCGATATCTCAAAGAACAGGAACACTAGATAACACCAAAAATTACAGTTAATTATTTATTGTTGAGGAGAATCTTTGGGCTGTTTTTTGTTGATTTGATTCTTCAGCTCTTACAAGTCAGCAATGCAGGTTTTCAGACTCACCGTGCACCTGCAGGTTATAATGTCTGTTGTCCACTCCTGCCCTGTTTGATGCCACGCAGGTGTAAGTGCCACCATCAGACACCTGGGTGCGTGTAATCCTGGCAGATACAAAAGGTACAATATTTAAGTATCCTGATATCTTTGAGCTGTAAAAGCTGTAAAATAATATTTCATATTTTGTTTTTCCAACAGTTTCTTAGGGCAGATACCATTTATTAGACTAATTATTACTGTAGATGAACATTTTAGATTAATGTTTTTATTCATCTCTAAATGTGACATTCTTTATGTTAGAAATGATTTCATGGTGATCATTATGGTGATTTTTTAGGCAGGTCATTGATCCAATAGTAGGAAAAAAGCCAGGATACAGTAGGCCTTTAAATAGAGAAATCATTCATGAGTAAAAAGATGCAACTACACTAAGGTTTTCTTGCTGGTTTGATGGCCAAAGAGTGACCAATATCTTACCCTTACAATTTGCAATATGTTGCAATCATCTCATATACATATACAGTACACATACAAATTTATCAGACCACCATTTTCCCGACAAAAGAAGACATTCTTAATGCAGCATTGTCTTGTCATCATCTTATCATCCACTGACCTACCGGAGCACCTGTCCAGCAGAGAGGAGCCGTATGTGGGAAGACACTGGCAGAGGAAGGCCATTTCTCAGCCAGTTAAGCTGGGGCGGAGGAGAGCCTGTAGCAACACACTCAATGTTGACAGACTTGTCCAGGACTGTGGTCAACTCCTCCACTGTCTCACTTTTGCCCTCGATCACAGGAGGCACTAGAGGAACAAATGGAGAACAAGGTCAGTGATGTGAAAACAAGCTCAAACATCAAGGAGAGATATGATTGCGGAAAACTGTATAATACATGTAGTAAGTCTTTTAAAAAATTAATTAAACCCACCATAAACATTTAGATTGAATATCCTGTCCTCCTCTCCTGCACTGTTGGTGGCTACACAGGTGTATTTGCCACTGTCTGTGGTCTGAGCTCTAGTCACAGAGAGTATGCTGCCATCTGGACTGATCCTGAACCAAAAGCAGCACCACATAGTCGCTGTTATCATCATAACATCACCTAACCATCACAAACATTACAAAAAACCTGTTAGTTGATGTGAATATCTTTCTACAGATGAGTCTCCTTTGGCACACTATAAAATCCCATTTTGTTACTGTTTTTTGGCACGTATCACTGTACCTGTACCCTGTGCTCCCGGTACTAGTGATGACTTCCCCATCCTTCAGCCACTGGATGGTTGGAGTCGGGGTTCCCTGGACACGGCAGAGCAGCTGTATGCTTTCATTTAGCAGGACTCCTATCTCACTGGGCAGCTCTGATCCAGAGATACTGGGAGGGACTTAACAGAGAGTAGCTGTTGTTAGCTGCAATCCAGTGCATACAACAAGAATTTACAAACTGGTAAATGCAAGGATTTGTATAGTAACATATAAGATGGACATGTTAATCTTACTGTAATAATTTTACAAGTTAGGATTTTCTATAGAGAGTTAAAACCTAAAGATTTACATGTACCTTGTATGGTGAGGTGGTAGCTCTTGCGTGCTTTGCCCTCCACATTGGAGGCCAAACATGTGTAAGTGCCACTGTCAGAAAGCTGTGACCGTGCAATCTGAAGCTTGCTGCCTCCTGAAAAGATGTGCATCTCCAGAGACTCTGAGTTCTCTGAAAAAATATAAAATTCATACATTTGATAATAAATTAAAGGACTATGACAAAGCACTCAATCAAAGATCCAGCACTCAACCACTATTACCTCCACGACAATATGATGAGGAAACAGTTTTTCCTGAGAGCAGTCTCTAATCAGTTATGTGACGTTCTACATAACAATAGTTTGAGGATTTTCAGTCAGGATTTAGAGCGCATCATAGCACAGACACAGCACTGGTGAAAGTCACAAATGACCTCCTAACTGCCTCGGACAAAGGATTTGTCTCTATACTTGTCCTGTTAGATCTTAGTGCCGCATTCGACACAATCGACCACCAAATCCTTTTGCAGAAACTGGAACATTTAATTGGCATTAAAGGAACTGCATTAAGCTGGTTTAAGTCCTATTTATCAGACCGATTTCAGTTTGTACATGTTAATGATGAATCCTCCGTGAACGCAAGGGTTAGACACGGAGTTCCACAAGGTTCTGTACTTGGACCAATTCTATTCACCTTGTATATGCTTCCTTTAGGTAATATTATTAGCTTTGCTACATTGGCTTCCTGTAAAATCTAAAATAGAATTTAAAATCCTTCTCCTAACTTACAAAGCCCTTAATGGTCAGGCACCATCATATCTTGAAGAGCTCATAATACCGTATTATCCCACTAGAACACTGCGCTCCCAGAATGCAGGCTTACTGGTGGTTCCTACAGTCTTTAAAAGTAGAATGGGAGGCAGAGCCTTCAGCTATCAGGCTCCTCTTCTATGGAACCATCTACCAGATTCAGTCCGGGGTCCAGACACCCTCTCTACGTTTAAGAGTAGGCTTGAAACTTTCCTTTTTGATAAAGCTTATAGTTAGGGCCGACCAGGCTCGCCTTGGATCAGCCCTTAGTTATGCTGCTAACAGCCTAGACTGCCGGGGGACTTCCCATGATGCACTGAGCTCCTCTCTCCTGCTCCTCCTCTCCATCTGTATGCATTCATGTAACATCAATGCATGTCACTAACTTGGCTTCTTCCCCAGATTTTTTTGTGCTTACTCATCTCGCAGGAAACCCTGGGTTGCAGGCCAATCCTTTGCAGTCCTTCGCAGTCCTGTTGGCATCCTTCCCTGGCTATTGATACTGCTGTTGCTGCTGTTATTGTTATGATTGTTGTTATCCCCCCCCCCTCAAAGCAGATGGCCATCCACCAAGAGCTGGGTTCTGCTTGAGGTTTCTACCCGTTAAAGGGGAGTTTTTCCTTACTGCTGTCGCCAAGTGCTTGCTCATGGGGGAATTGTTGGGTCTCTGTAAATTAAAGAGTACGGTCTAGACCTGCTCTATGTAAAAAGTGCCCTGAGATGACTTTTGTTGTGATTTGGCGCTATATAAATAAAAATTGATTGATTAATTGATTGATTTGTATGATTACTAATAAACTTAATGACGGTATACAGCACTTAGATCATAGAGCTATAGCCATACAGGCTCACCTATGGGTCGTCCATTCTTCAGCCAAGTGAGGCTAGGAGGAGGAATTCCAGTAGCATCACAGGCGAAGGTGACTGGGTTACTGATGGTTTCCACAACTCTCTCCTCTGCTGGGCCATCGATGCTGGGAGGTACTGAAAGGGGAGGGAGAGAGAAAGATTTTGTCATTAAAATAAAATGCTTATCTTTGTTTCAAAATGTAGTGCATGTTTATATAAATGATTGTCTAGAGTTTAATACCGTAAATATTCAAGTGGAAGTTCTTGTCCACCTGACCAGCAACATTGGTGGCCGTGCACACATATTGCCCAGTATCAGACACCTGAGGAACAAAAGACACCGTTTTACTCATTATCATATAGCTTTGTACTGAAAGCTTTATGTTATGTCCAGCTAGAAAGTAATTTTTGGAAAAAACACAAGACTTAGAGGACACATTTTACTTTCAGGCAGAAAGAACAGTGGTTTGTTTGCAAAAAACAAGCAGAACTGGGCAATTAGTTTGAGAAATAACAGCCACTAAGGCTGAAAAAAGGTAAACGAGACTACAAAAACTCATTCTTCAATCAACAGAAAATCAGAGACAAAAAGGCATCAGAGTACTGGCCACGCTGCTTGACTTGACAAACTATCACTCACCTCTGAGCCTTTGATTTCCAGCATCTGCCCGTCTGCCAGGATGCGCAGGTTGTCTGATTCTGTCACCACCCTGCCGTTCTTGTACCAAGTGATGGTGGGAGGAGGTACAGCGTTGGACTCACACTCCAGAGTTACTGATCTTCCAACTAGTACATTGACAACCACAGGAGAGTCCCCACTATTGTCCCGGATACTGGGAGGAACTGGGAGGCCGAGAAGAGAGGAAAATTTTTACTGACACTTTAGGATGTAAAACTACAGGCCAAAGTCAGCTGCTTAGTATTAAGTACATATAGCGTGGATGTGGACTGACCGAAAACTGTGAGGTAGATGTGTTTATAAGCTTCTCCTGCTGCGTTCATGGCCACACAGCTATACTTCCCACCATCAGATACTTTTGCTTTCAGGATCTGTAAAGTACGACCGCCTAGAGGCACAAATGCAGACACAGACGCATTAATTAGGCATTTGTACTCGATATACTATTCATTCTTCTTTAATATGGCTTCACATTTTCACTTTGATAAATGATTACTCTTCTAAATGTGACCCTGTGGGTGTAGATCTTTCCAAGCCTGCAGTACCTGGCAAGATGAGTGCATTGTTGTTGGCCTGAATGGGGCCCTTGTCATTTAGCCAGCTCAAGGTGGGAGGCGGGAAGCCAGTAGCTTCACAAGAGAGAGACACAAAGTTGTTCACCACCACTGTCACATTCTCAGGACTCGGGCCTATAACCACAGGAGGCACTGAAAGGAAAAAGAAAGTCCACATTCAATATATATTACAGAAAAAAGAATATTTTACAAATCATTGTCCACGTGTGACTCACCATGAACATTAAGATTAAAGGATTTTTCTGCACTTCCAGCCACATTGTCAGCCACACACACATAGCGTCCTGTATCAGACACTTGAGCAGTCAACACCTGTTGATGAAACATACAGTATATAGTAAGTAAGAATACAGATCAAAGCATCAGTTTGGTAACCTTACAATCAGATGTAATGTTCACAGATGAGTGAGACAAAGAAAAATATTTAATAAATAGAATATTTATATTGCAAATTGTGGTGGACTTAGTTTCAAGAAAAAGTCTAACATCGAAGGTAGTATTTATTGCAGTGTACAGGCATTTATAGTTTTATGGTTGTGTCCTACAAATGAATGAATGAATGAATGAATGAAAGAAATGAATGAATCTTAAATTACGTCAGTGCTATGTATGTAGTAAATTTAAGATGGAATTTGACTGCACAAATAGGCTACTGTCTGTTATTCTTGGTTGTCACCTGAAGTGTTCTTCCATTGGACAGGATTCTATGTGGACCATCAGAGCTGATTGGCTGGTTGTCCTTAAACCAGGTGATCTTGGGGGCGGGGTTTCCATCCACGTGACATTCCAGTCGGGTAGTTTTATTGACCAGGACTGTTACCTCATCAGGCAAGTCGCTGTCTGATCCCCGTATGGTCGGCGGCACTGGTGCAAGACAGAAATACAGATAAATAAACAGGCAAATATGACAAAGCAAAAATGAAAAAAGATAATTTTCTCAGCTCTGTTAAAATGACGTTTATATGTACCCCAAATGCAAAGTACTCACATAATACTCTGACATCATACTGAATGGAGTCCTCTCCCGCTTCATTGACAGCCACACATGTGTATCTGCCTGAGTCCTCAGCCTGAGCCCTGGGAATCTGTAATACTCGCCCCCCTGAGAATAAAACACTAAAAGGTTAGTATGAACTCATTCTCTACCTTGCTGCCTCTCTTTCTGTCCGTTTCCTTTGTCTGTCTCACCTGGAAGGATCAGAACTTTGTCGTTGGAGGCCAGTGGCTGTCCATCTTTGTACCAGGTGAGTGTTGGAGGGGGGACAGCATTGGTCTCACAGTATAGAGAGATGGGATTATTGAGTATCACATCACGAACATCCCCTCCGAAACCTGGGGGAGACGTGGTATCACCAACTCCAGGTCTGTTGAAATTAGGTGGAACTGAACAGGGTGATAAGAAAAAGAAAAAAAAAATCTGAAGCCCATGAACATTTATATAAGTAGTGTGACACATAAGCAAGTGTATGTATCTGCATTTATCTCAAAGGATGTTAATCGACGTTTAAATCAATGGTATTCTTGGAAGCACAAGCTATATCTACAGTTATTAAGAACAAGCAGTTTTGGTATCACAATTAAAAAAGCAAAACTACCAGCACAGGAATTATTTCTGAGCCCATGAAAAGCACAAATTGTCTCAGGTACATTATCATCAGTCAACCCAGTTCACCTTGTATATTTACATCAAAGTCCTTCTCATCCTCTCCAGCTATATTAGTGGCCACGCAGGTGTAGCGGCCGGTGTCTGACACCTGAGCGTATTTAATCTGTACAATGCGACCGTTGGCTTTGATGGACACATGGTCATCTGCCCGCAGGATCTGTGGAGGAGAAGAGGAATCAGAGGAGAGAAAAAGTGTTTAATTCCAATGGAAAATGTTCTACTACTAGCAGACAGGTGTAAAAACAGTAGAAAGGCTCCACTGGTGACAAATGAAGACTCTCTACCTGTCCGTCCTTGTACCACTGCAGTGCTGGGGTAGGAAAGGCCTGAGCTGCACACTCCAAGGTCAGCGTGCTGTTGACCTTGATCTTGACTTCTTTGGGGGCCAGTCCTTCCCCTGGGATATCATTCTTATTGATCTGTGGGGGAACTGAAATCAAGAAACACATATAAGTGTTATGAGTGATTTTAATGATTCAGCAGGAACATCCAGCATGCTTCATAGATGCATGCATGATGTACCAAACAGGAAAACAAACCAAATGATCTCACCATAAACTTTGACCTCATAGTGCTTCAGTGTCTCTCCAGCCTCATTAGTGGCCACACAGGTATATCTCCCAGCATCCTCTTCTTTAGCATTGAGGATCTGCAGCGTTCGCCCACCTGTGAAAGCATGGGTGATGAATGCCAAACGATGTAACATACTCTTGTTTTCTATGGTTCAAGAGCAACTTCACACCCCTGAAAAATCTTGTTTTTGCTGACCTCCCCTGGTTTAACTTCTCAACTTGTTGCAGTGATGTACAGGTGTACTCCAGGACCCCATGACATCATTGTTGGATGTGGTTGCAGGTGCAACAGAGCACACTTCTGACCACACCCATCAGTGATGCTGGCTGGTCAGAGGTGAAACTAACTTTCAACCGCAGATGGCAGTAAAACCTTGCTTTTCACCCTGGTGTTAAGTTAGACTTTAAATAGACGTGATCTCAAACCTGGAAGGACTCGGACGTTGCGGCTGGACTCAAACGGAGTGCCGTCTTTGAGCCAAGTGATCAAAGCAGGAGGGTAAGACTGGACTTCACACACCAGGGAGGTGGGGCTGCTCAGGGTTACTGTCACCTCCTCTGCTGAACCGTCAGGACCCGACCCAGCAATGGTGGGGGAAACTAGCAAGAAAAGGAGGAATCAAATCGAAGCAATGACTGTAATCCACCTGAAACATTTTGGTTCAGTTATTAAATGATCCTCAGTGTATTAAAAAGAGTAATAGCTGTGTTTGTACCCAGGACATTGAGGTTGAAATGCCGGCTGCGGTCCCCTGCACTGTTAGACGCCAGGCAGCTGTACCTGCCGGTGTCTGCAACTTGGGCACCAGAGATTTGGAGGAAACGGCCATGAGACAACACTTGGTGCCGCCTGTCAGGCACTAGTTGCTGTCCATCCTTCAGCCATTTAATCTCTGGCACGGGGTTACCTGGGAAATCATTAAGGGTTAACAGAGTGGCACTAGCAGCAGAGAGATTATCTTTAATGTCATCTAGATTCAGGAGAGACTAGTCACTGGTAGAGCATGTGATTTCAATATCAAGGAGTGTATACTATGTCAATTACCTGAGGCCTCACAGGTGAGAGTGATGTTGTGTTTCTCCTTGACTTTAGTATCGACCACAGTTCCCTCGCCCACAATGCTTGGTGGAACTGTCAAATTAAACTGAAAATCAATTAAATGGTTCTCACTGTTTCACCATTCATAAAAAAACTTTCACAGTAGGATCCATGTTCATCTCTCCATATTGATGTTAAATGAAATTGAAGGGCCTATACTGTAAGTGTGAACTAGTTTTCACTCCTAAAATAGATATCTCAGTAATACAGTGGTTTTAATCTGTATACAAACATTTTACAAAATATTAAGATACTAGTCATTTAATATTGCTTTACCGAGGATGTCAAGGTCAAAGTTCTTCCTTTTTTCTCCAGCGCTGTTAGACACAATACAAGTGTACCTCCCAGAATCCTCTACTGCAGCATGCATTAGACGCAGGCTGCGTCCCCCTGGAAATTAAATTAATTAAACTCAATTATCATCATTTCTCAATTGTCATCATGGAATGTTTTCAAAGGTCTTTTCCACAGAAAAACATCTCAAAGACGTGTAACCATCATTAAAAAATCGCAGCCTACTGAAAGTAAATAACCTCTCTTTGCAATCAGTGATCAATTAACGGAAAGAATTTGAGCTGTCAGTCCAAAGTTCAGGGGCCACAGTTTAATTTGGAAGCACCCATTACATCTTGTTAAATGTTTAAAAACATGATTCAAACCAATCGCTTCTCTTTTGCTTCAAGAGGTTTGTCTTCTTTTACAGATTTCTGCCTATTCAACTGTTTAGTTTGGCCCCACTTAGAATGATCCTATTACAGCTTAGTACTGGTGATGTATTGCAAAGGTTTGGGCTTTGAAACCCAACTGGAAAACAAAACAGTTCAAGCGACTCCTCTTTCATTCAAATTCTCTGTAGGTGGCTTGGTTTCCACAGGTCTGTTCCATAATGAGTTGGCCCACAAACTGAGAAAGAATTTTATATTACTTTGAAAACATCTTACATGACATATAACACAGACTACATTTTTTGTAACTTGGGTTTATCAAAAAACATCTTCCCATCACCATGATCAGGGAAAGTCCAGAAAGTCCAATAGGAGCTTACCTGAGAGGACTCGCACTGAGCTGGTCCCTTTGATTGGCTGACCATCCTTCAGCCAGGTGATGGCAGGAAGAGGGATGCCAGAAGCCTCACAGCTCAGAGCAACTGGGTTCTTCACCACAACACTCACATTTTCTGGAAATTGTACCTGACCAAGGATACTAGGTGGGACTGGACAAAGGAGAGGACATAAAGGAAAGAAAGAAAATCAAAGACAGTGGTATTATTAGAGAAAGGAGAGAAAAATATAAACAAAAACTTATAAAACTGTTGATTCATACCATGTACACTGATGTCATGCTTGCTGTCAGCTTGCCCTGCTACATTAACAGCAATACAGGTGTAGCGTCCCGTGTCTGACACCTTAGCATCTTTAATCTGCAACAGCCTCCCCTCATTCAGAACCTTGGCTCCATGCTGGCCTGTGATAGGCCGTCCGTCTTTCAGCCAGGTGACTGCTGGTCGGGGTACACCCTCTGCAGCACACTGCAGCGTCACATCACCTCCTTTTGTCACAATAACATCATCTGTGTCGCCCTCGCTGCGTCTGATGGAAGGGCGGACTGAAGTGAGAAAAGCAGGTGAGTAATATGGGTGAGAAATACATCACTTTTTAAACAGGAGATGACCTGTTTATTATCTGTTTAAAGCAAGTTTTAAGGGATTTTAGCATCATGACTGATCAGATTTCTTTGACATTGGAACCAGCACTCTGATTGTTTTCCTTTTCAGTAATAAAATGCAAAGTAATAACTAAAATGACTTTGATCAATAGATGTCCCAGAACTGGTGGTTTATAAGTACCATAAACTTGAAGGCTGTACTCCTTGGATGTGGTGCCAGCTGCGCTCGAGGCTGTGCAGGTGTAGGAGGCTGTATCTGTTCTCTCTGCACTGGAGATCTGCAGCTGGCGACCTCCTGACAAAACCCTGAGCCGTTGGTCCGATTTGAGCTCCACACCTGGAATAAAGCACACATGAAACACAAATGGGTATGATTTTCAAATATATCACTCACAAAATATTCAGTACGTCATGGTTTTTAAGATACCATGTGTGATATGTCTTATTTCCTTTGCTCATGTTGTCTCTTTGTCTTACACGCACGCATTTGCATACAGACTTACCGTCCTTCTTCCAGGTAAGACTGGGAGGTGGTATGCCACTGGATTCACACACCAGAGTGATGAGACTTCCTTCAGTCACTGTCAGAGTTGACACCTCCTCTGAGCCGCGGATACTGGGATAAACTGTAATAATGACAGGACACCAAAAGGAGGCGCTCACATCTTATTCAAGCTAAGCTGGTGCAATTTCACTGAGGTCTCAAAGAAGCTGCCACATCAAAGACATGCTGTCACATCACTCTTTGTGGAAATGTGGGATAAAAAAACACGTTAATAGGTCTACAGACATATAAGACGCATAATAAAAACACTTCAACCTAATAACATGAACAAGGAACAGACGATTTGGAACTAAAATGAAAATGCAAAATTATGCATGAAAAAGTGTGGGGGGTGATTAAACCACTCCGTCGTGACTGCGGATCATTATAAAAATTGATTTCAGGTCAATTCAAACACTGGTAACTATGGTAACAGGCCTATGTAGTCTCTCAAAAAGAGTTGGTTCAGCTTCCTCAGTAGTCAGCATACAACTAATTAAAAAAACAGTGAAGTTTTAAATGTTTTACCTTTAATGTAATGAACTTTTTTTTTTTTTTTACAGAGTGGTTCACAAATAAATACAGACAAAACTAAAGATAAACTCACCCCAGACATTCAGGTTATAGTTCTTCTCTGTCTTGCCAGCAACATTGGTGGCCTCACAGGTATACCTGCCTGAATCCTGCACCTGGGCACTCTCAACCTGGCAATCAGATTCATAGACAAATCATGAGATATGATATTAAGACACTGATACATCATCTCTAAAGCCATAAACTAGGGTATATATTGAAGAAAAAGTGTGAAATAGTGAAAGTGAGGAGGTTATGATTGAAAGGGATATCTTCAGCAAATTGAGCACCTTAAGTTGTGTATTAACAGTCACCTCCTATAAAGTTATACCAAATCACTGTATGATATTTAACTCTGGCTGTACCTTGAGCAGACTCCCATTTGCTGAGACAGTCAGGCCAGGCTTCCTGAACAGCGGGCGACCATCTTTGCGCCAGGTCAGGGTAGGTGGAGGGATTGCGTCGCTCTGGCAGTGCAGCTCCACCGGACGACCGAGCATCACTGTGGCATTCACCTCCTCACCCTTGATGTTGGGTGGCACTGTGGCAAACATGAAAACAAGCTACTAACAATGTTTCTCGCACAGTTTAAATTATCAAACATCTCTTCTGAGAGGGAGTTATGTATATGAACGCTACACTAAATGATACATAAAACCATTAAACATTTACACATACATTCTATTACTCTATATTGTATTTATTCGCTCTTTTGGATTAATTGACTGTGAAAGTTAGCCTGAAAAGCCATTTTAAATGCTGTAAACTCTTTGTATTACCTCATAAGTGAGCAGAATAATTGCTTCCTGAGATGCACAGGCTCTGTTAAGTTGGGCATCTGTTGCTCTTTAAGTACTAAATCTATCTCGGGCTATGACAGCACCATATAACCAGCTCAACGTTTGTTTGTGGTATTAACAATCAGAGGAGCTTCATTTCCAAGACGTTCATGAAACCTAAACTCCATGGAAATTGCAAACATACAATCAGATGCATAATGACTTTAGAGCAGAGAAATGACCACAATTTTTTTCCCCCTAGTGACTATTTACGCATCATCACAACTCGAGATGGGTGTTGGTGTGACCAATGAACTCGATTTCCCACAATTTGAATAAGTTTGGGGCATGATTTGCATTTGGCGTTGGCGACATGCTGGGAGCAAAACACACACCTCTGAGCCCAAAAAAAGGCAAACTGTGGGGAAATGTTAATTGACAACTTTGGGGCAACAACTCAGGAAATATCTGGAGGTCTCCACCTTGTGAATGACAATGTCTCTATTCTAACAGCAATATAAATAAATGATATAATTCCAGCTGCAGTTTTATTCAACTTTAACTAAATGTCAGTCAAGTAGTCTTCTATACTTCACTTGTATTCATAATTTCTTTCATGAGACATTCAGGTTATTCACTTTTTGGTGAATCTGGCCTGGTTTAGAAAAAGCCTGAAGGCCAATTTCCTCTGCCTTATAGTTTTTGGACAGACAGAGCACAAGTCATCGGGGAAGGACAGAAACAGGCCCTCAGCTCAGTATTTGGCCAGACACAGGAAGCTGCCGAAGAATGGTAGCAATTACCACAACAAATCTTCCTTTATTTCTCTGGACAAGCTCTTCTTGATCTTTCTGAGGAAACAAACACCATGTGGATGTTTCTATTCTGCACACATAGAGTGTATGCTTAAACAGACATACAGGGTCAGACATACTCACAAGAACAGTTTCCTAGATGTAAACTACTTGTCTCCCGTTACCTCAGTGACATTCGCTTTGATTAGACTTGTATAACAACTGATTTGCCATCAAGCTCAGTTCTTTGCAGGGAACTGACAAGGTTTATTGAAATGCTAAACTAATTCAAACCATGTTTCCTCTACATGCACATGTTTTGCTCAAGGCCTCTTTCAAATATCATTGCAGTGTGTTAATACATGTTTAGTGCTAAATCTGGTGCTCTGTTGAAAGACATAATGCAGTCGGCTGGTAATAACCATTAGTTAGTAAAACAAGGAGGGAAATAGGAAAAGACATTAAAGTAATGAACGGGAAGATTTTGTCCTGAGGAGAGGAATTTGACAAAAATACTGTTCTTACATCACTGCCTGCCAACAACTTGTATGATGAAACCAATGCTTTGCTACTATTTTAATACTTGAATTCAAACTCATTCCAAAGCATCCCAGTCTTTAACAGGCCCCTTCCATCCAACGTCTGCCTTTGTTTATAAAATAGAGCAGGATATTTTTCAAGTCTGGGTCATGATCCATTTACTATAATATAATTCAAATTATTATTATGGGTTTGAATATATCTCATATTTCTATGGTTACAATGGTGAATGGGCCTTGTGGTATATTTGCCAATGTACAAATTTCTGCAAGACAAACTACATCAGTGGCTGAATATAACACTTTTTTACAACATGGCTTTCTCAAAGTAAAGTATGTAGTGGTATGTGATGTATATGTTGTACATGCAGGGTTCGATTTGCCGGGGTGGATGGTGGGGATTTGCCCCCCCTCTGGTCTATATATCCCTGCCTCTGCTGACTTATTTTTATCCCTGGGGGAGATGAAAGTGTATCCCCCACATTGTGATTTATGCTGCTTCACCCATAGACCATATAAAATATCTCAAATAAAAATAGGCTATTTAAAAAAGGGCTGCAACGTGAGAACAACCCACAGTGCAAACAACAATAAAATCAGAAATGGACTTTCATTGACAGCACTCGCGCTCGTGTGCCAAGAGAAATGACACGGCGTCTGGGCTCCGTGATGACGCAGTAAATGGAGCAGGGGTTGCCTCCTTCCCTGCTCGGAGATTTGCAGAGATGTGGGTAAAAGAGGGGCGACATACTATGTATGACCCCTCCACAGGAAAGCATAAAAAGAAGTCCGTCATCAAAGCAGATTGTTTTCTTAGTCTGACAAGTAGCTACTCTACTGTAGCCTATTTATTTTTATGATGACATTACTTTGACATTACTTTGTGCTATTGCATGTACTGATTTGTTTCTATTCAATATTGAAGTTTGTTGCACGCTGTGCATAGAGCTGAATTAAACATTGACTTGCAAGAATGACATTAAGTGTATTGGCACTTCTGGCCGAGTGGCGCTATCCACAGTACTGAAAGGAGCTTTGGGGGATTTAATTCTGCCATGTTAAATTAGCATTTAACCATTTTTTGTTGTTGTATATGATCACATGTCCTATGTGTCGGCAAGAGGAAAGGACAAGACAAGAAAACTTTTTTTTTAAATGGATTAAAACATTCCTGCAAATGCAGTGGTCAAGTTCAAGTTTCATAATTGTTTTATTTAAGTTCATAATTATTTTATAAATGTTAATCTAAATAACCTAATAGGCTTCATAGTCTATGTAGGCCCACTGTGGTTCTGATTTATTTTCATGAATAAAAACGTTTCAAAAACATCCCCCCCTCTGATTTTTTTCAGAAATTGTACCCTCTGTGTACCTGTATGTACAGTACAGTTGTATATATGCAGTACATGTAAGTAACAACAACTGACAAATGGTGATTGACTCACCATAAACCCTCAGGTCGTACTCTCTTTGTTGCTCTCCTCCGGCATTGACGGCCACACAGGTGTACCTGCCTGTATCACTAACCTGTGCGCTGCTCAGAGACAGCACTCTGCCACCAGACAACACCTGAAAGGGAAACAGCCATCAACAAACCTACAGATTACTCATTACTTTTTGACCCATGCACCATACAACTGAAGGAATATACAGTAATGTGTGTGCATAACGTTTGATATATTGCAAAAAAAAAACAAAGTGTAATGAAACTCTCAAAATATCACAACTTGAGGAGACCTTTACCAGATTAAACCCCATCACAAACTTGAAGCTGAATTAACACCCTATTTAATATACTGTATATGTGTATATGTGAAATGTAAGTATTATGTAGTGCCCTCAAAAATTCCTACAATAGAATGAAGTTATTGAAGCTATGAAGCTATTTTCTGCTAAAAATCCCACAATGCTATGTTTGTGCCTTTAATATAAAATGCAAAAATTACTGTTGTGCAACTCTACAACTGCAAGTGATTCATAAGTGATTTGTCTGCTCACTATTGCATAAACTACAGAGTGTCTATTATACAGCGAGTGGTGAATGAGCAAATGATGATGATGATGATTTCGGACACAGCCCAGGTTTGAGCTTAGGCACTTGCAAGTTGCATGGCACAAAAAATAACTCATTACTTAATTCAAACATGAATTGGTTAATTTATCACCTGTATGCCATGAGATACGCTTGCCACAGGGCTGCCATCTTTGAGCCATGTGAGGCTGGGTAAGGGAACACCAGTGGCCTCGCATTCCAGTTTACCGGGCTCATTCACCACCACTGTTACTGTGCCTCCTCGGCTGGAGATGACCGGAGGCACTGCAAAGCACAAGAAAGAAGGAAATGGTCAAGATCTATTGCACAGATGCAGACAACAGCAGTCAAATATTCTCCTTCATTAATTCCTCACACACACACGTGCATGGCCTGCCCTGCAGCTGAGTGATGATGACTAAAGGATCATATACCTCTATGTAAAAAAAGAAATAAGTCACCCACCGAACACCTGCAGGCTGTGGAATATCTCTGCAACTCCAGCCAGGTTGACTGCTACACATCTGTATAATCCAGCATCTGACAGTTGAGCCCGTTCAATCTCCAGCACCTGGCCACGCTTCAGCATAGTCACCCCAGCTGCACTTGTCAGAGGTCGGCCATCTTTGTACCAGGTAATAGCTGAGGCACAACGGTAATTCAGAGTGCTCATCATAATGCATAAAAAGTTTAACAACTTTATTTAAAAGAAGAATAAAACACATTGAACACATAACTGAAAAGAAAAATAACAGACAAAGGAATAAGAGTTGGAGTTTGGTTGCAGTGCAGATACAACACCAAATTTAACAAAAAGCAGAGATGTTGTAGCCTTGATCTAAAAAGAATTAAAAGGGAGCAGATCTCAGACCTTGTAAACATTTGTTCCAGACATATGTGCATAAAAACTAAAAGCTGCTTCATTTTGCTTCGTTTTAACCCTAGAAGAATAGTAAACATATGATTCCCAGTTGACCATAAAATGTCTGGAGGGTGAGGAGGGAGGCAGATCAGAGAGATATATTTTGCCCTATTTTACCATTTAGTTCTTCAAAAACAAGTAATAATATTTTGTATTTAGGGTTGTAAAATTTGTGAGGACATGGTAATGGCACAAAGACACAAAGAGAGTATTGTTTATGTGTTTTTTTTTTTTTCATGTTTTTGTTTTTTATTGTTAAGTCATGCAAAGAGTCAAAAAGCAAAGACCTCTAGGAGTTTAAATAGAATTTAAATAAATTCCTAGTAAAATATTTTCACATGTAACATGATTTCACATATTTCAGACCGTTGGAGTGAAACAACTGCTGTAAAAATACAGTAACATCCCAAGAAAAGAGTCTTCAATTACACTGGAATGTGACCGCTTATCTGCAAGGCAATGGGAAGAGAGAAAAGCTGCCTGTAGGGAGTCATCTGAGATCAATTTTCTGCTGTTCAATTAATGGGTAAAGATAAGAAAAGTGGCAGTGAAGCCAATTCCGACTCATTGGTCAGAGGAAACTACGCACTATAACTTATGAGTGAGCACAGCGGGATGGCGGAGGAAGTTTGTGAGCTGTCTTACCAGGTAATGGGCTGCCTGTGGCCTTGCACTCAAGCTCTGTCGGAAAGCCCGACAGGATGGTCTGGTTGATGATCTCTCCAGAGTTGTGGATACTGGGAGGCTCTGAGGGACACACATAGTATTATACACAAGAGCAATCATTTATCTGGTTATATTCTCATATTTCCACTTAGTCCCCTTGATACAGAAAGAAGAGGGAACAGTGACGAGATTAAGATGAGTGAGACATGGACAGACAGAGAGAGTCCTGTGTGTATCTAATAAGTTACCATGGACACTGAGCCGTATGTGCTGTTGAGCTTCGCCAGCTGCATTGGTGGCCAGACAGGTGTATCTCCCAGAATCCTCTAGTCTTGCATCGGTGACCTTTAGCATTCTGCCTGCCGACTCCAGCTGTGACGGATACGAACACACACACACACACACACACACACACACACACACACACACACACACACACGACACATGGAACACAGACTGGTAATTACTTTTCATGTTAAAATGTGAGTATAAAAGTATATTCTACATATCAGAAGACATCTGTTTTGCATTGTCATTGTAAACATATTGTAATTTTAGAAAATAGAGCAGTGCCCTATTTTTTTCTTTTGTATTGTGTTGTAACAATGCAACTATTTAATTGGACCATCCTGCAACAATCCAGGTGAAATTCAGTAATGTTTGTTGTGCATTTCAGCAGCAGCGTCTGCATGTATGGCACTGAAGCTGTACCTACTCCAATGGCATTATCTTATCAAAATAATGAATTAATGGGGTGCCCCGGTTGCCTACTTCACCACACGTAGAACATAACTGCAACATGTGTGTTTCAATTTCTTGCTGCGGACCTTTGATGCATGTCTTACTCCTCTCTCTAGCCATGTTTCTTGTCTCCTTACACTTTAATCTGTCAAATTAAGGCTAAAATGCCAAAAAATAAAAGAATAGAAATAACGAATTAATACTCAGCCAATCAGTAAACAAACCTTGAGATGCTCCTGTGTTGTGTCAACAGGTCGGCCATCTTTAAGCCAGGTAATGCTGGGAGGGGGGATTCCACTGGAGATGCACTCCAGACTGATGGCTTTGTGGAGAACCACTGCACGCTCAGCAGGCCCACTGGTACGAATGGATGGAGGAACTGGAAAGGTGCCGAGCATAGACTTACTTTCTTAGAAACACTTTACAACAGGAAATTAGGAAAAAAGCAAATTACAAAAAGGCAGAAAGCAATATTTACCCAAAGTGGGAGCTTCTCTGTGGCTTGCATTTAGAGAGTATAAATTCCATGTATTACAATTACAACATATGCAAAACTACTGAGATGATTCCTCATTTGTAGCCAGAAAACAATTGCTTCATTTAACTACAAAGTAAATGACAAAGCATTACCATGGACAACCACATTGAAGTCCCTCTCATGGTCTCCTGCTTCATTGGTGGCCACACATTGAAACCGAGCTGTGTCAGAGACCTGAGCGCGGGAAACAATCAGTCGCCGCCCATTGGCTGCAACCCGCAACCCCTCACCCTGCCTGACTGGTTTTCCATCCTTATACCACCTGCAATTTAGATATCGTTACAGTGACTTTGCTTGTATGCCTGCATGTGTTTATGTGTGTTTGCAAGCACACAGGAGACGGAGGTCTTACGTGATTACAGGTGCAGGTGCTCCAGTGGCTTGACACTCAAGCTCCAGAGGACTGTTGATGATCACCGTGCTGTCTGTCACATCATCTCCTCCATCAATAAAAGGAGGCACTAGGAACGAAAAAAAATCTTTTGTTATTTTGAAGTTATATTTACATATAATTAACACTGAAAAAACCTCAGTCCATGAGTTTTCAATAACTTTTCTATCATTCCTCTATTTCTGCTGCAGATAATCAGAGAAGATCAGCAAAAATGAGGATTTTAAAGACAAAATCCTGTGGCTGGGGTCTCTTCTTGCTCCCAAATGTATAGAACTAGATTCTCTGGTATTTGTGAAGAGGTCTTACTCTACATGTGAGTACAGCAGTCAGATATGTAAAGCCACAGTGAAATGGCAGGTGTCAGTTTCCCATGTGGAATGCACACATGGTGTAGATAGCCACAGCACCAGCGGAGAGCAACAGTATCAGCTCACGTTACACATGAGTTGTCGTGGCCGAGTGGTTAAGGCGATGGACTAGAAATCCATTGGGGTCTCCCCGCGCAGGTTCGAATCCTGCCGACAACGGCACAACATTTTCCCAGCTGTCACAAATTGTAAAAAGAATGAACTACACATGCCAGGCTGTAGTTGTTAGAGTGATTAGCTGTGCTCAAAGAGACTAAAATATCAGAGAGGTTACTTCCTACCTACACTCAATGTTACATAATCACTGTGCCATTTGAGGCAAATTCAGAAAACATAACCAGAAAATAGCATCTTCCTCTGGCATTTACTGATAAGCACAGTGGAAGAATTAGAGGTAGACATACATAAAGCAAAATATTCATAGTGTGTTTTTACTCACACTAGTTTTCTTAAAAAGTCCAACTTGGAGCCATATTCAGAGTGCTTTTAAGGATAGTGTCTGATTTAGAATACATGGTGCTACTTATTACAGTTTGGCTCAGTCCTGAACAAATATCCTGGCTCTAAACGGCTATTAAAGCAGGGTGGCCACTTTAGGTAACAACTTTCTATTAAATCTTTCCTCTCTTATGTGATTCTAACTATCAAGGGCTGAACCAAATATTTGGCTTAATTGCTTTTGAACTTGCTCGGTTTAGTGAGTAGTGCTGATAAACTAAATGCTCAATTGCTGTTCAATTACTATGCAGGAAGACTAATATCTTTGTATTTACATTACTGAGAACAGTTTGAGTCAAAAACAAACTGGAACTGAGGTTCACCGAAGTAGAACAGGGAATCGGGGCACCTAAGCAATAACTAAAAATAAATTGATGTGAAAATAACAGTAAGGTCACTTCAAGGATTTAGAATTGTTATATTTCCACAACATGCAAACGCACAAGCAGGCCAACCTCCTTGAAATGTTATATTTTACAATTTTAAAAAGTATGTATGTTTGGATGCATAGATAGTCCACTTGTTTTCCCATGAAATCTCATTAATTTGGGTCTGCCTGACAGTGACAATGTAAAACTTAAATAATCCCTCATGAGGCATGTGTGCTATACATTTCAGTGTCAGTATAGTACCTGGCTATACCAATTCAAACAGTTATTTTTGTGTGCTTACATACCTAAAACTCTGACGTCGTACTTGACCTCCTTCTCCCCAGCGATGCTGGTTGCCACACAGACGTAACGCCCCGAGTCCGAGACTGTGGCTGAGAGGATTTCAATCTTCCTCCCTTGCTCGATGACACGGACACTTTCACCGTCACGCACAGGAACTCCATCCTTCAGCCAGGTGAGGGACGGGGGAGGGTAGCCCCCAGCTTCACACTCCAGGATCAGAGGCTTACTGAGGACCACTTTCCTCTCAGTGGGCCCGTCATCTCCCCCTGTAATGGTAGGAGGCACTGGGGGTGGAAGACGCATAAAAAAGAAACAGAACAAAAGAAGAGTTAAAGCTCGGAGGACTTTTCTGGTTGACTGATATCTTTTTTTTTTTAAATCTAACACTTAAGCCTTTCATTATTCAACAAAATGTAAAATAGTTTTACGCTTCAAATCCTCAACTCTGTATCCACTTTTGGTGCTTTTCAAGGATCAAGGATTTTTTTTAATGAAATTGTTTGCTGATCCACAGCTGTTTGAAATTATTCTTGACAGTTACAAATGTATTTAAGCTTTGTGAGTGAAACCAAATGACTTAAAGGGAAACTTTTTGAACCTGACCCTCTTTTTCCCATCTTTTTGCAAAAGGAAAAAAAAAAGTTTTATTTCTCTGTATGGTCCATTGAATAACGTTTTCAGACACTTATAATAACAATCTGATCCTGTCAGTGGCAAAAACAAGCACTTTTAGTGGACGTACATCCACTAAACGTACATGTGCTATTGCTCCATCGGATTACATTACAGCCTGTTTAGCAGCTGCCAGCTGAAGCGCTTTCGCTCAATACTGGACCAATTTCAAAAATTGTTGTCCCCATTAGTCACTTAGGCACAAAAAGATGGGAAAATAGGGTCCACGTTGAAAAATAATAAAGTTTCCCTTCAAAGCTCTGATAAATACAATAATAAGCTTCAGAGCACAGCACATACCATATGAGAAGGATTGCAAATGCAGAGACAACACGAGCTGAAGCTCATAGAGTTCCTCAGCTGTTGTTTCTAGATTCAAAACGTGATCTAGATTTTTTAAATCTCACATTTGTAAGATAGGTTTCTCATAGCATTTGTGTTCAGCTGACATGCAGCACAATGAAAAAGAAAATGTGTGTAGATATCAGATGATAGATGTCAGGTTCTTACAGTAGACGTCCAGCTCGTAGCTCTTCTCAGCAGTTCCGGCTACACTGGTCACCTTGCAGGTGTACTGGCCGGCATCTGATGCCTGAGCCCGAGGGATCTTCAGGTAATGGCCTCGATCTATGTACTGAGCCTGTCGGTTGGACAGGATAGCCTCTCCTTTTCTGTACCAGGTGATGGTGGGAAGTGGCACTCCGCGTGCCTCACACTCCAGTGTTACTACTGTGTCCAGAAGTGCTGTGACCTCTGTAGTTAAGTTACCACCTTTGATGGAGGGGGGAACTGGAACAACAGTAAAAAAAAAATAGTAAGATCATGTGGCTCAAATTTGCAGTCCAGCTGTATTTGGTCATGTTCGGTGTGTGAACATGTTTATATACTATATATTTACAGTACAATGCTTTGTCAAAATCCACACTCACCATAGACACTGAGGTTGAAGTCCTTGGACTGTTTACCAGCTGTATTCATGACACTACACTGGTACCTGGCCTGGTCCCCGAGACGGGCACTTTTTATCCTCAAAACCTGACCCCTATTGGTGACTTCCAGATTAGGATCACCAAGAAACACCAGTCTAGAAAGAAAGCAGAATAAAAGGAAAAGTTTGAAGGAAGACTGTTTACCCTGTTAATTCATTTAATTTGATCATTATAATGTGAAAAGGCACTAACTTCCTGTCCTTGTACCACTGGATTGTGGGAAAGGGCACTCCTTGCACCTTGCACTCTAGACTGATCTCCTGTTTGAGAATAGCTGAAACATCCTGGGAAGAGCCTGACCCTTCAATGGTTGGTGGGACTGAGGCAGAGAAGGAGAAAATTATTGTTACTGAAGCAGTATAATGAAAACATTGTAACTCTTTCCCATAATAATAATGAGAATGTCTCTTGGATAAAAAATCCTATTTATTTGGCTGCTTTCATTCATTAAAAGTGTTTTCCATGAATGTGGAATTGATTTAAGGTTCTCTATGTCCACAAGGCTCCACAAAGCTGTTTCCCTGTAATTTCTGGAGTTGCCATAAATGATTGCTCATTGCCTTTACTCACTCAGTACATCGAGGAAGAAGTCTTTTTCTGTGCTGCCAGCAATATTGATGGCTTTACAGCTGTAGCTGCCTGCGTCTGCTGTGGCTGCCTTCAGTAGTTTCAAGGTTTTCCCCATATCAAGAATCTGGACACTGTTACTGGCAACTACCTGTCAATCAACATATATCAAACACAAAAGCAAAAACAACAACATAAGTTACACTTTAGGAAATGCTGCATGACAGTTATTATGGAGCAAGCTGGAAGACATCATGATAAAAGCATCTACTTTTAAAAATCTGCACCTCTGCAATTCAAACAGAGTTGATAAACAACCATTGTCTACACCGTGCTGAAAAATATATTCAGCTGAGAAATACAATTTTAAAAGCGTACAAAACGTGTTTTCAATTGTAGCTGAGAGCCAAAAAGATTAAGAGAGCAGAGAATCTATATTTAGATTGCTCATAATTAACAGATTAAAGTAAGTGGTCTGATTTTCCCATCTGTGCCTCACAGGAACAATTACTAAGGCGGCATAGAGAACAACAAGAACAGTCCACAGGCATGCTATCAGCTCTGTGAGGCTGTACTTCTGCACCGTGGTGCTTTGAGCTGAACACTAACGTCAGCATGCAAACACGTTCACAATGACGACATGCAAAGTAGGTATAATGTTGACCATCTTAGTTTAGTGTGCTTGCATGCTAACATTTGTTCACTAGCACTAAATGCAAAGCACCACTGAGGTTGATAGGAATTAGTTTTGCAGGGTTTTGGCCATAAATAAAGCAATTAGACATATTTAATTTTTCACCTGATGGAGGTGCTAGATGGAAAGAATTAAAATTATTACAATTAATCCTGAGGGGGCATAAAAATGCCAAATGTCAGGGCAATCTATCCAATAGTTTCACTTCAAATCATAAATGTCAACTTCATGGTGGCACAAGAGGTAAAGTCAGGGGATCACCAAAGTCAGTGAGATTCATCCTCTGGGGACCATGAATAACTGTACCAAATTTTGTGCCACTCCATCCAGGAGATGCTGAGATATATTCACTGGATATGTGACCTGCTAGTGGTAGAGAAAAGGTGAGGGGATCATCAAAGTCATTAGGATTTATTGTCAGGGAACTGTGAATATCTGTACCAAATTTCATGGCAATCCATCCTGTTATTGTTGAGCTATTTCACTAAAAATCAAAAATCTCAACCTCCTGGTGGCGCTACAGGAAATTAGGTAGGATTCACCAACCAACTTAAGTTGCCATCTCTAGAGCCGCTAGCATGACCTAAAAAGCAGCCAGTTAATTGAGATGCAAAATGTGCTAATGCTCTGTTCTCATATCAGTTAATCATAATTATTCTGTCATCACAGCCTTGAGCATGTGGCCACCATGGCTGGCCTTTTATTAAGTTGGTCTTTTTTACGAGCCTGCACACACACACACACACACACAGTATCCATAGTGGTTTGAAGTCTGTTCTCTTGGACGATGTACCCTGTGATCAGAGTTCATTCAACTTTATGATTATTTCCATTAATGAAAGGAAAGATCAATATAATTTCTTACTTTTATGCATTAGGCTACATGTCGATTCACCCCAGTGGAGATCCAATTCTTGTAGATGACTTATTAGACTGCAGTTTAAGTTTATGTTATGCGTATTATAAGGCAGGCTGTTACTCCCCATGTCTTTGATGTATTTACATTTAAAAGAATAAACATTTCAACACACATTAGAAATAGAAAAAAAAAGATCTACTCAGTTATGAACATGAAAGACGACTGTCACATTTTATATTAGGAGCAGCAGTTGTATGTGATTTCACCTACAGGAATCCCATCCTTGTACCAGGTGATAACTGGGGTTGGACTTCCTGTGACATCACACACCAAGCTGGTAGGCTGGCTCAGGACCACGGTCACATTGCCTGATGTATCACTGCCACGGAAATCTGGGGGCACTGTGGAGGCATCGAATGTGATTATTATATATAATATTAGCAGGTGATGTTTTAGTAGAGATGCACATACGTGTCAGAAAATGACTCTGAACACATTAAACAGGTCAATCACCATTGACTTTGAGCTGGTACTTCCTCTCAGTGGATCCAGCATCATTGACAGCAGCGCAGACGTATTCTCCATTGTCCAGCGGTGACACAGAGGCCAGAATCAGCAGTGTACCATCCTCCAGGATGGACACACCAGGCTCATTACCCGTCAGTTCCTGGCCATTACGCGACCACCGAATCACTGGTTTGGGAAGGCCTGGAGGGAGAAAAAGACAGGAAAAAGAGAAAAGAAGCCCAAACCATTAGCATGAGAGCATTTAGAGGAAACTGTATTGTACTTGATATAATCAACATTGTTTGTGAAAGTATAGTATGTGCTTGTATGTAGCAGAATATTTAGTATATCTTTCAATAGAAGTGCCTTAACAGGATAATGAAATCCGTGAATTCTTCTTCATGATATAAAAGCATATGTGGAAACACTACTGTACCTTTGGCAGGGCAGGGGAAAGCAATACGTTGGTTTGCAACTCTTTCCTGCAGGGGACTATTGAAAGGAGGCTCTAGTACCTCGACCACAGGGGGCACTGAAAATACACATACATAAATAATCAATGATGAATACACACTACTATGCAACTGTAACAGATTTGGCATGTATTTTAAAAATAGTTGCACTGTATTGTACCGGTCTTCATTCAAATAAAGAACTGCAAACTGAGCTCTTACTTTAGCATTTTTAATGAAAATCATTACCTCCTAACACTGCCAGAAACTAAAGGAACAAGGTAGTTAGATTGGGACATTCATTTTTGTCCTCCGTTAAGCAGACATATGCAACTCTTACAGTTTGACAACATGAGTGCATAAACACACTGCTCCTCTCAGGGATCAGAAGTTAACTGAAACCAACCTTGCACTTGAAGCTGAACCTGAGCTTCGTCTCTGCCTGCAGTGTTGGATGCAGTGCAGGTGTAGGTTCCTTCATCATCCAGCCGCACGTGGCTAAATGCTAGGCTGCCGCCAGGTGACACCGGATACCTCTTATCATCCTTCGTCCAGGTGATGGTGGGCTCTGGGACCCCTCGCACTACGCATGGCAGCTCCACATGGTGACCCACCTGTACCTTCATGACCCTGGGGCCAGCCTGGATACTAGGTGGCACTGAAGGTCAGATGACAGAAAACAAGATTTACTAAGCCTTGAGTGCCTCATCTGAACCTGCATGTTATTCATCACACAGGGCGTCAGCTTGGAAGTTTAGTTAGAATAAATTGGTGTGCTGCTGTCAACTATGTCATCCCAAATGAGAGTATGTCTGGGCTGCACCTCTCATTTTAGTAATGTACGAGTATTGAATGAGTCATTTTGACTTTAAAATGCTGTTCAGCTACATCAGAGTCAATTACATGAAAGCTAATGGATGAAAATAATAAACTTTATGCATTCAGTCAGCAACTCTGATCCAAATTATTACATCTTTCATAATGTGATCTTTCGATAGTACCTCAAAACCTACTTAGAAATGTTGTTTGTTGACCAGTTCCCCAGGAGTTCTTACATTCCTGATAGAAAAAATGCATAATGCTGACCAGTAACCCATGATAACATTATGAAATGTTTTCTTCTTTGTTAGTATTTGTGATCTTTTGAACTTACCCAAAACACTTAGCTGAATGGACTGTGTCAGGTTGCCGGCAATGTTGGAGGCAACACACACATACAGTCCACTATCTGACAGTCTGGTCTCCAATATCTTCATTGAGCCTGAGGGAAGCTGAGTGTGCCTGGGAGGAACGCACACACACACACATACACAAACAGAAATAAATGAAACCGTAAAGTGATATAGTGTGACTGGCAATCATTCTTGGCAATGAAAAATAAGAACACATACTCCTGGATTTTTTCCACTCAATGACTTATTCAGTCATCACTGTAAACAGATACTCAGTAATTCCTACTAATCCACCATCAACCGCATTTATAGCTTCTGTGGCAGACGCACAGTAGGTACAACAGATCACAGAGAAGAGTATGATTACTCAGTCATCTTATAAAACCACAAACTATACCCTGAGGTAATGAACAGTTCAAAGAGCACAGAGCACAGCAATCAAGACATAGACAACATAGAGGCTGTCTTTTAGAATAACAAAATATAACTCTTATTTCGAGGTTGCAGACAAGATCATAAGATTTGGCTAAATGTTTATTGAAAGTTAATGGAAAATAGATTTCATAGGGGGGTATTTTGTCTGTGCTGGGGCTCTCAGCTTGAATTATGGTGTGTGTTTGCACTGCTGCATTTAATTAAGAATGAGAAAATATAGCGCCAATGTTAGTGAAAAAATAGCAGAAATATCCCAGTGTTGTACAAGAGGTTGTGAGATCGCCACAGAAAACATTGTTATTGTGCGTGGTTGAGTTTGTGTGTTTCACCTCGGGGAGAAAGGGGAGATGAGCTGCCTCTCCTTGGCCCAGCTGATGGTGGGCGGGGGGACACTGTGGACCTCACATGGCAAAATGGCATCTTCACCCTGAATCACTGACATCCTCGATGGCTCTGTGGAGCCTCCGGCGCCTCCAGCATTTGCACCGGATCTCGGGCGGACTGGATTTACATACATGGGCAGGCCAGATAGTGAGTTAATGACAAAAAGAAAGAAACAAAGATTTTCTGAAAACACACTTCTCCATCATTGCCAACATAGAGTTAATCTATGAATAATAACACTCCTAAATAACACTCCTTAAGAAACTGCTTCTGCACGTGGACAAGCTAAACCCTGACACTAAAATATTGCTTCTTTCTACAAACTTTATCCAGCCTCTGTTTTTACCGTAGACAGTGAGCTGAACCTTCCTGGTTGCATAGCCGGCAGCATTGGTAGCTGTGCAAATGAACTCTCCAGTCTCATTTCCAGAGGGCGAGGTGATGAGCAGGCTGCCGTCAGAATCCAGGGCGAAGGCTGGACCACCCAAGTTCAGCAGCTCCCCACCCTACAAAACAAATCATAACGGGTAAAGAGCAGGGGCCAGAGCTCAATTCAATAACTTAACTTTACTTGACAAGGTGTCCAGGAGAGAGTTAAGACCAAAAAGGATGTGTGGTTTGGCCTATTAAGTGTGCTCAAATTTATTATTTGAATTTTTTCCCTGCTGTTAAAAAAAAAGGCAAAATGAAAAAAAGACAAAATGAATCAAATGAACCAAAACACAAAGCAAATGTGATGCTGGTGCATCAGGGATGTGTCATCTCTTAGCTGTCCTTTCAGATTTGACATGACTAACTTGATTTGACATGATTGATGTTATAGAGAACAGAAAAGAAATCACAGGGAATCACATTTTAACAGCTGGTGCAGAACTTAGCTGGATCTAGTTTCATATGTCCCTGTAGTCCTGTTCACTTTAACAGCATCGCTTTTACAACGCCGAGAAACTAGTGTAAAAGATGGAAAAGAGGGAGGGAGCGTACACATAAACACACTGGCTTATACTACACACTAACACACAAAAATGCTCATGTAAACGCTGAGAACACTGTTCAAGCCAATGGACGCAGGTAGAGCTGATTTCATGGAGGAGCACATAAGGAACACAGATTTGCCCTCACACAGGTATTTTCCCGTGTGATAATGTCTTCCCAGTGTTCAATGGAGTCCGCATTGTACTAAAATCTATATAGCTACCTGACCTTTGACACAAAACAACACAAGGACATGTAGCCTTGGAGAAAGATAAATACTGAATCCACATCTGCAGTCTTTCAATCAAGCCCAAAACTGCACAACCACACATAAACACTGCACAAATACTACACATTGCTTGCTTGAATGAGCTTCATAACAGCAATCACTAACCCACATGGGAGTCAGGAGTCCTAAAATGCTCTTGGATGTATTAACATCTCAAAGAAAAATCATGATTTTGGAATGGCATGACATTGCTTACTTTGGCGATAGATATTTTCTAATACTGCTTGATGTGGAGTCTCATCTCAAATCAAATCAAATTTAACTTTCACCAGGTGAGATGTGGCCAGAAATCTTGGCTGTTCTACTTTTGGCCCGCATTTTTTTTATTGATTCGCTTACACCCTCGTCTCATGTGGTTTTCCCTCTATTCCCTTTTTATTATTTCTATGTTCATAGGGGGAAAAATAAGGTCTTCAGGGATAGGAAAACAGTACACCGCAGCAACCAGATTACTGGCTCTTACATTGGCTTACTTTATACTCAGAGAGGTTATGCCAATACAGACCTTAGACCAGGTGATCTCAGGGGTCGGTTCTCCACTGGCTCGGCAGGGCAGAGAGATGGGTGTTCCCTCAATGGTGCTGAACACTTGAGGACCATACTGAATGGTAGGAATCACTGAAAACAGTACAATACAAAACACAGAACAGTTATTCCAATGTTTTTGTGCGTACATACTGTACTTTCATTAAGTGTTTACAAAATCTGCCTCTTTTTGGATTGTGTCTCTCAAAAACATCTGGAGAAAACCTGTACTTAACTGAAGATACACTATTCTGTACGGGTATTGCATTTATCTTACTCTTCCCTTTCTTGTTCTTTCTCTCCCTTATTCATTATCTGTCTTGTTTTTGCTTTGTTATGACCTCTGTCTCTGCAGAAAAGATCAGCCCTTTGAGGCTTGGAGCATCTTTGTGGAAAAGAAAAAGAAAAGTGATTTAACTGAAAATCTCGTGAACTATGACAGACATCACTGAAAAACGGGTTTGGATATTCAAGTGATTGTTGCATGGAGGTTTTCTGTCAGCACTTCTTGCATGTGATTCAGATTATGTAGCTTCCATGCAAAGTATTTCTAATGTTACGGTTAACTGAACTGTACACTGATCTACATAGTGTAAATGTTCAGTGTTCTGTGTGTTTACATCTAAAATGGACTGGCCTAATTTCAAGAAGTGAGGGAGCCACTGCCTTTTACGTACACGCTATGGATGATTCCTATTTGTGTTGGTAGAATCTGGCAATGACTGACTTTAGTATAAATGGAGAACACATTTTTCCTTCTCACTGTGCTCCAAACTCTGTCATTACCCTCAGCTGCTCCTGGTTTTAGTGCAACCTCAAATATAATCCTATTTATGAGGTTAAGAGCCAAAAAGAGAAGGAAAAGAGAGAGGAGACATTTCATATCCCATAAAACACTAGCAGACATTTTGACTTGTCATAGCAGGAAAAGCATAGATGTAATCAATAACGTTAACGATGGCTCAGTACTAGTGTCCCAGTGAGTCGGCATGCACAATACCAGGACCCTGGAAATGGCTGTGGAAGTGTAACGCAGCCATCATTAATGTTATGAATTGCACCTGTTATTTTCCTACTATGACATGTCAAAATGTCTGCTGTGAAAAGGGTTTATGGCATTTTAATTTCATTTTAACTGGGATTGTTTCAACAAAAGCATAAGCTTGGGATTTTCTCTTCTCTGCTTCTCCTCTTTTTGGCGCACTGAAACTTTTTAACGGCGAATTATTGCCTTCAATTGCCAATATGTGGAATTGTGTAAAACCATGGGATGTCATAAATATTCTTCTTGCACCTTTAATCTGACAGATAAAGCCAGCCTTCTGAGTAACTTTGAGTTTAATTTACCAGCACATTGGACAATTAGAGGTGATGGCGTCACTGCCAACTGATGAGATGTTTCCATTCAGAAGTAAAATGTCCAAAAATGTTGGATTAGCTTATTAGCTGTGATATTCCAACCTAACACTAACATGTCCTCTACATTTGCATTACTACCCCATACATTGACACCTTGCCAAAGCTTGTAGTGTGTACATCTTTGTGTGTGTGTTTACTGGAACATCAAAAATATGGGTCCAACAGGTGTTTAAAAATCCTCCACAAGGTACCTATAAACATTTAAAAAGTATTCAATAGATTTGTGCACATACTGTACATGTCTGTGTGTAGGTGAGTTGTATGTATGTTTTATACATTACCATGGACGTTGACAGTGGTGGTATGGTTGGTGGCCCCAACGACGTTCTCAGCCAAGCAAGTGTAGTCACCTGCATCGTCCAGCCGAATTCTCTCGATGTGCAGACTGCCATCCCTCCTCACGGTCACATACTGGTCGGAAGTCACCTGACAAATTGTAGATTAAATAGGTTTAAATGAAATCATGGTTATTAACTCAAATGCAGAGTAAATCCATTGTAGGACATGTAAAAACTGTGACTTCTATCCATTGCGTGTCTGAGTTCTTACAATGCCATAGTTGTGCAGCCACTGCCTCTCAGGCAATGGATTCCCAGCCAGCAGCACACAGGGCAAAGTCACCTGCTGGTCCTCGATCACACTGAGCACAGTCGGACTCATCGCAATGACCGGAGAGACTGCGGATGTCATGCAAACAATTATACAGAGCTTATGTCAGAAAAACAGGCTGAGAGAACAATAGAGAAGTATTCAAGAAAATGATTAAGTATATTCATGTCAGCAGTGAGGAGCTATTTGATACAGTTGAGAATTACAGCATGTGGGTAACAGCCTGTTCTCTGCACAGAGATGAAAAGAAAATGCACACAAAGATCAAGTGCCTTTGAGAGCACAATCCAAACAATTACTGCAATCCAGTTCTTCCTTCACACAAAAACACATCATCCTTCAACCAGAATTCTCTCTTGCTGAATTTCATTATTAAATGCAGAACAGCCTCAGTGTTCAGCATTTTGATGACCTAACCTGACCTTTGATGACCTAACCTTCAAAAATGAGTGTGTAAATATAATGAACTTAACAGACTGGACATAACGGACTGGTGTGCAAAGGCTTTTACCTCTGGAAGCACATATGTGTTTGTTTGTGTGTGTACAGTGAGATGAATAGAGAATGCTTGGTTGCTCTAAACACATTAACAATGCAGCATATACAGTATACATTTTCCACAGCTGCTAAAAGTTTGGACACACTCCTTTCTTCCCTCACATATGCATACTTTTACACAACACATACATGAACACACACACACGCTTACATTTGGACAACACATTTTGCCTAAATGGTTTGGCTGTGTTCACATGGACAATGGTGATATCATCTGCGGGGGCTGTGACAGACAACAGGGTGTTGGCCCGGGAAATGTGATGACCACCCTGACTGTACTGGGATTACATACTCACACACACAAATACACACACAGACACCCATACACACACACACGCCATGGACACGCCAACTTCCCTGCACTCTACTTCCATTATTGTCGAAAAGAAACTACTGTTCATGTGCTTCTGCATTGGGCGTGTGTGTCTTATGAGACAACGCTGTCAGTAGGGAATTGGGGCAGTGGGGCAGTAATATATGACATCTGGGTGGGTCTGTACTTTTTAACCTTTGGCCCACATATAAGAGCTCAGAGTGTTTCCACTGTAGAAAAACAGTGAAACAGAAACAGTGGTTAACAAGGCACATGTGTTCAAACACACCCACCGAAATGTGCTAATGAACTTACACTCACGTGTAAAGACTGAAACAGAAACCCACACACATGCACGAAGACCTACAGATGGATATAGGCACTCGTACGTACTGTATGTTGTTTTAGAAAATGTACTGGACATGGAACGGAGATATGATCTATGTCAACGAATGAAAAGGCTCACAAAAACGCATATCTTACAAAAAGGAATGCAAGCATATGTGAGTGTGTGTATGCATTTTGTGATCCAAAGCCACGGGTCTTTGAAGTGCAAAAGAACTTCAAAGGAGGCACTTTTTCTGTTCAGCTACAGCTCTGTATTCCTTCACTCTCCATTTAACTTAATGCATGCACACCATTACCAAATCCCCCCTAGAGATTATACATTGAAACAATCAATCATATGCAAATAAAAATCACTATGCCAGCTCCCTGTCTAACATAATCACACTGTGAATACTTGCTTTTATTTCAAGATAAAAAACCTCTACTTTTTGTTCATAGAGGGAGAGAAACCATCCGGAGGACAAGACATTTCATTTTAAATGTTGCACCTACCTAGTCCAGTCACAGTGATGCTGGCCTGGGTCTGGATCCTGCCAAAGTGATTATGAGCCTCACAGACATATACTGCCTCATCTTCAACCCACAGGTCTGACATAGAGAGGAACAGAAAAGTTTAAACCCAGAGCATTTACTGCATATGTGTAATGTGTACGCACATATCTAACTAATAAACTCACTGGTGATATGTAGACCTCCCCTGTTCTGAGTGATAGTGCTGTGTCCGCGGGGCCTGTTGAAAAGGGACGAACCGTCCTCTCTCCTCCAGGTGACCTTTGGTGCAGGGTAACCTTCGGCGTGGCACGGCAGGGTCACGTTGGAGCCGATATCCGCCGCCACATCTAATGGCTCTCGTGTGAACTTGGGTGCAGCTGGAGTGGTCAAGGATGAAGATGGCAGGGGTCATAAAGTTTAGGGGACACCCATCCATCTGTATTGCATTCTACAGACAATCAAGCTGTCCATCATGTAAGCTTGGGTTGTTCACTACTGATTCTAGGACCAGATGTATAGAGGAATTTATTTGCACAACAGCAAAAATATTCAAACATAGAATTAATACCAGATTTATTGACCTCTGGGTATGCATTGTTCTGTGCCAGACATGTCAGTCATTTTTAAATTGTGTGCACGTGCAAAACTCCAGCTTGTTCATTCATTCATTAATGGATATTGACGCAACCGTATTTTGACGTAAACCAGACACGTTTTGTCCTTGGTCTGGCAAAGGAATCTTTCATTAACAGGACCAAAGCAGTCTTTGTATCTTTATGCACAGCCATCACACACTGGTATATACTGTGAGCCATAACAGCCAATTCATTGATGATTTAAGGTGCAAGGCTCCAAATAAAGTGTTTCTGCTTCTAATCTTCATTCATACATATCTCACTCAGTTCCGCTGACTTATAAAAAGGTATGCATAGTGCAGAGCATATGTGGAGGTACAAATATTATAATGTGACCTCATTCAGTGGACATTGCTATGTATAATTTACACATCTGGCCCCAGGACTAGGTTTCACAGTGATGTAGATTGAGATGCTCACTGTGGAACAAAAGTCACTACCAGGGACTAAAAAGCTATTACAGAGAACTAAAATCCCATTACACTTCTGGGTTAGCTTCTGTTTAACAGCTATCAATTCTTAATGTACTATAAATGCATGACAAATAAATGTATCATAAAGGCCTTACTTTTGTGCTTCCTATGAAAAACTGAAAGATAATATTAGGGCTTTCTATATTCTAAGCTAGATACTGTCAATATCTCCTACTCAACTGGACAATAAAAACTGAGCAACTTGTCAAAACCAAATTTTACTGTTCAGTACAGTAGTACCCATTTAGTTTAGAATAAAGACAGTAAATGTTAGTGTTGGGATGCCCTGCTGGGCTAAACATTGAAGCTGCATACCATGAAACCACAATAATCACCTAAAACAGCTGCAGCCTTGCAACACAAGAAACGAGCCAAGTCTAACGAGACTACATCACCCTGTTTAATTTCCTGTCAATCCGGATAATTTAGTGGTCTGCACATACAAAGCTATGGTAAGGCTACACAAGTGGTATTCCTGCTTTCAATTTTGCTCTCATTCTTGGTTCATTTTACTTTTACATTTTTTTTGCTCTTCCAAGGTTGACTAAACTTGGTGCCACTCTTACCTCCTACATCGAGAGAGATCTGTCCTGACGAGGTGCCGGCATCGTTGACAGCCACACAGGTATAGTCTCCAGCATCCACATCCTGGGTCCCTTTGATGGTTAGTGTCCCTCCTAATGTGTCTATGTCCAACAACGACGTTGAACGCAGCTGGACATCTCCTAATAATTAGAAGAAATGCAGCAGCGTGAGTGTGAACAGTTAACAAAATATGTGATATGTTCAGGCTGTTTAAGCTGTAATTTGAATGGGGTGTGTTTTAGCTCCACGCTGAGCTTTTAATTTCTATCTAAATTGTATGTGTTGGCCTTCCTTCTGACTCTGAAGTGTTACCTTTGTACCAATGGATCTCAGGCTGAGGGATTCCAGATGCAGAACAGGCCATCACAGTGGTTTCTCCAATGCCGATGAGAATCTCACTCAAAGCCACTGTGACCACAGGAGATTCTGCGGAGGCAGAGTTATTCAAGGATAGACAGAACATCAGTATGATAGAGAAATCATACACTCAATACTGTATGTGCATATTGTATCTAAATGTCTGTGTTTTTGCTTGTGTTGTTCTTTTCCATGTGTCTGTGTGTGCACTGTGACGTGACACTCACCAATGTAAGTGAGAATGGAGGTCGTTGTGTCTGTTCCAGCCTGGTTGCTGGCCAGGCAGCCATACACCCCTCCATCCTTCTTCTCCATGTTTCTTATCAACAGCGTGCCATCAGGAGTCATCCTGAGTCTGAACACACAAGATACACAATTCAGTATTTCCATAGTATTTTATGCACACTGAAGAAAGGCTGGAAAAATGGGAGAGAGGGAGTGAGATTTGTGATTGAGTGATGCATTTTCACGCTATGTCTTGAAAGATACAGATTTAAGTTTTGAACAGTTTAAACATCCGTGAATAGAGTTTAACGTCCTCAAATTTCTTCATGTAAAAAGGGATGAATTCACCTGCTTGATGCCATGATAAACATGTCATTGTGTGTCCAGACGAGGCGGGGTGGAGGGTAGCCACTAGCTGAGCATCTGATCCTCAGTTCTCCTCCTGTTTTAAAGGTCTGATTCCGGGGTTCCACTGAAACCCTGGGCACCTCTGGAGGAATTAAAAAAACACCAAATCAATCAATCAATACATCAATACTCATCTAATATACATATACATACATATACATACAGACAGTTGTATACTGTTATATACTATGTATATACTGTTGATGTTTTGGACCTTTATATGTAAGAACTTCTTCCATAACCCTGAATGAATTTAGGCTTTTCCACAAGTTGAGAGCATAAACTTTTACTGTCAGTGTAGCAGGAAGAGTGATGGCTCTTACAACAACTAATAATGTTTCACCCGTATCTTTCACCCTCATTTCCTCTTTATTGGTAAAACAGGGAGGAATACTGAATCCAGGATTCAACCCGGAGAAGCAGTGGAATCTGGAGAGATTTTCCAATTGATTCATGATGTGTAACTCATCACTTTAAGGGCGTTTTTTCTCTATTTTATTCCCACTGCCAGAATCATCTCCAGAGTCCACGAACTTTCCAACTTGTAGAATGTGCAGTGTGAGAAATAGTCTTCTCAATGGAGAGAGGGAACATGGGGTGACAATTCCAAAACAACGAGATTCTGATTCACGTGTCCATCTAAGACGCCAGAGAAGGATTTATTCTTTTCTGTAGTCAGTAGGAAAGCAGTAGCTTGTCATGGCTTGCATGCCATAGATAATCTGCTGTATGTCAGCATCCTTGCGTTGGCTGAAGGAGAAGCACAGGGATGATAGAGGGCAAGCAGTCACAAGTTCAAAAGGTTGAGCGCAAACGAGTACAGTAGGTGTGAAGGAATGTATGGAGTTTTGCACTGATGCTCCAACTTCAATCATCAGTGATGCCACGTTTTGACAGATATACTGCGTATTTACCAGATGCTGCCAATAAATTTACAGGCAACACTTTTGATATCTTACAACCTTGACTCGAAACAAATTGAAATACCTCAACCTGAGAACCTATTGATCTTAATCTTAGCGGCATCACTTGTATGACAAGACAAGGTCAAAAGTAAGGGCGTTGAGAATGGGCCCTTTCTTGTTGTTTATAGCCCAGTCAGACTCTCTCCTCACTTGCCTCTTTCAATGTGCAAGGTCACCCTGCCCAGAGGGGGGCAGGGACACCTCTGAGTTCAGGAACTAGGAGGTTCCTGAGAGGGAAGACACATTCTTCTGCTCTGACTCAGCAGCAGCCTTTATGTGTCGGGAAGAAGCCTGTCTTTAGCAGACCCTTCATCACCTGCTCTCTTTCTTTCTTCCTCCCTCACTCATCCACCTTCACTCCCTCTCACGTTGCATCCTCCTTCTATCTCTACTGCCCCACTTTTCAACCTCTTTTCCCCTCATCCCCTTTTTTCCTTCATTCATCCACATTAAACTAGCTAAATGTTGTTTTGGACATCTGTCCACAGTAAAGCACAAATAGTTAAACAGTTAAATCTCTTTTTTCATTTTACTTTCATTGGCAAACAATAGCTCTTGGCTTCTAAAACCTTCATTCTGTCCCTTACTGCTCTTTGCAATAGCCTGTGCTGTGTGTTATTACAGCTGAACTCACAATTTGCTGTTCTTACTTGCATATTTACACATATTTTTTCTATTTCTGTGTCCGACAACAGAAAGAGTAGAAAATAATGATTGCGCTGCTGTGCTGAGACGTCAATCAAATCCCTATTTTATGATTACAGAGTTGTCTAACAAAATCAACATAAATACAGCTGGACGCTATCAGTTCAATTGTATTCCATCCAAGTGTCGTAAGAAGTCAGACTTGACTTACTTCAAAGTGCAGCTAATAACTAGGATGGGACTGACCAGGGGGTAATTAGGAAACCCTCAGGGCTTGCTGACAGCTGTTTGAGAGAAAAATGAGGCACAGCAAAAAAAACCCAGAGAAGCAGTAATAAATAGTTTTTTTTTTTTAAAGAATAACAAAGAAAATCTCGACAGAATAATCTGAAAAAAGACATACAACTGAAGAGTTTGCCAAAGAAAAAGATGTTTTACGGTCGACTGTCAACTCAGCACTTATCACTCAGTGAGATGAGTGAAATGACAGAGTTCCTCTCCGAGCTCGTCTGCAACACTGGTATTAAACCTTCAGCATCTCCATCTTTGTCACTGAGCTTTACCTTGCAGAGACAACTCAGTTTACAGTATTTATATAACAATTGCTTTTGATTTTAAAGAGAAAGAATACTTTTTTTAAACTTTTACCTGGCAGGACACATACAAGGGGGAATTTAGGCAACAGCAAGCAGCATATGGCCTTTGAATTAACATCTCCTGAGGTTGATGGTTGTATAACAAAGTGAATACAGGATGTTAGTTTGGACAGATTGGATTATGTAAAACAAAGTTCTTTGCTTCTCTCACTTGCTCTCTCTCTCTCTTCTGACTTTACCTCCTGGATTCTCCTTAACAGGTTCTGGTTGAGATCATCTGCTAATGGCAGCTTTAAGCAGCTGTATTAAATCACCATTTCCTGGCCAGGCACCGGCCCATGCTCTGTGGTGCTAGCCAGATAGCTAGCGATACTCTCTTCCATCTGTGCAACAACGTGCTCCTGATTCAGTGTCAGTGAAGTGTTAGGAACAGAACTATAAGAGCTGTCCGGAGATGGAAAACTCTACTTTAGCATTGCTTGAGAGTCAGGCATAAATAATTTTCACACGTCCCATAAAGCATTAGGGTGAATTATGGAGAGTAGGAGAGTGAAGAAGGGCGGAAACACTTGGGAGATGATCTTGTATTTGGGAAGGAGGTTGTGTTTGCCAAGAGTCTCGTTCCCCCACAATGTAAATCACACAGAAAAAACAGACAAAAACATACCAAAGACCAACTCTCACGCACACATACACCAGCGACAAAAACTAACTTCAGCTTTAGTTAGTAGCCACTGCTTCTGGAAACATACTGTATCTGTGTTTCTATTGGTATTCCAATACGTGGCAACTATTTCTTTCCAATGTCTCTTCCAATGAGCCTAAGTTTTTACAACACAGACTCATCCTGAACACATATATTTATAAACACACATTCCTCACCTTGCACAACCAGGTAGACTCGCTCTGCTGTCACCCCTCCTTCATTTATGGCGATGCACTCGTACCAGCCTGAGTGATCTGGAGTCACAACGGATAGCTGTAGAGAGAGGTTGGTCAAGACCTGCACCTGTGGGTCCAGACGGGCATCATGGCCTCCTCTCAGCCAGGTGAGGTTGAAGTTGACTGTGCTGACAACATGGCAGGTGAGGACGGCACTGGAGCCAGGAGAAACGGTTACGTTGCCATTGACTGTGACAGCAGGAGGCGGCTCTGCAGGATGAGGGCATAATGTTGTTGGCAGCTGTCGGGAACTTCACATCATGAAGAAAGCAACGTTTATTTTCTTACTGACACTTACGTATGAAGAGAGATGCAGAATTTTTTACTGGGAACTGATTTTTAGACAGATGTTATTTTTTTACCTTAATTTAGCTTGGGAATTTGTCAATTCCCAAGCTAAACCTAAGGGTTTGTGAGATGATTAACAAGATAGGTAGTGAGAAAAAAACATATTTCTGCATCACAAACTGAGTTTTCTCATTTTTCTCTTTTCTTTTTTACCGTGAAGTCTAGTTTTACCTCTTCAAGTGTCTAAAAACTATTCAAATTAAACAATCTGAGAAGGGAAAATCTTTGATTGAACTGCTGACTAAACTCATAGACAAATGGTTGTGAGTTGACAAGCCAAAGCTTTTTAGGTTACAAGCCAAAAAGATTGGGATCCAATGATTTAGACCATGGGCTCTCCACTAACACTTACGATGACAATGTTTTCAGTAGGAAGGGAAACTCTAAGATGCATATGATATTAAATGGCAAAATTAAGTGTGTGTTTCTCAGCGTTGTATGAAGATATTCCATTTAGCTTTGTTTAGCTGTGCGCCACAGAAACTGAATTTTGAAAACACCACCTATCAACATAAAGTTCGCCATTAATCAGAGACATGGAGGTCTCCCTTCCTATCGTATTTCTCTTCCTCTATCTCTGTCTTTTCTCCCATCACCATTTCGAAAACATTCATCTCTTGAGTCTCGGTGTGTCGTCAATCATTTTTTCAGAGGTAAGCCAGAGCTAAGCAGAGAAAAGGGGGAAGGGGAAGAAAGAGGGAGGGAAAAGGAAGATGAGGGAGAGGTAGCGGAGGCTTTGGCTCTGATAGACGGTGGATGCTGGGGATTTCAGCACAGCTCCTTGGGATTAGGATGACACAAATTTGGCAGCTGAATGGCTATTATGTGAGTGTATGTGTGTGTGTGTGTGTGTGTGTGTGTGTGTGTAAAAGTGTAAAATGCGGGGGCCTGTCATCCTGTTCATCCTGTTAAGACTATAACTGGCCCAGTAGCAAAGGTTGGGGATGTGGCTGAGGAGGATTAATTTCACCTAATTTTAGAGATGTCATAAGAGGTAACAGTTGGACAAGCTAAGTCCCCTCGGCACTTTTGGACAGTGAACATAGTGGGTGAGTTACAGTAATGAGTTACGCTCATATATTACACAGATCCCTGCCTGGCTCCCTCTTTCCTTCTTCTGTTTCACAAAGAGTCTTTCAACTACCTCTCGCTCTTTTTCAGCGCGCTCCACTTTCTTCCCCTCTGCTTGGCATTCATCAAGTTGATGAAGCTCCAGTGACTTCCATGAAGCAGGAAGTTGTTTTGAAAGCAAAGTATGGGCAAGGAGACTTTTACTGACTGCACTGGGACTCATGTGGTGTCAGCTCTGGTCTCCCATAATTGAGAGGGTGCAGATTGAAAAATAAATGCACCACAGAGGATTTATGAATAGGCAAAAATGATTTTGCCTAGTGGTGAAACTGAAGGTATAAATAATCATATGATCCCTCTGGTTTGGTCTGGGCTCATAGCTTTAACATTATGATGATGAACACATGATCAGTATATCATCATTCAAGTAACTTACCAGTTAGATTATAGACTAGTTAGATTTTCTCTGAGATTGTGAGTAATTATGCACCTATTATTGTGGTGACAAGTATTTGTGGTCTGCTTTTGCAGTAACTATACCCACCAAAACTTTCATCATCATGCTTTATATGCTTACAGCCTGCAACATACTTACAACTTAATATGTACTTTCTCATGTTACACCATAGCTACAGTCCATTGCTTTACAAATCAGGCACACAAACCGTGCCATAAAGCCCATGACATGATCGCTGCGAAGCATGAAATACAACATCATGTTGTAAGCTCGGGTCAAATTTTCCATAAAGTTAAATTAATTCTGCCATCATGACGGTGTTCTGCATAGGATCAAGATCAAGAGACCTTGAACCCTGTAAAATACAAACCCACATTGAGTGGTACTTATATCCCCACCGTATGTCTATAAGTTGTGTGTACATGTGTTTGTGTGTGTGTGCGTTTAAAACTGTTGAGCATGACACAAACTTCATCTTGCTGCACCATTTCACTCAAGGTATTCTGTTTCTTTACAGTATGTGTGAGTGTGTGTGTGTGTGTGTGTGTCTTAAGTGTCGTTGTCTATGTCATGATACAGGACATTAAAGACGTGATACTTTAAATTGCTCACTGTTCTGTAAGTAGATTTATCACACACCAATTGCACTTGTCAACAGTCTAATGTTTGCCAGCTCTTCTTACGCATTCCTGTCTGACAGTCTTGGCTCATTACACGCAGTGATGGAGACTAGCTCAACATGCACTATTAATGAATATAAACTACAGTATTACAGACCACAGACAAACAGTGCTTCTGACATGTTGCAATAGCGTCTTAATCCATCATATCACATATTCTGCAAGTTCCTTTTATTCAGTTTACATTGTTAATAATATATAATACTATACAGAGCAGAGTTTTTGAGAAACTTTGCATTTTATATCACTGCTTTTAAGTACAATTTTAGTAGAATTCTTGGATTAAAAGTAAATAATCAAATAAATATCTAAGTATGTTGAGAAAATGGCCTGTTATCAAACTGACGGAGTGCATGAGTCTTGAGATCTGTGCTTACCTGATACATCCAGGAAGGTGCGAGCTCGTCCCGTCCCAGCACTGCTGATAGCAATGCACTCATAGTAGCCCTCATCCTTCAAAGTCACCTGGGGTATTTCCCATGATGCCCTGTCAGACTCACTGGGATCAAAAGATATAACAGGACATGAGGAGAAGGGAGAATATTCGATACTATTATCCACACTGGTTAGAATAATATTAAATTCAATCTGCTACTAGCTAATCCCTTGATTTCTATTAAAATCATGATTGCAGTGGTTCGTTGGAATTCTTAGGGTAATGATGAATGGATGTCTGCTGATTGGCCATAAGGGTAATTGGAAAAGTTTCTCACAATGAGGCATAAGCATATAATGACTCAACAGTCTCATGTAACATCATCGAACTTTGTGCATTTATCAGTTGAGAGAAGAAGGGCCAAACCTTTTATCATCTGCCCATTCCAAAACCATAGTGCATCGATGGTGTTCATCTGATAAAGTTCATATAGCCACCATGCAAATACAGTTATGACTGGCCACGTTTTGCTAAAATAATCTGTTCAAATGCATAAAATACGTCTGGGACCTTAATGGACATGTCCCAGGTCACAGTTAAGGTAGAATTATAAAAATGTGTAAAAACTTCCTGATTTTTAGATTTAGGTTTATTGACAACACTCCATTATATTTTGTGACTTTGTCAGGGATACAACGATAAAGTCCTAGATTTATTTCCATCGTTGTAACTTGTATTTTCACAGACCATCAGTCATTCCACAAGATGGGGAGAGGAGCTTTTGTCCAACATAAAGAAATATGAAATATACTTTTAACAGGTTGGTAATGGGACCAAAAAGTTTTGGTCAAAGCATGCACTTTACAGCATGTCCTTTCCTCATGATATTTGTCTTTTGGGATTTTTACTTTTATGCAACAGTCCCTGTTACTCCTCCGCAGCCCTGCTCACCTGAACAGTTGATCCACCCCAAGTCGTTTCCCATCTCTGCTGAATCGCAGTGTGAAGGGGATCAGGCTCTCCACCTGGCAGTTAACAGCCCCTCTCTGGAGGTAGTAACCATGACTGGTGGCTGGCATCAGCACTTTGGGGGCATCTAACAGGAAGAAATTGCAACAAAGAAAGTTAATCTCTCCGGGAGTTAATTGGTAAAGATAGAATCAAATAAGTAAGCAATCCCTAACGTCTTCATTGAAATATAGAAGGCAAGCTGCATCACTGACCGGGTACAATGCTGGAGTAGGAAACGCTGGAGACTCTCTGGAACACAAAACCATCCCGGTCATATCCTGTCACCCGCAGGAAGAAAGCTTCGTCTGGTGGAATAAACTCTGTGATGTTCCAGAGGTTGTGCGGCTGGCGCTCAGGGTAATAGCGGATTGGCAAGGTTTTGATCACTTTCCCCATAATTGACAGGAGCTCTAGCCTGTCAGCCCGAGCAGGAGGAGAAAGCCCAGTGGTGTTCAGCAGGATGTGGGTGGGAATACCTGGAAAGTTGATATAACATAATACTATATATACTGCTGTCCCAAAGCTACAAGATATAAGAGAAGGCAACAGGTGAAAGTGAAAACATACAACAGCTGTGCTGTCCTTTTTTTTTTACAGTCTGGAAAGGTTGACCTCACTGACCTTGAACTGGCCGACTGAGGGTCTTTTTGAAGTCCAGTGTGGGCTTCCTGGAAAACCCGGCTCGGAAGTCAATGGTGCTGAGACCTGAGATACGGACTGAGTGTCTTCCTTCACTAGAGGTCTGCAGTAAAAAGAGGAGATAATATATAGAAATGTTTGTCCAGGACTGATGTGACTCAGAACTACTGGTTAGTAGATTTGTGCTTCTGACTTTTTCTTCATGACAATGTTTCGTCTTAATATGCTGTGCAAGATCAGTTCCTATATAAAACAAGTGCTTTTTATGGTAAAATCTTATTAATCAAATTAAAACAGTTGTTTGATAAATATTATTAGATCTTTGGTTTGAGTGGATTTGATTCAAAACCCTGGCAATACATGATGATGATTTTATCTAACTCAAGAGAACAAAAGAAAGAAGAGTTGTTGCATCAAAGGCAGCTCTGCGTGCTTTAAATAACAGTCACAACTGTGGGATTGTTGTGTAACAACCTTTTGTAATGCTTACAAGTATAGACAAGCCAGTTTGAGTAGTCAAATATCTTACACCTCAGCTTATAAAACATCAACAATTCAGAAATGACCTTTTCAGTCTGACATTCATACTTTAATTAAACAAACACGACCACTATAATCAGGGAGTAGCTAATGACTCATGTGGTCTTCGTCACGTGGAGGTCCTTTGAAGCCTGGCAGAAATAGAGACAGAGTAATTATGATGAAGTATAGGTTGGTGAGAAGTGGAAACTCCTCACTTCAGGTCTCAGACATTGACTCATAATGCAGAGTGAGGCATGCAAACCTAAATTGTCATTTGTAATTGACTGAAATGAAAGAGAATGTGTGGATTTACTGTATTTTACAATTACTAAGTATTACTATACCTGACATAAACTTAAATTCCATGTGAAACTACCAAACAGGATGGTGTGGTGCATACAGGCAGGTAGATTATAACTGCTAGGCTAGGGGTGAAATTGCTTAAACAATGAGGTAAGACAAGGACAAAGGGGATCTGGCACAGCCTTAAATGCTAATGCCTGCCATCATGAAACACAATACATGTTGTGGCCATCAAACCTGCTCTAATGGCTGCAATAGAATTATCTCGGGTCTTTAGTTGGTTGTAAATTAGACCATAATTAGGGGAGAGGTCCTTTAAAGGTCAAGCTTTTACCAAAGACAAGAAGAGCCCCTGTCATTAAAACTACTCATTTCCCAATTTCACACCCACCCACTCGGATGGATTGACCAGCTCCCTGACCAGGGAAACACCCTCACTCAGTTGAATCAGCTCTTGGGTTGCAGTGGTGAGAAAAGTGATACAGATGTTTACACTGAAGATCAGTTGATTAAAACCTTCCTAAACTGTCATCATGGCCTATAAAATTCAGTGTGACACTAAAATGCACTCATCAATACGGGGGTCAACGCAGCACAAAGGAGTCTCACATGGATGACTCTCCACATGTGCACACACTCATTCATCCACACACACAATGTGGATTTGACAGAGTAACCCAATTACAAGACATACACTTATTCTTTTTTATTCTTTCAAGATGACCCTTTTTGTCTTTATTAATAGAGATAGTAGAGACAGATAGGAAACAAGGAGAGAGAAAGAGGTGTCACGCAACAAAGGGCCCCAGGGAACTGCCCACTTGGACACTCCAACATATATTCTAACTATGTGTTGTGAATGTAGTGTTTTTCACACTGAAAAAAAATGTGTGCACCTAGCCATGCCAACAAGCAAATTTAAATTACTAGATGTTTTAATGTGTCGTTGACAGACACTATTTTCCCCACAAAACACAAATAAAGCAGCTGCAGAAGTACGACACACCTGCTATCATTACCTTTTAGTGCAAACTGGAAATTATGTTATTTCTAATTGCAAAAACTGTGCACTGTCAACATTTGTAACTGAATTATACTTTATAGTAGTAGAATATAGGATTAAATTAGCACATAGTCAGGGTAAAGTAGCAAGAACGCAAAACTGAAGAAGCAGGGGGTGATAGCGGGGTGAACCCACCTTCTACACTCCACCACAATATCCAATTAAAGGCAGATTAAAAAGGATCAAATTCCTTTTCACACACAATCTATGGCCTGGTCCTTACACTGGGGTGTCACGGGCCATTAGCGTTACTGAAACCCAGCATGGCAGAACAGCGAAATCCCCCTGAAGTATTTACCCACATTTCTTTGGATGTCCTGGGAAACACAGTTACATATGACATGGAGATATATTTAGTCTGTGAGCCATATAGAGTGGTGTGGGGGGGACTGAGGTTGGAAAAGGCGGTGACCAAGAGAAGAAACGGGAAAACAAGATGTACTGTATTGGGATTACACTGAGAACAGCAGGTCCTCCTGTGCGTCATAGAAGGAGAAAGAAATATATAGTGTTTTGAGGAAGATGCATTAGGAAACAGAAAACAAGATACAGTAAGTGACAGAAAGCGATTAAAGAAGACAGACTGAGAGGGAGTAGAGAAAAAAACTCCGTCTCTCCCACTCCTTTCTCTCTCAACCCAATCGGTCAAGGCAGATGGCCGCCCACCTACAGCCCAGTTGTGCTCGAGGTTTTTTCCCATTAAAGGGGAGTTTTTCCTTGCCGCTGTCGCCAAGTGCTTGCTCATAGGGGAATGTTGGGTCTCTGCAAAATAAAGAGTGCAGTCTAGACCTGCTCCATGTGAAAAATGCCCTGAGATAACCTTTGTTATGATTAGGTGCTATATAAATAAAATTGAATTGAAAGAAAAACAGAGGAAACCATGGGACAGAAGTAAGACAGGAGGATATAACCCCTCTCTTATATTGTCTGTTTGATATCCCTCATCACTTCCATGGACAGCGTTCATAGAAAGCCTTCTGATATGGTGATTAAGCTGATATTAAACAGAAGACCAAGTGATGCAGAACTGTTCACCTTAGAGCAAATAAAGTTTAATTTAACAAGTAGCCCCAGTAGAGAAAACAGAGCGTTACGCAGCCAAAAAATAAATCACATGTAAACAATCAATCAAAAGTTGAAAGAGGTCTGCCAGAGGTAACGCAGCATACCGGGGAGTGTTCTCATGCTGAGCGCCTGCCAGCTTTCCTGTGCGAAAAGAGAAAAGGCTCCTTACACTGGTGTTTAGTGACAGAGCCCAGCAAGAGATTAACCTGAGGGTTAAGTGCAGACGTAGCCAGAAAGGCCTTGTTTCATCATACAGGATAATGTAAATCAAAATCAGTCCAAAAACAAAAAAAAATGTATTACTGGTAGAGTGTATGTCCCACGTACAAGTTACAAAAATGAAAAACAGTATTATCGTCAATGAGGATTTACATTTTGAATACACTATAATGCATTCAAAGTGTAACAGTGGCCAATAATATCTTTAATGCCTACCAGAAGAGGATTAGAGAGGAATAAAAAGGCATGATGAAAAAGGAGATAAGAGGAGGCACAACAAAAAACAAAAATCATAATTGTACAAGAATAAAAAGAGCATGATATAAACGTAGGAGTGGAAATCATTGGAAATCAAATTCTTATGAGAATCCATATATTTTAATGCTCATCTGCTCATCTGGAGCACTGTCCTTAGAGAGGAAACGTAGAGATGACAGTTTTTTGTCTAACATCCTCTCCTGTAAATCATTTGGGCACTAACATATAACACAGCTATGCAGACATGAGGGAAAGTGTCCCAGCACAGGCCTTCAGAGAATACAGGGGCCATCGTGGGCCCCTCAACAAATCACTCAGGTAAAAATGCTTGTCATTTTCCAACATCTGGCACTAACAGTGTGGGCAGTCAAATGTGTGACCTTTTTTTGTATTACCTTGATAGCAGGGTGTCAGCAGTTTCAAGTCTACAAAGGGGAATACAACAGCAAGAGTGCTCACACAAAAAAGCAACAGGTTGTGTTGACAGCAGTGGTCTTTAACATAAGCATTTCAGTCTTTAAATGTATCTTTCTGATCATGTTTTTTATTTGCTTTGAGATGCTTTCACCAGGCAACATGCATGTTAAATTGATTACTTATCACTGTATCTGAACATGCTGATATATTACTGCAGTAATTCAACTTAAGGACCTTCCTCAAAGGCACAACTCCCTCCTGGGGTGTGAGTTGTGACCTCTTTCCAAGGTTATACTACTGAACTATTTGCAGTAAGTCTTTTAAAAAGACAGCTCAGCTCTGGGAATTGTTAGGGAAAGCCTGTAATTTCACACACATTTCCAGGTAAAGAATGAATTGTTTACCTTGATAGTCCACATCCCAGGCTGTGGGTCCTTGATGTTGACAACTTTGGCAGAGTTGGGAATGTGCAAGAGCTCAGTCAGGCCATCAGTCTCCCCCACGAGCTTCCCTGCAGGAAAAACACAAAAACTGAGGCAATTATTCATCTTTTCTGCAGCTTTGACTGATACAAATGAATTCTTAGAACTTAACACACACTTGCATGGCTGAGAATTACATATAAAATACTGACATAAATTGCCAAAATAAAAAGATGCAGCATTAACCAGCATACTGTAGATGAATGAAACAACATATGCTGACTGTGTGGATCCCAGATGATGTAATGTGATGGAAACAGTCCTATGATAGATGACTATGATTTATCTCTAACCCTAATCCTTTGTTCCGTACGTTAATGTTACAGTTAGCTGATTTTCAATAATAATTACTTCCTAAAACTTTCTTTCTCTTCTTCAAATTCTTCTGGTAGGATTGTGGAACCTTGATTTAAAATAATCAAAGAAAGTGTTTGCTATTTGATTTCAAGACAGTGACACTAAAATCTGTTGTTCATAGTTGATGTTTAGATAGTTGATAACTTATCAGTTCTTGTATGAAACAACATCCAGCAGCACTGAAAGTATGTTTATACTGAATCATATTATCATGTTTTGCCATTATCGATGCAAACAAAGATATACCCAGTAAATGGTAGATAAACACATTGCTGTTTTATATGGTCTCATTGTGTTTTGTGGTATCTTCACATGTGAAAAATGGTCTAAAATGACTGAAATGGAGGTACTAGTTTCTTCATGTAATTTAACTGCCACAGATTAAGTGTATTGTCTCTTGCATACCTGAAAAAAAACACCTCCTAATATTCAAAATGTCAGTATAATCAATAAATAGACCACTGACAATTATGTCGATGCATGGTCACACTTATCATACCCTGTGGGTTTTTTATCTCAATGTTTGGTGCTGGGCCACTGAGGGCCACGGTGACTTCCTTGAGGCTGGGGTCAAAGGGCATCTGCCAAGTGTTGCTGACCCCACTGAAGTGATCGGTGGACAACAGGTGGACCTTCGAGGACTGCACGGCCTCCTCCACCCATTTCAGGACCTACAGCGATGGGAAGGAAATGTAAAGAATGCGGAAATTACTTTGTGGAAAATGTACTCTCTGTATAATGGTAAAACAGCTAGATAAGGTGTGGTATTCTAATAGTTTTAAGTGTTAAAAATTAAAAACAACATTGTCACAGGAAGCCCATTAAAACATCAATAATTTACCAACACACACACACACACACACACACACACACATTTACCCTCTCAGCTGCATAGAAGGTCATCCCCTCAACATGTGCAAAGCTTTAATCGGGAAGTTTCTAAAAGTCCCCCTATGTCCCAACAGTCCCCCCTTCCCCCCGCGACCACCACAACCACCACCACCACCACCATGAAGAATCCAACAGCTACTGTTTCAGAGCCAGATGCTTTTCAACCGAGAATATTTGAAAGAGCAGGCATCTGCGACATAAGAGTGATATGATATGTTGAATTCATCTCAAAAAGTTTCAGGTAAACGCTGGGTGCAGGTAGACAAAGGAATGGTCACACTCAAATAAAATAAGTTACTGTGTGAAATGAAAGTGTGTAAATTCTTCATATGTCATGAATTTTCATCCGTCTGTACTATGAAGTCACTGGCATTTTTGTACATAACTATAGTATATCAATTACAATTTACAGTCATTTCAATTTTTTTGAATAAGCACTGCAAACAAACCAGGGTAAGGTTTATTTGTAGTTCTCAAAACTACCTGCAAAACTACTTTTCCATTTTACATCCTTGCTTCCTCTGAAATTTGTCAAGGTGTCACAGACAAAAGGATTGTTGCAAGTAAGGCTGACAATGTTTATGGTAAGAATGATGCTGATGATGAGAAATAGAGAAACAGAGATATTGAAGTATTTCTAAAAAAAAAAGAGGCAGAAAGAGCAAAGGACTCTGACTCAGTCTTAATAGAAAATTAACAATAAAATCTAGAATTCCTCTTTTCTTGAAAGAAAATTAATAACAGCAACTATTCAAACCTCAAGTTTTGACTTTCCGCCAATCCAACACTGCTTCAAGACGGATTTACATTTCTTGGAAGGGTTAAAAAGAGTTTGCATCAATCAATTAACAATTAAATGTTTCCAGCATATTTGATTTGGAGTCCAGACTTGAATGTGGGCACAGCAAAAGACATGAGAGGCTGTAAAACCCTCTCTACCATTTTATTTACACAGCTTAGGGGTAAACCCCTGCCCAAGTTCAAATAATTTGATCACTGTGACCAAAGCGTGTCTTTTGAAATCAAAACGTTTGTCTCCTGACTCTGCAACATGAGAACTTGTACTTGAAAAACAGCAAAGAGCATAGAAGCGTAGCTCCAAATTTCTGTTCAGTCTGCTCTTACCTCATTGACTTGTTTCTTGTCTAGATGGAAGACCTGCCCAGAGCTGGTGGAGGCGATCTCTTCATAGGCCTTGTAACCAATGTGACTCCTATCATCGCAGTCTCCCGTCAGCACAAACACCACCTACACACACACACGTATAAAAATGTGATCCCTCTGACTCTGAATCTGTGTCCAACAGATTGCAGAAAGTAATATCCAAACCTGTGACTGTTTCTGCTGAATGAGCTGAAGGACTTCATGGGTCAGCTTGTAATCTTTGGAACGGGCATCTGTGAAGACGTAAATAAAGGATCCTGGCAAGGAGATCTCCAAAGCAATTTTAATGGCACCAATGCTCATCTCTGGACAGTCCCCACCTCCCTGAGAATGAGAATGGCATCATCAGCAAAAGGTGTACATGTACATATGTGTGTGTGTGTGTGTGTGTGTGAGCCACCAACACAGTTTTCTGAATGTTCCAGTAAATATGTTACTGATAGTTTGAAGTTGAAAAAACCTGTCTAGTGGTGGAAATCATAAATACATTTTGTTCCAACGATACTGACAGGGAAAACAAACATAATAGGCTCAAGAAAGTATGTCTGACAGTGTGACTGTCTCCAAGTAATCTGCGTTGCTTTTGCAATCGCTGCCTAGATTATGTTCACAGGCAACGTTTTTTCAAATGAATGAAGCACTACATAAAATATTACTCCAAAATCACACAAGGGAAGTTGGACGTACAAGACGTCTTAGGCAACAGTTTTAGGCAACAAAAACACTTTGGTTAAGGTTAATGATCATTTAAATGTTAAAAAAACATGTTGTGCTTCAAATCATTGTGGACTTTTTTTTACTGTATTAAACCAAGACCATCTTTCTCTACCATAACCAAGTGCTGCCATTGCCTAAACAAAACCATAAAAAGTTGATGCTGTAAAGCAAGATAGGATGAAAAAAAGAACTACATCATCTCTGAACATTTCACTCATATGTTCAGTATCAATATTTCTGCAATTTGCCTAATAGGTTAATTTACAACATTTTCTCATTATGTTGAGAGAAAACATAATTCAGCCAGCATTACGTTTCTAGCGAAACATACTTGCTGTTCCAATTTAGTAGTATATAAAGGTAATTTCTAGGAGGCAGGATTGGGCTGGTGGGGTCAAAGAGAGATGTCGTCTGAAGCATTCCAGCAGGCACATGTCTGTCCATCTGATGGGTTCAATAGTTAGCTTGGATACATCAAGAGAAACATCTGGAATGGAGTGACCCATGATTTTAGGCCAAGGAAGATGGAAGAGACAGGCATCCTGTCTCTTCTTGTACCCCATCATTTCCCCTCTTGCCAAAAATCTACTCCCCCATTCCCCTATTGCCCCCAGTACTAACCTTGACAACTCCCCTGAGCACTTTTGTTCTTGTGGCTCAAAAATATGAAGTGTTGCCTAACAGCACCTCCTTTAAACACAATGGCGTTGATGTCAAACGAGAATCTTTTCCATCCACTCAGGCCAAAACCTCTCCAGGAGTTGTGCAGGTGAGGAGGTGAGGTGAGGAAAAACAGACTCAGGAATGAAGCAGCGAGCGAGAGGAAACTGGATCTCTTCCATGCTACGCACCAGATTAACAGGAGCACATGCCAAGGATGCACAGACACTTGCCAAAGTCTTTCTTCAAAGGACAGACCTCTGAAGGATTCTTGTCTCTGTCTGTCTCTTTGTCATATTGACGCATGAAGAGTACTTGTTTTGCACTAGTTCTGCATTACTGATGTGGTACACAACAAGAGTCCTGCGCAACTTCCTTTCTCTTGCCAAGTGATTAAACAAAAATTTGAACTTGGCAGCACTTTATTAAGCTGTCTGGCCATTGTGTGTTTTTGTTTATACATTTGTTTGTAATGGTGCAGGAAGGAAAATAAACATGGGATGAAGAAGAGCATAATCATCAACAACACTGAGGTCAACATATGGCCATGGTCTTGAACGGTAGACCCCCCTGGTTACGTTACATGGAGGATGAAATTCAATAATTGCATGTCTAAAAGTGGAGAAAATTAAATTATTGTTTGAGGCATCTTTCATCATCTATTTTAGACTAACTGATGAGACACATGTAAAACTGACTAGCGTGGCTACAATCTGCTGCTTTTATCAATGCCAGATGACCTTAGCGTCCAGGCTACTGCTGCTGTTCCCTCGGTCTGATGAACGTGACCTGCCGAACCCACCTGAACATACAGCTCTCTCAGCTCATACTGGAACTTCTTAGGGTCTGTTGTGATTGTTACAGGTCCAATCTCTGCAAAGAAACAACAGAAAGAAGCTCTGTGATTAATAGGCCACAGGCTGAAGTCTGCATCAGATGAAAAACTGAAAGCACTTTTGTTGCCTAAATTCTTCTCATGAGCCAAATATTAGTTTTGGCATATGCTTACGGATGTTCAGATTAAAATGTCACAATATGAACTGCAGTAAAGAGAGCTTCAGGAAAGGAGATATATTTAATAAACATGGAATGGGAGAGAAGGAAATGTGAGAAAGAGCAGTCAAACAAGTGATAAAGGAAAATATTAAAGCAATGATGAAATGGTTTTAAATACAGATCAGATATAATGACTTTGAAGATGTGTTGGTCTATATTTCCCTCTCCTGTTCAAACATCAGTTGCACTACACGCTGCTTTTGGACTGATAAGAAAACTGAGCTCTGGAAAGACTTCAATCCCTTCTGTCACTGATGTTCCAAAGTGTTATTGTCTACAGCTTGAATAGGAATGTAGATAAGATATATTATACTGCACAACAGAGCAGATAAAGGGCACAACTGATAAAGTCCATACTGACTGGGCATAAAAAATGATTAGTTAAAAAACGCTGCAGTAAATAAAACACAGATTATGTAGTAATGGCACGACTGAACTGGATTGAATGTTTGATTGATGGAAAGTTCTAAAAATTGTCAGTCGCCCCAAATGAAAACATCAGAAAGTGTGGAAGGAAGTTTCAGATGCTGTTTGACGATCGAACAAGCACTTTGTGTGAAGCATACTGACCCCTTTACCATCCCACTGAGATTACTCAAGCGCCTACTTGTGGCAAACATTCAAACAGAATAAACCAAACTATACAGTATATATGAAGAAGAACGGACTTCAACTGGGTGTCTGGACTCATACATTATGTTTACATCTAAGGAATCTTGTGGTCCTTCTGTATATTCCTTTATATCACCTATCCACTCACCTTTGCACCTACCACATTAATGCTCCATAAAAGCAACATCAAAGTTCCTCAATCGTTTTCCCTCTCTACTCCTGCCTCTCCTATTGGCTCCTCTCTGGTTCCTCTCAGGAAGACGTTTCAACTTAGAAACTGTTATATTCTCATGTCAATGTCTTCCCAGACTCTGACCTAAGTAAAGCCATCTTTGTCTGTAGTGCATTATAAAAGTATCACACCACCACCACAGAGCAACAACATGGCCTTTGCTCTGTACCTCTGCCAGTGTTGGTAGTCACTGCTGTTTCTCAGCTTTCTTTGTTCTATCCGTTAATGAGCTGCTAAGCCCGTTCTTGAGTCAAACTGTGTGACTTCAGCCACTGCAGCTGTGCTGTGGAATGAGCCTGATGAGGGGCTGCAAAAGCACACACATGTAGACACACACACACACACACACACACACACATGCACACACACTACAGTTCTGCACATGCAGCAGATTGGAAAACAAGGGTTCCCTTGTTGGAGAGAGGGCAATTACAAAGGATCCCTGACTTTTGAAAAAGGATACAGTTTAAACTACTTTACAACAGTCTTCAACTTTGTCTTGAGGCCAGGACCCAAATGAGAAATTTAGATGTTAAGTGGAGTGCTGAGGCTGCTTAAACATACTAGTAGTATTAACATTGAGAACTTTTTATTCCTCTTCTCTCTCATAAGATCAAACATTCAAAGTTTTTGAATTTGACATAACTCATAACCGCATGCAATAAGGAATCAGAGGCATTTTCTTTACATTTCTTCTTGAGAACCACTCCACAAGCACTTCCAATTTCTATAATCACATGCACAAAGATGCAAGAAGTCTTTTTTCCGAGTGACCCAGATTTTGGCATCCTTGTGAATCCTCAAGGTGGAGAGAAGGAACATTTGCAGCGATCAGAGACGCTTTTTAAAACTAACATGGAAATGTGTTTGGCCGCTCTGAAAGGAACACGGATCTCAAGCCAAACTTTGCAGAGATGGAAAAGCTGACATCTCTTTCCTTATGGGAGAAGTTCCCATGGCTGTTGTAAGTATTCTTTAGACTATTTTGGCTACAGTGCCCCAAACCAGAGCCACCCTCCTTGCACCAGCACTGTGGAAAACCATAGCTAATGCTCATGACCTCTAAACATTATGAGATGAAATAAATCTCTTTAAACTCTACTTGTGTAATGATCTCTGACTCTGACATAGTATTAAGATAATGATTCCACTGCTGTTCAGTGTTACCTTTCTCTTTAAATGTGCATCTATAGACATTTGGAGACCTAAAAAAAAAAGCCTGTGTGTTCTTTTTCAGTGCCACTTAACCAATTAAACAGTTACAAACATTTATGCCTGGGAGCTTCCCACCAGTACTTTGTTGTCAAACATATTTTCCCTGCCTTTCATTTCTTGCGCAAAATATTTGTATATTTTATGAAATCCCCATTGCACAAAATATCAGTAACTTTTGAGGCAAATTGATAGATTTATTTTGGTTAACTTAGTAGGCTCTGGATAAAGATCTTCCATCTTGAGTTTTATAGATAAAACGTGCGACTGCCACAAAGGAAATACTTTTAATGCTTTCTCTGTGATGACAAGGAACACATAAGTGGCACGAACAAGGCCAAGTGAATGAACTCAGAGTGAAAGAATGCTTGCAAGTCTGACAAGAAGAACAAAACAACAAAAGACAGAAAATGACCACCACAAACAAATCACATCGAAGGTCTGCATCTCTTCCTGTTTTCTTAATCTGTTAGTAGTACAAGTTGTTGACACAAGCGGACTGGAAGTAAATCATCCAAACAAATGACTCCAGGTCCCACCTTGGTATTCTTAAAGCATTCATCTGTAATGCCAGCTGTTAAAGCATGTATCCGCAAATCCCGAGTGAGCTTAAACACAGAAAGAAGGTCTAATGGGATGGAACAAACTGGGCAATTGTCCAAATGCAATCTCAGTTTCAACTCCTCTGACATTCAGGCTTAAGCTAATTTGCTGGGAATCACACGTGCATTCACTGTGGAGTGAGTTTCTCTTTCCTTAAAACATCAGCAGCGAGGAATTCAAAGGCCATCACATTGAAAGGTCACAGACGTTAATGTCTTCCAAGAAAATAAATTCTGAGCTTTGGCAGGAATATATAAGACACAAGGTTTCACAAGCTGCTACATGACAGGCAATTGACAGAAACATTGTCAAATTTGTTCTATGTATCACTGCCTTTTCTGCAAAGTGGTGACCATGATATGATTTGGCAGTTTGGGAAAGTTTTGCTCTTTATATCCCCCAAAGCTTGCATCCTCTAAGACCTTCTGCCACAAGAGTTTATAAAGCAGAGACAACAATCACGTGTATAGTCTACAGCATTTGTTTTCATTTTTTCTTTCTTAAGGGCAAAAAACCTGGATGTTCCTAACTTGCAATTACTCCAGTTTATAAAAGCCTAAAAGAGCTCCAGAAAACCAGTGCTGTGACAATACAGACCAACGGCAACCAGAAAAACTCCTAAACTGAAACTTAATCAATACCAGCAGCATTGCAGTCAAAAAGGGTTGGGTTATTTTCCCTATTTACAGTCACCAGTTCATTCATGGTTCAAGATTTTTATGAACAAAATGCGCAACCATTATTTTCAAATTGATTTAATGAGCCAACGTATGTTGGACTAGTGTAAGATTACTTGAACAACAGTCTAGTAAAGTAGGTTTGATGCTTTTCCTCGTCCAACAAAAGACAACAGGTTGTTTTCTGTTTGTGCAGCAGAAGAAATCCTAATAAACATGGAAATCCTTCTTTCTTTCTTCTTCATACGCATACACACATTCAAATGCATGTATTCTGTAAAGTTACACAACATGTAGCTGTTACAACACTTAACGGCAAGAGAGGCTGTAAACACACACACACTGCTTTCTGTCATTCTGCTGATTCAGGGTAAAAATCTGCCAGAGTGAGAGTGGCTGTCATCCCGACCGTCAGCTATGGGGCATAATTCACTTAATCAGCCCCACTGAGAAAACACATGTGAAACAGCACACTGTGCAATTAGCGTCGAGCACTTAACATACGGAACAAAGGTGCACACAGGTTTTCAGACATATATGTGTTAAGGAACATAAGTGAGTTAAGGAAAATGAGTGAATTTACAATCCTAACACACATATGCACAAACAAATACAGTGTAGTTAAATATGTCATCAACATAAGAGTTCTGTGATTATCTCAGTATGAGTACATCACTACTAATAGATTGCAAACATATGTTATGTCTCTGTTGGGAATACAAAACTGAAAAGGTGCACTGCATACAAAAAAACAATGTGCTGTATTTAATTGTTCACATTCTTTCTTATGAATTGTTTCTTTCAGTCAGGGGAAAGAAACCAGGGGAAGTAGCCCCTTGTTAGCTTTTCCTGTCTTTCTGTTTGACACAGATCTAAATCCCTAATTAAATTTGTTCAAATTGGCCAGCTTCACTCAGACACCAGTGGTGAAATCAGCCTGAAAGATTTTCCCAAACAGGAAACTGCAGCCTTGTGAAAGATTAATTCCTGCATTACCATATGTGTTGGCTATTTTAAAAGGGAAAGCATGGTGTAGAGGAAGTGGTTTGACCCTCTGACAGGATAATAATGTCCATTTATTTCAAATAAAGTCTCATTATTTCTGGCGTTTGACGGTGACACAACCATGTCTTCACTATTACAAAATAACCACAATTGTGGCACTGTTACAGAATCAGAAATGTGTTCTTTCAACACACTGAGTCACAAAAACAAAGCAGAATGCAACTATGAGCTACTTATTTTGCTATTTGTTCCCACTTCCAGTCACTATGATGTCAGAGAAAACTTTACAGACTAAACTATTGGAAATTTAGCATAGCGCAGCAGCCATCCGATAAACAGTCACTACTTCTAACTATTGACTCTTGATACTGCAGCCTCCAAAGACCAGCAGCCAACATAGCCTCAGGTCTGTCAGCATAAACAGGTCATACTTTGGATTGATTCAATACCTCTTGTACTAATTGTTTATTTCGGTCTCAAATGTTTTAAGTCCACAAGCTGCACAATATAAGCTTAATCTTGTTTTGACTTTTCTGTCTTCCTGTTTTGCCCTTGTTTTTTCATCACTACATTTTTTTCTTTCCTCTCACACCTTTCTATGTGTCTTTCTATTCTTTCCTTCTCCCTCTTTTCTTTCTTACCCCTGCTCTTTCGCCCTCCCTGTAAGATGTCACCAGCTGGCATCTAATGACTGAGCTTTAGCCCCGAGCGACAGAGCTGACTACAGGCTTGATTTCAAACCACCACAGACTGAACTTGTGATGGAAACTTCCCAACTCCCAACAACCAACAGAGAGAAGGACCACCAGGCAGTTACAGCACTGCCTCTCTTGTTTCACTTCACTTCACACAATTGGATGTGTCTCAAGATGATGGGCCACAAACCCACAGATCTCCATTAATGACAGTCATGAGTTCAAATGATCTCAAACAGCCATTTGCACACAAACATATAGTGGGACCAAACTGATGAACACACCGCACACAGGCGTGTAATCCCTCACAGATGCACTGCCTGATGGGGAGCGTGTTCCAGAGACAGATGACAGCCCTGAATCCTCCCCCAGTCATCCATATGACTGGTTAACTCGTGCTGGAGACAGAACACAGACAAGGATGCAACCCGGGGAGAGCTCTTAATTAAGTGTGTGACGTGTGTGACGTGTGTGCCATGTGTGCTTTGTGTGCGTGTCTATAAATTTATGACAATCATTTATGGGGACGTGTGGTTCTGTGGTGTGGCCATTCATGCAACTATAGAAAAAGAGCAACCTTGCAGCAAAGGGAAATCCCTTTATCTATGTTTGAGTGTGTCAGTGCATATTAATCTGTAGGTGTGTTGGAATTAATAAGAAGAAATGCTGCTGTTGATATCAGTGATGGTAAGTGTATCCACATTGTCTCCATCTCATATCTTTCCTATCCCTCTTCTCTTTCCAGTAAAGGAGAAATATTCTATCCTAATAAACTGAGTTAATTGTAAGAGTCAGTTTTTCAAGTAAATTTAATATGATACAATTCATATTAAATTCCATATAATGTATAATTGCCTGATAATGCAATATCTAATGTTAGATGCAAACAATGCTTTTCTCTCTTTAACTTCAAACTAAAGTTATATTACTTCATAAAATTATATTCTACTGTAACGTAATAGTTTCTCGATGTTAAACTCTTGACAGCTGCATCTTACGAAAATTATCTGAGGAAATAACTGTCGTGCTCAACTGATGATTTAAGAAAGATGCAGGCTATCTGTCAACACTGGCCATCTGTGAACTATTTTTGCTTAAAGGTCTTCACAAACATTATCTAAAAGTCATACACGCATAATAGGCAGTGTTAAGGAACGGAATGAGGAACTGATGTCGGCTTGTTAATGTGTACTTTTTGATGCTCCGTTTACATCTGGTCTGGGAAGCGGTGGGGTCAGAGGCAATGATCACAGTGGACCCTTCAAAGATCTCTTTTGTGTGAGATCCACATCACGTGTTGGCAGTCAAAACCTTTAGCCTAATTCTCACCACAAACTTTATATGAGCGAATGTGATGTGTGGATTTGTGAATTTCTACAAAGAAAAACTTAAAAGAGTGAGTTGAATGCGATCTGTCTGTGTGGTTGGGTCACTGCCCAGACTCTGCGTCTGATTACCAGCCACAAAAGAAGAATGTAGATGAGTACGCAGGGAAGCGAGGGCAAAAGTAAGTGAATAATTTATTGTTCGAAACAAGACTGAAGACTATTTGGCAAGATTTATGTGTCACTGTCTTCTGCATTGCCTCCAGAGGACTAGATTCACTCTAGTACATTATGTCTTCATGCAACAAGAGTGATGTTGAGATAGATTTTTGCATGTTGGGACATAAAATGTATGCTTTATTCGTCAATACTGTATGTTTACAGTTTGTACTGTGTAATAAACAATTAATGTATCCATAGTCCAGTATGTATTCAAAGAGAGTAGAAGGTGTCATATGCTGTACAGACTGTAAAACCCTTTGAGCTAAATTTGTGATTTGTGGCTGCAAAAATACAATAGACTTGACTTGACCTAGTAGAGATGAGATGTATGTGCTCCTGTATGCGATTCAAAGAAAAGCACCACTAGGAGGAATGAGTTATATTTTCTCAGACCTCGTCTGACCTCGTGTCTTCATGCTTCACTTTTGACCTTAACGGTTTGTCAACCGTGCTCTTGAACTCCGGACATGGTCTGGACAGGGTAACCAATACATAAATCCATCTGGAGCACATTAGTTTAACTCATTTTCCTGTGTTTCAGTTATTTCATTATAGTCAACAGTTTTTTTCACTTGACTTATTTAGCAAAATTGTTACTTTACAGTGATATTTAACTTTAGTTTTAGCTCACTGTACTCCACAAAAAAATACACTGAGCATTTTGAATTTGCGACAGCACTTCTCAAAGCAGATGTTCCACATAACAGACCATTTCAACAAATAACAGACCAATTCAACAAATAATGTAATTGCCTTTCAGTACTCTGTAGACTCTTCTGGCCATAGAAGCTTTATCGAAACCACAACACTGCAGCCTGTTATGTCTACAGCTTTTCAAAGTTATGCTAGGTCAGGCATTGTTGATTATATTTAAAGCTTATCTGTCTATGGACATCTTTGAATCCAACTTTATAAAGGCAATGAAGGTGTATTTTGAGATTAGTCAGAATTTTCAATTAATGTCTCGTCTGGTTTGTATTAATATTATCCCATACAGCTCTCATTTATCTACAACCATCAACTTGGTGGCTCAGGTCCATTATTTGCAATCATGACCTCTTGCAAGTAACATTGGGCGAGACGTTTAAAAATGGTGTAAACACAAACAATGCTGCGTAAGCCTCAAAGGAATGAGACTGAGGGCGAACACATGTTGTCAGAACTGTGTTGTTAATTCCTTGCTCCACACCTCCCCACTTTTTTAACATAAGGGCACTCATTTGTCTCAAACCCTTCACTTAACCTTTTGCTGTTTCTATCAATAGTGATTGATGGTGGGGTTTCTAGGTCAAGTCGTAATGAATCATCCTAAATGTGAAATACAAAAACAAAAAAACTTGTGGTCATAAGTCCCGGTGACACCATTGCACGGTTATAACAACAGCTTACAAAAGCAACCTGCTTAGAGAACTAACCGCACCCCTGATGGGCTGTGTTGTGCAACATCTCCCTTACCCATAATGCATCATTGCAAAGAGGTAAGACAGATGTTCATTTCATTGCCTTGACAACTTATTAAAGATGAGAGAGAGGGCTGGAGAAGAGGATGAAAAAAGACAAAGCTGTGGCTTAGAGAGGCATCAGCCATCTAAATGCTTCTCACTGAAAGGGCACAAAACTGGCACAGACAGCAAACACACTGAGAAATGTGCTGTTTGTGTCATTTCTACATATGGTCTCCATTGCAGACAAAACGGCCAAAACCCTGAGACTTGGCTAGGTCCGATTCTATGATTCACTCTGAGAAGAAAAGTACTTTAGAATTAAATTTGGCCTTTTAATTGCCGGAATTGCATTAATTTATCTTAAAATGTAAGTAGGCGGTTTGAAAATAAATGGCAACAACCTCAATATTACAACCACAAAGCTGCAAAACTCATGACCATGTATTTTATGACTAATGGTGTAATCCCAGAGCGCTAAAAAGTTACTGAGTGGTGTTTTCTGTTTGGTGTGTTTTTGTTTTACTGAGGAAATTCTAATTATGCATGCTGAAGCAGACAGAGAAACCTCAGATGCAGCAGATCAGCACTGTCGACCACACACAGAAGCACACTCAGATGTCTGAGGCAGTGATTTTCAGCCAGGGTGCCACAGCACACTAGAGCTGCCTCAGATTGCCCCAGGTCTGTTGTGGAAAACTTGATTATTTTGGCCTTTCGAGGTTGTCAAGACAGTTGACCAGGAGCTCAGCACGTGTTTGTCATGAGTTTGACACAGAATGCCAGGTTCATCAAAACAAACTCAGTTTCACACTAAAAGTGATGCTGCATTCATAAGCATTGAACACAGTGTGTGTTTTATTCTGTAATGTCTCCACACCTTATTGTACAGAATGCAGAAATAGTGCTAGGGCATAAAATATCTTGGGAAACACTGGTCTAAGGTGGTCTCCACCACTGAGGCATGGAGATGGGATGTCATGATACATGACTTCCCCTACACATACCCCTCAGAAGTAGGGGCCGAAGGTCACTGAAAGCCTGACCTTCAGCCTTGCAGCCTGTAATTCCCTCAACATTTGTCGGATTCAGAGACGTTTTCCACAGCCACAAACCACACCGACCTTCACATTAATCAACATCCTTAGACGACTTGAGACACCTTGTTGTATCATCTCAACTTCTATCCCTTGCCTATAACCTTTTGTCCTTTCCTCTGGTCCAGACACATGGACATGTCACCAGTTTTGCAGCCTTTCAGGGAATGCTTCAGCACTACACACCATGCTTCTGTGGAGGTGGAGGAGACCTAAAAAAGGAAAAGAATATACCTGCAAAATTCAATACTGAGGAGGGAAAACAAAAATGCATCAAGCACAATACACTGCACATTGGTCAACACTGTCACTGTCCAATTATAATCCTTCATGGCAAAACAACAAAACCGTTAAAATTGTTCAACTTCATCCATTGTGACCAATGAGATCATCTATTTTTGTAAACAATGCACGCGCTCACTTCAGAGTTCATACTGTCGCTGAAAACTTCCTGCTCATTATTCGCTGTAAACTTGTGGTTCTGCGATACTAAGATCATTAACCTTTTACAAGGATGTAATTCCCTGCTTGGTCTTCTTGGTAAAGTAAATCTTGCCAAGTAGACAGAATTTAATTACAGTAGCGATAATTTATTTTTCTGGCCACTTGGAGGCGACGTAATGAGGCGTAAACACAACACTGATATATAATCACCTCATAAAGTCGTTGTGGCAAACAACAACTTTAGAGTCATGTTTGGAGTCATGTTTCTTGCCACCTGACAAATTTAATGTTCCAATGTTCTTTCTCTTTTTAGCTCTGTTTTAGTCGCCACCAATTCCTGAGTGAATTATCTGTCTGTCTATTCGCTAAATGCTTCACAATGTTCTCCAGATGATTGCTAATTTAAAATTGTCTAGACGCTAAAACGTTACGTAGAGCTGAGAGATACTGCAGAGTTGCTGCAAAAAGAAAAAAAAAAATTCTCCGTGATTTGTCACAACGAGCGACTTCCTTCACATTACACATTTGATCCATTGTTAATATAAAGGTACTGATTACTGCAGCTTTAAGGCTTCTAATCTGTAAAAGAAGAAAGAAAGAATCAAACAAATTTCAAATAAACAAAAGAAAAGCTTGGCCATTAATGGTTCGAGAGTAAATGTCACTTTACACACGCCAGTCCCATGGCTGAATCCTTGCATGTGTTTCAACTAAAGTGTACATGGACAGCTTACACAGTATTGTATAAAAACACAGCCAACATGAGGTCACTGCATACCAAACCATGGGAATGTTCAACTTTGGCAACAGATCTATATGGAAATAAATCCAATGTTTTCCAAATTAGTCCTCCAGACACCAAAAGTATGATGTAAAACAATGAAATCAAATGAATCTGTGCTAAAAAGTCTTTTAGAAAAAAGGTTCCCTTAGTAATAATGTCTAGACATTGATCTTCAGGGTCTAAATTGACTATAAAAGTGCTGATTTGAGAAAAGCCCTCATTGAATGGGCAACAGTAAAAATGCTGAGGTTGCTGCTTATTATTATGGGTAATAAAGTACTAAACATGCTGACTGGCAAATACTAATATACAACATAGTGTACGTATGTCTGCAGCTGGTATAGTTGGCAATAGCAGCTGGAAATTGTCCACTTGGATTCCAGGGCAGTGACTATGAAAGACCGGTTTGAGACCCATGCGTTTGTTGTAGAGGTATAAAAATTGGTCAGTATAATGATCAGATCATAACTATATCTTAAAAATCTGGATGTGGTCCAAACCATCTCCGGCTACTACACTTTTACAGCAGTGGACATGACAAACTGTAAGAAACAGCATTAAAAAAAGCAGCTCCCCACCAGCGAAAAGGCAACCAGCGGCAGCTGTTATCAAAATCACCTGACTTGCCCCGGGTGTTTCGCTCTCACAAATAAATGGATTTGGAGTGACTGGCTGCTTATGCTGTGGACACATGGTAAGAGTTAGAGACAGGTCAGGTAAACATGTCTGCCACAGAAGAGGAAAAACACATCTCAGACATGCAGCAAAACATGCGTTTGTGACAAATTAAAATCCATAAACACAGTTAGTGGTCAGATTCCTCTGTGATGTGAACTGCCAACAAAACACAGTTCAGGTTCAATTTCTCAGATCTAATTTAACATCAGCACATGTTTTATGAGGCAGATGACTTTCTTCTTTCAGCAACAAGCAATTGTGTAATATTCCCAAGGTTTTACAGCATTTAATCAACTTGTCTTTTAATTTCCTTATTCTGCCAAGATGAAAAAAATGTTCAGTTTCACTTCTTAAACTCCTCTTCTTCCTCTCTTTGTTCTTTAAACCTCAACTCACTTCCTGAGATTAATCTTTATGTCCTACCTAATAACTGCATTCTCACTGTGTTTCTTCACTTCTTGGCTACTGCAGCGTGCTCCATGTTCTCATTCATGCTCAGACAGTTACCCAAAAGATGCTGCAACACAAACAAAAATCCAGCCATGAAAGGTCAAGAGGATATCGGTGAGAGCCCAGACAGTGATGTCTGAAGAGCCCTGAAGGTCACAACCAGGTCATGTGAACCTTCAGGACCTCAGGATGAGGCTTGGAATTCAACAGGGTTTGGAAAATAAATCCAACGCCTAGAGGGAAACAAACCAGACTTGGTCGTAAGTACAAAGTAACAGAAATGTTTAACAAATGGGTCATTTATTCCAAATGGATTCATGTCAACTGGTGCATCTAAAGGTCAACTACCTGTGACTTTTCTAAACACCAGCAACATCCTTTATCGGTAATTAACCTTAGAATCTCCTAAGCTGTCATATATAAACTTGCCCACAGGAAAGCAGAATGGACAATATTTTAAAGTGTTCCTAAAGCAGCCCTCAGGTATGAACTGCCTTACAAGATGAAAGGGGGATAACCCCTGAGTACCAATTACAAAGTCAAATGGAGTTGAAAACGATTGCGCTAAGAGCACCTCAGGGCACTTCAGAAGGTGTATGTACAGTCCTAAAAATTAAAGACCATTTTAATATTCCAGAGTAGGACTATTAGAACATGAAACACACAGATACACACTGCAGTCTGCTGCACTCTTCTCTTCCTCTAATTCTCCAAAATCTCCACCTCTCTCTCTTTTGACATTCCTGCCTAATAGGATCATTATTGACTCTGTCCAGCTAAACGCAGGCTCCTTGTAATCTCACACGGGCGGGGTGGTTCAGACAAAAAACGGCTGCTCTGAAAAGAAGAAAACAAAGGGAAAAGGGGATGGTGGAAAAGGACTCTGAACACCAACAAAGGGAGTTCTGAGATGAGCGCCTTTGATCATGCAGAGGAGGTAGAAGGTATCCCGTCATCTCCTCTCATCACTCTGTGCCCAGGCCTTGCTCCATCTCCTTCTAACTGAAGATAACTGGCAGGAAAGGTTAGCAAGGTAGACCTCTACAGTGCCCATAGAGTCAGAATCCTGAGTCTGAACCACTTGATGTGAGCAAGCTTGAAGTAGACAGACATCACTCAGTAAGCCAATCAATCAGTCTATCACTATGAGGTTTAGTGCTGACTTTAAATGTGTTTGGTATAGGAATTGTTTTTCATAAACAGCCTGTCAATATGATCCTAAATATAAAGTCTGGGCAACCAAGGAGTGGCATGTCCTTGCCTGGCCAGGGCAGTCACCTGACCTCAATCAAATGTGTTTCACTTGCTGGAGACCAAACTCCCCAAAACAAAAAATTGGAGATCCCTCCACGGCAGTTCTGGCAGAGCATCAACAGTGAAGATACTAAATGGGTCACAGACTTCAGCCAGTCGTTGGCTGAAGGGCTTTGCAATTACCGTATTTCCTCAAATAAAAGACAGTACTCAATTAAAAGCCGGCTGCAACACTATATGAGCATGGTTAACCAGGGTAACCAGGGAAACTTGGCTAAGCTGGCTAGCATACATCCATGAGCATGCTACCGGCATGCTGCAGCTAAGTGGTGCACTGCCAAAATGTTCCGGGTGGAAACCAAGAGCTAGAATTACTGTTCCGCATATCATGGATGTGGATTACTAACTAATCAGAAGTCAGAACTTTAACTGTATAATCTTTACTTCATTTCAAACAAAATATAACACATTCCAAAAAGAGTACTCCACAGATTTAGCATTGCACTCCTATAACATTGTTGTTGGACCCACAATGAACATTTAAAACATTAAAAAGATCAGCAAAACCAGATATATTGTCTTTTTTATTACATGTATTCTTCCTCCTTGTCAAAACCTGGTGTCTACATTACCCATAATAATACAACTCAACTTAACTGCACGAATTCCTGTGTGTTATGCTAATAGCGGCTAACATATACTTGAGCCACTTGCTTTAAGCAGAGATGAGGAGTGGACTACAGAGGTCTGGTAACCTCACTTCTCTCTAACTCCACATTCCCAGTTTTTTCTTTTCATTTTCAAACCTGTAGTCTTCAGCCCCAACCAACGCTGACTGAAATTACATCACTTGAGACAATTTATTAGACTTTGTGCAGCTCCCTCTGGCTCCACAAAATGCATTATACCTTTTTTCACATATAGAGTAGTACTCCCCAGTACCTGGCGGTGGAGTTCCCCTTTAATACTCTAGCAGCATTGAATGTGTATAACTGAGGCATGCATGGTAGGTTCCCCACTGTCCCACGGCACTGGGCTCTGACCCATCTCAACCTCAGCCAATTAAACACTCACACAAGCAGGTACAAGACACACGTACAAACATACAGCCTCTCGCAGCATGGTAGTATTTACAAGGGCAAGCATGTGTGCGTAAGGACGTCAGCAAAGCCATGAAGACCACAACATGGAATCTTAGCGGACTCTCAAAACAAATTTGCGGACACATGCACTAACACACATACATACTCTTCATATTTCATATCAACTTAACTCCTTAGAGTACATTCTTTATACATTGTAGAGAGGCCTTATTTATGGTCGATTGAAAAAAAGAACTGTTTGACAATATTCCTGGGATAAAGGCTACATTTCTTGGCTGGGGAATGGTTGGAGTGTTGTGAAATAAAGTTTATTTGGCTGTAAATTCTCGAAAAAAACACTCCATGAGTCCGGAGAGTCTTCTTGCAATACACCTTTGATGTCCTAAAACAGGATTCCTGGACTATTGCTACAGAAGAGTAATGTTCATGTTTGCAGTTTGAATGTGAATGCCATTTTCAAAAGTAACCAAGGTCTGAAAGGGTAACGCAACAGGGTAGCCGAAATTCTACCCTACAATGGTTTCATTGGAGTGTTCTCAGACTGTAGTGTTAAATACACAACCCCTGTGCCTCAGTAAAATGACTTGTCAAGTATCCTCTTGCTTTCGTTCTTTCTCTCCCTGCAGGATGGAGGAAAGGGGGGAGGCTTCCTGACTGATCTTCCCACACAAGCCTGACCCCAATATCCAGGCATCCTCTTGACACTCTCTCTTGACACACACACACACACACACACACACACACACACACACAAAGGCAAGCACGCAACACAGAGTGACAGAAACACAGACACACAAACACACACTCTAATGTTTACTGTGTCAGATTGCAGTGTAAATAAAGGGGAAGCTCTGGCCTCTGATTTAAAAGGAGCCAAATCAAACAGGAGGGAGTGCATTATCGCACCGGGTCGGATGGAAAGCAGAGAAAAGGGATCTGTATCAAAATGAAACAAAACTTAAATAAAGGTCCCTAGGAAAACAAAACTGATCCAAGGGTCTGGGATATAGTCAAAGGAGGACAAAAAAAGAGACAGGGGCAGAACAACATTTGGGGAAATGTTCAGCTACCCCGGCTTGCAGTGTGCTGTGCTAATCATTCCTCTATTCCCGTGGGGGTTTTGGAGAACACATTCTGACATCCTCGTAAACATTTTAAGGAGCAAACGAACGTCACGAGGTGGTGAGGGACAAACACAAAGACATAGAAGTTTGTAAAGAGAAGACAACACGGAAACTGTTGCAGTCTCACTTTACTATAAGAGAACAATCCTATAATTACTTCCTAGTAAGGGTAACATTTGCTAAGAATTAAGCCTTGAAGTTAGATACAGGTTACAATCAGTGCTATTTCACTACTGTTGCTTTTGTCCAAGATACAGTGGATTGCAGCTCTTTCATCATCTGCTAATGATCTGAGATTTTCTTCCCCCCCCAGAGGTACATCATAATGAATTCATAATTTGTTCCATTTGTGTATACTGAGCATATTTCTTCCTTGAATATAAGTATTATTCTAGGCACAGAGCAGGGTGCTTGTATCTATGATTGAGGAATCGAGCTTAAGAATTTGTGACATGCTGAAATTTAGCAGAGGAGAACAAACATCTGGAATAGGAATCTATCTCTTCACTACACAGATCACCTCTGTCTATTCATCTGTCTCTCAGATCTCTCAGTGTAAAGACAGATCTGTCTGTCTTTTCACCTGTTAAGCCCATTAACTGACAAACGTTTTAAATATACAATATAAGCAGTCAGTAGGAATCTCCAATTATGAGAACAGAAATCCTACAGCACATTTTAGCAGATTATTAACACATATCAAAATACACAGTGCCAATAGCAATAGCATAGTAGCATTAAAGCAGAATCAGTACCATAACATACTTAAAGGCTGCTACTGAGTGATAGACACACTTTGGATCCCTACAGGAATATTTTATGATCGTCTAGGTTTGTGGTTTGGTGTTGTCTACACTGAAAAAGGTGGTTCGATAGTGTGACTGAACAAGTTTCTTTAAAGTAAAAAAAAAAAGTTTATGCTACACACTTTACGTGACCATGTTGATGGAGTGTTTTCGCAGGTGGACACCTTCCACTTCTCACCTCCAGATCAGCTCACAAACCCCCATGACATGGCATGACAGCAGTCTTTGATGGTGTTTTTGCATGCAGGTAAGTGAGTTCTCCCCCCTCTCAGAAAATAGTAATTACAGGGACTTTAAATCCTTACAGAAAGTCTCTCCATCTCTAAAACATCCAAAGTAAAGCTGTGGTTGTGATGGTAAACAAGACTTACATGGAAAGTGATATAACTAAAGTAAGTCACAACACACATTGAATGCATGCTCTCCAGTAACTTTATGTGCTTGCCATACTCCCATACCACTATCCAGGACTTACTCTTTAAGCAAAGGTCATGATGTGAGTCCTGATTATTTGAGCCAAATTATTTGGATTCTTTTTTTTATTCTATATAACTTCGGACCTGCTCCTGCGACCTACAAGCCAAGGTTACTGTTAAATAAGCCCAATGACAGATTGTCTCAACATTAGCTGCTCAGAATGAGAGAGCACCCATGGGTGATGATAATCATCAAGCTGCATTGCAAACCTTAAGCCACACACTAGCCCTGGCGGAATGCTAATGATAGTGACCGCCAGGCTGAACATCTGTGTGCAGAGACAAAATCCCCCTGAGTCCCTCCTCTGGAGGTGTGAGGAACATTAGGCATTCAAAGGGCGGATTGTGAGCAAACTATCACATTTCTCACTTTTCTGTGTGCTTTTGTTTCCACAGCAAGGAGTAAACTCCAAATAATCAAAAAAAAAAAAGTGTGCAGAAACTATACAAAAAACCTAAAATTGTCATGCGCAAAGAGTAAATCAATAAATGAATTTGACTTTTAATTTCTCATATGTTCATCTCATTACCTGGGTCATGGAAGGGGACCAGGGCAAAGTTATACAGAGGTCTCTTCGGTCTACTCAGAGATGTCTCCAAAATCTTGGAGGCACCCTCGATAACCTGGACCAGGTCGTCGTACATGGAGCCGGTCACATCAAAGACAAATGCCAGGGTGGATGCGCCCTCCGGGATGTCCTCCTTTGCTCCGGTCCCTGCGTCTTGCCCAGTGGAGAACGCCACTGACAGCGTAAGGGACAACCACACAAATCTGGTGCCCATTTCAGATCCAAGAGTCTTCTCAAGCAAAGTTTTTGGGTACTTTGTTCTCGCCAGTCGCAACCTCAAGGTGAATCTCGATATATAGGCAGAGACATCAGGCTCTCAAAATTGGCTAAAAAGTATTTAAAAATGTCTACAAAGGACACAACATTAGCCCTATAAAGGAATTTGTCGTTGGTGTTGCTGCGGTTTCATGCGCCTCTTTGGTTTCTTCTGGAGTTTCTGTGCGCAGGAGTTGCAGCCTTTCACCTCTCCTTGAGCTCGGTTTCTGAGGTTCCAGCAAGCAGCTCAGTGTCTGTTCTCCTGTGTGAGAGATCTGCAGTCAGAAGTCCTTGTTCAGCTCTGTCATACAAAGACCACCTCTCAGCTGGGCAGAGAGTCTCCAAGGCGCAAACTACCCCATGCAGGGAAGCGGGGATCTGATTGGACGAGATTTTTTTTGGATGACTTCGAGCGACCCCCGTGTATAAATACTGTTTTATCAGTGATTACGGCGAATCACAAACAGCTGCAGTGCTATACACGTTATCATGTTTCCCATGATCTAATATCTGCTGTCATAAATGTGTAATTTTGATGAGTTTAAAAGCCAATAATCCACTTGCTGCAGCCACTACAGATCATCTGAGGAATACTGTGGAATCTGAGCAGATTGCATGCAAATTATTGGAAGAGAAATCAATGTGTATCCTAAAATACAGACACAGAAAGGAAGAAATGGTTTGAAATACTGAACTTCAATGCATGAGTCAAACAGGAATGAGACCAGAACAATCAAAAAGTAGTTCTCCACTTATTTTGAGCTCTCTATTGCCATCTAGGGGTTGTAATATGACCCTACACTTAATATCCCTCATACACATTTTGGGTGTTTCATTCATTCAGTATGCAAGTTATAAAGTGATAAACAGTCTTAGCTGGGATAGATATCTACTTATCGTCTTGTAAAATAGTAGTAGACATGCTGTAAATTTATTGAAAAGGTGGAAACAGCAAAATAAATAACTCGATACCACCACCAAGAACAATAATACACTTACAGAGAGGTTGAAAAATGAATAAAACTAATGTAAAAGAAAAATAAATAAATAAAAGAAAGAAATCTGGAATAAAAATTGAGGTAAATACCAATTAATAAAGCGGTTTCATATTTAATTGGATTTCAGTGTTTAGCATTTTGCAATCAGTAGCACTGATGGCATGGCAGAGGTCAGCAAGGTTCAACCGTGGGCAATTTAAAAAAAAAAAAAAATTTATTGGGGGGCAACAATTTTTTTTGGTTGTTATTTCTTTTAATTAATTTAAGAATGAAACTGTTTTAGGATTGCATATGACGAATGTCAAAATTCTTTTCATTTCACAAAAAAAGGCAAACATATGTTTTGTGTTGCACCACGAGATTGGAGATTTCATTGATCGTATACATATATATATATTCTATTATCATAAAATAATGAAGCTACCTCACATCATGGACTGTCACTTTCACAACTTGCTTCAATTAAATTCTGTGTGAGAAAAAGCTAAGACACCGAAGGACAACTGTTGATCAATAATGATAAATTTATAAGAAAATAATGAGAATAATGATGGTTGTATGATGGATGATAACATACCATATTGAACAGTGTTAAGGTCTTTTCTGTATATGAGAAATGACATGAAATTTGCACACATGTAAGTTTTTCATTGTATATTTATTGCCCCAGCACAACTGCATACTATATTCTTGTTTTTCTTGTTTTTCGTTGTTTAGTTGTATGTTTTTTTGGAATGGTTTTGGCATAAGTTGTTTTGCGCCAAAGAACAAAAATAAAAAATGACTAGATAAAATATTTAATTAACATCTATCTATCAATTTAGCCTAAAATGCTCAGTGAACAGTGAGTCAATAAATAGGAAAACAAAAATAAAGAGGAATTAGGGTGAAATTAACTGTAAAGATACAGAATGATTTGTTTGGAACTGACAGTTATACCTGATTATGAAGACCTCCGGGAAGAATCTGTATGTCAGTTTGTGTTTTTTAGTTTTAATTTCTAGATTGTACATCATTGGCCATAATAACATGTTGTATGTGAATTCTTAGCCATTTTCATCTAAGTACTGTGTGAAAAATACCATATCCATAGATCTATCACTAAACATGTTTTCAGTGGTTGATTTCTCTGCATGCATCCTTTGCTCTCTGTTCTTCTCAATCGTTATAAAGAGCAAACATGGATGTATTATAAGAGCTCTTCTTATACATCCATGAGTGCAAAAATAGTATACTCTGTCACTAGGGGGAGCTATTACACCACTGACAACTCATATAGAATAAGATCAGAGCTACTTAAAATGGATTAGAACATAGGGACCAGACACAGATCATGAACCAAGATGACTTGTGAATAAACAAAGACACAGGACATAAAAATCATAGTAGTAGCCTCAAAATACTTGGATTTGTGATTGAGAAATGAAATGTAGGGAGTTTTAAAGGGAATTTTACTATGGTTTTACTGGAGGATGTGGATGGAAAGTTACATGGAAACATTCAAATAAGAATCCAAACCTCACTAACCAAGATACATTCAAATGATTAAGGAAGAGAGCATCTGCTGCTGAGACTTTTGCATGGCAAACAAATAAGGAGGCTAAAGCTTCTTTTTTTTTTTAAATGCACCATGGTAAATCTAGCATGCAGGCAATGATTACACAACACATTTCTGAACATAAATAAATCACGTCTCTTCCAAGCTGAAATAACAGGAGTTAGAGGTACATCCAGTTCCTAACGAGATTATACAGGGAAAAAAATAATACAGGGATTATTTATTAACATACTTGCTTACACTCCCACACTAATTGCACATTATTTCATTTAAACAAGTGTCCTTCCTTACAACTGTATGTGGGCAGGCTAACAACATGATTGACTCATCTCAAAGCAATAAGAGGAAGCGGATATGTTGAAATACTGTGAATCCACACTTTCTCCCTTGTGCGCCCCTGGAAATCTCTCTCTCTGTCTCTCTTTCTCATACACACACACAAACACACACACACACACACACACACACACACACACACACACACACACACACACACATGCTGTGGCTTGATTTCAAGGTGTAAGACAGATTCAAGTCTGCCAAAGTTAAGAGATTCGTTATCAGGTTTGGGCAAACAGAGCTGAACATTGTTTGAGTTTAGTAGAAGTTGGTACATTTGTTTACACATCACAACTCAGTTCACCAAGTAGACTTAACATTTAAATAAACTTTAATGATGTTTTGACTATAAAAGTGTCACCAATTAGATTTAAATTACAGAGTAAATACTACAGGGGAACAGTTTGTACCAACAGAATATTTGGACACTGGCACAACACTGTACAAAAACATCTTTAATTCAAAGATAGTGATTCACTTAGGTGACAAGTATAGGCATGGATCTTGTGTTATTCTACAAGCTCCACAGCTTGTATTATCACATCACAGATTACAGTGTTGTTTGACAGGTTTCATTGGTTTCATTTCCTGTAAATCTACGATATATTCTGGTGATTATGTTTCTTATGGGCAATACTGTTCTGTTGTTGAAAACTGCTGTTTGTCCCCCAGTGTTTAAATGCAAAAGTCAGAAAAAAATAGACTGTTTTGGCAAGCAGTATACCTATCAAACCCAAATAACCCAATTAGTGTTGCACAACTTCCTCTTCTATTGCACAAAAATATCAAGTCTATAGCCAAGACACAACTTTCATAAACTGACATGTAGCTTCAGTATACCAGTAGTTTCTAGACAAAACAACAAGAAGCTGAGGACAGGGAGGAGTACACCAAAGGTGATGCAATTGTAGTCTTGCTTAATTACATACTTATTTCAGAGTAACAATATAGCAACAGTGCAGCTGCTGTATTTTTAGTCTGAAAATGCAATGCTTTGAAAATGTTGCAGTACAAGTTACAGAAAGATGTTGGGAAGATATTTCTTCAGCAGCTAATAATGGGGTATAACACATAGTTTAACATGCACAGGTAAATGGATGGTATAAACTGTACAATACAGCCTCTCTACACTGTGACGAAAATAGAGAACTAGAGGGGAGAGGAAAGAAGCTTTCTTTCTCTAAAGAAAGTTCACCTTCCCTGAGGATTTCATTAGTTTTCAGGCTAGGAAGGGTAAAAAAAACATCTAAAACCAGATCTAAAACCGGCCAGCTACAGGCTCTTACAGTTACTTTTTCAGTCATATGCACTTCTCTTGTGACTACTCCTAGAAATGTGGAAACTACATTTTGCTGCCCTTTCCTCATTATTTTCTTATGAAATCATTTTCTTGTAAAATAAAAGTGATGTACTGGCATAAAAGACAAAGTCATAGAATCATCATGGAAAGGAGAAGATGTCAAGAGAGGTCAATGACGGCGCCATATTTAAAAGCTGTGGAAATCATATATAAATGCTGTGTTATATTTCTAATAAACTGAGTCCTCTGTCACTGTAAACAAAAGAGGTGATGAGAGAGAGTGAGGAGAGCTGAGGTAATGACAGGAAGGAAAGAGTGTGAAAATCAAGCCACAATACACTGTTTCATATCATTAACTGTTTCCTGAGTGCATTGCTTCTAGCAGTCAGTCACGTCTTCATCATCTGTTGTTTGCCCTCTCTCTCTCTCTCTCTCTCTCTCGATAGTTCTTAAAAATACCCAGAATGTGAGACCAACTAGAAGGTACTAGAGAAAATGGACATAATCCTTCTGCAGAAGTCATTTCTACAAACCAGTTGAACCACATGAAGGCTTGTCTTTTTCTGTGTGTGTGTGTTTCTGCTTGTGTTGTAGTTTTCTATAGCTGGTAAAGTGCAAATTACTAGCTGCTGAGTGCAGGCTCATAGGACAGGCATGACTGTCGCATATAAACACCAACCCCTCTTTCTCCCAAACAAGATCCACATGACACATGGGCTCCATCTCTCCAGTAAGCCAACCAGAAAGGCCGCCCTGGGGCCTGGTACTCTGTTGCCCAACAGACCTAATCCCCAGGCTTACTGCCTCTCATCTCCGTAAAGTCCATCTTTTGTGGTGAACACAACTCATCTGGCCAATGAAGCTCATTGGTTGTGCTCATACACACCAACATACCCTTTGTAATCCCTCTCCATTCTTTCTTTTTATCTCTCCCTGACACTCTGGGTCTCTCGCTTTCATAAACACACACTGTACAGTAAAGACGAGGGTAACCACGCGAATACCCGCATTTGTGTACACAAACAATTGTCCCCATTCTCTCACTCTCTTCTCTCTCACCCACCCCAAAGTAACACAGAAGCAGTGATGAAAAGATCCCTTTGTTCTTTGGCTATTTTTATCAAGACTTTATTTGTAAATTGAAAAACGATGGAAAAAATGATAAGGAAATGGAGAAGAAACAGCAGACATGTACATGAAGGAAAAAGTATTAAAATTTGAGAGTTTAATTCAGTGGAAACTGTAACTTTAAAGGCACAAAACACTGCAGACCTTACACAATGAGAACTGAGGATGTCTGACTTCTGAAAACTGCAGACAGACTGCAGTTGTTCTTCTCTCTGTGTAGTCGCGTGATAATGAAACAGACAGATCGGAAAGAAGAAGCTTCTGTCCGTCTGTCAGACTCAGATCTAACTGGATCTGGCTAAATGCTGCTAGACTGCTGCCTGGCTACCTCATTTCATTGTTCCTTGCACCTCTCTCTGTCACTCTCTTTACTCTGGCCTCTGGTGCTATTTGGTCTGCACATTCCTGCCCTTCAAAGCTACTGTTAGTGCTGATCACATAGTTAAGCGCTCATTCATGCTTTGTTTGTTACAGTCCGGGAACACAGATTTTTGCGAGAACAGTGTGTGTACGTGTGTGTGTGTATGTGTGAACATGTGGGTGTTGTGGGTGTGTCAGAAAGTGAAAGAGAGACACAGAGAACGGGGGTGAGAGAAGCGTAAAGAGCATACTAAAGCTTAGCAAGGACAAGGACTGAGATCTATAGTAACCTCTGATGGCTCATTTACATTTGAAAATGCTACTGTTTGTCCCGATTCACTGCTGCTGTCGCTGCTTTGGTTGCCATGGTCACAATTATGTGATTATTGCACACAGGCCAAGTAAGACAATAGGATGATTAAGCCATTTACTGTACATGATTATATAAAGTGAATCTCCCTCTAGTGATTTGAGAAGAGCAGAACATGACCTCCATCAACAACTAGCCAATGCAATTGCAACTGAATACTACATATACTAGTAAAATTACAAGAATGTAACTGCACACAACATAAATGGAGAATGAGTCTTAAATGGATGTACCCTATCTTGCTCGACTATTTCAATCACATTACTACCCAAACAAGTGCATGTCCTGAAAAAAAAAAACTCTACAGGTCTCACCAAACTACATATTTGCATATTTACAAAAATCTTTTAGGAATTAAGAAAAAATGTCAAAAATAATGTAATTTTTTTCTCCTGTTGTTTTTTGTTTTGTTTTTATTTTGTTTCCCCTTGTTTATTTCTTTTCTTCCTTTGGTCTCATATTTGTTCTTTCCATAGTCTCTGACTTAATTTATGTCACACTTTTGTCACATTAAAATAGATACTAAAATTTTTTTTTAATTATTTTGTTTTTGAAAGTGTAAAGTAGTTTGCATGTGTTTAATTGAGATAATTAGGCAATAAATGGTGATAAACATTACAATCTTGGTCAAAAACATCACAACATATCTCCAAAATTGGAGATGTATGGTTTCACAAAAGCAACAGGTACACATAGAAGTAAAGTAGAGCCAAGGCAGCCGGCTAACTGAGGATGCTCAGTCAATGCTGCTTTCTGGGGACAGTGGATCTGTCAGGAAAATCATACAAATCCTCCAAGTATAATCCCACTAGAAATGCATACACAATAATACCAAATCCGTTAGGAGGATATGATACTGTCTGTGTTGCAACACTACTACTGTAACATTTACGTGTCTGTAGGGGAATTTGGGTCAGTCATATGACTTTCTATCCGGTACAGCTTCACCACTTTATTACTGCCAAATAGACCAATCCCTCATGTTCTCTCAGTCTCCAATGTGTGTGTGTTTAGCTGAGAATTTCTGTGGAAATCAGGGGACAGAGGAACAGTGAGACAACATGCAAGCCTGCGCGATGATGACAACAATGAAGGGAAGTGCGATAAATAATGAAATTAGAGAGGGATAGTGGGATGGATGGAGGGATGATGGAGAGTGAGAACAGATGTAAATTGAAGAGAATAAAGCAATAGCTTAGGGAATAGGGAGAAGTAGGGTGGGTGGACATGCATCACAGATGAGTGTATTACACAATAAATGCACTGTGCGTATTTTTTCACGCTTGTCTTTTCCTCTTCTTTTCATGCAAACACACACTGAAGAATTTAAGCAGCCTAACTCACACACAAAACAAAAATTAGACAAACACACACATGCAAGCATATTATGGGAAAGACGACTTTATCTCCTCCCATACAGCCCTTTTCTCAAAACACTGCCTTGACCTTATACCACTGAAGGAACTTCACTCCACCTAAGTTTTCTCCTGACAGATGGCATCTGTGAATGAATCAGGCATTCTGAGTATGTGTGCATGCATTTTTGCATGTTTGTGTGTACAGGGACATTATGTCTTCACTCTGTTCCTCCCACACAGAGAAGCATCAGTCAAAAAATAGACGAGTTTCATCAGTAAGTTTCACTTCCCATGGCCTTGAGGAAGCTGACTTGTGGATGTTTATCTTACATAAGAAGGTGTTAAGTCTGCATGTTTGAAAATCGTGGCTTTATTCACGGTTTAACAGACACATAATAAACAACTCAGCATGCAACATCTGGTCTGTAGATAACACAAGTCAAATAAAGGTTTCTATTACTTGTGGAAAATATTTATGTCAATTAATTCAATCTTTTAATAACATTCTTTAATGTTTAACTATGACCAGAGTCAGGAAGTGTTCCATATATAATATGTACTCTCTTCCTCTAGTTGTGTTTGAGTTCCCACCACATATTTTCCTGCAGCCTCTCAACAGTTGTGTTGATATGTACAAGGTAAAATAAATAAGCTGCCCAATTTAATGTGTGTGCCACTTTGTCATTTGAATTATTCTGTGATTATTATACCCTTCAGTACCTAGTGCACAAATTGTTTTTGTATTACCATTAAGAAAATTGATCATGAACGTCATACACATTCACAATGAAAACAAAAGAAAGAAGCTTATGCATGTAGAAAGTAGAGTTTTGTGGGGGTTCTTGCATACCTCACCCAATATTTAACATATACATGAATGATCTAACAGGCCCAAACGACATTACCAGTAACATAGATTCATTACATGATTGAGAATAGAGACTGAAATCATATCTATCTGTTTCATATGAATCAGTTGAAAGTGACATAAAAAAAGAGAAATGTTATCACTAGATAGATTTGAAAAGCAGAATAGACTCCCACAGGAAAGACAGAGAAAGAGACAAGTACGTTTGCCATCTAATCTGGTGACCACGGTTACCCACAAAGGTCAAAATCACAGGATAAATCTATGTTAGCTTACTTGTCAATCTGTATCATTAGCTAATGTTATGCTAACTGGTAACACAGTTTAAATGTATAAACTAAACCTATAGCCTAGCATATTTTCTTTTCAAATCAACTCAATAATACTAATTTACTGTCAGAATTAACAACTTTAATTTTTAGTGAAGGTATATACCAACATTAGATGTCATAGTTTTAGCTGAAATCTTTTGAAGCCAAAAATGTTAGCTAGCTGCATCTGCAAGCCTATGCTAATAAGTTAAAGGTACACTGTGTAGAATTTAGTGGCATCTAGTGGAACACACTTGGGAGAAATGGATTATAATATTCATGAGTTTGTTTTAACTAGTGTACAATCCCATGAAAATAAGAATAAATGTGTTTTCGTTACCTTAGAATGAGCCCTTTATATCTACATAGGGAGCGGGCCCCCTTCCACGGAGGCCACCATGTTGCACCGCTATGTTTCTACAGTAGCCCAGAACGGACAAACCAAACACTGGCTTTAAAGAGTGTCTTTCGTGTGTTTTGCGAGTTTCGCAGCCACCGTAGGCTGCCCTACATGCTTGGAAAGGGAAGGGGAGGGCTATTCAGTTTGTTGCAATCTGCAACCTCACCGCTGCTCCTGTTGAAACTAGCTACTACTATTAGTTGTTATCAGTCTCAATCATTATATTCACATCAGATGGTTGGGATTGAAGTAAAATGTGACCAACACACCGTGTTGTTCTGTTTCTCTTGGGGCTGACATCTCACATGTTTCTTTTAAAATTAACATACCTGCTTGTGAATTTTCATGAGGAAACCATTAACCTTGGTGCCAGTTAAAGATTGCTGCTTTGGACTGTAGAAAAATATGTAAGAAAAATCCACAAAGTTAATAGAAAACTAGGATGATGGGCCTTAATAGTTCTGGGGGAAAACTAAAACTGTTTAATATTAACATGGTAGCTATGGTTTCACCTTGTTTACACCTGACAGTCTCAAGTCTCTACATAGGATTGTATAAAATATCTACACTACAGTTTAAATTCATGGTGTATAGGGAGACAGAACATGAATTACTGGAAAATTCATTAGTTTAATTTCTTTGATGTAAAGAGTTTATAATGCCATATATAATCATTCTGTGATATTTCTACCATAGTGCTTGACACTCATCTAATTGGTCTTTATTTCAGTTCATCTGGTTGTTGAATAATCAAATAATCAATCAATTCCAGAGAAATAGGCCAATGAAATCAGTTGCTTAGAAAAACAAATACACAAAAACCCAGACAGACACAGACACACACAGAAGCATGCTTAAACACCATCACAAAATAAAAATGTTGTAAAATAAAGCCCACATATACCGCAACATACTGTATTTGTAAGACAAATTTATATTCCAACCTCGTCTACCTCTGTGGCACCACAGAAACTCACGTGTACAGGTATGGGTTTCAGCTTACTAATATACTTCACCATGGTAACACAGTGATGTAGGCTAGTGGGCAGATTTATCTGTAGAGAGGCATATTGACAAGGTCACAGCAGGTTTTCCTAATCAGACTGACTGCTGTATGTGAGTGTGTGTGTGTGTTAGTGGGCCATTGTGTGTGTCTACTGAATGTGTGTAAGCAAGTTGATGTGACAGATTGCTTCACATCCCAGTGACGCAGGCAACTTATGATATCACCTGTTTTCTCTTCTGAATGCAGATACTCTGACAAAAACTATCATTACTGTAGTAGCACAAAGCACTGACAACACTGGAGGGGTGTGTTGCAACAATATAATCCATACAGTGGTGCCAACATATTCAGACTTCCCTTCCACAATATAGAGGTGCCGTACTGTATATCTGATATCAGCTCAGTGACCTTGGTCATCAATAAAAGTCAAGGATTTATTTCTGAACTGGCTCAGTGTGTAAGTGTGTGCATGGTACATGTGCCATCACCTTAGAAAGGTAAGTGATGGGAGCAGCACTCAGGTGAAGAAAGAATATCTATCTATCTATCTATCTATCTATCTATCTATCTATCTATCTATCTATCTATCTATCTATCTATCTATCTATCTATTCTTCCTTTCTGTGACACTATTTTTTTGCTCATATCATTGATCTGTCACTTAAAGACAATTTATGTCTCTGACTGTACATTAGAGTAATTTTGTTCTCCATCAATCTCTACTCTGCTATCATCTCACCCCCTCTCCTCTTCACACCATCTTTTTTCTACACATTAGCCATACTCTGACTCTAGAAACTGCAATGTTTATCTATCGGTCGGTCCACCACTTCAGTTCAGTCTGAAATATCTAATCAACAATATTGGGATGGATTGTCATGACATTTTGTACAGATATTCTTGATCCCCAGAGGACTAGGCTTTCTGACTCTGGTGATCCTCTGACTCTCCCTCTAGCGCCACCAGGAATTGGATTGGGCGCAAAACCTTGTCCAGATGTTTGCATTTATCTCAAGCACCTCAGTGCCTGTAGCCTCACAGGGCTGCAAGCATAGCTGTGGTCTTGTTCCAGTATGGACATTAAGCTTCCAAACTTGCATGTAGACCGTCCTGGACAACCAAAAGTGGTTTAAATGACCCATCCAGACGTTTCAGTGGTTGAGGAAATTCTGTCTCCTAGAATTACGCTTTCTTACAAAACATATTATTTTTGGACATAATTGGACTTTTGGTCCAGCCCAAAGTGCATCATTTCATGAAGAAAGTTGAGTTGACTGGTGCAACTCTCAGAGAAAGAATACACACAACAGACTGGACAGCTGGGTCGTTAACTCTGTCGGTTGTGGTCATCAATGCTGCAGCATCTGTTGTGCGGTTAGATGTCAGAAAGTTCCATTTTAGTTGAGCCAATGCAAATAGGGGTTTTCTTGATTACTTTTACCCTAAGCACTAAAATGTATACAATTGATTAGTTCTAATGGAAAAACAAATGCAACTTTATTAATCCATTTTCATTGAATTTAAGAGGAAGTGATACCAACTGTGACATAGACAACACGATAGTTCCAGCTGACCTCAGTTCAGACACTGCTGCCTGTCCCCAGCCTCACATGGAGCAGTGTTTGGCTTCAACATAAAAACAGCTTGGTGAGACCTTTAGGAAGGCCAAAGAAAGAATTCTAAGAAAGTGAGTGATTGTTTTTGACCAAAACACAAGATTGCGGTCAAAATATCAACATGGCTTTTCACTGCTGGAATGTGACATTGAGAAAAATACAACATGCACACGGAACCAAGCCACAGTACCGGAATACTTTTGAAGAGGTCGCTCCATTTGAAGTTCTTGCATTATTAATATGTCTACAAAAAGGATATGGATCCATATAAAGAAGCACTTTATATCATCTCACCGCTGCATTTTATTCACTTTTCTCATCTTTCTGATTGCTCTTAAGCAAACATCACCTCCTTTGCTCTCTCTAGCTCCAATTGAAATCAGAGACTATTTTTAGTTTAAAAAGTCTGTTGTATCTTGCAGGTATGTCAAATCAGTAATTTTGTCACTATAAATCACAGGTATAATTATATATATAGGTAATTACTGTAAACTGCTTTACATAAATAATAATTATTTGTGGTAGTTTAAAAGGCACAGCATTAAAACATCAAACAAACTTGAAAATTTAACAGAGAGGAAAGTAGATCATTTCCTTACGGCAATAAAAACATAAAAAGTGGGAAACAAACTAATAAAATGTATCTTTGTCAGAGAGGAAGCTACTGTCTTAATTTCAGCTTTCCAACAAGCCAGTGTTTACAGTTTCTCTAAAATACAAAATTATATAATTACCATGCAGTATATAATGTATGCATTATTCATGATAGAATGTTGTGCAGATTCCTAAGTGTAATGTTATTGTATATTGTTATGCCATGTTCAATTATGTATTTTCATATTCCATACTACAGTATATAGAGCAAGACAGCCATGGATATGTTATGATCCCACTTCTAAAGTAAATATTATGGTCTGCCACAGCGGAATACGCCTGCTGACATTTGCTGTTGGTGCCATAACAAAACAAATCACAGGCAACAATGATAAAAAAGAAGCTGCTTGAATAACACAACAGCACTGAAAATAATCTTATAATTTTACACAAGATGGTCCTGTCATTATACACTGGAATGAACAGAGAATACAGATGTACGATAAAGGCCAGTGTGTCTATTTCTGTTTGGGCTGCTGAATTTTAAACAAATATGAAATATGAAAGCCAGGTTTTGCCTCTGCAGCTGATTGGATATGGGTCTCAAACAGAATGCTCAACATCTGTTCATAGCTGCAAAGAGCTCTGAAAACATATTGTGAGCGTTATGCTGTAATTCGTACAGTACGTGAAAGATAGCGAAGCCCCACATATCCATCAACACGCATTAGCGCTCTCTCCTCATGACTAATTCACACTGTGTAGCCTGTACTGTAAATGTCACGGCCTCTCCTATTACAGCACTACTCACTTGGGTATATGATTTTACATCCTCTACCTGCTCAGGTAATCTCCCACTTATAAGTCCATTAAACGTTTAAGAGGCAACCTGTCTATAGAAATAAAAGGTTAGTTTCATTGTGTATTCTATCTGTGAACAATATGAAAAACAAAGCATCTTTGCAGGGGTTAGTTCATGAAATAAGTCATCACAGGTATAAAAACAGTGCCCAACATTACATCACATAATGCAGCCTGGACTTTTACATGACCAAGTTTTCACACACTTCAGTTTGAACAGACCAGTGCACATAGAAACCAGGTCAGATGTATAGAAAAGGACATGCACAGACCAAATGCACAGACCTACTTAACGTGTCACTCAATTCTGAAGCACTCACCATTTATCTAGAATTGTAACTCGAATGTGTCAAATCGTTTCTCCTGTTAATCAGTACAAAATCTAAAATGTTCCACTTTATTGTGGTGCCTTTGATTAATTCTCAGTTAAGCTCCTTGACCCAGACAGCTGAGCTTGAATCTCAGATACAAATGGGATACCAATGTGCCGTTACAGCCCTTTGATACTTTTACGAGTGTGATGAGATTGTAAAATTGTATCTGTGTTGCAATCAGCCTGTGTAAACAATATGCCGGATTTTACAGTGTTTATGATGAAGTTTTCTGTGTGTAAAGTAATTGTCTCTGATTGATAAAGTACTGCTGCTACATGACACAGGTAGCGAGAGTTGCTTATCACTCTAGTCATAACTGGATAAAAGTGACCAGGGTCAAAGTGATGTAAGGCATCCTGGCTAGAGGCACACTGGTTAAAAGTTAAACCGCTTAAAGAGAATATTACTGATAGCCGACAGCCAGTGTGTGTGGGAGTGTGTGTGTGTGTGTGTGTAGATGTGTGTGATTGTGTTTATGTGTGTTTGCCCACATGCATGTGCACACAACATGTGCTTGAGTTGTGTGTGTGCCTGTGTCTGCTTACTGAAGTTTGACCTATGATGTTATCTGGGTCACATTTTATGTCCACTGGTTTTAGGGATAACCCCCTCAGCAGGTCAAACACAGAAAAATCCTATTGCAACATCAGTAGCTCTGCTTCAAGCCCCAGTTGTTGGCACTCTGAGGAAGCTACTCACTTAAACAGTGGAAAATTCCCTTTGAACGATACTGGGTGTGAACAGAATAATGATTAACTATGTATACACTGTATGTTTGGCACTCCAGATTCTCTCTCTGCATGATTAGCATAATAGTTCATTAAACGACAATGACATAATAGTCACAATAGTATGATCATAATAGTTATTCAAGTGCATGATGTAGGCATATAGGTCTGGTCTCCTGATTAGTTCAAATAAGATTGGTAAAGACTGATAAAAGCTCATAATCAATGCTAATGACACAGTGAGGAAAAAGGATGACAAAACAGCTGAATAATGTTGATAAAGCTGTCCAGTCATCATGGCCTCAAAAAGAGGTTTCTGACCATCATTGCCAGCAGTGCACAACACTAATGTGTATCACTGTAGTATTCCTCAAAGGTAATATGATGCTAACAAGCTCATTATGAAAGAACTGGCCGTTGGTACACAGCTAATTAGGTATTGCTGGCAGCTTTTCCCCAGCACCCGACTGTCACCATGGGTGGAGTGTGTTAAGAGAAGGTCTGTGAGATATTAAAATCTCATTATGAAGGACGCAGAAGAATTAAAAAACAAAGGCGACACGGGGCAAACTGGTAGATGGAGTTTAATTCAACACATCACAGTAAGGTTCACAGCTTTAAAAATAAATCAAAAAGCAGCAAATAAAACACTAAATCCAGATTAATATGATATTTCACAGCTCAGGGAGTGAGGGTTTTTAGAGAAGAATGGGTATATCTTGCCTCACCAAAGCAGTGAGGCATAGCCACTTCACCATTCACAGAGAAAAAAAAAAGTCTAAGCATAAAAGGAAAAGATGAAGAGATGATTAGAGCCTTAAGGTTGCATTAAAGCAAGAGCTTCCATTTTAAGAAGCAGAAGGAAGTTGCTGTGTTTGTCTCAGTTTATGTCCTCTTTCCAACCGGCTACTTGTCCTGGAGTAAACATAAAATCCCAGAGGAGTCTTCTGTTAATGAAGGAATACAGAGAATTGTAGTCCTCTGATCTGGATCTTACTATAAATAATTTATGCCCACAGATTAATTTCAATATGTCGCATTTGTTCCCTTCAGTAATGACTTGAGGCTTGCCACTAATACTGATGTTGAGCTTTTTTAAATGTATGGTTATTTCTTGTGAGATTCCCTGGATCTCCTGGCATTCTGTAATATGTATGAGGTTTTATGAGTTCAGCTGAGATATTCCTGTCTCAACAGCCGCGGGGAGAAGAGATGTCAGTGAGAGACAGTATCAGATTAAAATACTGGCCGGTTACATAGAGAGGAAAAAGGATGACTGATGTTATTTACGTGTTTTAAAGAGATACAAAACGAGCACCTGACAAATCTTCAGCACTTCAAAAAAAAAAAGAATATTCATGGGCTAAAAAAAGAATGAAAAGAGCAAAACAAGAGACACAGACATAAAAGAACAGAGGAACAGATAGGAGCCACCAGTGATTGGAATTATCTAAGACCAAACACGCTGTCACATGTTTCTAAACTGGTGCGAGCTAAGGTCACCAGCATGAGCAGTATGAGGGGTCATGCGTTGCCTTTTACACACACACACACACTCACATGCACACGCACACACAGACACACACACACATTCATACAGAATCTAACAGTTGCATACTTCCCAATCAATCATTAGATGTTGACATGATGCTCATCAATGTCATTGGTCATTTAAAGCGACCCAAATATGCACCTGTTTTGTTTTTATGTTGCTCTTAAACAGCCCTTAGTGCTGGAGGCTGTTTCTTGATAGACTTGACATTTCCAGAAGAACCTGAAACCTCTTGGAATGAGAAAAACGTGACTATTTGTGCTTGACTCTACACATTTGTCCTGATTTTGTCTCACTGCGGTCTCTTAAAATTGATAAAACTTGGGAGAATCTCAAAAGATAAATGTGTTAGTCTAACACTGAGCAAGCTATTGTTTGGTTGGTTGCTATAATTGACTTTATCGTCATGTTTCACATTTATTGAAGTACCTCAAGCAGATGTGGGAAAGCTCGTGCTGTTACATCAATGACTGAACGCAGCAGTCAGAAGGCAAGACATGATGCAAGTAGGCTTCAGGGAGCATGACCTCTTAACCTGTCAGCAAGGCACAAGACTAACCACAGCGACATGTGAGTTTCTGAAGGGCTGTTATGTAGTCTCTTGGATAATTTGTTCCACTCCAAAAGCTTATGCAAGCACATTTTGCACATTAAAATGTAGTTGAAATTCAGTGTAAATATGATACATTTAAGACTTTGGATTTCTCACAATAAAAACTCTGCCAGCTTACTCAGAAAAATATTGCTTTTTTAGTAGTGAAGAAGTGTAAATCCTTCCAATTTAGAGAAGATACCTTGAAAGTGATACAGGTGGGTACTGGCTGACTAGAGAGAAAAAGAAAGAGAGAGAGAGAGTAAGGCTAAAACACAATTTTAATCAAAACACACACACTGTTGTTTCTGAGTTAATTAGAGCACAAGGTACATTTACAGGGAAAGCAGTGTGGCCTCCGGGGGGATCGATGTAACACTAGGTCAAGATAGCAGCTCAGTGCGGAACTAATCAAGTCTTTTCTTCCAAAAAAAAACTAGCTTGTGTGTGTGTGTGTGTGTGTGTGTATGTGTGTGTGTGTGTGTGTGTGTGTGTTATATTCCCACTGAACTGACCCACTTCCTAAGTGCAGGACCACAAGAGGGTGGAGGGTTTGAAAAGAGAATCTCTTGTGCTACACGTAAGTAAGAGAGGGTTCATGTGTTTTTCCATGGGATAGAAAGCTAGACTCTTATGACTCTTGTGACTCTCTTGTGACTCCTCTTCTTTCTGTGTGGACCAGAGGACAGTTCTGTGGGAAAGACTACACATGGTGTTTGAATACAGTGTGTCTTTGTGGGTCAGTCACAGCAGAGGGTGATAGCTGTATCTTATCATCCAAATGTAACTCATAGCTCACATTGTTTCCTATATATGTTTCATAAGCTGCAGATGGTAAAGAGGTACATGCTCAACTTTTCACATTTTGTTCCATGGAGCTTTGAAGAAGCAGTCTAAAATATTTTGTTATTTTCATAAGAAAAATATACATGAAATTAAATGAAATTAAAAATACATAGAGGAAAAAGTAATTGTGATTCTTGTAAAAAGACGTTAACATTATTTTTCATCTTTTTAATTGGAGGTAATGTGTCAAAATGGAGCCGGCCAAACCTGGCTGGTTGGAGTTAAAGTATTCCTCTACACTCCAACTAAAGTTATGCTTAATCTGTGAGTGAACTGTTGACTTGGTTGTCTTTATAACACAACAAGTGTGTTTGGACAGAATGATGAATTGACTGGGGAAGAGTATGTTGATGATGAATAGATATGAATTGTAATTCAAACCTCATTTGGCTGCAAGTGCGTCAGTGCAGATTATAAATCACAAATTAAATCTCCAGTTTGGACAAAGTTCTCATGTTTATACCATAAGTACTCACTAATTTCTTATGCTGTGTGCCATTCTCCTTCAAAAAGCCACTTTAGAGCGGAACAAATAGGAGGAGCACAGATCATATCTGTGTTACAGAACAAGATGGGTTCTTAGGAAGCTATATCACATAAGCAGTTCACCATAAAGTAGAGCACAACCTGGCAGCCACTTAAACTTAACCTTTGAGCTGGTGTCACTGAAAACCCACTGCTCCTATTTTGTCAATGTCATTGGTCTGTGATGAGAAGGTTAACTTAAAGAGTTTCACAGTTTATCAGTACCTTATCAGGGGACTGTGTAAATCCACTCTCACGTGGAACTGTTCTCATTTCTCAGTGCCCCAGGGGTGAGTGGTGGGGAGGTGGTGATAACACAAAAATTCTTCGTTTAACCAACTCCAAGAGGCGCATGAAATTTTGATACACAATCTACTGTTGTTCACACACTGACAGAAGAATGAGAATGGAGTGCAAAAGAACTGGAAGCTCCATCAGATTAATGCAGACTAAACAAGACAAACTGTGCACAGTAGCGTATACTAAATAAGAAATCAGTAAACAGCTGGTAGGGCCATCCCTGACATTACAATGTTCACATTTTAATCAATTAATAGAGAATAATTTTCAAAGCTTTTGAACACTGCAGTGTCACTCTAAATTCTTGACAAAACTTAAACCTCCTGCTTGTCTCCAACCCCGCCCACACAGCAGTATTGGACACGTGTTACTGCTGGGCCCAGATACCTAAAATATTCATAGTGTCCTTGTCAGAACAGATTGATGCAGCCTCACTGAACAAATCTCTGTAGAGTGAAAGAATAAAGGGGGCGCCAGAGTCTACAAGATGACTCAGCAAAATGAAGGCTGGGTTCTTTTGTGTTGGAATTAGACAAAAGCAACATACACCCACAGATTTTTGGTAGTTTTTTTCAATATTTAATAATAACAAATCATAAATAAAATATATCACAAAGGCTAAGACGCTGTATTTCACACAAATGATATCTCCTTTGGTTTACTGCCACCCATGCACAACAAAACAGACCCATATTAATTGATGTGGACTAACGAGAAAGTAGAAATGCTGGCCATATGGCTGCATTCACAGCTATCCCAGCAATGTGGCACGTTCCCGCAGGGTTATGCGGAGGTGTGGGAGGTGTGGGTGTTTGTCACTTAATGGCCCATTTGTGTGATGTCATGTTGTGAACTGTAACCCCTGGCCCGGGCCTTTATCTTCCATTTCCTACCTGTAAACTCAAACAATGGATATAAACCAAAGGAAGCTTCTTGCTATCGTTATTTTGCAGTGTAGACTGCAAACCAGATGCAGACATCGAAGCTGCGTACACGAAATAACCCCCTGACCTCTTTACAGTTGCTCAGTAAGCAACACAATGCTACAATGCTACATGGTAAACGATGTTCTTCTTCCAATGGGCATCTTCAGTGTAATCGCTGGCTTATGTGATTTGCCACCACAGAGTGACATCAGATTGTGTTTCGGCCAACACTGTTTTTTGCTTAGCCCTATATGGTCCCCCCTTCCGCAGTGTAAACGCACTGCAGCCATTCAAATGAATGAGAGGACTGTCGTTTTTCTTGCATTGCCGGAATGAATGCAGCCTAAGGCACACCAAATACAAGCTGTTTTACTGACTTTTTACGTTCTGAAACCAGAAACGCATGTTGCATTGCATGTCATGGTTTTGGAAGGTAGTCGTACAAACTGGTATGACAGATAATTATTAACTTCAACCTCAGCCAAAAAAAAAAAAAAAATAATAATACATGTGTATACCTGCTTCTGTTTATGAGAGAGACCGAGGAGATTTTCTATCGTGGCCTTGGAAGCACTGATGACGCAGTCATGTATGCCTTTTAGGACAGATTGTGAACTTGTTTTTTTAATTACTACAAACTGCTTATGTAGTAATTAAGAGTGACATTTACAGTAAATGTAGTGAGTTAGAGCTGCTGCTTATGTTAGTGTCTTTCACACTTTTCACTTTTTCTCTGTTGACTAAGTTGACAAATTCAGAATGATCTCACAATAAATTCTGAAGTATTTTTGTACATAAGTTTTCAAGTGCTCTATTAGGGTGATAGTACATACAAGGGAGACCAGAATAAAATGAACATGTGCAATTTGATGTAACAGACATAGATGTCATATCTTTTTGAAGTTTATAATGTTCAAATTATTTTGAGACTACATCTGAAATATTTATTTAATTTTATTGTCAATGTCGATGTTTTAGCTCTGGTGCTGTACTAGGTTGTCATTGTATTTTGCCCACTAATACAGTCTCCACAAAAACTAAACATTGTAAATTTCACTAAGGTAGAATTATTTGCGGGGCTATCGTGGCCACCTTCTACATCTGCCTACAGAATTAATCCTATTACAGGGACTATATATGGCAGCATCACATCAGATACTTTCTTTTTTTATCTTTTTGTTACCCACCTTTTGGTCCAGAGCCAATTCCTAAAAACACCTCTAAGAAACTAATAAGTCAGGTTGGCTGAACTCCATCAGCTGAAATCACCAAATGCTGGGGAGATGGACCGACTGCTTGCCAGGGGATCCTCATTCACCCCTGCAGACTTTCAGGGGAATGTTGCAGTCAGATGGCTCAAAGGATCTTTGGCAAAGACAAAACTTACAATAAGGAGTGAATGAGTCCTTGAGATGAAGAAAGCTCTGTGGATATGAGGTTTTGCATTCTGTGATTTATAAATTCAAGCCATTCAAATCATATAAGCTCTTGGGTTTTTACATTTAAATTTTCATAAGTACATGTCTGGCACATCACATTGGAAGTTACAGTGATGCATCAGTGATGGCATGTACTGAGTTTCCTCAAATTGTTTTGTTGAAAACATCCTTGCTGATATGACCTTAAAGCTGGTTGGTGTCCTGGCCCATCTATATGGAGGTGCTTCTTCTACAGTCCTGGCACACATAGACACAGCAACAAAAAAGAAATAGAGGTGAAATATGATGCAGGTTTTGGCAACCAGCCATTCGCTTTCCTAACCATGGGCTAGCAATAACTTCTTTCACCTTGCCAGGAATGTCACGCCCACATGGATGGAAGTGCAATGTGTCCTGGTAGTAATACCAGCACAAGAGCTGTTATGAAGAGATTACTTTGTGTTGATAAACCTAATCTGTGTTGACTGGCCCTCTGGCTTTGGTTGTTATCACTGTGGTTTTCAACACAATGGTCAGTGTGCCGGTAAGGCTGTGGCTAAATGATTTTGTCCTGCTGTTACCGAGTTACATTTGGTGCCAGGCTTTCACATACCGACAAATACACACACACACTCACCGTTCATGCAGATATAAAGGCTGGCTGATACATTGGTATTGAAGTGATTCTTATCCTCTAATCTAATTAATGACGTACTGAGGTAGCACTAATCTCTATTCAGTCAAGGTAGGTGAATGAGTTCTTCTTCCACTACGATGACGTCTGTGCAGTAGCGCGCAGGGCTGAGCCCGGATGTTCCTTCTTAATGGACATCAAACGACTTATGCAGTGGTGCTCATCCCGGTGTGCTGTCATGGCTCATGGTCACATTTAGAAGAGAATATGACAAATGGCAAGTAAATTTGGCTCCAGTGAAAAAATAAATTAAATGACCAACGCGGTCAAGACAGAGGACACAACCTGTAAAAGAGAGTTCCAGAAAGAGATGACAAGCAAAAGGCAGAGGAGCAATGACAGCCTCAGCCTAGACCCAGGGCCAAGTGGACACGGATTAAACTCAGCAGGCGTCCACCCTGCTGAAGTTTCCTTAAGCAAGCTGCTGAATCCTACTAGGCAGACAGGGGAGCTGTTCTGTAGCTGAGCTCCTATCTGACCTCTCTGTTGAAGTGGAAATTAAGTACATTTACTCATTAGCTTCTGTACTTATATACAATTTTGAGGCAATCATTTATTAAAAATATCTAAAATAATCTTTTCTTTCTTTCTTCTTTCTTTTGTTTGTGCTTCCCTTTCCCCCCATTTTGTCTCTTCTTTTTTTGCTAATCTATATCCTTCCTCCTGGTATTTCTTGTTTCTTCCTCTCTCAAGATTTGCTCTCACAGCCTGTGCATATTCCACAAAGAAACATACAGATATACACAGTGTCACACATACATTCACACTCCTGCCTGCATCCCAACCCATATTTATATATACAGGTATACATATATGTCTAGATCTAGTATATAAACAATGTCAATGAGGCAGTTCAGGGCGGCTATGGCAAGAGGGACAAAGCTCCTGCCAAAGTGAGCTCTTCTCCATCATATTCTTCATCTACGACCAGACAACAATAATGTGAAGAGTGGATCAAGGGGGTGATCAGTGCCATTTACTATTGTGAGTGTACCTAATTAAATATTAATCTAATTATTCTTTTCATTATTGATTAATCTGTTGATTATCTTCTCTATTAATTGATTAGTTGGAAAATGGTGAAAAATAAAAATCACCCATGTCTCCTAATGTCCTGATCAACAGTCCACAACCTAAAGATATTCAGTTCAATATCATAGAAGACTAAAGAAACAGAAAATACTCACATTTAAGAAGCTGGAACAAGAGAGTTTTTGTATTTTCTCAGAACAATTCATCAATTATCAAAATTGCTGTCGATTGAATAATGTTGCAACTACATCTATAGTTACTGGTCAGGCCTACCAGCAGAATAAAATTTTACACAAAACCAACGAGGAGCTCATAAAATGTGATGCATTGTTATATATTAAATTACCCAACAGTATATAAAGAAGTTATATACTGTCACCAACTATATCTATCTATATCAAACTGTTTGATATTAGGTAACATGCACTGGGGCCATCTTTCTGCAAGAGAGCTTTTACTTTTGATACTTGAATTATATTTCTTTAAAAAATATATAACAGGTGATTTGGCCACCACACACTGACTGTGATTCACCTTTTTTTAAAAAACGACAAAAAAAAAAACAGTTTTATTGGAACAAGTGTACAACACATTGACAACACGTTCTGTATACAACTTGTGTCTACAATCACAAACACACCGAGGGGACTAAAGGTTAATAATAAAGGTTAATGGTTAATAATAAAGGTTAATGGTTAATCATAAAGAAAAAAAAATATACATCTTGTAATAAAGTGTTTGTGTTTGTACACTCAAATATTGAAGAAATGTATTGTTTGATACAAGCAGTCAGCTCTGAAAAGTTTGGCTTTTTGCTTAAAGTTCTCCTCCACAAAAATATGATTTCTTTTTCTGCAGAATGATATATGTGCAGAGTTTGACACTAGAAGGCTGTTTTCACATTCATCTGCTAAAAGTGGAAAGTTTCTCTGTGCTCATTAAAAATCCAATTTTAAGGGACCTAAGAGCATGATTTGTGACCGATTCTGGTCCAACATTCGGCTTACATAAGTGTGATGTGGAAACTTGAAGCCTCTAGTGCACCACTAAGAAAGGACTTTACAGTGAAGTAGGAAACATCTTGAGTCCAGCAGTTAAACATCTGAAATGAAATATATTTGCATATTTATAGACTGTGGAATTTTTAACGGGGGAGAAGATAAAAGATTTTTTTTTGTGGAAAAACCGTATCAGACACAAATTATTATTTAAAGTATTTTATATACATCTTACTGTAAAACATGTGTGGAGGGGATCTTTAAGACTTTGGATTATGAATATAAAATATGGTTAAAATAGTAAGCAAATCAGACTTTCATTAAATGGCTCCTCCAATAAATTTGGGAAAATATAGGGTACATTCTTCCAATTTGTTAAGAGGATACATTTACTACTCATTCCTGATTGAAGCAACTTTTGCAGTTTGGAGGGGCATCAATATTGTGTTTTTGTGGCGTGGGTGATGTGCTGCTGCACATCTGTTTGTTTATGGTTGTGTTATTTTAGTTTTCTCAGTCTTTGTAGGCTGTTTTGGTGTTTAGCAATATGTCACTTTTTTTATAATGTCTTTTTATAAAGGGAATATATACCTCTTTACTTTTTTGTAAATGCTCTCATGACACCATTGTGTGTCCTTGCAAAACCCAATAAACAAAGAAAAAAAATAGTAAGCAAATTAATTAAATAGCACTGCAAGCAGAGACTCCTGACATATTGAGTGAATCCAAACAATACATTTTTCCAAAGGCCTGTGATCATGGATTCACCCCCACACTGTACCACATCCTGGATTTCATCATTCTCAGCGTAAGTACAAGTAGGCGGAATAAGGACCGCCCACCCAGATTACGTCACACACGGCGTGGCGGTTGCACAGCTTTTCACGGGAGCGCGCCTTCCCGTCAGCGCGAGCTTCCTGTCAGAGCGAGCCGAGACTAGACCAAGAGCGGACGTGTTTCTCCTACAGAGAGGGAACAGTCACACCACTAACCAGCTCCACAAGCCTGTAGCCGCGTTGCGTCGTTACTCGAACCAGAACCAACCAACTCTGAATTCGCATTAAATATGTCTAACATCATTTGTTGTCAAACGCCCCAGGTAAGATTTTTTTTTCTCTTGACATTTAAAAAAAATCAACGAGGAATTGGCGCTGTTTGATGTCTTTGTCAGGGTTAACGTTACAACACGTGGAGAAACCGTTAAAGCTGTCGTTGGTTACAGTTTAAAGTGGATTGTAATGGTGGTCGTCGTTCTTTAGTTAACGTTGGATATTTATTTTGCACTTACAATGAATGGTAACAGCTGTCTTTGCCCAGACTTGGAGGAAACGGCTGGAAATGGCTCGATTTCGATCTGGCGCGGACAATGTCACACACAAACCGACGTTTTCCGCATACATAGCATATCTAATGACGCGGATATTTGACTTATATTACCCAGCTAACTGAATAGCGGAGTGGTTTCTTGTGTTGAGTACGGTCAAAGAGCTAGCTAAATGTATTCGCCGTGGTCCAGTTAAATTAATTTACCCGGCTTGGCGCTCTCATGGCTCCCCATCCTGTCTAAGCAGCAGGTTGTCTGCTGTAGCTAGAAAGCTAACATGCACTAATGTTAAGTTAGCGCCCGAGCGAGCCATACCTCTCTTTCGGCTCCTTTTGATTGCGAGCTAAAGTGGGTGTATTGTCTGCCTTTGTAACCGGTGTAAAAGTCGATTTAGTCAGATTCTTTTTGGGGTGGGGTGTGGGGGGGGGGGGGGGTCGGCTCTTGTTCCTGACCCACTTTCTGCTGGCGGGATGTACGTACAGTCTATACGACTTCGGGCACATCGCCAGGCTTCATGGCCCTCATACATAACTCCAACCAGAGGAGGAGACAGACGAATGAATGGTTTGCAGCGAATGGGCAAACATACTGGGTGTCCAATCGTGAAAGACTTGCCCACTGGGGGCTGGCAGGGTGGGTAACATAGTATGGGTACATCCTGTCCTTTACTCACGATATATAGAGCCATATTGTCTCAGATTCTATGGGCTGTTGACATACTATTGACGCCTTACTGTTACTGTCGGCATTGCGCAGTATCGATTGTCTAGTTAAAGGAAATTGTCTAGCCGATTCTTAACGATTCGGGATTTTCTAAAGTGCTTTAGTATATAATGTCTGCCGGCTGCAGGTCGCCTCATGCCACATAGTATTTGACCTACTGTGCTGTTAATCCGGTCTTGAAGCTGGAAACCACGTGGAAAATTCTCAAATAACCCAGATTAACAATTTGAGAAAGAAGAAAACCATATGCAGGCGTTTAAAAGGCTTCTTCTCTAGATGACTAATAAAACATCCCTACTGTCGGTTTGGTCATGCTTCCAAGTTATTCTCTGTTTTACTTCCTTAAGTGGTATAGAAATGAGTCGCTCTTGTATTTAAACATGAGTGTTGTCTCATTTCGCACAATTAATCCTCAGTCTTTCTCGGTTACATTTGTTCAGTCTTGTTTAATTTGAGATATTATTGTCTCTGTCCTGCCACTGCCTTGATCAGAGGTGTGAATTTTTTTTCTTTTTATAGACGCACAATCAGTACAATTCGTTGTTATTGTCACACCCTTATGAGATCCTCTTGTTCAAGACTTGTTAAATTAAAGCAGTAAATTTCCACACAGTTAAAGCTGGGTTAAATAGTCGGCAATATCTCTCTTCACCACTGGAGGGGTGTCTAACAAGCATTGATTGTTCAGTGTCAGACCTGCACTTTTGTGTCTGACTAATCAGAGGGAAAAATGGAGAGAGAGAGAATACATCAAGAGCTGCCCTCTGTGACAAAGTTGGGAACAATCTCACTCTTTCTCTGTCGGGCCTTTGTTCTGTCCCCTTTGTTCCCTGGTTATCAAGCGTTTGCACATGTATCTACATTTACAGCTCACAAAGTCTGCCTGTCTTTTTGTTTCGCTAAATAAATTCCTATATGCTTGGCTACTGACCTGATGCAGGCACTGTTATTTCCCCAGTGTCACTATAGTTTTGTTTCTTGTGTCTGTGTAAGTGACTAAAAGGCAAGAAATAAAAACACATGTGTATCATGTTTAACCCAGCAGTTTTGTTTTGCACTTTTATGGAGCGTGACTTAATTCCTGGATTGCCATTTGCTAGTTTCCACAGAAACACTGGCTAACGATGTAAGATTTTCTTATCAGTTTGCAGAAGATTGTTGTTTAATCACAGGCTGCGATTAAGGCAGCAATGCTGTGTTAAGAGAGAATGATCTAGAGAGCTGAGGGCGTGGCATGCCTGGCAGAGCAGTGGGTTAAAATGCTACTGCTAGGTAGAGAAATGAGAGGGGAACAAGGCAACAGGCGAGCGTGTTGGATCCAGCCATGAGGAGGAGTTGAGCTTTAGAGCCTTCACAAGGAGTCTTCTGCCAGATGTTGCATAATGCCTCAAAACTGGGACAGTGTTCCCTCCATCCACACACAGACAGACGGGGTGAATTACAGCTTTCAATGCCAACCCTGCTGAAAATGTGGTTCATTGCAATACAAAGACTATATTCTAGCATGTGCAGTTGTGGTTGAGCATTTACCCATAAAAATCTCTGGCACATCTCCAGCAGTCTTGACGCTTAGTACTTTTACACATCCGCCTTTCACAAGTTGGCCATTAATGAAGCATGGCACATACGCATTTTGTGTGGGACTTTTTTTTAGCTTCATGCTGCACATGATTAGCATCTTTTGAGATAGAAAACACAACTGGCTCTGCAACAACACTACTGACTGCCTGTTCTGAAATAGTGCAATGTACTTTTTAAGAGCAAAACAATAAATTTTTCATAGTTCCTCTTAGTCCTTCTCTGCCTTCAGACTGATAGCCATCATCTTCTCCTTGTACATTTTGTCCCTTTTTTCTCTTTTGCGTCATACTGTGTAAGTCTTGACAAAAGGTAAAAACTTGGAGAAAGGAAAAAATAGAGTCAAATGCAGTCCGAGGCTAAGTAATCGGATCTCAACATAATTCCTTGTTTTTTCTACTGATACTTGATTTATGCTTATTAAACTCTCACTGTGTACAGTGTGGTTTTGAGTTTAGTAGGCCATGGAATTTGAGATTTTTTGTTTTGTTGATCTGGCCAAGTGCACAATTGTATTTGTGCTTTGTGGGTGATTTGAATCACTTGAGTTTCAAGTGACTGGCATACAATACATGCGCCTTGCATCATTTTGTTCAGCCTGGAAAGGGTAGTCTGTCAGGCTGGCTTTTGGCGCCTTAACTTGTTGAACCAGTTGCTTGCCATCTTGAACGTACATGTTGCTATTTTTATAGGACTAATTCATTGAGAGGACATAGCTCAGGGCAGTCTTACTTTGTTCAATTTGTAAGTGCACAGATGTCCTACACTGCAAGCACTTTTTTTCAGCTGAAGACAAATGTTCCAGAAAAATATTATTTAAGCAGGTTTCACACATGGCCTTGGGTTTGCAGTCTTGCAGTAGTGAGCTAGCAGATAACCCTAGGCTGCACTGTATCTGTGGTTTGTGCACAGTTCAAATGGATCTGAAACATGTGTGTGCATAAACCTCCTGCAAGGTTCAAGAATCATTTTAAAGTCTTTTTTCTTAATATTCTCATTGTCTGACTAACTTGTCGAGTGCCTCCTTGCATGTTTCTTTTAAGAGTAGAAGCCTGCAGTTATTTGTTACAGGACTTTTGTGCTTCATCATTGACAAGTTCTTCTGTTGACAGTCCTGCATGCAAACCACAAATGTTAATGGTATCTAAAATCTACCACTTAAAGCAGGTGAAGTAACAAATAGCCTACATTACATGCACACCAGCTGAGTAACGGCTTTCTAAAAATGATTTTATGATCACACATTAGTTGGATACACACTCCAGAGATGCGAACTCCTCAACCTTTGCTGTTTTGAATAGGTTACCTACAAGCTTTGTGTAGAAGGAAGGAAATTCTGAGGAAGAATTTTTTTTTCTTGGGTTCACAGCTCCGCTCTGCTAACATCAGTCTCTGAGCGATGGCTTAGAAAGTTCACAGTATACTTCACATTTGTCTCGCAAAGGTTATTTAGTCATTAAATCAAAAAATGCTCGCAACTGCTGCCTTTTTTGAAGAGGAACTCTAGCATGTGCGAGTTGTAGACTGTCCAAGTGCTGCCCTGCCCTCGCAGTTAAGTTCCTGCCTATTTTGTTCCGTCAACACCATGTTTAGAAAACACATTTTTGACATTTGTGAATCGATTCAGAATCGTAGGAGATAACTATTTTGATAATCAAAATCAAAAATGTCCTCATGTAATCAAAAATGCTAGAAATTTGTTGGTTTCAGCTTTGTATATGTAAAAATTAGAGGATTTTCTTTGACATTGTAGCAGACTGAATATTTCAGGGTTTTGGACTGTTGGTCAGACACACGAAGACATTTAAAAAGACATCATCATTGACAGTGAGAAATTATAACAGGCTTTTTTTTTTTTTTTTTTTTTTTTTACTATTTACTGACATTTTATAGACAAAAAGTTCATCGATTGATCATGGAAAATAATCATCAGATCAATGGATAGTTGCAGCCCTTATGATAATACAAAGCATTTTGTGTGGAATTTTAAATTTGTGTGGAATTTGTTTTGTTTTTGTTTTTATTTATCACATGAACCAAAGTGGCTTGACGCTATGTGCTGGTAAAGGAAGTGCCACGTTGAGCTGCAGATCAGTATGTTGATTATCGATTCCTTTTATGTGTTTTTATGAACGGTTGTTTTACCCCTTAATGGCTGTTAGAATTAGTTTTCAGGCAGATGCAAATATACTTAAAAGTAACTAGAAATGAACATGTAAAGCGAATGCCTTTCAAAATTTTCTTTCCCTGCCCCCAGACCCACTATTTGTGGGAAGCTTTCTCTATCCACACAATGTTCTCACCTTACCTGTTTGTATCCCTGACACTCACACAAAGCTATGCCACCCAGGAAAGCTTTGTCACATGGAGTGTGGATATAATTTCAGACAGGGCCAGCTGCCGTGGTCTGTCTCATCCTGTCTCTCCATGTGGGATAGTGATAAAACTGTTGGAATTTGAGTGAATTTCATTTGTGCTGTTAAGATCATATCGGTCCAAGTGAGATCTGTATTTCTTTGTGTGACAGATGGAGAAATCCAAACTTTTTTTTAAATAGCAGAATAAAATGACTTGAGATAGAGAGATACAGCACGGGACAATCTCTATTGGATCATGTTTTGTGGGAGTGTAGGTCTGCGTCAGGGTTAAATAGCATATTGACTGGCTGTGGAAATGCTGTCTCAAGTTGTTCCCTCCTGCGCTTTCCTTATAGGTCAATGTCAGAATGAAAGGGTTCCTATAGGGTGGAGCCAGCCGAAGGGGCTTGTCATAAGATTTAGTTGGAGTGGTTCGCCTCAGAGAGAGTGAGGACAGAGCTGAAGGCATGAGACAGATTTAACAGTCTTGCGTGGCCCAGTGGGACGTAGCAGCAGGTGTGGAGACTTAAAGCGCTAAATGGAGGGTGTTGTATGAGAGGATCGTGTGCTTAGCCAACTCGGTTATACCACTGCATGCCTGTTGGTGCACAGCATATTGGGATAAAATGCTGAATTCCAGTTTTCTTCCTGAATTCGATGAGGATTATTTAATCAACTCAAGTGACTATTGTATCCTTAATCAGATCGCCTATTCTTGAATTTGTATGTGTGTTGGGAATGTGGAAACACTGTGAGCTTTACTGCAGGGTTGGAAAATGACTGGTGAAAGGGACGCTGAAAGAGTGGAAGAGGAGGTAGTGTTCTCCTTTGCCATTGCATGTGCAAGGTTTCCTCGACTTAACCACGTGGAACTGACTCATGCTAGCATTGCAAGAGCGCCAAGAAAAGGCAGCATCAGTTTCAAAATAAGCCATTTGCCCTCTCTCCTCTTGTATGAAACAAAAATTCATGTTCCTTTTTTTTTCTCTTTTCTCCTTTTTTCTTTCAGGTTATAATGTATGACCAACAGAGAATAAGTACAACTCTATAGCCAACGGGTTCCCGAGGACTTGATTACAGTCGCTTCAAGCCTGATAGTTTGTCGGTGCGACTGGTTTCCCTCTCCCTTCTGCTCACGCCCGTCTAGTCAACTGGCATTTCTTCTGACAACTTCCCCATCCCTCTCCTCGGGTGAAGAAGACCAGAGTTTCCCTGTGATCTCGGTCTGCTTTGCCTATTGCCTACCTTCGGTTCTACTCTCAGCAGTGGTGCTTCCCTGGATTTGCATTATTCTCTATTAGGTAAGGCCATGACTAATGCATATGAGAGATTATAGTACACAATGCACGTTAAAGGCAGCTAATCCTAATCCTCTCTCTTGGTCATCAATTAATAAAGCCAGCTATTACTATGTTGCACAGCTGAAAGCATGTTGGACAGAGTATGCTGGGTGTTATTGCCTGACTTGACTTGGCATAGATTTATTCATTTCATCTGTTTTCTTCAGACATACCAACAAAATTCACCCAAGATGATTCCAAATGGTTATTTGATCTTTGAGGATGAAAGTTTCCTGGATTCCACCGTGGCCAAAATGAACGCTCTGAGAAAGAGTGGTCAGTTCTGCGACGTTAGACTGCAGGTATGATTTAAAGCAAACACACAAACACATACACACAGTGAAGGGTATAGTCGGGGGTAAAATGACAAACATGTTTTAATATAAGGAATCAAAAACAGTTTGAAATGCATAAGATATCAGAACAAACTACAGTTTTTATCATATATAGTCCAGTTCACTGGGTCTAAGGGATGAATGGTCTGTATTTTGTTCAAAACCAGCTTGAGTCATGCCAAACTTGGAAACAAGGAAAAGACATGTTGTTGTCCTTTTTCTGTTATGGTTAGGGAGACTGTTATGGTTCTGCTGCTCTCATATTTCAAGTGTGAGAACCTGTTTCCACCATCTGTATGATGCAGACCTCTGACAACCTTGTGCAACCATTCAGGCTTTGACATTAAGAGGTTTCCTCTGAGACAGGGAATCTTGGAGCTTTTTAATTATTTGTATTAATTTTTAATTACTGATCTTGGCATTTTTAATTAAAGAGATTTTGAAATGTCATAGTGGGAAAAGCACAGGTGCAAATAATAAAACATGATAGCTGAATTCCTTTTAGCTGCTTGGGTTTCAGGTTTCTGGTATTGTGCATGCTGACCCCCCATGGTCACACTGTCGAGGCATACCGGGACACTTGAATATAACGGAGACATCTTTCATTTTACTAGTTACACCTGTGCTTTTCCTACGATAAAAGTCAAAATATCTGGTGTGGAAATCAATATCCTGTGAGCCTGAAATAATTATCGTTTCTCTTCATTTGACCAGGTGTGTGGTCATGAGCTGATGGCTCATCGTGCTGTCCTGGCTTGCTGCAGTCCCTACTTGTTTGAGATCTTTAACAGTGACATTGAGCCTCATGGAGTCTCTCATGTCACTTTTGAGGACTTGGACCCAGAGGCTGTGGAGATTTTACTCAACTACGCCTACACTGCCCAGTTAGTAGCCTTTATGACCTTTGACCTATTGTCCCCGAGCTTATCATTGCAAAATTCTCAACTTGAAAATGATTGACAACTATGTTTTCTATGTGTAACCTAGGCTTAAGGCAGACAAAGAACGGGTCAAAGAAGTTTACTCTGCAGCCAAAAGGTTCAAGATGGAGCGAGTCAAACAGGTTTGTTTTTAGTCATCTGCCTTTATTTATTTATTTCCCCTCAGACATCCTGTGAGACCCCCCAAGGACAGTTTTGACTTGATGCTTTAAAATGCACAAATGAAATGATACTAAAGTAAACCAATGTTTGTTACACATGGTTTTTACAGGCTAGTAATAATATTTATTGTGAAGTTGTAATTAACTCTCACATCTCCAACTCACTCCTCAGATTTGTGGTGACTACCTGCTGTCTAAGATGGATTCCCAGAACGCCATCTCCTTTCGTAACTTTGCCAGCTCTATGGGAGATGCCAGAGTTTTGGCCAAGGTGGACGCCTACATCCAGGATCATCTACTGGAAGTGTCTGAACAGGATGACTTCCTCAAACTTCCCCGCCTCAAGGTAAAACCTGACTAACTTAAACTTGCACGCATGCCAGCTTGTTTACTCTTTAAATCAAGAAGTCTGTACAAGTATTTTATTAGTGTTGCCAGTGAGATTTTACACAGTTGGGGCCTTTTTATAATCGTGAAGCTACACGGCTGTACAGTAGAGGTTTTGACTGCTAATATCTAATTCTGGGAGTTTTCTATTCTAGTCCCCCCCTTTGCTTCTGCACTAAAAATAGCAAGTGGTGGAGGTCTTAGATTGAGCAACTCTGGATTAAGCTTTGTATTTTTAACTTTCTGACTTTAACGTGAGATTAACAATACTTATGAAGGTGTGCCTCCTTATAGATTTTCCTACAGCTAAAGCCTGCTGAGATGGATTTAGGGCAGGAGACTTAAACATATGCAATGAAGGGCTTGCGTAGGTGGTGTTTACAGCGTGTAGGTTTTTATTTAAACTGAGGACTTTGTCAGGTGGTTTCCTCAGGCACCTCTGTGGTTGATGTTTTGCAAGTTGGATAAATCATCTGGTATTGTAATGTGTTGGAATTCAAACCCGTGTGCTAGTGGGCCTCCATTTTTTAAGACCGCCGATTTAGGGTTGTAGAGGAGTTGGGCAAAGTGCTGAAATGACTAGTTCATTTGTTGGTTATAGCTTCTCAAATGTGAAGATTTGCTGCTTTTTTGGGGTTCATATTATTTTTAATTAAATACCTTTTTATGGCTTTTTGACTGTTGCTATTAAAGATATCACTTTGGGTCTAGGAGCTTTTGATGCTCCTTTGGCATTAATTCTTACAATTTTAGATCGTAAATGGAATGGAATGGAATGCTTAAATGAAACTTATTTATTGGTCGCAGAAATTGTTTGCTGTCCCAGTTGGGAGCTAAAAATATAACGGTTAATATTGAAGTTCAATTTATGTGTAAGACAGATCTGAACTGTATTGATCATTAAGGGAAACACTGACAGCTGGTAGCTTTTTGACCCATTAGCTAATTTACTGCTGTCTTTCTTGGGTCGCTTGTTGCAACAAAGGATATTTAAGAATTTTCTTTAAGACGACATGAATTTGTAAACTTGACCTGAGCTAAATAATCTGGTGTATGTAAACAAAATTCCTGTTGAGCTGTTTAAAATACAACTGACCCAGTGATTAATTCAAATGTGGGTTGAAGGTTGCACCAGGAGCTTACAGATTTAATAAGTGGTGGGGGTGATTCCAGAGCAGCTTACTATAATACTGAGATGAATCTTGCCAAAATTGGGCAATTATATGGAAATCAAAATAAATAAAATGTTCCTAAGGCTCAGGTAAATGAGTAAGCCAGTAATAGGGCTGTGCAATATGACCAAAATCTCCCCATATAGGTAATTTCATATCTTGATAACGATACATACCATATGAAACGATAGACATTTTTCTATCATCGCACGATATATATCGTCATATCACACAACCCTAGCCAGTAAGATCACATTTTCCAGTTGGCAATAAAAGCCATGGTATTAATTTCCTCAGTTATGCAGTCACTTTATTCCTACTGTGCATGAATGTAACTCCTGTTTCACCCCCTTTGTGTGTTTACAGTTAGAAGTAATGCTAGAAGACAACCTGACCCTGCCCAGCAATGGCAAACTTTACTCAAAAGTGCTCAACTGGGTACAGCGTAGCCTTTGGGAGAACGGAGACCAACTGGAACGACTGATGGAGGAGGTCAGTACCGGGGCGTGCCGTTTCAACTCATGATTACCACCTTGTCCCTTCCCCTCCTTCTGGCTCCTCCTGTTTTTGACGTTAAGAAGTCATTAAGGGAGCTGAAATAGAAATAGCATGCCATTGTCATGCTGCTATGTCAGGATTGTTCTTTTTTTTCCCTCTGATTTGTTGAGGTTTTTGCAGTAAGAAACTGTACCCCTGAACCATACTACAAATTAGAGGTGAGCCAAAAAGAGCTGCTGTTTGCTCTTGTTTTTTTGTTTCAGCTGTTCTCCTTTTGGGTGATGTGGTTGATTTACATACAACCCCATCTGAGTATTACAGTGCTCCTCTCCTCTGAAACACAAAAACAGGTTCTCTAAGGTCTGACCCTTGATTCTGCTGTCTCACTGCCACTTTACTATCTGAACAGCTGCGTGTTTGTTGCTCCAGCACTAACAGGCCCTCCTCCCCATTGATTTATCTCTCCTGTAGGTTTATTAGCAGCAGCAGGAGACCAGACTGAGGAGCCAGGACTGAGCCACCAGGGTAATGAGTCAGAGAAAAGAGAGAGAGAGGAGAGGAGCACTACTGCCTCTCAGCAGCCTCTCTTTGCAGCCAAGCAACACAGTGCTCCCATCTGTCCATGCCATTTATACAGATGCATCCCATTTTTGCATTTACAACACATTTTAGCAATAAAAACATCCAATTGAAAGCCCCTTTACTGCACATAACAATACATGCTCATACAAATACCTACGTATCAACTGGCACATTCAACAACCACTCAAATTAGGCATTGGACAGAATACAGCATTGCACATAAGCATAGTGCTTTGCTCTGACAAATATTATATTTCACTGGACTATAAATGAAATATTAACCTTCCAGGTGAAACTTAAAAAAAATTCTAAACTGATAAAAGCCTTTTGCTTTTTTCCTTTTGTGAAATTTGCCCCAGAGATGGTCAACTGTCTGACCAACACATTGTCAGATTATATTTTCTTGTCTGGCCTCAACAGAACAGAACAAGTGTGGGTTTGTTTTTATTTCTTGTTGGATGTAATCTATAATTGGATAATGTTCACGCATTAGCTTGATAGTTAGCACTACTGCTTAGTCATCTGGATTTGACTGCCTATTGTGGCTGCCATCACAATGACCAACTTCTTCAGCTAGAGGACCGGTTTCCAAGCAGCAGAGGTGGAAAGAGGGCTGCATGCAGCCCCTCCTCCTCCTCCTCCTCTTCTTCATTCTTCACAGAAGATCTTTCCAGATGCAGCCTCTCATTCTTCACCAGCTCCCTCTTTTTTTAGATGCAAATTAAGGAGAGCCACTGTCACACGCATGGCAGATACCTTCTTGAGCTCAAATATTTAACCCACTCTGTGCAGTGGCAGCAGCAGCAGCGTGTGTCTTTTTAAAGGAAGCTTTGCATCCAAGCGACTGAAGATCCAGGCCTTCGTCCCCTCCCCCTCTTCCTCTTCACAGCACTGCCCTCCCTCCTCCTCCTCCTTCCTCTCCCCCTTATGCAGGGGCTCTCAGTGTGTTGCTATGGAGACAGCCACATGGGTGTGTTGTTCCTGTTTGTCTTACAGGTGCAAACGCTGTACTACTCACCTGACCATAAGCTGGTGGATGGAGGGCTGGTGATTGAGGGGCACAGTGAGGTGTTTGGTGGCGAGGAGGACCACCTTCAGTTTGTGCAGGTACTCAACAGCTTGTGCCTGGCTTCACCGTAATGAAGTCTCTACCACATTTTGCTTGGCAGTGTGTAGCTTAATTGTAGAGCTTGTGCCTGGCCATGCATAAAAATACTTCACAGCCTGTGCCTGGCTAGAAGTAGATACAGCTCATTTAATACCATAATTTTGCCACAATGTACGTAATAGCAAATTTCAGGGGATTAGCAAGAAATGAGCTATAACGCCCATCTGGCTATGCCTTTGAGCATATATTTAACCATATTTTGACTTTTAAGCTAATCTCAAACCAGTGGGAACGTGGGCAGTGATGACTGTCTCAGCTTTTTCTTCTCGATTTTGAGTTGTGACTGAACTGTGTGCTGTTAGATTTTGATGCAGACTGGTCTTGGACTTGACTTTGCAGTGCTGTGTTGTTGGCTTCACATGGTGTCAGGTGTCAAAACATACTCAGAAAAGATTAATGTAGGCTTATTATGTCAGGTCCACATAAGACCAGCTTGATAAAGCGTAGGTTGGGGTATGTTTAGCTGGTGTTGGCCACTGGTGGGCCTGTGGTGCAAGCTTGGCTTCTGTAGCTGCACTGTGCTCTTGCAGAAGAAACCCGTACGGGAGAGCACCCAGAGACAGATGAGCTGCAGCTCTTCAGGAAGCCTGTCGCCCTCCAACCAAGCAGCAAATGCCCCTAAACAGACCGCCAGGAGAGAGTGGAAGTACATCGCCTCTGAGAAGACTACAAGTAAGTGTGTTTCTTAACTCCATGTTATTTGTTACAGGACAATCAGAAGAAAGTCAGAAGTCTGCTGGCTTTAAAGGCATACTATGCAGGATTTGTCAGTTGCTGTTTGTAAACACATAGCATTCAAAGTTGGCACCTCCTCCCTGGCTCAACGAGCGAGTGAGAGGGAGAGAGAGAGCAGTTGGTTGAGCAAGCTAGACAGTGAATGAAGAGAGTGAGTGGCGCCATGAGAGCACAGTCATGAATCAGAGAAATAAGACATTATTTTCTGATTGTTTTACGGTGCTTACGTTCTAAAGCACAAATAAACATGACCACACCTCCGCACAACCCTGTGGGAAGGTGCCATATTTCTATATTTTGTGTGAACACAGAGCTTCATTCCGTCCGCTGTGGCCTCTCTGCTCAGCCCCGCCCTCGGTCAAGAAGACACACAGAACTGCAGCTCTTCATAAATCCATAACAAAGAGCAGAGCGCAACCCTAAAGGTTGATGCCCAGAAATGTCCTGAAAACAGCAAAATCATAAGAAAAATGTAGCCACAAGCGGTGATTCCAGGGTTCAAGCTGGATGTTTGGACAAACTGTCATTGATTTATAGCCAAATTTGCACAAGGCCCATGCACGTGTTTGGAACTGGTGGCGCCCCCTGTTGAGCAATTTTACAAACGTGGTTCAACAGTCTTTTTGAAACAAGTTTTGTAATGATTGGACAAACAATTTCTGATTTAGTCTGACTTGTGTTACAACGCACATAACTTTCAGGTTATGTTTCAGGTAATTATGTACATATTGTGCAAGTTTAGTGATTACTGGCTCAATGGTTGTTGACTTTGGTCTATTTATGTGCTGAGCCAGGCCCTTTTTAAAGTTCATTGGTCAATATCTTGAAAACCAAATAAGATATCAACAAGCTTTATGCAACTTTTGATAGACGTGGTCCAGTAATCAGCAGAAAATGTGGTAGCAATCGGACCTGCGGTTTAGGAGGAGATATTAAAAATGTGTTGGCCCGTGCACGTGTTTGGAACTGGTGGCACCCCCTGTTGAGCGATTTCTCTTCGAGCTTGAACCCCAGATAAGGAAATAAAGGAAGAGTCTCTGCAGATATATACACTGCCACACACTTCTAGTGGGGCATAAGTGAGGACTGATTACTTTTGTATGAGTCTATATTGTTTTTTATGAAAATCCTGCATAGTATACCTTTTTTTTAAAAACTTTTTTTTATTTAAGGGAATGTGTTTAATTTTTTTTTTTCCCAAAAGAAAAGAAGTTTATCTCAGAACCTTTTTTCTCCAGATGTCTAATAACATTCTTCAATCTTCCCTCAGACAACAACTACCTGTGCCTGGCTGTGCTGGATGGGATGTTGTGTGTGATCTTCTTGCACGGTCGCAGCAGCCCTCAGACCTCTCCCTCTGCCACCCCCTGCCTGATGAAGAGCCTCAGCTTCGAGGCCCAGCCTGAGGAGCTGGAGGAGCACCCGCTCTCACCCATGCATTACGCTCGCTCCGGCCTGGGCACCGCAGCCCTGAACGGAAGACTCATCGCGGCAGGTTGGTCCTAAACAGGGTTTCAATATTACAGTAAACTAATATATAATGTGTAAGATATGTAATTGGTAGAGCTGTATGGAGTTTGGCATACATGGGGAGCTACATGCTTGTCACTTTGCTTAATTTACTGCAACAAACTGACCTTGAGTTGCACCGTTTGTTGCACAGCCCAAGTGCCATCAGAACTTTAGTCTTTAGTGAGGCTGACCATGGATAAATTATGTAATCTGTGTATAAGTTTCTTTAATTTTTGCCGTTTTTAATGTGGGAGTTATGTAAAAAAACTGGGAAAGGGAAACTGTATAACCTTAGATGGACCTCAGAGCTCCACTGTAACCGTGATACATCTTGATGTTCTGCAGGAGGTTACAACAGAGAGGAATGTCTGAGGACTGTGGAGTGTTACGATCCCAAAGAGGACCGCTGGACCTTCATCGCTCCCATGCGAACTCCAAGGGCTCGCTTCCAGATGGCTGTGCTCATGGTAGACTTTCCTCTTTATCTTTGTCTCAAATTTATTTACTAGGGGATGTAACAATTTTCCAAATCTATGGTAATGAGAGCTTACTAGGCTTCACCTGCAGTGGTGGCAGCGGGTTGGGGAAGGGGGGGGACCAGTAGTTAATCCATCCAGTATACAAATAAGATTCAGTCGTCTTTCAGAAATAATGTAGTTAACTGAATATCTGTTAGTCCTTGTAGTTCTGAGTCCACAAGGCAACCAAAATTAAATTTGTTAAGTGGTTGGTTGATTCATCTAATGATTTGTCCATTTACACCTGCACAGGGTCAGCTCTATGTGATTGGAGGTTCGAATGGACATTCTGACGAGCTGAGCTGTGGGGAGACATACGATCCACGCGCTGATGAGTGGGCTCAGGTGCCAGAGCTCAGGACAAACCGCTGCAATGCAGGTCAGCCTGTCCTGCAAGGACTGATTAACTGACTGTTGCATCTCTAACAAGGAAAATGTTTAAAATAGGAAGCACCTCTGTGACCTATTTCAGGCTGTTTCAGCTCACTCCTGTCATCTCTGTTTTTAAGGTGTCTGCTCCTTGAACAACAAACTCTATGTTGTTGGTGGGTCAGACCCCTGCGGGCAGAAGGGCCTGAAGAACTGTGATGCTTTTGACCCTGTGACCAAGACCTGGTCCAACTGTGCCTCCCTCAACATCAGTATGTGTCCACACAGTCCCAAATACACTCAGAACATTCAGCTAACTTTAATACATACACTATTATTTAAACTTAAGAGTAAAACTCAAATGTTTTGTCGGAGACAAAAGGGAAATAAAAAGTTGTATTTATAAAGTAACCTTGTTTTTCAGGGAGACACCAGGCAGCACTGTGTGAGTTGGATGGCTTCATGTACGTGATTGGAGGAGCAGAGTCGTGGAACTGCCTGAACACTGTGGAACGCTACAACCCTGAGAACAACACCTGGACCCTGATAGCCCCCATGAATGTGGCTCGCAGGGGAGCCGGCGTTGCTGTCCATGCTGGTAAGCAAACAACTACATAAGAGGTTGGGATCAGTGGAGCCAGATATTTGTTTTGCACGTGTCAGCTTCTAGCGTGTAAACAGCACAAGAGCGTCATGTTGTGTGGGCGATGGTGATGTTGCTTCTAGACAAAAACGTCCCAGATAATAATAATATAATTCAGGTGATTCAGTTTCTGAGCAGGACACAATAATTTGTCACGTTTTGCTGATGCTGATGTCTCTCTCTTTCTCTCTGTGTCCAGGCAAATTGTTTGTCGTTGGTGGCTTCGACGGCTCCCACGCGCTCCGCTGCGTGGAGGTGTACGACCCCGCCCGCAACGAGTGGAGGATGCTGGGCAGCATGACATCTTCACGCAGCAATGCGGGTGTGGCCATGCTGGGCGACTCCATCTACGCCGTGGGCGGCTTCGACGGAAACGAGTTCCTCAACACGCTGGAGGTGTACAACCCCGAGACGGACGAGTGGAACGACTGCACCCAGGCCCCGTCTCCCCTCTCCGACTGAAGAGGGGGGAGACAGGGAGGAGGACGGCGGGAGGGACGGGGGGGTTACGGAGTTTCACAGTGCTTCACCTTTTTCCAAACTAACAGGCTTAGTGACGTAATCGTGTTTCGTGATGTTACGTGTGTGTATGAGCGGATACGTGTGGGGGAGGGGGAGGGGGGGGTTGTCAGGGATGAGGGGTCTTCAGTGAAGACTGGCTTATATTTGGTGGGTGGGGAGGGGTGGGGGGGTTGTTGCCTAAAACAACATGACGCCTTTGCATATTGCATACAATGTTTTACGTGCTGTATATATTTTGTTTCTTCCTCATTTTTTGTCATATGCCAACATTTAATACACATTTAGTGCTTTTCTTTTCTCTTAGAGTTGAAAGGTTTGTCACTTTCATTGAGGGTTTTCAGATGAGCTAGCTACTATTCGTCACTTGGAAGGTGGCAGTATGGGGTGTTGACGATTGAATTTTGGAAGTTCAAAGTTTATTTAAGAATATTTCTGTTGTGGAAATGTAATTTTGCTCACATATTTAAAGGTCAGTGGTTTGAAGCCTTACTCAGAGTGCGAGTTGAAAAAAAAACACCTGTCATGGCTTTTTGTGTCATTTAAACAAGCTGGATTGCTTTTTGAATCTTAAATGATGGCCTTTTTTATATTTTTTATACACTGCTGATTTACCAATAAAATAAAAGTAGTAGCAGACAGCTTAAGTCAATGAATCTAACCAGTGCCAGTTTTAGTTCATTTTTTGTGCACACACCACACACGCACAACCATGCTTCTGCTAATCAAACTTTTGTTATTGTGATTTAACTAATTGATGTATGTAGAGATGCAGTTTACTGAAGATCCTTTTTTTTTTTTTTTTTTTTTTTATTTCCTTGTGTTTTAAAGTGTCAGGCATTGGCAGATTCTTCTGGAAGGAATGTTAGAGTGAGAAAATTATCACATTTGTAACATTTCTTAATTAATAAATCATTTAAATCTGATTTTTGTCTTCAGCACTTTTTCCTCAATTGCAACACAAGTGAATGCAAATGAAAGTATGACGTCTGCCATACTATTCTGGGAACTGCCTGTGGGCTTTTACGGGTAATATTTAGGGTTGTAGCTCTAGTCAGGAGTTGATCAGCAGCTGAACTAGGTGCTCCACGCCTTGTCTAAATTGCCAACAGCTGAATTACTGATGCTAAATTTAGAAATGACTGCTACCTTGTCTCACTCTTGCCCTGCTCGTAGTGTCGAGTAATTACTGTGTCCTGGTCTACGCTGTCTAAGCTTTCATTGCCACCAGTTTCCTCAGGGACTACCACGCTAAGCCAGGTTTTTTCCTGCTCCTCTAAGTGTCTTTTAGGGGAGATTATACTAAGCTGGCTAACAGACCTCAGCAGGAAGGGACGACGACAGCCACTCTGGCCTGTGGGAGGGTTGTGCCAGGACCAGCTGAGCAGGCTGCATCTGCATGACCTCAGACATCCCCCCCCGACCCTGCGCTTAGTCACATTCAGCTCATTCACAAGTTAGCCTCAGATATTCTCTGCTCACACACGTGACAGTTGAGGTAAAAAAAAAAGCAGCATATTGGCCCCATGCTACTGGAAACAGGGACTAAATGTTTAGATACTCATAAGTCTGTTCTCTTAGCCTTTTTTTGTTCTGGCCAAATGTCCGGTCACACAGTAAATTGGGAACATGACAAGTTTTTTCTGGCTTTCTCTTTCTGCTGTTGATTTATAACCACTGAAAGCATGAGACAAAACCAAATAAGTAGTAACAAATTAAAAAAAGTACATGATCTATTGTTAAAATGTATAATTATGCAGGCAGGACTATAATATTACATGTTTAGCCACTTTGACTCTTCCTGTTTCACAGTTTACAAACCAGCACAGCAACCCAAACTTAGACAAAGGTATTCTGAAAACAGAAGATATAAAAAAATGCTTGGGTGGTTGTTGCTGTTTCACATTATCCTTTTACCTTGATTATATAGAGATTAAAAGCCTCTTTGGGTTAATGTCAGATCTTAAATTACATGTGGTTACTTTGGCACAAACCGCTCCAGCATTAAAATAGTTTAATTTAGAGATGAGGTGCAATGAAAATGTACTGCACGCACACGTTTAAATGGTTAGTTTGGTATTTCTAAGTTAGTTAAAAACATGGTTTAGGACATGCATCTGGAACAAAAAGTCAATATCTTAATCCAACATTACAACTGTACAAAATGTCCAATAACAGTACTGAGTTGAACTCTGCAATGATTTAATGAGAGGGAGTTCAGTAACTTCAGATCATCATTGGACCTAGTTATTTGCCCTCTCACCCTCCCCCCTCCAGCTCCTCCTGCGTGACGTCTGATCCTTTAGCCTATCTGTGGGTCACAGCAGCAGGTGTAATCTCAGCCTGCCTGCTGGCGTCACCTGCGCTCTAATCCCCTTAGTCACAATACACATGCAGCCACATGCACTCACATTCGGGCTATCAGTCGGGATCACGGCACATTTACTGTACTAAGCTGGTTTTTAAAGTTTTTGTACCAGACAGATTATCAAAAGGTTCAAATAAAAACTGTACGGCACGAGGTTTTGAGTCTTATCTGGTTTGCTGTGTGTCCAAACGGGCCGAAACTGTTTGGAAATCTCTTTAATTCACTTCTATGCAGAGATCAATGTAAGCAAATGCAGATCAGAAACAGACATCTGTAATAAGATAAAACATTTAATTTCTTCTTGTAAACATTTAACTCTTTTACATTAAATATATATTTGTGTTCTGAAATTATGTACATGTACTTCATTGTAAAAATCAACCAAAACTAGGAAAAGCTGCAAACTTAGGTTCTTTTTTCCCAACCTAGACATTGTTAAAAATGTTTATGTTGTTATATTTGTTAACTTAAAACATCCTGATTTTGAAAACAGGAAGCTCATGTGATAGTCAGACACGTCTACATGTTCTACTGCTAAAAAGGAGGATGTCAAACGATGCTCATCACCAAACCACTGTTCTTTTAGCTACATTTAGTTACATGTTTATAATCAGAATCATGGCTTGTGACCCTGAGAGCTTCCTGTTTTTGAAAACGACTGTCCCGCTAGACTTAATGAGATGCTGCATATAGCTTCTTCAAATTGAAACTTTTGGTGAAGTTGAAGAAACATTAATACATATTTAAAGGTGCCCTGTGGAGTGTTCTTGTAAACAAACAACAAAAAGTTATGTTTACATGCAGCGTTTCAGGTGAAAACAAGTTGAAGTTCTGAAGTATGAATGAAGATGCTGAACATATTTCCCTCCTTACAAAACATATGAAAAGCCATTTTTTAAAATATTTTAAGTCATGTATGGTCTACATACATGTTTACTTGCTTGTCTTCTTTTTGCTTGCCTTTACGTTGTTGGTTCATTACTACGCTTCTTTGCTTGTAACCGCCATCAACTGTTGATCAGTGCAGTGGTGTAAAACCATTAGCAGGACTGTGTATCTCAGGTGTGTACACCTGTGTCCTTGTTTACAAACAAAACACGTACCAATCAGTAATGCATTGCTCCATAGCACTACAAGTGGTCAAAAACTCCAGGATACCTTAAATATGCTCTGAGTTGAAAAATAGTGAACTTATCCTTTTTAAAAAAAAAGTGCAACAGACATTAAAATATGTTTAAATGTAGTAATTTAAAAAAAGCTGTTGTCACAGTGGTCTGAGAGCTTCAGACACATTCACATGGTCCAAAAATATCACAAAATAAATATTGAAATTTTATGTATGCACACTTAGTTTCAAAAGTAAATGTAACATTTTAAATAACTATAATAATGAAAACCAAAGCTGTGATTTAATTAATCACTAATTTAAACACAATAATTCAACATGTTATGTGCATAAACATTATAGACTTAATAACCTAAAAAAAACCTGTGAAAGATAAAAAAACTAAGATTTATAATTACTGTTCAACTGTGATTGTTTGATAGGAGATATGAAGACCAAGTGTAAAACAGCTCAATGAATATTACAGAACATTGAAAGCGGAACCTGATGCAGCTGAACTACTTGAAAACCGTAAAATACTGAAAAAAAGCACCATTAAGCAAATGTATTAACTTTTAGAATGACATTCATTCAGTCAAATAGAACAACTTGTCTGCAACAAGACACATTTTTATACACGGAAAATAAAAAAAAAGGTAAACAAGCCTTGTAGCAGGAGGTATGGTAAAAGCAAAAATCCCTTTAACTTACAGATATTACTTCAAGTAAAGGATCTAAGTTTATTCAAACATCTGTTTGGTTGATGTGCAAACGTCCGGACACTGGTCCAATCAAGGCTACGTGTTGAAGGTGATGTGTTGACCTGTGGTCTCAGCACAACGGTCCAGGGCCTCTTTTAGCCCCATTAACTGCGTCCCTCCAACTCTCAGCTTCTCCCTAGGAACACATATGGAGATACATATGAGGTACAAGCAGAGATAAAAAGACAGAAGCAGAGACGAGGAAGACATTGAAACATAAAGAGAGGAGTGCTTTCAAGATGACTCTTGTATCAAACATCTGAGTCTCATATTCATCCTTTAATTTAAATCTCCTGATTGGCTTTATTAGAAATGAGGACCATACGGCTGGTTGGAAAGGAAAGACAAGTTGATGTTGGTATGTCAAGCTGGAAAATAACTATACAATGAACTATTTTGCTGTGAAGTTGAAGATATACGTCCATCTGAACAGCGTCTTTAGGTGCAAAGGCAGGTGGAAAATTTTCAGTATTTATCTTGTGCTGATAAAAGATCCTCTAATTAACGAGAATATTATTGGAGGTTATTCGACTGGACAAGCCACATGTCCAGAAGGCACTAAAAGAGACAACAGCCACATATGGGATGACAGCGTGGCCCAGTATTATTTGAGTTTGTTTATTTGATATTTTCTGCTGACATATTTGGGGTTTTAGCAAAGGCCAAAGCCTGTTGTTTGTGCTTCTGCTTAACACCCTGAATAATCCATTTGTATAAAGAGTGCCACGTCTTATAAATCACAACAAATTTCCAAATATTAAAGGATAGGTTCACAATTTTTCAAATCTATCCTATAACAACAGTCAGCTGTGAACCTATCCTATTAGTTTTATCACTTCACATTATACTATCTGGATGAACCCACATGACACTACAGACATCTTGATAACTGAACTATGTGCAGATCATGTTCAGCACAGAATGTCCATGACAGACAAAAGAGCTTGTGTGTGTGTGAGTGTGTGTGTGTGTGTGTGTGTGTGTTCTGCAGTTTCCAGAGGCCCTGGGTTTCAATGGCGGCTATGAATACACACTTCTCTCCATTTGAATCACATTTTTCTGGTTACAACACCACACATTTCCATGCAGTTACGAACCAAAACACACAACCAGTCTTCATCGTGAGCACAAACACATACACACAAATTGGCTGTGACAGTCTTTGGCAACGGCTGCTTAGCAGTGGAGACACTGTGGGAGCTTGTTGCTTGTTTGTTTCCTCCTCTGCTTTGTTTCCATTGAAACGTTATGTAACTGTGGGGAGGAGAGAAGGCGGAAATAAAGACCAGAATTTTCTGGTTGTTGATGCCCCCCTGTTTTCACCCTATAACTATCCATCCACTTCCACTTCTTCATCCAAGTGTACAGCTGTGTGTTTTCATAACCTGTGGAAACAGCAGGTTGTTTCACTGACTGCTCGCTCTTGTCAGGTTCAGGCTACTCTCAGGATGTGTTGGTCTGGATTAGCATTCCAGCATGCTCCGTGGACAAAGGGATTGTGTGAAAGGCTTCCTGTCAATGTGTTTACACTGACAACTACGGACTCATTAGTGTGACACACTGGTCACGTCAAAAGGCATCGAGGTCTGAACTCAGTCACACAAAACTCAGTGACGCACATAAATTGTGCACAGAGTCACTGACCCAGATCGACGATGTATACACAAAGAGGGAGAGTTGTGCTGCTTCTTCGCGTTACATAACGGCCTATATGTGTTTGACAGGTAATTAATGGATAACCCCAGGAGACAGTAATGATTCGCACTGCATTGAACACAGAACCGCATGAAACGCTGAGATGACATAACAGATTCTCATCCCCCAGTGTGCTGATAAGTATATCAGAAAGTCTCACACAGATCATCTCCATGGCGACCAACGCTTGGTCTTCACAATCTACTGTTCGATATCAGTTTGAAGAAGAAAAAGATCGATAGTAGACTAAAATGTTCTGGATCCACTTTTATAAAAGATTATTAGTTGGCTATCTAGGAATATTAGCATCTTCTATACACTTTCCCACTTACATAGTGACAATAAGCACGAGCATAAACATTAACAGTGTGTCCTCTTCTGTCACTGCACATGGAATACACTAACTGTGCTGTGATTGCTTTTGTGTAGAAATCTTATAGTAAACCTTGATAATGGGGATTCACATAAAACTAAGTCTCCTCTAAAAGTCAGTTCTTCCATTTGAAGTTCATTCAAATTTCATTCTGAGAGTAAAACACTGACCTTTTCGAGTGTGACTCAGCCTTGCATGGAGGCTAATGAAGGAATGCCAGTGAATGATATCAAAGTGGCACCGGGCTCGCTTATAAAGTGTTTGCCATACAAAGGCATGCAAGGACGTTTGATGCAGTCCAATTAGTACATGATGAAATATCATTATACCTCAGTAAAATAATGGTCTAGTAGCTTTTCTATTCTGCCAATCTGTTTGAAAATTACTATATTCAATTACTTTTTCATTTAATTTTTGCAAAATAAAAAAAAAAAACTGACCTGGTGAGAAACAAAGGAGAGTGAATGATCTGTCTTATTAACCAAAGCAGCTTCTCTTCAATGTAGCTTTTGAATAAAAAGCAGAAATTTAAATAATATAAGACCTTAGGCTTTTTTTTTTGATACAGCTATGTACTATTCCTTTTATGTTGGTTAGTTTTGTGAAGTAGCAGAGTAGTGTTTTCCCCCTGGTCTATCTGTTTGACTGAGTTACATAAAACTACTGTGTAAATATTATAATATAAGATAATGCCAAAGGGTTGACCGCCAAGGATAAGGAGCTGGTGTTTAAAGTTGTTTGTCTGAGTCACTGAATTACATAAGAAATGGTATGCGAGTTAAACACTCATGGTAACATGTGAGCTTGCATTCGCACACATCAGTGCCCTCTAGACAGCTGAGGCGTTTGTTCTCACCTATCAGCTGTGGCAACCACCAGCTGAGCTGTGACTCATTAAAAGTCATCAACCCCTGATGACATATCCACAGACGAAATGAACCCAGGTGCAGCAGGATCAGGCTCGCACAGATAACTCCACTTTCATACAACATGCAGCGTACAAACAACATACATGCACGTGTTGCTGAGACTGAAAACACCAAGAGTATGAAGAAAGAGACACTAATAGACGCAGGGCTGCTTTTATTTAAATATTTCTTGGATCTGAAAAGATACTAGAAGATGAAACACAAAAACTGGAAAACAACTTGTTTTATTGCTCTCCCTCCCACTCTCTTTAAAGACACAGTGAAATTAAGAAGGCATTTCAGAAAAAGGTTCATGCAAAAACACAAGTGCATGCTTGTTTTCTTGACGAAAACTGCAAACCAGTTAGTGTACCATATACTATACTTTTCCTAAACACAGTATATCTCTCCCTCTGAATGTATAGAACCAGCTAAAAACTAGAAGAAACATGAATATAAATGAAAAAAGTATCTAAAGACCATTTTAGCGACAAAGACTGATGAGGTTTTGAAATGTTCCTGTTCATTACATGTTGTTGACAAACTGGTAATTCTGTCAGCTGATTTTTAAAATGAGGAATCTCACATTGCAAATATTACGGTGGTCACTTTTCAATTTGTTTATTATCAGACAACAGGTTTTAACATTAAACATCTATTTTAATCTGACATTTGTAAAATCCTGAATCTCCGGAAGTCCTGAAGCTTATCTACAGTTGAGGCCTGTTTGTACTGAAAGCTGCCTGTCAATGACTGTTCATGCTTCCTGAAAAAAGGTCTCCCTAAGGCTTTATATAACTCATGACATCATACCACTGCAGTGTGCACAGAAATCAAATATTTAACACTAAGGATAATGCACTCACTAAGTAAAAGCCCAGATCACTCCTCAGTGAATGTAACAGATAAAAAATTTACAAACACAACACAGTCAGCTTAACTATATCCTTCAGCAGTGACCTGTTGTAACAAAAGCTGGAATGATGTGACTGGTAAGTGACTGTAAATCTCTTCCACGAAGTGACGCAGCAGATGTTGTCTTTAATACTAAATAAACCTTTGGTTTCAATCACTTTATTATTCCAAGAAATTAAGTAATTCTTTAAAATGTATTTAAATATTATTTTTAGTCTGATGATCATATTTCTTGTCAACAAAACATTTTGTTTATTGTTGGCTATGGTAATATAATCATCATTATCAATATAACAACAATCACAGCACTGATTCATAATAATTTATTTCAAGTGACCTTTAAAAGAATTACTGACTGAAAGAACTATAAAAACAATTCTACTAATAGTTTTACTGATAATGAAAGTTAAAATCTTCTGAAAGTCAGGGAGCAGCATTAAAGGCCTCCTCCACTCAAAAATATGTTTTTCTTCTTGTTGAATGTTTTAGCTTCACTGTGCAGAATGATGTACGTGCAGAGTTTGACACTAGTGGACTGTTTTCATGTTCATCTGCTGAAAGTGGAAAGTTTCTCTGTGTTCATTGACAATCTAATTATGAGGGTAATTTCACAAGTGTGATTTGTGACATCACAAATAGTTTAGAAGCCAATACGGATCCAATATTCAATTTACACAAGTGTGATGTGGAAACTTGAAGCTTCCAGTGCACAAACACTGAGAATGGACTTTTCATTGAAGCAGGAGACATCTCGTGTCCAGCAGTTTAACTTTTGATATGAGAAATATTTGCATATTCAAAGATTGTGAGGTAGAATAGATATCCTGTATGGAAAAACCATATCAGACACAAATTACTATTCAAAGCAGAGTGTTTTATATACATCTTAAAACATGTCTGGAGGGGATCTTTAAGAGATAGCGTGGAAATAAGTAATCTGTTAAATACATAAGACTAAGGCTTGTTTCCATGGCAGCTGCTGGGTTCAACCAGCAGTTATAAATACAGCTGCATGGAGCTGAATGGTTATTGCACATGCAATATAACCACAACATCCCCGGTTTGATTCTAGCCGGGGATCTTTGTTGCGTGTCATACCATCTCTCTCCCCCTTGTTTCCTGTCTGCCTCCTCACTGCCAACTATCCAATAAAGGCAAAAATAAATAAATACAGCTGCAATTTAGCTTCAGAACTATATCATGATGGACTTTGTGTTTGTGTTTGTTATTGCATGTTGCTGTTTTGTTCAGGGATGTGGATATAGAATTAAATTAATGTATTTATACAAAAAGTAATCTATGCAAATATTTAGCGCTGCAACTAAAGATTTTTTTTAAATTACCAATTTATTTGCCATTTTTTTGTTATCAATTGCCTAACTGTCAATCAAAAGTACAAAAGACAAAAATATTTATGTCAAATACATAACAACCCAGGAAAACAGTAAATTCTGACATTCGAGAAACTGGAACCAGCTTTTTTTTATGTTCTTTCTTGACAGATGATTTAAAAGATTAGTTGATCATTAAAATTGTTGGTGATGAATTCTCTGTCGATCAACTAATCGATTATTTGAGTGAATACTGTGAATGGTGAATGTGAATTACTGTAATAGTTTCAGCACTACAAATGTAAACCTTTTTAATTAAAAGTTTAACAGCTGTTTAATTATAATAAGTACATTTAAATGATCAAGATAGAGCACAAAACATATGCTATCAGTCAATATAAGTGACGACGTATTTAACATAGCAGACAAATCCAGAAAACACAGTTGCAGTTTAAGCATAACTAGTGTACAGTGAACGCAAAACCATGTGATATTAAAGGTGATAAGTAGAAGAACACAGTCAAAAATAATCAGGATAAGGAGGATAACTGTGTGCTTATGTGTGTTGTTAACATTTAATCTTAAAACAGGCAAGATAATCTCAAAGAAGGTGTATAAAGCCTGTGTCACATGAGAGACAGAGCAGAGGTCATTTTGTAGTCCTGTATTCAGCCAATCGGGTAGCACTTCTTCTCTGGCAGCAGACAAATCCCACCTCCTTCCATAAGATACTTATTCAATTTAGATATAATGAGATAAAGAACAAAAGCTAGATAGATAAGCTAAGACAGACGACATGGACAATAGCCTGGTCAAGTGACTTTAAATCAGCTCAGTACTGTAGATATATCATCACTTCATTCACGTTACAACAGTTTATGGGAGCCCCTTTAAAAGCACTGTTTAATCTCTGTGGTTCAAACAGTTGATTAAACAAATATCTCTAGTTCACACTGACCCTAGAAAAAGGAATCTCAATACAGACAGTCCGTGCAACAGTCTGTCCGACAGATAAATCCTGACTCTACAGAACAATGTGTGCAATTACGTCTCAAAAGGTGGCAAGAACGACTGATAACTGATTCGGGTAACTGCATGTAGGTATCAAAGTCCCATTATGTACCAGCCTGGTGATTACTGTACCGTGCCTAGCAGATTAGATCTACTGTACATTTCTATTGTGCATTTCTTTCAAGAACTATGCTAATAATGTGTTTCAGAATTGTTTGGAATTGTTGGCATGGCCACCGTCTTTGTGAGAGCTCTGTTGGTGATATCTATGCGGAGAGATTTTATGATCGAGCAACGGCTCTGAGACTGAAAGAACAACACTTCTACCTGCCCGGGCATGCTGCAACAAAGAGCGCGAGAAATCTGAGAGCCTGAGAATGTTTGATTTGGGCAACTGGTCAGAAGCAGGTTGTTGTCAAAGGCATATATCAAACTCAGTATGTATATTCAAGGTGGTGCTAGATTTATTTCAATAAACCTTACTTTAATGTGCTCAGCCTCTATAAGAATGTGACTCTTCTAGGTTTGTCCTGGATATCATACCCGATATTGCTGAGATTCAAGAAGTGACTGTGTGAAGTGAATCAAAAAATCCCTCTCATTCACTGGAGAGACAGAGGTCATAGTGCAACAGCAAAAATGTATGCTCTATAATAAGCACATATACAGTATATATGGTATTATTATGTCTGTGTGTGTTCTACCTGTAGTCTTGTTGTGAGAAACAATCAAGTAGATCTTTGGCTGCCAATCTGGAATCCACATCAACAATCTGAAACACAACACGCACAAGAGCTGAGCAAAAAGTGAGTTGTATCCATTTATTTTCATACCAACAGTTGTAAAAAGGCACCGACCTTATTAGACTGGATGATGCTGAGCAGTGTCTGCACCTCCTCTAAACCAGGAGCTGAGGACAAGACACTGGGACGAACAAAAAAAAACAACATAAAAAATAATTTTAGAGATGAGATAAAGTTGTTTGACATTTTCATAATCACCTCAGTACAGCTGGGGCCGATCCATACCTTAATTTGCAAGAAACTTTTATTCAGTGAATCCAAACTAAATGTCATTTTATTTCCCCCAAAGTATGAGCATGTCGAGTATAAATCTTATGTAACATAGGAATTTGTTGAATTTCTTCCCAGATTGCCACCCGTTCCACCCTAGTCAAGACCTTTTTTTTCCCCTTCTTTCTTTCTTTAATATCTTTTAAAGAAAGTGAATATCGAACCAGAAGAAACAGAGTAACAGACACAAAGAAAGAAAGTAGTGGCAGTAAAGGAATGAGGGATGAGGAAAAGAAAATAGTAAATTAAGCAGAGTCCTGAATTATCTATATGTAGAGGTATCTATCTAGTGACCGCAGAATGAGAAAAATGAGTGAGAGGGAGTCGGAGAGAAATAGCCCGCATGAGTCATAGCTCTGCTCAAATGTGAAAATGAGTCTGGCTGTCTCCTAGGCAACTGTACTCGAGCAGCCCAATACACACATGCATGTGCACGAAGAAGCACACACATAAAGAACCACCATTCCTGCAGAAAAAGATGAAGGTAGGTACAAAAAAAGCTTATTCTAAAACAGTTGGAAAGATATCCACACAACTGCCACGTTTATAATGTGTGCTAGTGCAAGTACAATGACACACACACACACACACACACACACACACCCACAGACACACACACACACACACACACACACACACACACACAGTAAGTGCAACCTTGAGAGAAAAACAGGATTTGAAAAATATCAGATTTTGAAATAGGACAAAGTTGCAGCAGAACTGGTCAAGTGATTATAAAGATTACAAGTTACAAGATCACACAAAGACCCACTTGAGCAGCTGCAGGTGCACCGTCACATGACAAGGTCAACAGGAAATGATAGATAAACATCACCTGACGCTAGAATACACATAATAATAAATAAATGCAATCAGATTAAAACACCTTCTAGAAATGACAAAAACAACAAACAGGGGAGCTACAGAGGCCTCTGAGAGGGTTGAAGTGGTGATATACTGTATATACATAGTGTCTTATGATCTGAAAGGTCTTTTTTGTCTGGTTTAAAACGACTGAGCTGAGAACACACTGCACGACGGAAGCATAATTTTTCCTTTGTTCTATCTATACGTCTTATAACTAATACATTATTGTTCAAGTACTTGTTAACATGTGTATGTGGTTGTACAGGATCTGAGCTCTATTATGCTTCCTGTGTAAGCAAGATGGTACAGATTCAGGGGGAACCGCAACCGCCAGAGATAACAGAACAAAGTCAGCAGACGCCTGACGGGAAATAAAGCATGTCGAGCCATCGCGAGTAGTTTGATCGATTATAAACCACAACAGGACGACACAGGGTTGAATGATGAGCTGACATTTCAAACTGAACTGTCTTGGTTATGACAATTATGTATGACAAATTATGTTCACGTAATAGGTTGTTTTTATGTGTAACAGCATATTACAATCAAAGAAAAAATATAATATTGTCAACTAATGCCAAAAACCTCTTTACTGGTTTTATAGGACTAGAGAGTGGGAGCTAGATGAAAGCTGGATGAGGAGTTTATAGTTACCTGCCCTCAAAGAGACCCAAATGTCACAATGAATCCCATCAAAGGAATGAAGAATAAGCTGACTCTGACTCGGACCAAATGTTTGTGTGCTGTTTTGTTTATATGTACAGTACCAGTCAAAAGTTTGGAGACACTTTCTCATTCAAGTGAATGGGTACTGTATGTGTGTGAGAGAGAAAGAGTGACAAAACAAAAGAGAGAGAGAAAGTAGAAGTGAGAGATTGTGCAGGAAAAATCAAGTACTTGAACAGCCAAATTAACAGCTTTGAAACTAGAAGTCTGGCATTCTTGTTCAATTATTTTGTGTAATATTAAGTCAACTGAATAAGCTCAGAATTACGGGAAGGGTTTCTGAACATGTCATGACAGTTGTCCGAGTCATCACCAAGTGAACGGGAAGAGAGTCGGAAGAAGGACGTGACTGCATACAATTGATGTCAGCCTGAGAAACGCGATGATATCATCAAGTTAATAGAAAGAAGTTAATAGAGCAGATAATTTATAAAGTGCTCCACTGATACGTCATCTTGCAATGCAATGCTATCTGTTCTTTATTGAGGACTTCATTGTTACACTCAAATCTGCACGTCTGGTGTGAAATGTAAAAAAGTTTGAATATTTTCAGATGCCAATTCAGGCAGAAGTGAAAGCCAATGGAAGGTGACGATGTCCAGTGGATGACTGTTAGAATTTTTCTTGACAAAAGCTCAGTGAGAAACTAAACATTGCTACAGTTGGGCACTGTCTTTTGCGTCATGGGAAAGGTGATAAGGCAAAGATAGAAGGTCAAGCAGATTACAGCCTGATCAACACTCTATGCCAAATAGTGCCAAATACAAGACACACACATAACAAGGACACAGGAAGGAGGAAGTTGGTTAAGGACAGGCTAAGGACAGTTTAAAGCCGCTTCATAGAGGGACTGGCTGTCGAGACACGGCAAGGTGAGACACAACTGTGCTGACATGAGGAAGGTGAAGTCAGAGGATGTGTAGAGATAGAGTAGAGATGGAGGGTGTTGAGGGAGAAGCAGTGACATGAGAAAAATTAACAACAGTGACCTTATGACATATAAATTCCTGCTCATGCTCCCTTTCCAGTCATAATCTTTGTCTTATGTTATAAGATCCAGGCTCTATAAACACTCACTAGGACAATAATTGACTGAGTACAGTATTAAATTGACCTGGAGGGCATAGTGGTTAAAAAGTAAGCAGAATGTCAGGTGGGTTTGGTTAACAATGGGAGCAGTGATATGAGTGAGCTGAGATACCTGCTGAAGGCTTGGAGCAGCTGTGACACCATGGAGGACAGTTTTTGCAAACAGGCCACGGCGTCCTGTGGTGGCGGAGGACCTCCTGCTGGCTGAGCACTCTGCATGGTGTGAGGGTCAAAGCCCAGAGCTTTGAACACTTCAAAACTGGAACATGACAGAAAAAAATGACCTCAGGGGTCAGTGGAATAGAGAAAAGCAAAAGTGTTGTTTTATTTATACAAGTTCCTTCATGTAACCATTTATTGTTGTTTTAAATTACATTGATGGACTCTGGGTTCATTGGCGTTTTCTCCCTATTTTCCTCTCCGCTTTTTATTACAAGCAGCATTTTTGAGCTGTTCTTGTTCATCATAAACTATGCTGCCTTTACAACAGGAAACAACTTTTGGATGTGCGCTCTGCTCCTTTAAAAAAAAAAACTCTAGGAATTTTTCAGTGAAAAGCAGTAAAAACCACACAATTCTTTTTGCAATAATTATCTGCAGTATAATCCTGAAGCACATAAGCGGAAGCTGAGCACTCCATCCATCAAAAATCCCTGTTACACTCACCTTATTCGACAGACATTAGACCAGATGTTCTCAAACAGGGCCCACACTTCCTGGTGAGAGACCTGGGCGGACGTGAGTTGTTTGTCTTCATCATCATCATTCATGACGACATCACATGTAGGAGATTCCCCCTACGCAGACAGATGTGGCTATTATTCAAACTGGGAAAATATCAAATAAAATCCAACAGTGTCAAATAAATGGTCATGTCTGATAAGAGAATACATCCTGCTGTCTGAGTGATTGTTGTTTTCTCATTATCAGCTCTTTCAAAAGTAAAAGAGAATAGACTCCCTTCGAGTGCTCTCTGGCTTTAAGCACAATATATATTACAACCATCACAATATATATCACAATTCAGATAGTGCAGTTCTGTAAAAGAAGTTGTTGTTTCGGAGTGATCAGAGGTGGGATAAAAAAATGAATTGAGTACACTAGCTGACCTGAGGTTGTAGGTTATGGAAAATGTTGTCCATTACGGAGAGGGCCCTGGGAACATGGCTTGAACTTTTCTCAAATGCTTTGACAAGATCCTTAGCTTCTTGGAGGGCTGCTAACATAGCGCTACAGTCCACTGATTTACCTGAGAAAATACACAGATACATACAGTATATATTAGATAAGATATAGGATGTCTGGATTCATATAGGTAAAAGCACACAGATGCACATAAAGATATACTTTATAACTTTATTTACTCAGTTGCCAGTTTATTAAGTAAAACTAAAGCCTTCATTGATAAAAAAAAAAAGAAACATCTCAGAATAATGCAATACAATTCAAAAGCACCACAATCTACAGGCATCAAAAATGAACATAAGGTTGAATCAGAGCCTCTCTGAAACAGTTTCAACAAAAAATAATTATAAGCTCCATAAAGGTAGGATTCACTGCAGGGCTGTTGTATTTGACTGCATTAGTTTTAGCTGTGTACACCGAATAAACTGAATGTACATAAACACACATAAATATCAGACATATGAAAATGAAGCAAAGGGAAGAGGTGCTACTTGAACAGCAAATACATTTTTCAGGAGGATGTTGTCTTGTGACAAAGACTGTGAGACACTCCAACAACAAGCCTGCTCAAACTGAATGAGTGTGTCTCATGTCTAACTGTTTACAGACTGGCAAAACCTGTACAGGACATGCACAAATTACACCGAAACGTGCATGTGCACCTGTGTGCAAAGTATACAGCACTTCATCATGTTACATAACACACAAGTTTTTTTTTGCAATAGGGTTGAGAGGATATTTTATGGACTTGCATTCATTGTGTACCCTAACCTTAACCGTAACAGCTGCATACCTATCCCACAACCCTTTACCACACAAAATTTAACACTTGCACCACAGTTGAGCTTTTCTCACTTTTTAGCGGGCTGTGAAGTGCCTGTCCTCACAAGTATAGCTACAACTGGCTCCACACACACTAACAGCCTGCACAGGGGAGACCAGAAAAATCACATGCAGTACTTTTCCACTCCTAGATTTGTTCTTAGCCTCACATACAGTTTATCCCTCCTTCCTCCTCCTCCTCCTCCTCCTCCTCCTCCTCCTCCTCAGCCTACTCTTGCTGTCCTGGCATAGAGCCAGGCTGCGTGGGACCAAAAAATCCAAAATCATGCTAGTGAACCAAGGACACACAGAAAAAGGGCAAAACTCCATTGTTTTAGCTATTAACATTCTTGGATGGATTAAAACACATTGAGCCGCTGGGCCAGCAGTAAGCCCCACACACAGATGGACAAAGAGAGAATAAGACGCTGAGACACACACTCAGCACTGTAAGCGTAATGTAATTAGATCCAGTGATGAGATCCAGGGGAAGAAGTGCTGCAGAGGGCGACTCAGCATCTTTCTGACACACATTTGAGTGTCCTGTTTTAGCGGATGACCTAATTATGTATGTAGATCTGTAGGGTTCTAGCGCAGTGCAGGGCAGACAATGTCATACTACAGTAGAGCAAAGGGTTTTATGCGGGGGATGACTCAGTAACTCGACACCGCTGTCCGGTGAAAAATAAAACATTTCTGGATACAGTTTTAGGGCATTTGATGTTTTCATTTATTAGTCATTCATTTATTGTTCATACCACTTCAGTTTAAAGCCTTGAAACTATTACAGTGGCACAAAGAATATATTCACATTTAGACACCTAACGGAGCTCAGCTTGGCCATTTCCACTGCTGTATTTTTATGCTTTCATATCTTCAAGTTTATTATTGTTTTTCAAAATCTACTGTTCGCATTCAAATAAAGATTAAAATCAGCTCCTAGGAAACTGGCATCAAATGTTTTCATCTACAGTATATGATGTTGCCAAGCCTTTCCAAATCCCAGCAACAGAGAAAATGCTAAATAAAATAACATAACGTATGAGGTTAAACTGGGAACTTTGAGGCAATGTCCTGCACACACTGTAAGTATTTATTTACATTACAATCTCATCCGTGTTATGCTGGTTAGATTTTTCCAGTTACTGTACAACATTGAGTGCACTGGAGTCTGGACTATGGTCAAAACAGACAGTAACTGTAACCTACATTTAGAGACTAATTTACCACATCAAATGACCCACTATTTTCTGTATCATCTGGTTTTTTTGTTGTCTTGTGTACCTCCACAAAGTTCTGTCAATGTTTTCACACTATTATATATATACAAGTTGCTGTAATGCATCAAGAAATGCAGTAATGTGTCAGCAAAGGAAGGGAAGAAGACTGCAAGCTAGTAAACAGTGCAGGATGAAAACAATACAGGATTTCAAATACATTTAAAAAATCGGCTTTGCAATTTTTTTATGAGGAAGTTAAATGCACTCAACATTTTTGTTAGACCTGCAGGATACACACAACGCATCTGATGAGTAGCACTGACTATAAACATAAGTTTTGTTTGCTTACAAGCAAACTTTTAAACACACATTTAAAGGTGCAGTGTGTAGAACTTAGTGGCATCTAGGTGAACGGACCTGGCAGAAATGGAATCTAATATTCATAAGTATGTTTTAATTAGCATATAATCACCTGAAAATAAGAATTGTTGTGTTTTCGCCACCTTAGAATGAGCCATATCTACATAGGGAGTGGGTCCTCGTCCACGGAGCCCGCCATGTTGCACCGCCATGTTTCTACAAGAGCCCAGAATGGACAAACCAAACACTGGTTCCAGAGAGGGATTTTTGCATTTTTAGCGAGTTTCGTGGGCACCGTAGGTTCTCCTATACAATTGGAAGGGGAGGGTGAGGGATGGGGTATTTGGTTACAATCTGCAACCTCACTGCTAGATGCCACTATATCCTACATACTGGTCCTTTAAGAAAGGGGTCAGTCGTGGCTGCTATATTATTTCTGATGCAACCCCAAAGATTGTTATGGAAATTTTTAACCTAGGTATAGTATAATTAAATGAGCACAGTAGTCCAAAATCTGTGTTTGTTCACAGGAAAAAAAAACTTTTGAAAATACGTGTACATTAGAAGACATAATGACAGAGATAATAGCACTTCCACCGACATACCTGAGTTGAAGAAGTTGATGAGATTTAAAACAGTTTGCAGCTTCTCCCGTGGGACAATGAACCCAAAAACAGCTATCCAGTGCTTTTTCAAACACTGCAGGACATCTTTTAGAGTCCAGGGTGGTTTTAGATAAACTATCTGTTAAAAGAAAAAACCCACCATGAAACAATTTCCTGAATTATGCAATGTTCAAACTGAAAGTCATTCTGGCCCATCTGACTCACCTCAGTTCCTGTATATCAAACAAGGAGAGATTTGATCTAGAAATTTCCATCCAAAACACACACAAATCTGATCTACAGTAAGATGTCTGACCAGATGTCTTTGACTCACACATATATGATGTCATTTCAAGATGAAACCAAACAAGCACTTCTAATTTCTCAATGAATACCAAACATTAGTTATCCATGCATCATATTACGATTTAGTCTAAAAGATAATGTGAAATTCCAAAACACAATTTTACCTCTTGCCAGAGGTCTTCGTAAGCAGCCTTCATCTCCACCTCTAGCACTTCGGACAGCACCTCCTGGAGGCAGTCTTCTAGCTCAGAAACACTTCTACTCAAGTCCCATTTTTTCTTGTCTTCATCTCCTTCACTGAGCTGCTTTCTATCTGTGATCAGTTACATAAACATATATAAGAATAGACACAAGATGCAGGACTGTAAAGAGGTGCATATGCATGTACATATACATGTAAATGATGCAGGAGAGATAGTAGGAGCATAAGATAGCAATATACACGCTTGATATTATGATAGTGGTTTCACTGCAAATACACCTTCCAGCATCTGTAATACTAACTGTACACTGAATATGTGTAGGTGAGGGCTTCAGAGTTTTTAGCATTTTATTTCCACTCATATTTCTCTGTGAATTTTTCGGTTGTTAAAACTGTTTACAAATGCAGAGAAGTGGTCACCTAAATTTAATATGGATGTACTTGAAGTGAAGCAAAGAAAACAGGAAAATAGGAAATGGTGGGTGGAAAGTACATAGATGGTATGTGCTGTTAACTGCTGCACCATGATGGAGCAGGCCAAGTAATTTCCTGTTTTGCATGAAGAACACATTAATTCCTGGCTCACCGTTCTGTATGGCCCCTACAGAAAGGCCTGTTCTCTCTTGACTGTGTGGCTGCACTGGTGTAAAACTCCTGCTCATCACTGGTGATGAGACCTGGGGGCTGATATGAGGCAGCATGGGAATCTGATTGTTTTGCGGAGGGTGAGGGCCATGTCCGGATCTCCCAACCTCTGCCTCCAGATCATTCTTGCTGTGGGCCTTCACCCCACTCAAGAGGGCCTTACTGCATAGGTTTTTGTCATTACTAGAGAGGAAAGAGGGGTTAGCAATGCTTTTTAATCAGGAGTGTCTAAATAGCTGATGAAAACACACATAATCAACATTAAAGGAATAGGGAAACCAGGTATAATGTGTTAATTAGTGAGCTTTGAGGGTGCTGGTGGGTGAATTTTGTTATCTTTGGACAGCAGTGTTTCTCCCTGTTTCCATTATTTATGCTAAGCTATACTAACTGACTGCTGACCATAGCTTCACGTTTGGCGCTCAACAATTCCTTTAACATAATCCAATCACATCCCTTTACAGCAGCCAGGAGGTTTGGTGGCTAACACTGAATCCAGGCCAAGTCCCTGTACAACACCTATTCAATGTCTGACCATTGATTTCTCCTTTAATTTAGCTAGCTTATCAATATCAGACAATGTAAATAAAGGCAGACAGAGAAATAGGTCAAAAGGAGAAATAATGTAAAACAATACAAAGGCGACTCCTATTGTGAGCAAAAAAAGCCTAAACTCAGAATTCCTTGCTCAGCACATCTATTCTTACCCAATTACTCTGCCTGGCCCTCTCTTTCTCTCATCCCAACTGGAACTATCTGGCTGAAGCCACTCACAGTCACATGCATGTGCATTATTTGCAGAGGACATTCACTCTGCAGCAGCAGCAGTACACCGGAGGGGGGGAGGGGGAACTCACGTGCATAGGATGAGTGCACACTCTGGGTACAGAGTCTGGTATTGCAGGCAGCACTGCAGCACTCGGTCATCATTATTCTCAGTACTCAGACCATCTGGGGACAAGGAGGTGCAGACAGAAAGATGAAGAGACAGGAGTGACGGAAAGAAACATGACATTCCATATAAGGGCAAAGAGATGTGTTTAATTCATGACACTGAAAGCACATGGTAAGCGCTTTATTCAGTGTATGACACAGCACATGAGGTCCTTTTCTCTTTTATAGATAAGAAGGAAGATACAAAGTTGGAGAACACAAGATAGAGAGTTCAAGTCTATTCCAAGAGATATAGTGAACTAGAAATAGGAAACAATATGTCTGCTGTATCTCCTTTATCACACATCTTGTCGAAGAGATCCTACAACCAGTCTCAGAAAATTCATGTCTGATCAATATTATATACAGCTAAGAAGTGGGTTACCTTATGCATGGGTGCTAACCTGCCCTTGAGATACACGCAATGCATGAATTAAGGAGAGCACACAGTGCTAGTGCCACCCAATGGCTGTAAAGTGAACAGTCAAGCATTTACTAATTAATAGCATGGCAGGCACATCTGCCATTTATGGATCCATATACATTGTTCTTTAAATAAGAGACAAGACCATGCTCAATATTAGAATACAGAAACACGGCTTTGATTGCAAAACAAATCATGCAAATTCATCTTCATATAATATTTTAGAAGCCAATGACCAGGCTCAAACTACATCACCGTGGATGAATTTGTTTTAGCCTGCTCAGCCATCACAAGTGTGTTTTTATCTTGAATAGCATCCAATATTCCCCAGTTCTGATGTGGGCTCATGGACAAATTATGGGGACAAAATACATCTTTAACATAAAGGTTCTATTCTTGGTGGTATATCAGCACTCACTGCTACTCTGGGCGGCCTGCTGCATTGACTGCCCCCAGAGGTATGGGTCCCGACTCTTCAGAGAATTGTAAATGTATGAGATGGCGGGACAGGCCAGGTGAGCCACAGAACCTGTAAGGCCTCTACCCTTTTTTAGGTAATCCAGCTCCTGAAGCACCACCCAGGGGATCAGGACAACAGGGAAGCCCAGAGCTAAGAAAATAGAAGAAGAAGAGAAAATGTGGTGAAGTGCAGTTCATACCAAACATGTAATTATTTTTTTGCTTTTCATGATTTTCACTCTACATATTTGGATTAACATTCTGCTCCACAATAGTGCTGTGGTCCTTGCTATCGACTGAATAAACTTAATTAGAGCTTCACATCAAGTATTAAAATCATTTAACTACCTCCAAGACCGTGAGATCTCATTTTTTTCACATAATCCAGGTGACTGAGGAGAACGTTGGTGTCCAGAACGAGGATTAGGCCTTGCTGAAGGGGTTGTTTGCCTGTAAAAAGACATGGTCATGTTTGATTCATTGATTGTTGTTGGTCATCAAAATTAACAACTGAATTAAGCATTTTTTTTTCAAATAAATTTTAATTTTGTTACTTGTAAAAATGGTTATGATGTGGGATGAAAGGAGCAGGTAGACCATTAGCTTGTACTTGACTGTTCATATAGAATTCATCAACAGTAGATGAACTGTAAGTTGTGTATTTCTTGAGTTACTTAGCTTTTGTGGATTACTTGTTCAGGAAAATGTTAGTTCTACATTTAATTTTAAAAAAAAATATTTTTTTTCAAGTATCATAAATTGTATGATGTGGATCCATTTGACTAAAAGTATAGTGTCTATGCATGTTAACAGTTCAGGAAGACTTTGTGAAATGATGCAATGCTTAATGTGAAACTTTTTTACATTTTCTGTGGGACTACTCTGATATTAAAATCATATTTAATTCTCAACTTTTCCATGATGGGTAGGGACCCTGGTTTTAGTTTTGGAGATCTGATACCTGACACCATATTAATTATCACTTCATTTTGTTGCCAGCACCAACCCACCAAATTATACTTCATAAGTATTGTGAGACATAACATTTTTAATTTATAGTCCTCCATGTGGTAAATTGAGATCATATTTCACAAAGATCTTCTGTTTAACATTTCAGTTCAGATTTATCACCTCGCAGGAAAACAATAAAACTCACATAGTGTGTCAGTAGCTCCCTCCTCTGGGGGATCTATGTCCATACAGGTGAGTTCTCCATAGCTCTGCATTACATCAACCTCCAATCTCTTCTCAGAGCGAGCAAGGTGAAGCTCTTCAACCACTTGCATCTACAGTACAACACATTTTTAAACAATAACTAACCTGTTAGCCATTTTTCACCACTGCATGATTAGAAAACTAAGGTTTCTGTTATGTAAAAAAAAGAATAAGGAAAATAACTCATGAGAGCAAAGACTGACAAGTTCAGAACATACATTACTGATGCTTTTTCTTACCTGGTCATACCACGGCACAGTGTCAGTATTACATGTAGCTGGGAGTTGGCCTGACCAAGATGACCTCTTATCTTTCCTTTCACATGGAAAAATAGGAGTAACATCCGAACGGCTGTGAGCCTGTTTGACAGTTTCCTGCTTAGAGTTGTTCACAGAGGCCCCAGATTTTGAAAGCTCAGTCCCACGTCTGACATGTCTGTTTGTTGAAACAGCATCACTACTACTGCTATGAACTGACCAAAGCGGAGCCTTTTTTAGTATCTTAAAACTCAGACGCGGAGGTGATGTGAGAGTACATGATGAACTAGCTGTCTTATGTGACACTGATGTGACATTCCCTGGGATTGAAGTGACGTTCTTCAACACATTTGAGCTCCTCTCTGAGGTAGTGTACTTGGCTGAGGTGGAAGACTGTTCTCTGGTAGAGGCAGAAGGCATTTTCGCTTCTGTATTAACACTCCTTTTGTCATTTAAATCATTTTCCTGAAGCCTCTGGTGCATTTTCTTGACCAGTTCCTTTCTCTTCTGCCTTTGAGAATCCAGAGAGACAGAGGAGGTCTTGCTCGGTTCCCTGGTCTTGACAGTATCACTGTCATTTCCAGTTCTTGGTGGTTCCTCAGTTTTGCACTTCTTCTTCAGTACATTATGCCTCTGTTCCTTTTGTTCAGTAGAAACCGAACTGGGACTCATTAGCTGCTTTTTTAATCTTGATGGGCTCCTGTGGGAAGACTTTTCATTTGAGCTACCTCTTGAGGTCCATTCTCTCTGAGGAACTGCACCTGCATTGTAAATGTTCGGGGATTTTGATGGTCTCCTTTGCACAGTCTTACTCCCACTGACGATTATATTTTTCCCTGAGATATCAGGCTTTGCTTTACTAGAGCAATTATCTCCATGGAATGGCACAGAGACATATTTTGTTTTTGAGCATTCCCCTCCCTTATTAACAGGTTTCTGGTCTGTTGCTTGTGTTTTTGGCAGTCTGTAGACAGCCTTTTTGATCTGACGGCTGCTTTGGGAATCCTCTTTAACGGTAAGAGAAGCACAGTCTTTATGTTTTGTTGAAGAGCTACATGTGGAAGAAGACAAAAAATATCACAGTCAGAGATGCAGTAGTTTTAAAAAACATATGAACGTGAGTGGACGGTACTCAACTAAACAGTATCTTGCTGATTATTATTGTTATTAATGTGTTATGAAAGGTTAAATATATTGTATCTAACCTCTCCTGGCTCTTTACATCTTGCTTCCTCCTGGAACTTTTATACTTTTTGGTGACATCTCCTTCTTTGTGTGCCTGCAATAATGGAAAATAAACATTAAATCTCTTGTAAGCCAGGTAGCAGAGCCTGATATGAGGATGTATACCATGAGACAATATTAAATTTGACCACCATCAGAGACCACATCATTTATAACGTAACTATCCCTTCAATATCTCCAGTTGTGGTAATTTATTGTGTAACAGGTCATTGCTACAAATCAAGATCAAGACTGGATTTTAATATGATTTTTGCATCAGTCTTAACTATAATTTTGCCGCACCAGCTGAAAACAGACATTCCTGTCTGGTTATTTAATCCATCAAGAATTTCTCAATTGATTTTCATGAAAATTAATTATATCACAATATGAACTGATATCATGTTATAAAACTATATACTGAGTACAGAGGATTATAACGACAACTCCAAGAAACAAAAACTTAATATAAAACATAGTTGAAGTTGCCTTTTCCTCACCTTCTCATCTTCTTCACTGGAGGATGAAGACCACTTCTTGCGCTTCCTCTTTTTTGACTTTTTTGACATTTTTCTGTGAAGGTAATTTTAAAGAGCAGACATTAACTTCAGCGACTATGCAAAATATGGTTGTCTTTATCCATACAGATTTAAACATCTCTTGATAAGGGAATAAGGTAATAAATACAAAGACATAAATATAGACATGGAAATTTGACTTAATATTTGAGTCTAAGACATATGGTGATAACAGAGACCACACTTGATTAAAAAAACCCACTCTTACAGGCTGTCTGTATTTTTATAATGAGCCAACATAAAACAGATTAGCTCCAGCTTGTGTGTCTCATGTAGCCTAGCTAGGTCTGGTTATTCCTCCATTTAAAACCTTTAAAACAATGGTGACATGAGGCTCAAACTTGGCTAACAGAGATTGTACTGTGTATTAACACAATCATTACCATATCTGGCATTTTGTACGGAACGTATAGTCTTTCTAAAGTACGTCTCTAATATGTACACAGTACTAAGTTGATTAGAAACACACAACCACAAGTCTAAAGTTAAATGTTACCGTTAGTCTTGTGTAAGCTAGCCGAAATAACAGTAACAGCCGCGGCTAATTGTCTTCTTTACTATCTCAAACGTTTACGTATATGAATTAATTGAGAAAAAGCGAGTCTAGTAGGAATAAACGTGTAATTGCCAAAGTTGTAAATCCACCTTTACTGACCGACTAGTTTCTGATCAAAACATCCGCTGATGTTCCGCTTTGTCTTGTTGTTCATTGGATTTAAATGGCGGCTGGAAAGCTAGCTTACAGGTGCATTAGCGCCACCGGCTGGACTGGAGTGTGAAGCAGCACATTGGCGTAAAAAGAAAAGACAAATTACATTCTCTCTGTCCTATTCTCTCTGTCCTAGCTGTACAAGATATTTATTTAATGATTTGTTTTTCTTTTATTACAGCCTTTAGTCACCCTGGCATATTTATACACACAAGTTGTATACACAAGGTGCTCTAGTTGATTAGAAGACTATACATGCTTTGCTTTGTCTGTTTCTATTGTGCCAACTGGGCTGGAGTGAACATCTGAAAAACATCAGTTGCACTTTGATATTTGGTACTTTAAATTGCTGTGTTGTTGAAAGGTGCCAAAAAATAAACATGGCTTGCCTGGACAACTAAACAGCCATTGATACAGTACATGGAAGAGTAGACAGGTCAAGGTTAATTTGAGTATAAGCCTGAGTGGGTTATCTCGACCTCTTTACACAAACTTACACAGTTAGAACTAGTTCTGTATTACTACATCTGTTAGTTTTCCAGGCATCACACACAGTCAGCAATTTCCACCGAGGTTACAGGCTACAGCATCAGGGGTCTATAGGTTACTCTAGGCTTGGTTAAATCTTTGTTAAGACAGAAATATTAATCCAAATGTAAAGAGAAAAGGAGCAGTCACCAAAATTCAGCACAGTATATGAATCTGCATATCAATCTAACTACAAATTGACTGACAGGTATGTTAATACATGGACTAATAGTACACTGTAAAAAAAAAGAAGAAAGTTATTTCACAGAAATTTACTGTATTATTTTAGTTTTTTTGTTTTTTCTACATTAAGTGTAAACCATACCATACCATAAAATAAAGGCTGTAATCTGTAAATTAATGTAATGGAATATTGTAATTTTTTTTTAACAGGATTATTCATTGACTTAATGGTCTTGAATGTTAAATTACATTGAATTCTATGTAAAAATACAAAAAAATACACATCCTATTACTGAATGTAAAATTAAGGCAACTGTCTGTTTTTTTTTTTACAGCAAAATTTAAATTAAATGTAAAAAAAATGTAGTCAAAAAATGGTAAAAAGTCTGGCAGCAATTATACGATATTGTTTGAGTTCTGGGGGCAGGTCCGCAATAAAGAAATCCATACATAATTATGTTTAAACTAATTTTGGCCATCTGCACCATGATTTCAGTTTCTACTGGTAGGCTAGATGATCAATAATTTTGAGAATTTTCACTGTATTGATGATAGGGAGTTCTTGTGGATGGATTGGATAATCCTATGAATTAATCAAAGATTACTGCATGAAAACAATATCTTTTCCATTTTTTGTGCAGATTTATACATTTGTTTGACATTCTAGCAATGTTTTATAATGAGATTTTATTTTTATTTTACAATGGATGGACTGTAAAAATGCAGACAATGTCCAAAGTAAATATCCGTATTTTTAAAATAAATCTCTGTAAAATAACTAAAGGGTTTTACAGTGTAGGCAACAATCAAGTTAAAGCTGTTAATGTTGATGCTGTGAATTTATCCTTATAATTAGAGCTTAAATTAATCGCCAACTATTTTGATAATCACTTAAACGCTTTGTGTCACTTTTTAAGAGGAAAATGTCCAAATTCTCTTTTTCCAGCATCTTAAATGTAAACATTATCTATTTTCTTCAGTCCTCTATGATAGTAAACTGAATACCTTTGGGTTATGGACTGTTGGACGGGACAAAACAAGACATTTGAGGATGTCACCTTGGGTTTTGGGAAACAGTGTGAACATTTTTCATCATTTTCTTACATTTTATGGACCAAACAACTAATCAATTAATCAAGAAAATAATCAACTGATTAATCGATAATGAAAATAATTGCTAGTTGCAGCTCTACTTTTAATGGAATGAGGTTCGATCCATTATTGGTTGCAAAACAGCTGTGAGCAGACGGTCACTTGATATCATCCTTTTTACTTCCAACAGCAGTCTGGCTGGACGTCCATATTGAAACTTTTGGATCAAGGGCAGTAAAATTCTCATCATTGTATGTGTGTGTAACAGCAGTGTACTGTACTTTAAGCATTAAAATAATGCCTACACAATATGTATATCTGATATCTGATCCAGTTCATAGAAAACTAGTCTGCAATCCATATAGACTAGAGTATGAGGATTTTATCTATCATATATTATTTTTTTCTCCTGCTATCTCATGCTTTAGATATATATTCAGGTCTTTCATGAAACTGACATTGCAATTGCAGTTATATGCCACATAGTGACACTGTTGCTCTGTTCAGAAACCCCTTGCCCCCATCACTATACACACTGTATACCAAACAAACATAATAAACCACCTTTATGTCCCTGAACCAAAAACTTAAGTAACAAGGCTGTTGAAGACTTTGAAGGTGACAGAAATGAGATGACTAACAGATGAGCTACGAGTTGTTCCAGCTGTAGGGAATAATCTCTGACCACTTCAGTAATCTTGGACAGGAATGATAATAACATGTAGGGATTATGACATAAACAGTTAAATACACCAGGATTCAATAGATGACACAGTTTGGATTAGATCAGTGACATGTTAAATACATAAAGATTATATCTAAAATTGGAAACAGCTTCTCGGTGTTGTAGTTCATAGAGACGGTTAATTCTGCAGGGTTTAGCTGTCATAAAAAAGTGTTTATGTGATGTGTGGTGTGTTGTGATGATGGTCCAGAAGTCAGATCTCAAACAGACCGATTCATAAGATTATATCATCAGAAGGCTACTTCTAGCGGACCAGTTTATTAGCATTAATCATGAAACTCAATCTTCTCTGTGAACATATAAGAAAACAGCCATTACACAAATATAAATCTGTCCTCATGTCATTCTTGGTGAATAAGACCAGACAGAACAACTCTACAACTGCCCATACAAACTCATTCAAACTAAACAAACACGTTAAATCTGATCTGACTGAATTGGCATTTTGTTTTCATTTCATTATTGTATTTGACTTGTTGAAAACAATTTAGAAGTGAGGAGCGATACGGAGGTCTGCAATCAAACTAGAACTGACTGTATTAACTTGGGGTATAAATGTATAAAATGATGGTGATACTGTCCAGAAAGTCTTGACAGGTTTGTTGTAGCAGTTTTAATCAACATCAGGTTCAAATATTCAACTAAATTAATTTAAACGATGGTGGAAAATAAATCATGTACTTTTTACTTACGCCAAATTGTTGTGGATTTTCGGAGCTGATGCACTGGCAGTTGTCAGTTTGAAGAAGAGAAGACCAAACCAAACTTCGTATGATGATTCTGGGAAAACTTTAATGAAGAACCTTGCAAGGGAGAGCGACTCAAGGGACACCTCCTGTTCGTACGGTGTCCCCAAACTCGTCTGCCCCTCACAGTCCAAAACCAGCCTTTAAGCCAATCATAGAAACTAGTTCGTCAGTTCCGAATCATAAACCTATGACCTAAATCTGTATCTTTGGTTTGTCTTGTTGCGTCTGATGATGACCTGCATTCTGGCCTTGGTTCGCCTGTGAGGCTCCTGGTTTATTAAACAACATGTGTTATCTTCTGTTTGAGAGAACAGAAGAGTACAGCTTGACATTCTGTTGTCCTGGTCAGTTATGGAATATCCATAACACTGTTCATATGTCATGTTACTTTAAAATAAATACTTGAAAACTTGTACTTTATTTATGCAACTTCATACTTCTACTCCATTAAATTTTTGAGTGAAATATTGTATTTTTTAGTCCACTACATTTATTTGACAACTATAGTTACTTTGCAGATTCAAATTGCACACACAGAACATATAAGTTGATAAAATATAATGCACTGTTATAAATGAAACAGAAGTATAAAAAATAGTTAAACAGTTTGATCAGCTACAACATTAAAATGCAGCATACAGGTTAATGAATAAATAATAACACAATCACAGAATTGATGCTGTATAATAATATTTGAAAGTTGTCATTTTACATTAATAATGCTTATATTTGTGATATTTAAGTACATTTTCCTGATAACATTTTTGCACTTTTTAGTACATTTTTGTGTGTAACTTTGAGTAACGTGGGATTAAGAGATTGAATAAAGAGATCGTAGTGTTCACTCACCCTCTTGCTGATTTCTATTGACTTATGTTGCTTAAAAGGACAGGTTCACAATTTTTCAAGTTTCTCTTAAAAGTCAGGTGCCCGAATAAACATTGAAACAGGTTTTGCTTGTATTATTCATTCCTCCTGTTCATACTGACCTTTACAAGATCTCATCCAAATATGCTTTTAATGTAAGTGATGAGGGACAAAATCTACAGTCCTGCTTTTAGCAAAATGTATTTAAAAGTTTATTTGAAGATAATATGAGGCTTCAGCTGTCCGAGTTAGTCAAATAAAGTGGATATTTTCCACAGTTAGTCTTTTTAGTAAAAAAAAAAAAAAAAATCCCTCTTTGTGTTTTGACAGTGTTTTCATGTTGAGCTGCGGTGGAAGGATCATAACAAATAGATGGAATTTGGCACCATAATGACTATAACTTAAGAGACATTGAATTGATTTGACTAATGTGGATGGCTGAAGCTTTATATTAGCTTCAAACAAATTTTCTTCTTTTGCACAAGAAGAAGGGCTGTGGATTTTGTCCCCCATCACTAACACTGAAAGGGCATTATGAAGGGATCTCAGAATGGCCAGTATGACCAGAAGGAATGATTACAGCAAGAAAAACGTGTCATTGTTTGTTTGGGCACCTGACTGTTGTTTTAAGACAGACATGAATAATTGTGAACCTATTCTTTAAGAGCTGAGATTCTGCCAGACATCTGTGTGCCTCTGTCTGTCTGTCCCTCTTTCTGTCTCTCTATTCTTCTTTCAAGCCAATTCAAAGACATTTGGCTTCTGTTACGTGTGTATGTGTGTGTGTGTGTGTGTGTGAATGTGCCCATGTGCTTGTGTGTGATGTTTGAGTATGTGTTGGGGAGGGTCTTTACTCCACTAATGGTTTGTTCAGAAACCCGAGCAGGGTGTTTTATGAAAATATGAAAATATTCTTTCCGTCATTTAGTTAATGGGTAACTACTGTGTGCGCGTGCGTGTGTGTGTGTGTGTGTGTGTGAGAGAGAGAGAGAGAGAGGGAGAGAGAGTGTGTGGATGCGTGCACGTGTGTAAGAATTGATTTTACGCTTTCTGATTTAAGGACTGCCAAGGTCCTCTGAGGTCAGGTATGCACACACGCACACACACAAACAGAAGCTTTGTACACAATGACGGCATGGCGTCATGGCACATTACTTATTCACATTTTGTCTCATTCTGACTTTGTATGTATGTCTCTTTCATAGCTGTCGAAGTGATATTGCACTTTTGATCAGGTCATGCTATAGGAGAACATTGTCTAGACTAGTAGTTCCCAATCTGGGATTTGGGAGTCCCAAGAATCCTAAAATAAATCTATGAGGCCACAAGACACTTATTGTGATAAGAAAGAATAATTTTTGACTTTTGTTAGATTCTTGTTTTTCTCTTGTGAAATGCTGAATGCGGTTACCCCCTTCAGGCCTGTAGGAGTCCTTCAAATGAAACCTCAGAAGGAAAATCATTCTTTTGGTTGAACTATTCAAAACTTGTGTCCACACTAATGTGTGGATGATGTGTGTCCACACATCATCTATGACTGATACATAATCAGCAGCTGATGTCTTCATTTTGAGGGTTCATACGCCATAAATGGTGGGAACCTTATTCTAACCTACAGTACGCAGGCCTTTCCACAGTATATGAATGAAGAGCCTGGTTTCCACTACAGGGCCAAGAACATGTCCTGCCAGTACTTACTAAATATTTATACAACTTAATTTCCCCTAAATCAAAATATAGGTGATTCTTTCTCCATCTTGTTGCCAACAGAGATGACTCCTCTGCTGGGTTACAGTCTCATATAAACAAATAGGGCTTTAATCCTGCGTCCTAAACATCTTGACTTGGCTCTGGGCCGAGTAAACTGAAAAGTGTTGAAAAGTGGTGAATAACACACTGACTGGCTCTGTGACAGGCACCTACCTCAACACATTCTTCAAGTCTCTTTCCCATTAATAAATACCCTTTTATTAGTCTGCTCTAATAATTACCCTTGGAGGGGATTCCCAGACTATAAAGGAAAGTTTGTTTTTCAGAATAGTAATGGTAAAGTGTTAATAGGCCTGGAACAAAAGCATGCCATGCAAAGGCTATAAATGCCATCTCTTACTTTACTGCACGGTCTCTGCTGATATTTTATTCAGTTTCAGCAGCATTTATGTTGATCTTCTTCAACAGGCTGTTTCTTATTTTCAGAACTGAGTTGAAACTTGTTATTTGGATCCGTTTAGTTGTGATGATGATGAAGACAATGATTATGATCATCATGTTGGAGGTGAAGATGATTAAAACAAGAGAAAGTGAAAGTTCATAAAGGTGCAAGAAAAAAAATATGATGATGACAAGGGTGAAAGTTAGGGGGTGAAGATAAAGACGATTATCCTTCAATGCAGCATGATGATGATGATGATGATGATGATGATAATGGAGGTGAGGATAGTGATTCACAGATCTGGTATCAGCAGAAGTGTCAATCAAAACAAAATACAATTTCTTTATCAGTGTCAGTATAAAATTCTGTGTTTCTGCCAGCAGTTACATTAATCAAGTGGACTCAGTATTTAGTGCTACAGTAATCTCAGGCGTTTATGATCCTAATGTGCAGTGAGGAATACAAAAAAAGAAAACACTGGTACTGGATCAAGAATCGGCAGATTCCTTAAGTTAAGGTATCAGAATTGTAATTAGAAAGAAAAACGTTTGATTAGTGCATCTCTATGTGAGAGTCATCGTGTTAGAGGTGATGATGATGATGGAACCGAGGAAGATAACAATTATGATGATGATGAATAGTTGCATGAGCACCTGTGATACAACAGAATATTTAATAATTGCATGAGGATGAAGGTGAGGATGGAAATGATGAAAATGCTGAAAAATCGTATAGTAATGATGACGATGATGATGGAAGTGAGTAGTAACTGCATGCACAGGTTGTGGGAGCAATGGTTTGAATGGCAATAATGATGATGGTGATGATTTTTTGGTAAAAGGTGATGAAGATCACAGCGGTGATGAGGATGTTGATAGTGTCATATTCGAAGTGAAGACCTTACTGACTCCGCGTGGCTGCACTTGTACCGGTGGTGGGAGTGTCCGCGAGGGGGGTAGAGCCGCTCCACTCCCTGCTCGCGCGCAGGCAGGAGCAGCGCGCACATGCATCCATTCTGAACTTATAGGGTCGCGCGAGCAGGAGGTTGACGCTCAGGACAAGAAGGAGAAAACTCTGTTCGTTTTAATTTACCGTCCATGATTTATTCCGGTCCGTACTTACATCCCGGTGTCATGTCAATTCGTCGGGCCGGTTTGCTGCTCCTGTGCGCGGTTTTGGCGGTGACGCGTGCTCGCCGGAGTTCACCGGAGCAGGAGGATGTTCAGGAGAAAATCAACAGCGCCAGATGCACGTCCAGGTGTCTCACTCTGCACATGACTCAGCTAACCGCTGCCTTTAGACACCTCCAGGTAAATGTCTGACGTTATGTCAATCATTAAGAGTACCAACAACCTTGAGGTCAAATATGACCACCAGTGTATAAAACGTACAAGTCAAATTCAGTTTGATGCTGTTTTCCTTTAAAACCCTAATTACATTAGTAGTATGACGTGCATTTAAACATTTATGTGAAACTCGAAGGTGGATAAACTGTATACGTACAAATGTAAGAGCGAGTATGCTGCACAATTTTAGACTGCACTATAAACTCTTGCTTAAAAAGGTGCATTATATGTATTTTCTGTAATTTTACAGGGCAGTTGCAATTGCTGCCTGTATTGTTGACAGCACACACTGCAACTCTATCACTCTTGATCCATATAATTCAGTGGGATCAGTGGGGATTCTGTTTTTGGTCCCCTATTAGTTGCTTTACAACAACATTTTGCTCATTTGCTTTGATATTCATAGCAGCCTATTCTAAAATATTTCAAAGGATATTAAAGAGTGAACTGGAAGTATGGGACAGAAATGAGCATCTTGAATCAATCAGGTGCAAACAGTAGTCAAATAGGTTAATAAAACAGTGGAATTTAAGTTAAAATTATTTTTCCAATAGAGTAATAACACACTGAAATAATGACCTTTCAGTGATTTTGCAGATTTAGCTGTATTCAGTTGGTGATTTGTACATGGTGAGTGTGCTCAGTGATGGATGTGACCACAGGCGTTATCATCAGATCTATGAGATGAAAGTTAAAAGGCATCATTAAACAAATTAAAAAATTCAAAATTGCTATTATTTACCATTCCGATTGACACACCAGATGCACCCACACCTCTGATCACCATTCAAAGTCGTGTCACTTACATCTGTCACTCTTTTCAAGAATTATGTTGCTTTCCAAAGAAAATATATTTATTCATTATAACTGTTTGGTTGTATCCAGATATCTTTTTTTTTTTATTAAACCTTACCAGTCTTTCCTTTTTAATACAACAAATGGTATTTACAGAAACAATTGCCCTACAGTGATTTTAGATTAACTAAGAGATGTTGTTGTTATGCACACTGGAAAAGCACAGTTAATCAGAGGAAACTTAGTCATCTTGACTCAAACAGTGCGTTGTTTCCAACATGGTATTGGACAAATATTTTGATCTTGCTAAAAAGTTGCCCTGTGCCAGTACTTAGAGGGGCAAAGGTAACCTGAAAATGTTAGGTTATTAGTTTAGAGTAGTTGACAAAATTGCTCATCTTAGTGAAATCGCTGGCCCATGCACTGAGGCCTTTGTAGTGAGGAATGTGAGATTAACGGGGACATTAGGACGTTACCAAGTTCGAAAAGCCACTTATCGTTAACGGCTTCAACATGTGCATGCTGTGTAGTGGGTGGGAAAGTCATTAACCACAAAGTTCAGCCCCCATGGCTCTGAGGTGTGTAGAAGAAAGTGTCTGTATATGTGTGTGCGTGTGTGTGGGTTTGCATATGTTCATGTATAAAATGAAGGTTTGGTCTGGTCCTCGGCCATCCAGAATAGACTCCCGCCACCTGTGCATTGGGTAATGAGGGTGGCCCCTGGATGACTCTCTAGCAGTATTATGTGTGTGTGTGTGCTGGGGTTTCTGGTATGGAGGTGTGAGAAAGGGAACATTTGGTTTAAACTTTATGAAGTGGAGTGCAGTAGTCAGATGTTGAGCATCAAACAGCAGCAATGGAAATGAGACCAACTTACTGGGAGGTAGCAAACAAGCCAGACATTCATTTTCTACTTGGGTTTCATGTTAGGATGTGGACAAAATATTGCATTCCATTCTGATATGACTCTTTAATTTTTCAGTAAACACAGCTTGTGTGAGTTCTTGGCTTTAGCTGATGTCCACGGTGTGTTTACACCACCAGGATTTCCTCACTCTGTCCGCTGACATCTGCAAACATACCTGTTGAGAAAATATTCCAGAATCCAGAAAGGAAAAAAAAAAGGTCAACTAACTTCATTTATAGTTTGTTAACTACACTTTGTGGTGTGCTGTGCAGCAAATGGTCCATGTCTGTGTCTGAAATGACTACCTATTTACTTTATAGTGCGCTGTATTTACCCTCCACCATTTTATTTTTGATTGTCCGAGTCGGTAAATTTATCCGCTATGTAGTGCCCTCAAAAATGCCACAGGGAAAAGAAAAAGTATTATCCATTGCATGTCCGCTACTTTCTGCTGCTGACGTTTGTAGATGCAAAAATTACCATTGTGCGACTCTACCACGGATGTGTTAAGAGACATCCAATAATACATGAAAGGACTCTACAGCTGAAGGTGATGACCCAAAAGGATGATGATTAGTCAGTGTCAGACATCTCAGAATGCTTCTCACTAATGAGTAAACTATTTAAAGGATCAATGTGTAGGATGTAGTGACATCTAGCGGTGAGGTTGCAGATTGCAACCAACTGAATAACCCTCCCCTTCCAAGCGTGTAGGAGAGCCTACGGTAAAACTTGCGAAAACATGAAAGGCCCTCTCTAGAGCCAGTGTTTGGTTTGTCCGTTCTGGGCTACTGTAGAAACATGGTGATGCAACATGTCAGGCTCCGTGGAAGAGAAACTGCTCCATATGTAGATATAAAGGGCTCATTCTGAGATAACGAAAACACAACTATTCTCATTTTCTTGTGATTATACACTAATTCAAACATACTTATCAATATTATATTCCATTTCTGCCAAATCCATTCCTCTAGATGCCACTAAATTTTACACACCGCACCTTAATGTGTATTATATAGGAAGTAGTGAATGAGTGAGGGAGGGAGTGATTTCTGACACAGCCCATCACAAGTTTAGTGCTGTGTTTCCTACGTGTATTTGTTTTGGGATTTTTGAAAACTGGAGAAGAATAAAGTGCAGGAAGATAACAGTGAATTAATTCATACATACTTCAGGAGGAATCAAATAAAAGTGATTCACATTAGTCGCCTCCTTTACTTACGTTAAGAAACATTAGATTTTAAGACTCAATGCTAAATTGAATGACTTCATAAATTGTCACTTTTTGCTTCTCATTGAATTGAAATGAGTGCAAATTAGTCGGCTATTAATGAATCAATCAACAGCAAATTCATCGACAAAAATTTTGATTGTATAATTAATCATTAACAGCCATTTATCAACCACAAATGTCAAACTTTTATAGGTTTGAGTCTCTCTAATGAGAGTATAGTTTTATATCATTGTACATTGAAGACCTTTGGGTGTTGGACTGTTTAAATGTCTCAACAAATAGTTTGAACATGTCACCTCAGGATCAGGAAAACTGTGAAACTTTTCTGACTTTTTTTAGATTAAACAATTTATGCATTAATCAAAAAAATGAGTGAGAGATTGATCCTTAATGAAAGTTATTGTTATCTGCAGCCCAATAAAAATATATATGAAAAAAAAAGAAAAAAAAAAAGAAGTCAGCAATGATTTGAATTACCGATTAGCAGGGCAGCGACAAACAGGAAAGGAAAGTGTTAATGTGTGACTCAGAAACTCATTTTAGGATATAAAGTGTGTACTTAAAACATTATGTTGTACCAAAGTAAAAAGAGACTCTAAACTTTGAGCAAACAAGGAAATAAGTTTCCTCTCAGCCACATCCTGGGGAACAGCATCGTTCCCTGAACCTATTATAGGACAGTGTATGAGAACACAGAGTGATTGATGGGTGGGGGAGTCCGAAAGTTAGAGCGTTCATTCATTTAAGGAACATAACGTTTAAAAGATAACAGCTCCAGTAACTATAACATCAGCAAGGGCAAATAGCGCTTTACTCATCCTCCTCTGTCACCACATTCAGACACAAACACACATATTGCTTCCTCTGGCTTCATGTGGGTGAACCCTGTGTTTTTGGCTCTTTATTTCTCAGTGTGTGTGTGGCTAGTGTGTAGCCACTAAAATGTGAGTCACCAGTTTTCTATTTACACCTCTCTTTATGCTGCTTCCCTGGGTTTTCCACTACTTTCCTTTGTATGGTGTCATAGCTTAATTATAGCTCTTTGTGTGTGCACACACATGAGCATATATATGTTGTCATGTTCCAAAATTCCTCCTTGATGTAAAATCCTAAAAATACAGGGAAAAAACTGCAGACTGGCCTGCAGAGTTGGATCTTTTTGCACATACGTCGTGGATTAGATTAGACTGCGTGTCTTAAACACTCACAGGTCTGTGGTGCTGATGAGCGGATGGTTTGCGGTTCGAGCCAGGGCTGAGGGCCAGTGTGAGCCTGAATGAGCTGCCTGTGTGAGAGAAAGCATTCATGTTTATGTGTGTGCGTGGATGTGTGTGTGTGTGTGTGTTTGTGTGTCCAAGCTGCTCTGCGGTAGGTAGCTCTAATCAGCCCAGAGGTCAGTCAGCCAACCAGTCACGCTCTGAAAAAGACCAGAGACAACGGTCAGGTCAGGTTGCACAGAGATAGACGGACAGATAAAGGCAGGTAGACAGACCCGGTCAAGCACGAAGACAGGCGGGGGAGGAGGGGAGGGAGAAAAGACGGCAGGTAGACACACAGACAGGTGTAATAGACATTCATGAAGACAGACAACCTGACAAAATCATACACAGGCTAAAAAGTGGACTGATATGAAGGCAGACAAGTAAGCAGAGAGACAGGCAGAGGGGTGTGGACAAAGGCTTGTTTGATTCTTCTCAGAGATAAAGCCTCTGCGTCTTTCTGCAGCTTTGTGACTCCCTGTCATTTGATCGGTTGAACCAGGGATAGATGGTGATAAAGTTGTAGGTTGTATAGGAGTGACTCTCACCTGAAACCAGGACAAGAAATTCCAAGGCAGTAAATCACAGCTGGAATGGCAAAGCACCAAGCGGCATGGCTTTGTTCTTTCAGCCACAGAAAGTGAGACAGACAGAAAGACTCTTTTACCGCATCAACGCTGTGAGGGGATATTATATCTGATCTCAGCAATTAGATCCATTCTTCTTCTTGCTGGTGACTATTTTTCATGGTTGAGTCATAATTGAACTTGATAAGTCCGAGTATTCTCTTCATTGTCACTGTTGGAAGTGAACTGAAACAGAAAGACAGTTGTCGACGTAACAGTCCGATGAGGCAAGGTTGAGGACCGTATAACAACCACTGTGTTGTGATACTTGCTGTTTGCAGGATGTGGGCCACCATAAACACTAACGTTGACACACGCACACACACACACATACACACATACACGGACACATAGACCAATTAGGAGCTCCTGTCGGGAATGTTTAGACCTCAACATGAGCTTTTTGGGAAGAACTTTATTTTCTGTTGAGTGGAAGTTAGTCATTACGCATTCACATCTGTGTGCACACACTCTCACAAACAAGACGTACACACACACACTGTAGCTGTGTTTATTTCTGGTCATCTGGGGGTGATTAATGCCTCATATTAAATAGACTTTCTACTGCGCCTCACCACAAACACTGACCACAGTACACACACATAATATGTACACTCACTTTCTTTCTCTGTCCCTCTCACACACACACACACACACACACTTTTTATCGCTGCATCTGGCAGAAGTGTGATTTATATCTCTCTTTCAAACACTAAAGGGTGTGCGCAGCTGTGCGCATGCATGTTGATTGTGCACATATATCTGTGTGTGTGTGTTTTTGTCCATATGTATGTGTGTGTGTGTGTCCCTGCCGTTGCATCCAGTAATATCAGGTTGTTATTCTTTAACAATGATTACTGTCGACTGAGCGGCCATCAGAGCCATGTGGAAGTCCTTTAGAGCAAGTGTTTCTTTTCATTGTGGGTCAGTTCTGTTTCTGACGGGTCTCTCGTGTCTCAGGCTCAGAGATTCTCCCTTGGATCCCAGACAAAATAAAAGTTTAAGACCTTGTGTTTATAGAGTAGGTATGAAATATGGCCATGTGAAAATCCACATTTTGCACTTTTTTGTTCAAAGTCATGGATCATAAGCTGGGTTGAACCGAAATTCTCTTGATATTTTTCAAGCATTGTCTGTTGTGAGAATTACTATATGGATTTGATTTGTGCAGGAACCATAAAATGAACAAAAGCCTTTGGATCAAAATGTTTTGTGGGTCCTTTGGTTTTACATTGAGTTTTTTTTAAATGAAGGCGACACATACAACTTTCTGCACAACCTTTACAGAGCCACAATAAATGCATTTGTAAATTTTAAAATGTTCTTCCACGATATATGAAAATACAGTATTTAAAGTTGGCTTTCCATTAATAAAATAACACTGACGACTAAACTCCAGCCAGACGAACAGCAGTCACCAAAATTTATTGTATCCTGTTTCACAACTGGTATCCACCTCTTCTCGCCAGTCTCCTCTCTGCTCCTATTAACTAATATTTATTTCCATCTTTCACCTTCTTTTGTCAGTCTCCCTTTGCTCTTTTCAACTTCCTCCCTCCCTCCCATTTCCTCTCAGTCTCCCACATCCAACTTCTCTTCTCTTCTTCCAATCCTCCCTTTCCTTCTTTCTTTCTCTGACTTTTTTAACATGTGCAGCTGTTATGCCGCAGACAGACATACACTCACTCTGAGACCCCACGAAACCCCGCTTTGACCACTGTTTAATAACCATACAGCACACAGGCCCGTCTACACTGCCTTGATTTGCTCTGACAGCTAATGTGTCCCATGAAATTGACTTGAGATGAATGTGTGTATATGTACATCCACATGTGTGTGTATTAATGTGTGTGTTGGAGAGGGGGGAGACGGTGAGAGAGAAAGAAAAGATGAGAGCTGAAGAGGAGTGACAGAGAAGGGGGGATGTTATGACGAGGAAGACAGAGGAAGAAAGAGAGCGTGAAAAAGATTAAGAGAGGGGATGAAGATGTGAGGCCAGCAGGGAGAAAAGCAGCTTTATATCTGCTCGGTGAAAATCTGGAGATGTTTAACTGGCCTCACTGTCCTCAGTTCTTTGAGTGGAGCATCCACAGTATTTCATCACAATGATTTTCAAGTCCTCTCCTGTAATTTTTACAGGAGTTGGCTGTGGAGAGACTAGAGAGAGAGAGGTGGAGGGTACAAATGAAAGGCAGAAAGAGCGACAGAGTGACCAAAGTAAAGGGTAATCTGGATGAGTAGCAGAAGGAGGAAGAAGTGGGAATGTAAAGTGCGTGTCTGTGTATTGCTTTCAAATCCTCTGACTGTTTCTTCCTCCTTCAAAAGACGGGTAAAAGGGTGGTTGGTTAAATAAACCATCATTCTACTGGAAGATGAATATTCATCCCATCCAGATAGAGCATCCCAGAGCACGTCGTTGAATGCCTCCCAAATCCAGGGTGCTGATCTGTAGCTGAGCAATTAGAGCAGAGCAGACTCTACATTTAAAATCCACCCTAACACAAGGTCAGGTAGAGGCATCTGGCAACATTAGAAAGACATTCTGGGAAATGCGGGGAATTTGTTAGAGAAGCCAAAAGTACTGAAAGCAGTGAATTATAACGCTCCATCACAAAAAAAGAAAACTTAACATCACAAAGTGAATACTCTGAACGGATCCAAAGGTGGAATTTGCTTCACAGTAGCACCGCAAATATAAATTCTGCAGTGCTAATGCAAATTAAAGTTACCCTGAGGAGTTTTTGACCACTAATAGCACAATGGAGCAGTATTTTTATGAGCGGGTCCTCATTTTGTTTGTCTCGTGCCAAAGCTTAACACATAACACATGCATGTGTGAGAATGCAGGGGTATCCCAGTGTTTTCACATCATTTCACTGATTGACAGGTGGCAGTAATATACCACAAAAAGCAGCAAAATGCAGTGAAAAGGAAGCAAGTAATTATCAAAAAATCGGACTTACAGATGTTTTAAGAGAAAGGAAGTGCGTTCAACATGTTTGTTAGACCTCTACGATACACATAATGTGTACAAAAGAACCCCACAGGGCACCTTTAATTGTATGACAGTAAATTTTTACTACCAGCAAATATCCAGCAAAGCACATCACACTTAAACATGTAAAAGTTTTTGTTCTCTTGTTACGCCTGATTTTGTCCTGGACATGTTGCTCCTTTACCACATGACCATATCAGAAAGGAACATGTGTTATGCTGTTGAATGTCTGCAAAAGTATGTTTCCTAGAAGTGAAGCTAATGAAACTTTGGAGATGGAATTCGTGTCTGTGTAACATTGTAAGCACAGATTAGTGAAGTTATTCCTGATTATGTCATTAAACAGAATTAATGGGAGGAGAATGTGATTGCTTCTCCGCCATACCAGCTGCTTCAAAACATTTGAGAGAGTAAATAAACTCCTCTACTTGTGTGAATTACACTGCTATTTTAAGACCTGTGTCCATGGCAACTCTGTCAATTATTTTGCAATCAGCAGCAGCACCTGGGTAGCTTTAAAAGTGCCTTTTCAAGACAGGAAAGACAGGAGGAAACATAGAAATTGTGGGTGAAGGAGGAAGGTGTTTTTTCTCCCTGCCTCTTGAGTGATACCATGACACCCGTCTCTATGTTTCTTCTCTCATCCATTCTTTTTTCCATTCATCATTCCCCACAGACTTGTTACTAATCTTTTCATTAGGGGTTTAACCATTGCTTTAATCCTCCACTGCTTTCTTTTTCTTCTCTCTCTTGTCTATCTTTATAGGAGACTGCTTTTTCCGTAGCCCCAGCATTATCCCTTGAAACAACTAGCACAGATTACTGTTAAGCCAACGGTGTCCACCCCACCAGTACTCATTTGGTCTTAAAGGTATACTAGCACTTGTATGATAGAGAAACACACTTTTATTCATTTATTCACCAAACTATGTTTAAGAATAATCTCATAGATGGAATTTCTCTGTAGACATACTGAAACTCAGCCGCACTCCTTGTGTCTCTTCTCTGAAACCTGACTGCCTCTTCATTGCTGCCAACAGCTGGACAACTGAGGCAGTACTGAGCAGCTGAGCAATGGATATGGACAGTGGTGAGAGTATGAGAGGAATGAGGCAAAGAAAATTTGTGGAGAACTTGGAGCTCTTCCGATTTTCACACATTCTCAATGGCCAATCTCTGCAGAAAGCAGGCGAGACGGATGATTTGTCAGTTGTGGAAATGTGCAAAAGTTGCGAGGGGAAGCTCTCCGTGTGTTACAGAGGGAAAGCAGCTTTGAATCACACTTAGACCGTCCAAGCAGCGCTTCTTTGTAAGTATGTCACAGCCTTAATTCCTTGCTGTCACATTTTCAACTACAGTGTCATTCCATGGCTGTTCAAGTGACAGTAAATACTTCGCTACTAGGCTTGTAGGTGACATAAGTCCCCAAATTTGTACGTCAAAGTCCAATTTTACCAAAATAAATTTGCATCTGTTTTGAATGTTCAGAGTGAGTCTCTAACCTTTAACCTCACCACTTCAACCCCAACTCTAACCCCTTAACCCTCATCATACCAGCAGCACAAAGGCTAAAAGTGTGTGTGTGTGGGTGTGCAGAATGAGATGAGCTTGGTTCAGGCTAAATACAGCTCACTCAGGACAGGGTTTAGGAGTCGTTAAGAGGGCTTATCCAACACACACACACACACACACACACACACACACGCTGGAAGTTTGCACACAAGTAGACATGAACACAACATAGACAGGCAGACAGACACACACAGACACACACTCACACACATACACACCAGAGGCTCATAGTCTCTGGAGGCACACACACGACAACACGCAGGTTCGCAAATGTGTAAATGTGTCTAATAGTTGTTTTGATGTTGGATGATGGCATCATGATTGTGCCGATGATGACAAAGCATTTCAGAGTGCAGGTTGCCACACTGACTATTTTACCAATGCAAGTTAAAACAGCTGACCTGGTTTCAGCCTGCATTTTAAATCATTAAAGTGATTAAAAATCTCCCAAAACTATTTAAAAAAATGAAATAAAAACTCATTGATGGGGAAGAAGCTGTTGAAAAGAAGCTGCAGGGTGATTCCTGTAAAGTGTTGTTGCGCACTAGCAGTAACATCCACATTGTGAAACCAACAGGGCTAATGGGAAGTAGCACTAAAATGATTAAGTGATTAATCAACTCATGTATTGACAGAAAAGTAATGGTTAACAGAACTGATTATTGGTTAAGCGTTTAAGTAATTTATTAGGCGACAACACTTAGTGTCTACAGCCATGCCAGCAGCTAGGTGAGGCTGTAATTAGGCACAGTGGTGCTTTGAGTTAAATGTTCAGATCAGCATGCTAACATGCTATTTAGCAGGCATAATGTTTTACCATCGTAGTTTATCATGTTAGCAGGCTAACATTTCCTATTTAGGACTAAACACAAATAACAGCTGAGGCTTATGGGAATGTCATTAGGTTTGCAGTTATTTGGCCATAAACCAAAATATTGAGTAAACTGAAATTTTTACCTGATGGTGGCTCTAGATGCCTGTTTTCAGCTTTTCCTTCATCCGACTGACGTGAATTTGTAGTGAAGCTTGGAAATGTTACAAGAGATAAAATACGACTCAGGTGTGCTTCCAGCTGGGTTGAGGCTTTTAAAAAGGTCCAAACCTGAATGAAGAGCGTAGAGAACACATCAATAAGACACTGGACTAAATGTCTCAAGACGTCAGTAAAACTGAGTAAATTAAAGTCTTTTGCACAGACATACATGGTTCCCAGAGGATCAATCCTGTCGACTTTGGTGATCTCCTGACTTTTCCTCCACCTCCACCAGGATGTTGACATTTTTGCTTTTTAGTGACATGTCTTGACAACTATTGGATGGATTGCCACGTAATTTGGTGCAGCTAGACATTCATGGCCACCTGCCACCAGCTGGTCAAGGTTTTCACTAACTTTATGAAATATGTCCACAGACATTTATGGTGTCCAGACAATGAGGAATCCTAATGACTTTGTTGATGCTCGGAGTTTTTCCTCTGGTCCCACCATAAATTTAAAATTTGTGGTTTTGAATAAAATATTGCAAAAATTATTGGGTGGATTTCAATGAAATGTGTTTCAGACATTAGTGTACCTCTCAGGATCAATATAGTCACTTTTACTGTAGCGCCATCATCAGATCAAATGTTTTAATTGTTTAACAATTTGGTTTATAACCAAATACTTGAAATATTCCCACCAGCCTAATTAGTACTCTGTGTTAGTGCTAATAAGTGAATATTAGCATGCCAACATAAACTAAGATGATGAACAAACAATATACCTGCTGTAACATCAGCATGTTAGCATTTAACTGAATCAAAGCACTCCTGGATACAACCTTACAGATCCACTAGCATGGCTGTAAACATTTGTAGATTGAAAGATAAGTTGATTTATTGAAATAATAATTGATAATCACCCTAATGGGAAGTTGCATATATATGTGCTGTATATATATTTTCAGTTATATGGATCATGACGTTATTTCTTAATGGTTATAACATGGTAACAAAACTTAACAATGATGTACTGTAAAAATGCTAAAAAATGCTTCATGTAGCACAGGTAAAAACTCAGAAATATTTATAAGCCCAGGGCTGCAACTAACGATTATTTTCATTATCTTTTTAATTAATTGATTAATTATTTTGGTCAATAAAACATCAAAACTGTGAAAATGTCCATCACAATTTCCTAGAGTCCACGGTGATGTCATCAAATGTCTTATTTTGTCCGAACAACAGTCCAAAACCCAAAAGTGTAAACATTTCTGTAATGTAAAGCAGCAAAAATGTAAGAACCTGAAACCATCAAATTTTTGGCAATTTGGCATCAATTAAACCTACATGATTAATGATTTATGATCAAAATAGTTGATTAATATTCTCTTGATGAGCTAATCAATTAATCGTTGCAGCCCTATGCAGGTCTACATTACCTTGTATGTTCAGTAACAAGTATTGAGTATCACTTTGTTTCGCCACATTTTATTTACAGAATAAATAAAGATTTGGAAAGCTGGAGAGACTTCAGCTTTTGGTGTTTGGTTTGGTTCATGTGTATTTCTGTTGCTGTGGTCGTACAGTATGATGACGTCTCCTTCTGTCACAGTGGTTATAGCAGCCATGTTTACTGGTGGTCTTGACTCACCAAGCAGTAACTGTACACACATGCGCACATGCAGACACACATAAACATACATCTCACCAAGTGACGTCGTCTCTGTCCAGTTCAGAAGCCACAAATACAGTGTGTTAAGTCATTTTGCGCCCGGAGGATAATTATGTAAATAAGAGAAAGGATGAGTGTGTGTCTTTCTGCATGGCAGGTTTGCTCTGGTTATGTAATTTGGTCAGTGACCTTTTAACAATATTTTGCTTTTGGTTTCCTTGTAAGTTGCTCCGAACACAGACAGAAGGCGTCAAACGCATGATTTGTCTGTGAAAGATTTATTTCTCTCTCTGTGTTTGTTTTAATCCTCGTCCTCTCCGTTTCTTCCAGAGTGACCAAGTTCTGGTTTGGTGTGAAAACCACAGACGCTGCGCACAGGTAAATACACATACACACAAACCTGCACTACTATGAGGATGTTGTACTGACTTGCATTCACTCAGGTTTACAGTCATAACTATAACCTAACTCTAAAACCAAGTCTTTGGTGCAAGGTTAAAGACTAGTGATTCAACACTTGTTAGCAGTACTTCCAACTTGGTTGTGTGTGCCAGCAGCCATGGTTGGACTTGTTCATGGGTAATAAGCTGGTGAAGACCAGTGATGGTGGATCATAGGAAAAAGCTTGAACCCATGTGTTATGCTCGTCTGGTGAAGCAGCCGTAGCATTTCCCAGAGCAATAGTAGATGTACCAGTGACAAATAACATAGTGCAAAGAGGAATTGGGCATTTCAAATCTGTGCCAAATGAGGCAGAAATCTGAAATGTCTTAACTGTAAAATAAATTGTTAACCTCATGTGTCTCCAGATATGAATAGATATTGTTTGAAACTTTTGTATCTTACCAGACAGCTCTAGTGTAGCCTTAAACAGCATCTGTATTATACCTTGGCCATGATAAATATTAAAAAGTCACTTTGGATAAAAGCGTTTGCCAAATGACAAAATGTAATGTTTATGATTGGCTGGCACATTATTACAAAATTGTATAACAGGATACTTCAAATAAATATTTTGGTTAACAGTTTGTACACAAGGCATATTAACATAAATGCACTTAACCACAGAAACAACGTATTTATGCTTCACATTGTCCGCTAACTGTCACTGGTGGAGGAAACTAAATCACATGTTGAACTGCAAACAAAAAACAATAAAAAATGGATGATGATTTGTTTTTGCTTGTAGTAAGTGGCAATAGAAGAAGTTTTATAATACACAACAATGTACCTTGATCCTAGAAAGTAATAAACTTGATGCACAATACAAAGCAGCCTCTGCCTCAAGAGGCAAAGAGACAGAGTGACAGAGTCCTCAGAGTCTTTCTCTCCCTTCACTTCTCTATGGAATCTTTACACTCACCGCACGACTCCTGTAATAGCAAAGGTTGTGTTTTCAGTTAAAATAATGTCCTCCCCTATATCCCCATTATCCATCCTCCCTGGAGCAGAAATTAGCCCCTGTTTATTCACTTAACACTGCCTGCCAGGAGGCCTCAGTGTGTGTGTGTGTGTGTGTGTGTGTGTGCGCTAATTCATTGTTTGATTCATGAGTAGTTTCCATACTGATTATTTTTAGCTGCCAGTCTGTCCACTCTGCAGCAGTTCCAGCTTGTTACAGCTTTCTGGTTTTAGACTGCTGGTCCCACCTCAGAGTCACAGTCTGCCGTGGGTGGATAAAACTGAGACTGAAGCAGTTTAATGCAAATGATCATGTTCTAAATCAGAAAGGCTAAAAGCTTGTCAGGGAAAATGTGTTACATACTGTAAAAAAAAAAAAAAATTACCGTACATTAGAAGGAACGCATATTTTAATTTTAAACAAGGAGATTAGAAATACTTTTACGGACTAAAGAATGATGCTGTGCTATTTGCAGGCAAAACACGTCTGTGAAATATCTGTCCACCATGACCTTTTACTTACAGACTTTAACTTACTCAGTATTAATGATGTCTTGAGAGATTCAGTTCAGCTTCTTATTGATGTGTTTTCTGCACTCTTCGTTCAGGTTCAGACCTTTTTAAAAGCTTCATCCCAGCTGGAAGCACACCTGAGTCGTAATTTATTTCTTGCAACATTTCCAAGCTTCGCTACAAATTCACATGACAGTTGGATAAAGGAAAAGCTGAAAACAGGCAGAGTGAGCGTTTTTTTTTTTTTTTTTTTTTCTCGGCAGCGCATATCTCAGTAGAGTGTGTGTCGAGGTCAGCATGGGTTAATGTCAACAACAGCCAAGAGCACGTCCCGCCCAAAACTACCACCAACAGATTGTTGCAGAGGATACCACACTGAGCGAAACATCAGACATCAGCTTTCAACTATACCTAACCCCCCACTACCTCAAACAAAAACACACAGCTCCTTTGACCTCAACCAAACTTTTCTCTTTCCTTGCTTTCCTTCCTTTGTTTCTATTCCTGATGTTTAGAGTTCAACAAAGAAACAAAGAAAATGAGAAAAGAAAATATTTTCTAGATTAATACTGTGTCTAAACTTTATTACCCTGGCTTCGGGTCTTGCTGTTGTACATGTATGAATACCAGTGTGGCACTATGTTGTAACCGTGGTCCAACAGCAGTCTCAGAGACTGGCCAGTGGGGGCTGGCTCTGCGTAGACCACAATTTTCCTCTCAGACAGCCTGATACTGCACAGACATGCACAGTGTCTCCTCTTGCTTGTTTCAATTGCAAACTTATTAATTCTTACCATTTTACAGTCTGTTGAAAGTGGATACAGTGCAATTTGTAAAAGTCACCACGGAAAGCCAATGAAAATAAATTAGAACAGAAACAAATGTGTCCCAGTCCTCAGCAATAATTGCCAAGATTAATCAAAATAATGAATTACACAGTAGAGGAAGTCCACCACTGTTAATGCTCCCAAGGTGTGAGTGTTTGTTAACACAATATGTTTAGAGCTTGCTGTTTTTTTTATTGATTATGTGCCCTGGGAACATTACACAGCCTACACAGTCCACTTCATTATTGTTTTATAAGGCTATTAGACTAAAGTGCCCTATTCTTCTCGATTCTGCTCTGCATTTGTTCTTGTAAAATATTTGATATAAGAGGGTAAACCACAGAATTAAAGACAGACAGACGAGGGTATGGTTAAAAATGTTCTGATACTAGTGCAGATGCTCACAATACTTTTTTTCATAACTTACATTTAGGAATACAAACAGTTTAACCCGACCGATGGTTTTTGAAGTTGATACAGATGATGATATATGAGCATTTAAAAGAATCCAATAATAATATTAGTACGCATATTAGTACGCATCTCATGTGCACCCCGAATGACAGCCACACAGAGAGGTTTTGACGGCCCACCAGCCCAAAAATGTATTTTTGATGGCCCACCGGGATTTGTCCCAGCATGTCTGATGGCCAGTAGTTACACCACTGGCTGTAATCTATTGTTGTGGCTAAATTGTTTTTAGCGTCACACAATCCCCATGAATTGACTCGTTTCACTATAAGAACTATTGATCCATTTAGTCTTTTGGTTTTTGAAGTTGATACAGATGATGATATTTGAGCGTTTAAAAGAATCCAATAATAATAGTAGTACTGCAGTTAAAGATTATTTTCATTATTGATTAATAGAAGAAAGTGACTATGACTAAACGATTATTCAATTATTAAAAAAGTTGGGGATCAATTTTCACTTGGCTAATTAATCAGCTAATAGTTGCAGCTTTAAATAATATATTGGCAGATTTAAACATTTAACATAAAAGTTTTTTTGATGAGGAGCCTTAAAGCTTTAATATGTAACTATTCCACATTAAAATGTCTAATAACTAGACCTATGTTATATATTTTGTTGAGTTGTGTACTTACATTATCCCAAATGTTTACAGCAATTTTCAAACCCAGAGAAATCTGTAATTTTAATCAAGGTAATTGTCTGTTTCATTTGGTCGCCTGTCAATGGCGTCATACCCCCTCTACCAAAGAGTATATGTGCACAAGATGCATGCATCGGCGTTGTGTTTGTCTGCTACAATGGCGTCTACCAAAGAGTATACACCCACAAGATAATACATCGGTGTTGTGGTTGTTCGCCAGAAACTGTAATAAATTGACTTTTATTCAGTTTTAAGCCACATTTTTATGATAAACTTTTTAGAGCATGGTTGTTTTTAACTTTTGGAGAGGAGGAGACCTCTGTGGATAATTCGGCTCCTGGTAAAAACATCCTGAACGATGAACACTGTAGTAATCCTATCCTAGAGAAGCTGGTTGTTTAACAATGAAGACAACAACTCCCATGATCCCACGCTACTTCACAACATCATCACACTCAGTCTTTTCCTATTGTTTTGATTGAGAGAACCCATAGCGGCTGAAATTACATACTGTGCATTTAAATGTATTTTTTCTTAAGAATTGTGACAAATGTGTAATGAGCAAAGTATTTTACAGTAAAAAAATGTAATGTAATGTAACAATCGCACTATCTATAAATTCCTTTAAAGTAGGAATGCTGGACTTTTGTCCTTCTGGAAGTGAGAGTAAAGGAGGGCGCTCGGCTGTCATTGCCCGACACAGGAATGTAACACGCTCTCATGCGCACCCCGAATGACAGCCACACAGAGAGGTTTTGACGGTCCACCAGCCCAAAAATGTATTTTTGATGGCCCACCGGGGTTTGTCCCAGTATGTCTGATGGCCAGTAGTTACACCACTGGCTGTAATCTATTGTTGTGGCTAAACTGTTTTGAGCGTGACACAATCCCCATGAATTGACTCGTTTCATTATAAGAATTTGATCCATTTAGTCCGATAACATTTGGAAAGTCTAGGAGAACCGCACAATTAACGGCCAAATGGCCAGCGCGGGAATGTTGCGCCTGACACGAGATTTAAAAACTCTGTGTACTATGAAATACAGAGAGATTTATCTGGCGGTGATAGACTTAATCAGTGTTGAGTGAACTCGTTTGGCTTGAATATAACGGACGTTCAAGTTCCGCACTGCAAGTTTAAACATATCTTTGCTAATTCTGTACAACAAATTTTTTGTAACTTATTAGCTGACAAACCCATTGATACTGCTGATATCTGCCAATTTACTGGTCAGGCTCTAATAAAGAGAAGCCAATGGCTAACGTGTCAGGAACTGTCAGGAACTACCTGATCACCATTTTGATGGTGACATTTGATGATAGCTTTCAGTACTTGAGTTTTCAATAATCTGTGCCACAGACGCATTTCATTTGGTACCAAAAGAGTATTGAGGTTCAATATCCAGCTCTAGTTTTAGCATTTTCTGTAGTACAGTAAAAAAGAGAGAATGAGGGATGAGAAGGAGTAGAGTCCCCTGGTCATTAGCTGTTGATCTGTTGAAGGAAAAACACTCCTCTGCACAGTGTGATGTTTTAACTTTTTCTCTGGGGAGCCACATTTTTCTTATGTTTATAAAACCAATTTTAGAGCTATTAGTAAGGCAAATCTAACAAAATGTGACTTGGTCTCAACCTACATTCCACTGCAGGATCTCATAAAGCCTTTTGGCAGTGTAACATGCTCAATAACGTTTGACAGAGAGTTTTACAGAATAATTTGGGGACTCATATTAGCTTTCCCTCAACTCCTTTTTTGGTCATGATCCAGACTTTGAGCAATGTTGATCTATATTTTTCTCACTGAGTTGTAACATGCGTAACACATCGTCACACACCCACCCACACACACACACACAAAATGGTGTGCTGAGAAACTAAAGGATTACTTTAATTTTCCCATGTCATCTATTTCAAATAGGATGCTTTGATTGTTTTTTTCATAACAAAAAGTCACAAAAAACAAGCAAGTTATTTGAAATTTTATGCATTTTCTTTGAATCATCCTCAGTTTCGGAGCCCTGGCAGCATTTGTTTAAAAAATGTTTGACTGCTATAAACAAAATTGCAAGACTTCCTGACAGATAGGAGACAATTATTTATAAATGAAGAATGCTTAAGAATAAAAAAAAAACACATTTCTCTAAGGTCACTCCTCCTGTGAGTGTAGTGCCTTTTACAGGATAAGAGAAAGAGGGAGGAAAAAACAGATAAAGGTAAGCAGCGTCTCATTGACTGTGCTTTTTTTATCTGTTCCTTTGTTACATCAATACCCAGGGTCTTACTATTGAAGACACACACACACACACCAGGCAGATGTTGTACTAACACATATGGTTTGTGTCACATCATCAGTGGACTCTCTCATGGAAACACACATGGGAGTTGACTAAAACTACAGCCCTCACTCAAATCTTCCATCTGTCCATTTCCTCCTTCTTTTATCTCTTTCCTTCTCTCTCACACACTCACAGATCACACACACACACACACACACACACACACACACACACACACACACGCGCAGTTGTAGTAGTAATGTGTACCAGGTGTGTGAGGCAGCGGGATGTCCACTAACAAACAGGTCTGATGCAGAACAACGGTGCAGAGGTATCAAGTCACGGTTACTCTTTCATTCCTCATAACTTAGTTTTAAGAAGTTCAAATTACTTGTAATACCAGCTGGATCAGTTCTGCGTGTTTACTGTCCTTCGATTTGTAATTTGTAGATTTCACCTTATACTTATAACTCAAACTGTACCCTCTCACATTTGAATTATATTTTAATTACATGTGAATCAATCTTCCCTACAATCAGTCAGTCTTCCCCGACAGGATTCCTTTCAAAATATAAAACATGAGAAGCTGCCACAAGAAGCACCACTACTCTTTTATTCATGCAACTTATAAGAGGTTCTTTGATGCCAACATAGAGGACAGGGGTGGTTCTTATTTTACCCCACTACCCTATTTAACCCTCTCTATAAATATCTCTATAAAAATGTCCACATATTTTTCTGAAGAAAAATATTCATCCATCAATTTTAAGTCATTTAGGGTTGTGAATGTCACTGTGTCTCAGCCACATAATCCACCTCCTCTTGGGGGTTTCTAAAGCTTTCCCAGTCTCCTCGCCGTTGGACGTGCCCAAAAAACCTCCAGAGGAAAGCTGCCTAATCCTTACAAGGCAAAGGAGCAGCAATTCCTTTGTGATGGCAGGGTTTTCCTTAACTTTTTTCTAATGGTGAAGACCCACTGGAAGCGAATGAATTGCACATTGTCGCCTCTGCTACTTCTCACTTCTCACTATGGCACTGGCTGGCAAGCACGTAGAGATATTTTTGTCACAGTGTCAACAAGTTTTTAGACTGTAAGTAGGGATGGGTATCGTTAGGATTTTATTCAATACCAATACTGCTTATTGAAACTGATGCTCGATACTCTTATTGATACTACTCTCCATAATTTGGTGCAAAAAATAAAGATGTGACAATTCAAAAGTTACTCATTTACGAACATAACAGTTAAATTAGAAATACTTAAAACCAATGCTGTGTCCTGAGTTAATAACTATACTTATTTACATGACGATTAGGGCTGTAATCAATCAAAGAAAATCTTGGCTGACTGAAACTCTATCTACTCTTCAACCAATGGATCGTTCGATGGGGAAAAAAGTGATATTCATGTGATATAGTAAACAAGCCAAGTTAGCCCTCCAAGCTAGCGCATATTACCTACTTAGCAGGTGATATCATGGTGATAGCTAGTGTTGGCGACACTTTTTTTTTTGCTGACAATGAATTAACGTTACATAGATAACGATAGCAGCACTGTTCACTGTCACCTGCCCAGGAGCTTATAACTATTTTGGTACTGACCAGTTAGGAATCAGTGCCACTTTAGTACTGGTTCTTGATACCCATCCCTACCCGTAAGCATTTTTTAGCATTGTTCTTAGCACCATTGTGTAAGTAAGCAACTTGCTGCTCTCTCTTACAGTTTGCACTACTTCTTTGTCCTTGTCCTTGTAATCTGGTAGAGAAGGATCGTATAAAAGTGGAATTCCCGAAATGGCATAAATTATTTTCTCCTCTACGGACATCTTCCCATAGATTTCTGGTCCACCATTAATCCACTTTATCAGTTTCACTGCATCAATTCCAGGAGAATGTCACTCTCGTTTGCATAAAGTTCACATTTTTTAACTTTTGACCCCTCCCTTTTTTTTGTGCTGCCAGTCAGACCTGCATCATGTGGAATCCACAATGCCTTGTGAAGAGATTCACTCGTGTCCCAAAGAAAATGAATGAGGGTGAAGTTTGTGTCGCATCATGCTGCATTCAGCACCCAGCAAAGGAAACTCATCACAGTCTCCTTTATGGTAATTTTGGCCAATGCCAAGATTAACCAGATGACTTAGAGCAGGGCTTTTCAAAGTCTGGACGTGAGTTTGCATCTGGACTGAATTATAAGTCAGTCCGGACCCAGCCCATACCTAGTGTTATGAATACAATACATTATGGAGTGTAACGTTTTCTATGTTGAAACAAATTTTCTAATGATCAGTAAGTTGTTAGTGACGTTGAGTATACAGTGTAGCTGCAGATCTTTCACAGCAGCCCTGTCCCCAGATAAATGTGGTTTTAATGTGGCTTATTTCCCTATTGTTGACATTGTTGTCATGGTGACGTTAACTGCTGGAGAGCGTGTTGTTGTTGCTGACTTCACGCATTAACGTCACACCGGAGAAGTTGCTATCAGCTCCTAAATTGCAGACACAGAATGTGTCTCCTTTTATCTAGCACACAATTTCAACAACTAGTGTAAATATAGTTGTAAGCAGGGTCGGACTGGCCATTGCGAGCAATCTCAGTTGGCCGGTCACTCTTTGGTCTGCTTGAGCAGCCCGTTATACAAAAACAAGAGCGAGAGAGATGTGTCGTCGGCCCACTTTGATTATGCACCAACCCCCCCCTCTGAGTTAAAAGTTTGAGAACCCCTGGCATAGATCTACTGGAAAATCTAGAGCTTTGCCTCAACCATGTGTTCACCACAAAAAAATCTGGTACAATGCTTACATCACTACAGACACTGCATCAACCTCCCTGTCACACTTTACAATCCTGAGTCTCACCTCTATTGCGCTGCTCTCAGCTGAAAATTGTGCGTTGGTTTGAAATGAAATCAGCACTCACAATGTTGTGATCAATAGGTAGGAAGAAATGGACGAGGAGGAATCACTTGGAAAGAGCTTCAGCAATCAGGCAGTCATCTCTCTGTGTTATTCTGAACCCCCTCCTCTGTCTCCCCCTTAGACTTTAACAGCGCTCATTATCATTTCACTTGCACAACCCAATACAACAGCTGCAAACAACAGCTTATATAAGCTTGCACATCTTCTGCTGGCATCATTTGAACTCTGCTTCTTTCTTCTACTTTTCCCACAGTCATCTCTATTCCTTTTGCTATTAACACTTGTCCACAAGTTTAATATGATATCTGGTTGAGATATGTTACATTTACTGGGCCATAAGTGCCAGTTCTGTCAAAATATTGTCAGAAATGCCAGCTTATGCTCCCACAGCAAAGGAATACACCAGGTATTAAAGTCTGATAAATGAATAGAACCAGCTAATCTGGTAAACTTCAGCATGTTTTTAATAACCTGCGGTATGTTAAGTATTTTGACCTCAACCTGCCACCAACACATCCATTTCTTCATGGTCCATACTTCCGTCTTTTCTCTGTCCAAAAATCTTTAACACAGACCAGACAATTTAGCATCCTTCAGTAGCTGTGTTCTCTATTTTAGACAGAGAGGAAGCACAAGAAGTAATTGATTAGTGGAAACGCAGAGAGAGAGAAAGCTGGGGTAGGATTCAGTCGTAGGCAAGTGTGGGTGCGTGTGGTTCGAGAGGTGAAGAAGTTAACCACTGAACTATCTTGAGGCATTTGTCTTTTTTTTACTGTCTTTCCAATCTCTCTTTCCTTTCCTCTATTCTCTTTCCTGCTGCCTTTCCACTCCTTCCACAAGCTGCCGACATAAGTTAACTCTGGTTGTGTTGCATGTTTTTCCAAAGGCTTGGCTAAACTCTAACCTGCTTTTCAAAGGGATTTTTGGAATTTGTTCCGCTACTTTTCACTCAATTACCACAAAGCCTGAAGTGTGTGTGTGTGTGTGTGTGTGTGTGTGTGTGAGAGAGAGTGTATGCATGAACATATGCATGTGTATGCATATTTGAAATATAAAACAAAGATGCTTGTACCATCTGAAAAACTAGAATTTCATTTATTGTATGAGTTCAAGTGCAATTAATTCACACCATAAACAATTACAATTAAGATTACTATGAATAGAATATATAGTATATCTGAAGAAAATCAAGATGGTAAGTAGTAAGAAGGTCGCTGGTTTGATCCCCGGCTCCTCCGTTCTACATGTCAAAGTGTCCCCGGGCAAGATACTGAGCCCCAAATTGCTCCTGATGGCTGTGTGAGTGTCTGTGTGAATGGTTGGGTGACATTTGGATTAAAAAAAAGTGCTCTATCACTCCTGCTGAGCAGGTTGGCACCTTGCATGGCAGCCTCTGCCATCAGTGTAAGAATTTGTGTGTGAATGTTGGCATGTGTTGTAAAGCGTTTTGAGTGGTCGGTAGACTAGAAAAGCGCTGTATAAATGCAGTCCATTTACCTTTTATATTAAACAAGCTGTGGTTTCAATCACAGTCACTCTGTTGTTAAAAAGCCTGCAGTTAGATACAGTATTTTCACCCAGGAGATTAAGGCCTATAGTTACTGGTATTATTACAGTATTTCAGTTTCACACTTGTAAGTTAGTTGTTTGGAGGGCTTCATACTTTCCCCACCACACCCTCAACTTCAAATCAGTAGAGACCTGTAAGTATAATCACAAAAAACTGTCAGTCTGTATCAATCTATAAACTGCATGTTACATTGTGGACCACCCGGTCAGATTTTGCAGGAAATCTACTGGATTGCTTTGCAGAATAAAACATGAAGATGATGCTAACAGAGCTTCCAGGTTCTCAGAGTGGCTGATGATGGGAATAAGAAAAGCCAAACCAAGGAATCTTTTACAGAATAAGAAAACATTGTTCATACCTGTTGCTGTGTTGCAACAGAACAAAGTTTTTAAAATGTAGTTTTACCTTTAAGAGACATAAGTTGATAGTCTGATCGTAATTGTAATTGAGTCAAAATGATTTCATTATACACTAAGGCATTGTAATTAATTCATACAAAGATGATGACTAAAATGCTAATAAGGCAGGTTATCAATGTGTCAGCAATAGAGTATCTAAAATTTAAAGTGAAAGCTGGCATCTTGTTTAGTCATTCTTTGATCAGATAGTTCCTAATTTATTTACACTATATTAACATTTTTAATATTTAGTTATATTTAATAATATAGAAAAACATATTTATGTTTGTGAAAGTAAGGTATCGAAAAAAAGTATTGTTTTGTACCAAAACTCATATATACTGTAATACTTCACATACTGTATGTGGAAAATAGAAAATAAACCCTGAATAACTGATGACAAAGTGAAAACATAAATTAACATAAATAGTCTTTCACATTGCACCCACTGAACTAGTGACCGTGTGTATGGAGAGTGAGCACATCTGGTCTGTGGCTGTCTGTCTCTCTCTACCAACTTCTCTCTGGACCTGTTTCACTGTTTGTCTTTCATCTCCTCTCTCCTTTTCAACTGACACTCACTCCTTTCCCCCCTCCATCCTCTCCGAAACCACATCTCTCCTCCCTTCCCTCTCTCGTTTCCTCTCCTCCCTCTCACTGAGTGTGGCTGTCATCCCTCTATCGTGGCAGGTGAGGCCATTAAACAGCAGGAGAGCAGGAGGGTTGAGAGACAAGGTGTGTGTTTGTGTGTATGTGTGTGTGTGATTAATTATTATACAGATACCAGAGGAGATCCTATGCAAACTGTGCACACATTCAGACACAGGCAGAGTGATTAATCTCAGCTCTGTTGTTACAGTGTTTTGGTGTGTTAAACAGTAACATCTCTAACCTCTGACCTGTGCTGTGTCTACTGCACATAACTCATCATGTCGCCTTCAGGGCCAAAAGTGTCCGTTTGTCTCTCAGCCCCTCTTATACAAACACGGTGCATGTACTTTAAAGTGATTTACAACATGCAAGTGATATTTGAGAGTGTAAGGTGTATGCTGCATACATACCAAGAGTGTTTTCACTCAAATCCATTAGCCTTGTCCTCCCCCTCTCTCCCCTCCCTCCCATTTCTCTCCCTACTGTACGACTGACCATCTACAATAGTGGTGGCAGAGGAATTCAGATTCTTCACCTTAGTAAAATACCACAATGGAAAAGTACTGCATTACAAGTAGAAGTGTTTCACTTAAGATTTTAGTGAAAGCTGCAATGACCAAATTTTTGTTAGATTACCAGTGGAAGAAATGTGGAATGTGAAAGTTGTCGCTCATATGTCATCCAACTCCCCTCAGTTTTACAGATCATTTTAGCATCTTTCAGCTCATTGTTTTGGTTTTACGGCCCGTAAGTTTACCATATTTCAATTCAATTCAACACAACTTTGTTTATCCATGTATGCTTTCACTCTGTGTCGTAGTTCTCATCAGTGGTGTTTCCAAAAGCAGCAGAGAGCGGTTTTCAGAGAAAAAGCTCTGATAAACCCACTATATGAATGAACAAGGTCAGTGACTAGCTAGAGAACATAGTGGAGAGTGAATACTGGACTTAGATTAACTCGGTGTCCAGAAACAGGGCTCTATTTAAATATGGATGTGGTTCATTAGTTGCTGGACGTGTAAATACAAAAACAACGGTAACATGACATAGTGATAATATGTCTTGCCCTAAGTGCACTGCCTCCACATGGCCAAAAAGGAAAAATACCCATTACGAATATATATTATGAATAACCCCTCTATGTGTTACTATATGTTATTTCATTATTGTATTATGATTACTGAAACATTAACCTGTAAGCAGCCTTTTACTGCTGATCAAAGTGTAGCTGTGATTTTAACTACTTCATATAGTGTTGGGTAGTTTAATCAGTAACAATGCATTGCATTTAATAAACTGATAATGTATTTTGCATGTCAATTTTCTATAGCTGTCGTAGGTTCTGTGCTACTACCAGCACAGAACCTAAGTGAGAGAAGGCATTTGAGGCAGAGATTAGTGATGAACATACCTGAGAAACTAGGACACTGTTGTCATTGAGCCCCTTCTGAGGTTTCGTGAGCAACAGTAACCAATGAAACATGGGTGAGGGGGAGATGCCCACTTGAAAACCCAGAGAAGCCTTTGGGTAGACTTTGCTCCAGGGAAGGAGCATGCCAAAGAAGGACATAAATTACTTTTTATGAGTATCATTTTTTGCCAAAAGCATCAACAAGCACATCCAAGAGGGCAACATTTCAAACTGGTCAAGCAGAGAATGCGTGCTGTATTTTAAAATACACCAGGCTTTGTTTTCAATTCTAATGAAGTACAGCTACAGTAAAGACAGTATTCCTATGTTTCCAACTTAAGATGCCCACACCAATTACATTTATATGTCAACACAGTCCTGTTAGCACAGTTTAGTTCCTTATAAATAATTTTCTGAATATTGGAGCTTACACCAAAGCCATTTAACCCAGAGACGACTCCTGAATTAGTAAAGACCCAATAATGAATGTCAGTGAGAATGGATGTGTTTGCCTTAGAGGAGCAAAGAGGAGGAGGAGGAGGAGAGGCAGAGAGATTAAGGGAGCTGTGATTGGAGCTGAGGCAAGAAAAGGAGGCAGAGAGGTGAGATGAGAGGTGAAGGAGGAGGAGAGGAGGAGTGATAGGGTGAAGACAGGAGACAAAAAGAACAGAGGATTAGAGAAAGGGATGGAAGGGGGAGCAAGGAATAGGGGAGGGTGAAGGACGAGATGGAGAGGAATGAAAAATTAAACATGTCTGTAACTGATCAAAGCGGCAGCAAAAGACGAGAGGGGGGAGTAAAGGGGTGGGCTGGGTTTGGATGCAAGATGGAGTGGAGGGGGTGTAAAAAAAAAAAAAAGACAATACGTTGGTTTGTGTGTGTGTGTGTGTGTGTGTGTGTGTGTGTGTGTGTGTAAGGTGTTTTTGGGCAGATTTTGACAACCTTAAGCCCAGCACAGCACGTGGTCAAATGAAGAGACCCATGGGAGCTCCTTGAAGAAACACATCACACTTCAGGATCTAGTTACAGTACTGTGTGTGTGTGTATGTGTGTGTGTGTGTCTTATATTATCTCTGTGTCTCCTCATACTCTTTCAGGAATGCACCAGAAACTAGCAGTAGAAAAAAAAAAGGGAAAATAACTTAAAGTGATACTTCTCTCGAAACTTATCTTTTGTGGAAGGAAACATAGGCCTCAAATGTGGCTATAAAAAGTTTGTAGTTTGCTTCCTGATGGAGTTAAAAGGCTGCGGTCAGCTTGGATTGATTACAGTTATAATGTATTCCAGTGTGACAAATTTCATGGCTAGACAAATATCAAATTGTTAAAAAAAAGTGCAACACATCGCATCATTTCTGTTCATATGTATCATAAGGGTGTACCAAACAATCATATCTTTGCCAAAATATTCATGTTGATAAGTGGAAGAGCAGCAGATGGGCAGTCTCACATGCATGTAGTGGTGGTTTTAAATGCCACTTAGACTGGTTGTGATGCCTAAAGGGCAGCACATACACATTGAAGTGTCAACCCACAATCAGCTCTTCTCAAAAGCAACAATTATATGACATTTGCTCCCCCAAACCTGTGCAATGACTACTTCTTCTGTCTGTATGGTGTGTCTGGTATATACTATGTCAAATGATGTGATGTGTCTTGCACTTCAGCTTTGTCTTCTAACTTTAGTCATAAATTAGCATCATCCACTAAGAATTTGCTGATCAAAATATGCATGAAACTGCTGCTTGATCTTCTACACTGTCATCAGAAAGTTTATAACATATGACAACAACAGGGGCAGTTCATGAATAAAAAAATATGTGACTAACTGGTCTCTCACGGTGTGCGAACTCACGCTCACAAACTCAACTGAGCTTTGCCTGAGGATTGAGGCACTAAGCTTTGTAATAGGCCATATTTTGGTAAAAATGTGAATGTTTGGAACACAGCGAACATAGAGATGGACAGCAGAGACGGGGGTTGGTTGTTTTTCTGGTTTTGATTTTTATGATGTCAGTTTTGAAATCCCTGCATGAATCTAAGCTGACCACAACCTTTGTTTTCTGTGGAGAAGCAAACTGCAACCTTTTTTGCAGCCACATTTCAAATGTACACGGCAAGAGTGGCAACTGTACTACTCAAAAGATAGATTTGAAGTATTACCTTAAGCTAAACTAAATTTATTTGTAATTTAAGTGAAATTAACCAACTGTACAACATTAAACAGCTGTCACGCTTCATGCTGAGACCCCAATTTATATCCCACAAGTTGTAAAATCAGGCATATGTGGCTTCAACTGGCTTTGGTTTGTTGATTTTGTATGAACCCTACTTACAAGTCACTATTTTGTGTTCATTTTATACATTAAATTAAAGTTTACATGGTCCAAAATGCAGTGACCAGTGCAGTGAAGTGAAGTGTGATGATAACCCTAAAAGCCCACAGTTGTCATTTGTAAAAAAGCAAATGCGCCTATTTAAAACAGCTGAGATTGTTTCCATCCAACAGTAGCCATTTATTTTTATAAGCAGAGTTTTTATGCCTCTTTGTCAGTTCTGTTTGTTCCCCTGGAATCAGTGTGATGGAATAAATTGGAGAAATGATTGAAGCCAGGCACACTGGGGAGCTGAGGGAGACAGACGGACAGACAGAGAGAGAGAGAGAGAGAGAGAGAGAGAGAGGAGGGGGCGAAGGTTGGGGGGGTGAAACCGCAGTTTTTATGTGTTGTCTGGTTTTAATTTGGTAAGAGCCATCATTCACCAGTTCACTGAGGTGGCAAACCAGATGAGTGTGTGTGTGTGTGGGTGTGCTTTAAAAATGTGGATTTCCTTCTGTGTTCTCTACCTGCTTAAACACTGAGCTATGTTTTCGCAAATTCTAAAACCTCTGCCACTTTATTTATTCTTGCCCCGCGTTGTTTTATATTCCATGTATTTTGTTAAACCTTGGCTTACTTTTAAAGGTGGTGATGTACAAACTTTGTCCTCTACTAATTTCATCATGTGTAATATGAAACAGTCAGTGTAAATTGCAAAATACTTCCTTGATTGTTCTCAAAACCTCATTTGTTTATTTCTATCCATTTTTTTCACATTTAGTGCCTTCAGCCATGCAAAGAACTGTGGGAAACCAGGAAGATGCTTTCTCCAAAGTCTTGTGAGGTAAGATAGAGAGTGCATAGTTTGTCTGTGTGTTTGTGTAAGTCACAGTGTCACCTCTGCACTAGAAACTTGCTTTTATTGGCATAACGAGAGAGTTTTTTTGTGTCTTTGTGCGCCATGAATTAACATTCTTGCGTGTGTTTATGCAAGGTTTTGTTTGAGTGTTATGAATAACATATTTGTGAGCTTTTGAATATATACATGTGAGAGCGTGCACCAGTTTTGTGTGTATTTTGTACGTGTTTGTGTGTGGCCCCTAAATGATTATTTGCAGAGCCAGTCACTGTGGTTTTCAGATAGATTAGTTTTTCATCACAATAGCTGAAGCATGTTACTGGCTGGATGGCTGACTGGCTGGCTGGTTAGGAACACAGGGTAATTCAGAGCTATTAACTAAAGCTTGTGTTTACATTTTGCTGATCTGCAGCCATGTGCTCAGACACACACACATATACACACAAATACACACACAGTTGTATACACATGTACTCCTTTTCAGACCAAATCTCAAGGGTTGCCTTCAAAGACTCAGTAGGAGTTAACCAAAGGAAACACTTTCACCTCTGCTGTGTGTTTTCCTGCCCCCATGTGTGTATTTGTGTGTATTGTAATAATAACTTCCCTCCCCTCACTTCACCTCTCTCCTCTCCCTCTTTCTCTCATTTATGTACTCTCCCTCCATCAGAAGCAGACAGAGTGTGTGACGAGCAGGGAGTTTCTGGCCTCGCTGAGGTCATCCAGACAGGGTGACTGCCCTCCGCCTCAGCGAGCGACCGGATTCGCCGCAGCCTGCGTGGAGAGCTGCTCGTCAGACCCACATTGTCCATCCCCCAGGAAGTGCTGCTCCAACGGCTGTGGACACACTTGCCAAGCCCCAGCCAATCTATATAAAGGTAAATTTAACTCCCGGGCAGCTGGTTGGCGCTTGTTTGCAACATCCTGAGGGTTTTAAGTGAGAACATATTTAACCCTTACATACTGTTCATATTCTGACTCTTCACAGTATCCTCTCATAATTAGTCTCTATACCAAACTTCCACAAATCTATTTTTCATTCATAAATACCTTGTCAGTCATTAATAAATGAGTGATTAATCCTTAATGAAGCTTTCAGAGAGCTGAGAGAATATTATTAAGATTTTACACAATTGGTTTATGGTGAAAAAACATCGATCACACTATGTTATGGTTGAATGTTACTGTATCTGATTTTTGAATTTTAATATAAAACTAATAAGTATCATATGTGTATTAGCTGCACAAACTAAAGTTGAAATAAATAAAATTAAAAAAAATCAATTTTTGGTGTATTTCAGGTCATTTCAGGAAAAGTCATAAAATTTCAGGCTAAAGAATGATGTTTAGGTGTTTTTACTGCTCTCAAATGTACAAATGGGGGACCTGAACAGTGAGGGTTAACGAAATAATTGTTTTTGATTGCATCAGGCCGAGCTCTGGGCTACTTAGTAGAGTTGATGTTGATAAAGGAATTCTATTGGTTGATCAGTCTAATGCTTGCACACATTCCAACTAATAATATTTTTTCTATGAGGTGTGCTTTAATCAGGCTTTTTTTTATTTTAGAAAAAAGCTCTGTTAGCTGATATGCTACCACCCATTCTTGTTACTCACAGCACTGTACACGTTTTTAGATGTTTGTACGGGAGGGATGTACTTCCAATTTTTAATGACATCTGGCACTTGTTCCTGTGGTGTTTAAATACATTTATGGTGAGTTGCTTTTGGTCAAAAGTGTCTGCCAAATAAATGAAATGTAATTTAATGTGATAAAGATCCTTAAATACTGCCTGCTTGACTGCGTCTGAAGTCCCAGAGGGTCCCAATTTGGTTAACAGCTCCATCTCAAGTCTGTGTGAGGTCTAGACAGGAACATGAACTGCCTCAGATGCCTTTGTGGTGAAGATTGGACCACCATCATAATTAAACAAAAAGAAAACTGAGTGGCATTGATATTTTTGCTTCACCAAAGTTGGGATTTGCAAATTTCAGGATGACAGCCCTCTTTCCGGGTACTATGATATATACCATCCATTAGACGTGTATTTAATATATGATATATGGGCCCAGAAATGTAGTCAGCTGCAAGACAAAGTACCTTACTGTCAAGTGTGTCAGTGCCCAATGAGCCATGTTCAGGAAGGACATTCAACAACTTCCATACTTCACTCTCTGTTAAATTGAAATATACAACTTTTACTAAGCATTGCATTTTTTCTTATAACTTCAATAGTATTGGAATCAATGCTGCCCATATTCTACCTTAGTGCATTGACCCTGTTTACAAAAAAAAATCATTAAAATAATTGTCTATATCAAATGGTTTGGTTAAAAACCTGCCATCTGATTCCACAAAAGAAAGGCTTCCAGTTTCCTTTATCATTATTTCATTTAAGGTTCTCCAGAGTTCTTTACCGTCTTGTTTTATGGCATTTATTCTTTTTTATAATATTCCTTTTTCTTTTTTTTTACTCAGTTTTGTCACCTGGTTTCTCAATTGACAATATTTTAGTGTGTCTTCCACAGAACCTGACTTTGCTTCTGTAGGCTTCATCTCTCTTTTTCATGAGATCTTTCAAACACTCAGTCAACCATAGCGCCGGTCTGGATTTGACAGTACTCTTCTTCATGGGAACATGTTTGTCAAACACTCCAGATGTTCATAAAAATATCTGAAGAAGCCTCTCTCCTGAGTAGCATACACATCAACCCAGTTTATATTTCTGACATCTTCCAAAAAACATTCAGAAATGAATTTCTTGTACATTCTTTTGTGTATAATTTCAACCCCACATTTAGGGATCTTGGTTTTCCTGGTAATTGCTATCATGTTATGGTCACTGAACCCCACAGAGAGACCAGTTTAGTGCAGTGCTAAGGAGTATTTATGGTCAATGCATGTAGCAGATGCATGGCCAGCACTGTTGGTAAAGACTCTGGTCGGTTGAGAAAGCATCTGTGATAGGTTACAAGCGTTAACCAATGACATCATTTTCTTTTTTATTGAGCATTGACTTGCAAGCCAGTCGATATTCATGTCCCCTACTAAGAAAATTTCACCATTCACATCTGCAGCTCTGTCAGTTGGCTCACATAAGTCATTCAGATATTGAGTGAGTATCAGTTCAAGGAGGCCTGTAGAAACAATCTATCACTATTGGCTTCAGGTGAGGCAGATGTACTCTAACCCACAACGATTCTAAGTTGCAGGAAAATTATTTTTGGTATATATTGCTACCCCACCACCATGTGTATTTCTGTCTCTCCTGAAAATCAGAGGGGGTCTCAGACGCAGCCAAGATGTGGATGGTGTTATGCTGAGTAAGACAGTTCATGTACCTTATTTCTGACACTGCAGATATTCAGATGAGCCATCATAAGGCCCTTTGTTGGAGATGTTAACATGCTGAATTTCATGATTTGAAATATGTCTTTACATTTATGAGGTTGTAACAAAATATGGTGACATTCAGCGGTTTAAAAGAAATCATGTAAAGTAATAGAGAATAAGATTGTTTGTTAGTCATTGTCAGTGTGGTTGTCTCCAAATTATCCATCAGCAGTAGAGATAGTACATGGAATAATCCTGCCTCCATGATCCATTAGTCTGCACAGGTCATTCATTCATCAAACTCATCCAGTTTGTTGATGTCCCTGATGACGAGAACTTTCGCTGTCTCTGGTGTCGATCCATTCAACTTAATGAATACTTTGCAACTTGTGGTCCAAGTCGCCTGGATCTTGTTTTGTTTTCTTAATATGCGTCTTCTTCTTTGTGAAGTGTTCAATGATGTACACGTCGGCCCCCTTTAGTTTCCTTCCTTGTTGAGGAGCACATACTTTTTCTTTCTGTTGGTGAAGCCAAAAGATCATATGTGTAATTCAATTTAGTGAATATAAAGGTGTTTTAAACACCCTATCGGTCCTAAGGCTTCTCCGTGTGCCATCTATACCACCCATTATTAAAACAGCTTTTTTCTCTTGCTCTTACAGGCGTTCCCCTGAAGCCTCGTAGAGAGATGAGCTTCGTGGAAGATTCGGAGGGTCATGTGAAGGTGCTGTGGGTGTCAAAGTTCAATGTCAGTGTGGAGCCGGTCATTTACATGCTCCAGTCCCGCTGGAACATAGGCATTCACCCCAGTGAAGATCATGCCTCTCTGTGGACCACCGTTGCCATGGTAACTAACCTGCAGCCTCTCACCTTTCACCCTGGGTCTTTCTTTGAGAATTTAAAGATTTAAGATACTGAGATCATAAAGGAGATATTACTCTTTGAGTAAAGAGTTGATATAAGGTGTAATGTGATAGAAATGTTTATTAACTTTTGACTGTTTTGTGAGTCATTTTCTCACATGTGCAGAGATATCATCCCATTAATGTCACCCTCTCTACACAATAATTTAGGGATATCAGTTGTAAAAATGTTGGTGCAACCCTAACCCAGATATGTTACAACATGGCACATAGTTTATTCTGCTGAATTAGAAACAATGACAGTAGAAGAGTAATCAAAGTTATAAAAATGGTTCCCTGTGCCTTTAACAGTGGAACAACGCCACAAAGTTTGTAACATATCTTTACCTCATAACTCTCCAATTTGCCTCGAATGATGAAACTTCTCAACTATGGAGATGGATGTTAGACTCTGTTTCCACCTCATCAGTCTGCTGCCTTGCTGTCTAAACCTCTCCACCCCAGCCAGTCTCCCATTCTGCCAGGGTAAACCGTATGTGTGTGTGTGTGTGCGTGTGTGTGAGCGAGTGTGTGTGTGCACTGTACGTCCACGTGTATGTGCCTGTGTGAGGTTAGGTAAATAAGCAGAGCTTAAAAAGGAACCACAGGCAGCCACAGTCGTTCCACCGACTGACTCTGAATGACTGAACGCTCATTATGGACTTAAATAGATGGCAGCTCGTGTCTGTGAGTGCGTGTGTGTCTGTGAGTGTGTGTGTGATTGTGGATGAGTAGATTTTAAGCAGTGATTACATTTGCACTGTCGGGGAGACAAAACATGTGAATCTTTAGCAATTTTAACTATAATTTGGGCAAATCGTTTAATTTCACTATTATCAGATGGAAATCCAATCCGACTGTGTTCATCTGACTTTCCAGCTCATTATCTTGTGAAACTCATATGTCTAAAAGTACACAAGGCTCTGTCATCCTTTTGAGAGGAGATATATTATGGATTTGTGAGTGATAACAGGATATGCGTCCAGAGTGGGCTTCGACTGTAAAGTCTGTTTCTATTTACAGTTACTGTAATAAAATCATGGTATCAGTGATTTCAGTATTAAAAACATATAAGACGTCGTATAATGTTAACTATTAAGCATTCATATACCTTTTGGAGAAAAAAAAAGTGCTTATTCATGTGCATTTCTTAGATTTCAAAGTATATTCTGTAAAAGTTTTACCTTTTTTGTCACCTAAGGATCAAAGTGATATAAATGTTTAATACTTGTAGGTCCCTTTTGAAGTTTTCTTGCAAACAAACCAAAGTTATGTTTACATTCACTGTTACTCACCAAAACTCATATCCCTGTGATCTACGAATGTGTTGAATGCTTTTCCTTCCTCATAAAACATTTGCAAAACGGACTTTTTTTAAAGTAAATCCCGTATTGTTTACAGCCGTGTTTACTGGCTCGCAGTCTTCTTCTTCTCTGCCTTTACTGGTGCATTTCTGTGTTTGTGTTTTCACATTAAAGCCACCTGTAGATCAGTGGAATAGTGCGATACAACTGGCAAGACAGTGTATCACGTCACCCGTGTGCACATGCCGGCGCACGTGTGTCCTTGTACGTGTGCACATTGCAAACAAAACAGGGACCACTCATAAAATACTGTTCCACATGTTCTATAAGACATCAAAAACGCCACAGTTTAACTCTGTGAGTCATGTACTAAAATAAAAATCGGTTTCAATTTGTTTAAAATGAGACATATCATTAAAACATCATAGGGAAATTTGTTTTTAATTCTGTCATGAATCCTGCAAAACCATATGCCATCATTTCATAAATGTCCACAAAAAGGAATGAAAGCTATCATATATTATTTTAGCTGTACGATAAAAGAAAATAATGAGACTCTAAATGCTCTCAAATGACTCTCGAAGCCTTTTGTAAAAAGTATTTTTCTGTCATACACCTTGTTTATCATTAATACGTATGATGTGATTGTATTTTTAGACCCTTTCTGAAGATGTGGTTCTGTCAGATCTGAGACCTCAGCGTTGGTACCAGTTCAGAGTAGCGGCTATCAACAGCCACGGCAGCAGAGGCTTCACCACACCCAGCAAACACTACATCTCCAGTAAAGGTAATACTAACACGCTGTAAACACATACTCTCATTTTCTTCAGAGAGCTGTTAGGAGTGTCTCACAGAGAGTGATGGTTCCTCCCGCATGTTTCCATAACCTATCTGTGAATTTTGATATTCTGTCATGAGACACTGAGCAAAACAGCGATTCCTGCGTTCCATTTGTGTCATTTTAAGAGAGATATTACACCTCTCTGAGGAAAAATCAGAAGCTCGGGAACGTTTCCCTTCCTCTCCTTCCCTGTTCTTTCTCTCTCTTTCACTCAAGAGTTGATGGATAAGGTACACACAGCAGGAAAACCATCAGACAGTTCATAAAACACAGACAGGAAACAGAAAATACACACAACTGCATGTGCACATATTCACATATACTGTACAGACACACACTTACATACTCACTCAGTTGGTTTTGTGGCAGAATGAAATCCCTAGTGGGTCAGTGAGACAGGGTGAAAGTGAGAATAAAACAGAAAGTCACAGACACACACACACACACACACACACACACACACACACACACACACACACACACACACACACACACACACACACACACACACACACACACACTGTAGGAGGTCCTAGCTCTAATGCTTAGCAGACTTAGGTCATATTGGTGTTGCGCCAGGATTGGCTAGTGATATGAATCCCCTGCCAGGATTGGCTGGAGCATATTTGTACGTGAATAATGACTTCAGGTTGGACTGCACTTTGGAAAATGGTTCTTTATCAGTTGAACACTTTTGGGAGATTATGAAGAGGTGTCTGAGATACCATTTTCCACCTCTGCATCAACAGAGCAAATGGTGGAATTCCTCATGAAACTGCCCTGGCAGCTCATGGTGCGTTAGTTTGCATTTTGGGAAATACGTTTATTTGCTTTCTTGCTGAGACTCAGATTAGAAGATAGATACCACTCTCAGATGGTATCAATCTTCTCATCTAACTCTCGGCAAGAAAGCAAATAAACGTATTTCCCAAAATGTTGAACTATCCTTTAAGACACGTCATATGTGTGTGTGTGTGTGTATGTGTGCTCTTGTATGTATTTTGAGGGCCTGGGTTAAAGGTTAAAGACACACACTTACACATTCCAAATACCATCTGATCGGAGTCAGAGTCTTGTGTTTCCAGTTCATTAGTCTGATTAGTCAGGGGCTGAAGGTCAAGGGTCACAAATCAGGAAGCTGGCAGATGTCAAGATGGTTGAGGTTCCTCCACTGTGACCTGGTGCTAACCATACAGAGAGATTTCGAATTTGAAAATCCGCAGGACCTGCCAGCAGTAATTATGAGGGAATGTCTGGATCAGAAAACTCATCTTGATGTCTTCATCTCATGAAACAATGGATTGAAATCCAGCTGATTGAGGGAGAAACAGAGAGAAAAAGGCCTCAGAGAAGAAGGTGTGTTTTGGTTCTGGTCAGGCAATTACTGTTGGCCCAAAGAGACACCCTGCTTGTTCCAAAAACATACTGAATGCACATACATGCACACACAAACAGGCCAGGCTTTCCAGCCCTAATATTTAGCTCTATCTTTGATCTCTGCATCTTGGGCAGCCAAGCACAGCCTGGGGCCTGTGGGAGGCCTGCCGTGGGGGATGTAGTTCTAATCAGATACATTTTGTAGTTTTAATCAAATACAGCATTGGGGTATGAGGCTCTAATGAGATACGGAGCCAGTGTTGAAAGGGCAATGACCCCAGGATTTCATCTTGGAGGCAAACAGTGACTAGTGGTGGTCGCCTTTGGTCTATGTTGTGGTAGCTACTGAAAAAGGAGGCTTCAGACTTCTCCAGTATCATTCACCTTTGATGCTGTAAATCTAATTGGCTGAGTAGACCTGAATGAGACCAAGAGGAAATTAGCCTTTTCCCCCCGGAATGGCTTTTTTATTTTGCTCTGCTGCAGCACATCAAACATCGAGTTATTAGACAATTCAGTAAAGCTGGTTGATGTGCTTTGTAGGAATCATAATCTCAACACTAATCACTCTTCACCACATAAGGCCAAATGATTAAGTGTTTTTTATATGAAATCAAGATTGCAATTTTCATATCTCATGAGCAGTGATTTTAATCTAAAGTTACATAATTAACAGCATCTTTACAAGCTGTTGCAAGTCAGAGTTTAACCACTGTTTACTCAGCTGTGGCTAATTAATGTTAATTTCGTGAGTTGGCGAAACAACATAAAAAATGAACTGTACGCTGCTGTCTGGTTGATATGCTCTGCGTGCCGACGTCTGTGCTATTTACGCTCAGCCAATTTTGTAATTTCATTGTAATTAACCAATAAATATGGCACCACTTTTAAATGTCATGATTGTCATACTGAATGAATAGATTGATGAATTAAGCTTTTATTATTGTGTCATGCATATAAATAAGCCCACCCTGCTTACAAGACACAATAGATATACACTGTATAAACCGGATATAAACAGTGCTGCATGTACATTTTCAGACAATACTGTAAAAAGAATAAGAAAATAAAAAATAAAGAAAACCAACTCAAACAACTTTCACAGCCAAAATACCTTCCTTGTCTTCAAAAAGGAATAATAATAATTCAAAAAACAAAAAAACATTTCACAATCTTTGCCTGATGAAGACCCATTAGGGTCGAAACCTTTTTCAGTCAATAATAAAAAGACTTTGGAGCTATAATCCAGTGTGTGGACACTCTACTTTCTCCTCCATTTGATTTATTTTCCTGCACCTGACTTAAATATAATATGGGATGTGCACACACTATATCTTTGCTCTTTATTACATCATACTGGGCATTACATCTGAATAATGTTAAATATACCACTAATGTAATTAATAAATGAATGAAGTATGGGATGTGCACACACTATCTCTTTGCTCTAAAAACATGTACTATATCATACTGGGCATTACATTACTGGACGACTGTGGCTCAGTAGGTAGAGTGGGTCATTTTGTTTTTGTTTGACAAGACAAATTTACTTAGAAGTTGATTTTTCTCTGACTGACTGGTTTAAAAAAAAACCCTGTGAAGACCTCAACAACAAGCAGCTGCATCATTTTATCTGATTCTGTTCATGTAGAACAGAAGGTAAATTTGTGACAATGCTTGGTACCAATGTATCTTGTTTAATACTATGCAGTACAGGCCTGTAGTTTAATTTATATTTACACTTTATATCATTATATTTGTCAGAAAAATCACAATTAGATCCTTTCCTCGAATTGTTCAGCCCTGTCACTAGACCTTCATATGATGCTTTTGTACCAGTGGGGTAGTAGATGACTGACAACAAATCTGATATTCTTGGTCATCTGAAACAGTTCAAATGAAAATGTGTTCCTATGACGATGATGATGACAGTGGTGATGATGTTATTCTGATGATCATTTGTTTCTCTGTTCATCTTGCTGCAGATCCCTCCCCTCCAGAACCTCCAATAAATATCAGAGTGAGCAACCAGACTATGGACTGGACGGGTTCACAACCAGGGTCCCATCTCACAGAAAGGTATCTAAATAGATGAAAGACAATTAAATAGATGAATCTGTTTGTGATTTTCTGTGCTGTGCTAGTTGCTATGCATCGTTTCAGTGCTGTAAGCTGCTGTTGTGGGCAATCAGTCATAAATTGTGGCCAGGAGGATAGTCGGTGCTTGACTGATTGCTCAGCTGCATGTAAATTACAGTTCATCCTCATTCAATCATATCATATCATAACATCTTTTCTATTTGTGTGCTGCAATACAAGACAAGGTTATACAAAGTTCAGCCCATTACTTGTATCAGCAACAATATTCAAATAAAACCTTTAAAAAGATAAAAAGATAAAAAAGATAAAAAATGTCTGAGCCTCTGCTGTACTCACACAGAGTAAATAAGAGATTGTAAAATCAACACTGAAAACAGCTGACAAACAAGTAGAGCATCAATTTTACTGCCACTCAGTAACATACAAGGAAGGAAGTACTGCACTTTCTAGTTCATTACTATGAATTTGTTGACATTCATGCTGTGATGTTATTTGACTTCTTGCTTTCTTCTCATAGGTCAAGAGGAAATGAGGTTACCGTGGCAGTCTTAATACGCTGGGAGCCCCCCAGGGAGGGAGACCTGCCAGTCCACAACTACAGAGTCACCTGGATGTCTCGACATAAACACACAGCACACAAACACACACATTCACTGCAAGCACACACACATACTGTGCACAACAACATGCACACACACCTTGCACACTCACGCACACCAGAACAGGGTAAAAAGGAGAGCAACAGCAGAGTGACTCAGGGGGTAAGAAGACTTTCTGTTCATTTACTCACACTAAACAGATAATATAGTGATGGACACGTGCATAATAATATCTCACTCATATCTAAATTACACATTTTTTTAAAGGCTTACATACACACACTCACATTTGTATTTGCTATACCTCTTAGGACCTGAAACTTGCTAACCCAACCCTTTCCCTAACATTAATAACTCTTTCAGACAGAATATGTGCGTACACCGTGAATCTACTCAACGTATGCTCGACCCATATTTGACCCATTCATTTGAGACAGCTTTCAATCTGTTTTTTCACTGTTAGCAGAGACTCCAGTCTGCAGAATAGTTTCAAACACTTCACTGCTAAACCAGAGAATTAAACTGTACAACACTGAATAATTACCATATCAGTTTCACCTCTCTTTCTGTCCATATTCACTCACTTTCTATTTCTCCCTCTCTCTCTTTGTGACAAGTCGTTAAATGACGTTTAAACATTGGCATCACTAAATTAATTTCCATTCCTGATAGCAATGCCAATGCTGGGCAGCCACCAACACACATCCAACCTAACTCAGGAGGAAGGTCATAAAGCTAAACCCCAGAGACGGATTTAATGGTGTCACTCTGAATGGGGTATAACCTAAAACCATTTTTTAAAATGTACCCTAAAACAAGTCTTAAAGGATACGTTTACAGTTTTCCAAGTTCGTCTTAAAACAATAGTCAGGTGCCCAAATAAACATTGACACATGTTTTTTTTTGCTGTAATTGTTTCTCCTGTTCCTATCAGCCATTAAGAAATCCCCTCATAATGTACTTTCACTTTAAGTGATGGGGGACAAAATCCACAAGCCTCCTAGTGTACAAAAATGCATTTAAAAGTTTATTTGAAGATAATATTAGGCTGTAGCTGTCCAAATTCATCAAATCAAGTCAATACCTTGCAAGGTTAGTCTTTTTACTGCCAAATTCCCTTTTTTGTTACGATTCTTCCACTGCAGCTGAACAGGAAAACACTGTCCATCAAGAAACAGAGAGGGATTTTTTTGCGAAAAAGACTGGAACTGTGGACAATATCCACTTTATTTGCCTAACCTGTTTTAATGTTCATATGGGCACCTGAATATTGTTTTAAGACAGATTTGAATATTGTGAACCTAACTTTTAACCCTAAAACAACCTCTTTGAAGTGAGCACCAAAATGTCCCCTACTTTGAATCAAAATCCTCAGTCTGTAGGCCTAAATTCACATTGGTCTTACAAAGATTGAAATACAGGAACGCAAACACCACATAAAACACAGATCTATAGCTGCACCTGAGAGCTTTTACTAGGCTTTTAAACCTATGCAGCACACACACATGCAAACATTCCTGTTTGTATTCTGGTTGTGATTACTGCAATGATTTTACAGGCCTCTGCAGTGCTCAAAGAGAACAGGTTCTGTAAATAGCTACTGTGTGCTCATGGTGGTTTAAACTGAAACTAGAAATGCATTTCCTGCGGAAAATGCGTATGAATGCTGACAGCTGAAATAACTTGCAAAGCATTGCTGCAAATACAACACACTTGTTCAGCCTCCTCATGTGTACAACGTTGCAGAATTTGGTTACCATGGTATATTACAGGATGGGGATATTGGTGCCATGATTTAGTATGTCGTGCAGATTCTCATGGAGAACTTCTGTAACAATTTTCATTTTATAAAACACAACAGAAATATCATGTTATAATGTTACTTTACTGTGGGTAGAATTATATCAAATGTTACACACTTGTGCAGTGTGGCTTTATGTACAACATTCCCAAATTTGGCTGCAATCCAATTTAGTATTGCAGAGTTCTGGCCCGTTAAAGGCATCATCCACACCTTCAAAAGTTTTGCAATCAGTTACAGTTTTATCTGACATTATCTAAATATGGTATTTAGCAAGTTTTGTGAGGATTAGATGAAATATGTGCCAACAGAAGCAAAAAATCCTAAATGGTGGAAATTTAGGCGCAAATGGGCGTGGCCTATATCAGTTGAATCAGCATTGTTCAAGGAAGACACTGTGCAAATATTGTTTTAATACACCTCACGGTTCATGAGTTATGTAAAACACGTAAAAACTGACCACATGGTGACGCTATTGGTCCCATGTTTTAATATGTTAAGCATTTCTACATGAGACACCTGTCCATGTAGTATGAAGCACTTTTAGTTTTTAAGATACCACCTTGCAAACATTCCTCCCAAAGACTTTCTGTCATGGACTCTATTGGACTTTTTGTGTTTCGGGGTTTTTGGTTTTGTTTGTTGCAGATGAGAGATTGTAGTGTTGTTTGGGTATTTGAGTTGTATTCATGTTTACTCTGTGGCGGTTCTATGCAGGTAGGTTTATTATGAAGAGTTTTGTGTTTTCTGGGTTTTGGGTTTTTTGCTGTATTCCCTCCTATGTTCCTGTGCTCGCTTTGCCCATCTACACACCTGCCCTGCATCTGGCATTGTTAGTCCCACCCTGCTCTGTGTTTCCCCACACCTGCCCTGTATCATAAATAAACCTTTGAAGAACATTTGAGCCGTATATTTTATGCCCAAGGGAAATTCTTCAAATGTCTTGTTTTGTTTGATCAATAGTCCCAAACCCCAAGATATTCAATTCACTGTGATATTACATAGAGAAAACCAGCAAATCCGCATATTTGAGAAGCTGAAACCAACACATTTTTGGCATTTCTTTAAAAAAATAGTGAAACAATCATATGAAATTAAAATATAATTGCTGATTAATTTTATTCCAATCAATTTAACATTGTAGCTCTACTTCAAACTTTGCACATATTACATTTTTGACATTTTTACTTGGCTGTAAACTAATCAAAAGTTCATAATCATGTGTTTGGTGCACATCTAGGACTAAAGAGGCCTAAATCACCTGACTCACCAGAAAGCAGCTATTGTATTGGTATCTCAGATAAATAATTACATTTTGTATTTAAAAGATCACTTAAGCATTTCATTGTGAAGTCCTTGTTGACTGGAATAATTAGGAATTAGGACTGTAACACAAACTAGAAAATGCATGAGCCCTGTGAATGGGGGCATTGTCATCCTGGAAGAGACCACTCCCATCAGGATAGAAATATTTCATCATAGGATAAAGGTGATGACTCAGAACAACATTGTATTAATTTGCACTGACCCTTCCCCCTTCCCCAGTGGACCCAAACCATGCCAGCAAAATGCCCCCCATAGCATAACAGAGCCACCAGATCCCCTCACTGTAGGGGTCAAGTATTCAGACCTGTTTCCTTTAATTTGTCACCCGTCTGTATGTATGTATGTATGTATGTATGTACAGTATGTATGTATGTAAGTATGTAAGTAAAGTTAAGTAAGTAGAAAAGCTTAATATCTTAAAAAGTATAAAAGTTATACAAATAAAAATTAATAGAATATAGCATAAATGTCCTTAAAGAGCTGAACATATTGATATATGAATGGATTCTGTAAATGAAAGTATGCAGAAGTAGTTAACCAACGAAAAACGTATAGAAGAAAAAGAATAATAAAGCTCTGGATAACAATAGTTATTGTTTGCTTTCACACAAATACCAATTTAATAATCTCATAGCAACTTGTGTAAGTTTTAGGCAGAGCATCACACAGGTACACAGGAAACTCACATTTAACACTCTTTTAACATATCTATTCTTAATGTTACACCTTAAATTATTGCAATTAATTCAAATTAGAGAATGCACTTCTGAAACACCTGTGGCCAATAAAAAATTCCTGCAAATAGGAAATAGGAATACAAAGCGGAAGTATGGCATCTTAAATTAAGGATGTGGATTTATGCAATGAGCAAAATATAATGAAGTGATGGCCACTAAAGTTATAAATAATTTGACATTTATTGCAGTTTTCAAGATGTGGTTTTATGATGTTACATGCTGACAGTATTTAAATATAATAACTATATAACTTTATAACTAGTTTTGATATATTCACCCTAAAATCATTGTTTGGCAGGCTTCCTCGTTTCTGAGGTCTTTTGCAGACATTCTGTGCATATGTTCCTTGTGAATCTGAAAATGCAATATCGTGCTGAGACAGACATACCATTATCTTCATGGGATATAACTTTGTTAGAGTACTATGACAACATGTAGGCTTTGCAGCACTGGAATAACATGACAATGTAGCCACGTAGATTGATTGACAACAGAGAGATGTGGCTTTCCTGCATTTGGATAATGTGTTTAAGTCAAATCAAAGCATCTGGGAACAAGGGCATTAGTGAGTGAGTGTATCAGTTATCATGGTTTAAAGCATAAAATCTGTGTGAACTAGTGTTATATGACTGATATTTTGATGCTGATTCAGTACTGTATCTTCCAACTTAACATGCTAATGAGGTGAGAAACATGAGACCAAGGGAATTATGGGATATGAAGTTATTTTAGAGTGAGTCATTGTTCTCTCATTGTTGCTTAATTCACAAAGAAACTGCTAACATCTTAAGAAATTCAACAGATTTCTTAGTCTATGCTTGAAATTATAGTTAATGCAGCAAAAACAATCAAGAGGGTGGATCTTGCCGTTATGATTATAGGTGTGATTATGATGTAAAATGTTCAAGAGTCCAGTCAGCAGCACCAAAATACCCATAATCACATTAAACAACACAGGTTTTACAGCTTTGATGCAACAGTTATGATTGCCCGTGTATTGACTGAACATTTTCCTTCATATTTGTTCAACATTTAGAATAAAAAAAACCCTACATTTTCATGAAAGTACTCTTTGCACAGGATTCTTTAGCTTTAGAGCCACTTAACTGCTGAAGTATAATGTGAACATTCACTTCAAGAAAAGAGAAAAAAAAATAAAAACATAAACATCAGAGCTTCATGGTTTTAATGCAAGCCCACTCATATGGACTTAGCTATCCTAAGTAGTGATGGCGATCCCAGACTGAGCCTGGTGGAGCCATTTATCTGTAGTCTGGTCCTCTGTTCTGCTTGGCTGGGAGGCCTGGAATTTAAATGAGGCCCCCTAACTAGTGTTTGCTACTTACAGCTGCATCTAGGCAGACACAGAGACAGCAGCATCACAACAGGTAGGAACCAGAAGAGCATATTTGTGCTGTGAAAACTGTATGTCATATTGTGGAAAATTCAGTATATTTTATTGCTCACCATTAAGATGATACATCCCCAAGATTTTTTATAACAAAAAATTTGTGTCAGTCAGGAATTTATGCAGGACTGGAGGGATGTAGCAATAAACCTGAAGTTAAAGGGGAAATTGGAGGAAGTATTCAAACATGGAAAAACTTCTGCTGAATCAGTGCTTTTAAATATACATCAGTTTCTTACATATAATGTCCACTGACATTATGCACTAAAATAGAAATCCAGACTTTTCTCTCTGTGTGTCACAAATACCCACACGCATGCACACACACACACACACACACACACACTCGTACAGCTGTACAGGCCATATGTTATGTCTATCTTGAGCATAATGGAAACACATTTATACAAATACGTTTTGTCTGCAGGTCACCAAGGAACTGCTTTTAACTTGCTTTTGTCTCATTCTGTCACAAGTATACATATATATATATATATGTAGAAACACACACACACACACACACACACACAGACTTGTTATCATCCAAGCATCTCTTTGTTGTGACTAGCTCAGGTCCACACAGACAGACAGACCTGATTGACTAAGAGCCTGTTAATAAGCTGTCAGTCAAACAGCAGGCTAATGCAGAACAGGTCTGGATGTCAGTCACAAGGCTCGGCACATACATACATCTCTCAGGATGGTGATGATGATGATGATGAGGATTATGGTGGCAGTGAGAATGATGATTGTGATTATGATGGCACTGATGATGGTGGCTATAGTGGTGATGCTGATTATATCACTGCAAACAGGACCAAAAAGCTAAAAACAACTTGTTTCTATAATCCATCCCATTTTTTAATATGTTATAGGCGCAGTGTGAGCTGTGGCTGCAGGGTCTGCTGCCCGCTACTTCTTACTTCCTGTCTGTCCAGACGGTGGCCTACTGGGGTCAGAAGAGGCTGAAGAGTCCCAGATCCCAAATTGTTTTCACTACAGTCACTCATACAGGTAAACAAAAAAACCCAAAACATCTTCTTCTTCATAGGGCTGGATGGTATGACCTAAAATTTACATCATAGTATATTTAGTGTATTTGACAATAACAATGTTTATCACTGTATATACTTTTATTCTCACAATTCCAGTAGAATGTGATTTAACAATAAAGCAATACAGGACTGGGTTAGTAATTATTTATTGTTAATATCAATTAATTATTAATATGCTTTAGTGTTGTGAGTGAGTTTCATACATGGTGGAAGTGTCTGAGTGTGTATGGCTGCAGTTTACAGGACACCTTCAGTTTTGGGTGAATGATTGTGGTTTTATATTGTACAAATCCACTATTTTCACCATTTTCTGAAAGCAATCTTTCTCAACAGTCTGGATGAGCATTCAGGAAGAAGCACAAAACCTCCAATAGGTGTACTGTACAGCTTTGTCTTGCAAGAATATAAATGGTAACAACAATAAATAAAAGTGAGAGGCCTAAGTAGCCCAAAGTAGTTTGAACTATAGGTGCACAGTTTATGTTGCTGTGATTCAACCAGACAGTCATACCTTCTGTAGCAACCGAGGAACTCTACCCTAAACATAGACTCTAGTCCATATTTCTGAACATTTTATTAACTTGCCATGCCATTAATAAATACTGTTTATGCAGTCCACAGCACCCATTTGTTAACAGAGCCATACATTATTGAGTTAATGATTTTTCTGTTAGTTCAGAGCTGCTGCGTATGCTGACTGTCAGCATATTCTGTCCACCTACAGCTGCACTTTTTAAACACATTGACACACACAGAGTACGGCGGAAAGAGGCGATGTTAATGGTCGTCCAGGCAACAGAGGTATTTATAGGTGACCTGTCGGTCGGCCCAGCAGAGGATTATAGCCAGCTGCAGCTCAATTATCAAACCACATACCAACAATTTTATAAGAAACATATTGCCAAGTATTAATATTTGACACAATCCATATACAGTATTAGTCTGGTTTCTCTCAGTGCTAATGAGGGTCAGTTATGCCAGATAAAGCCAATTAGTGTTCCTGAGTGAATGAAACAACAGGAAAGCTAGCTACCAGCTGCATTCTCGTCACCACTTTATGGTATTCCTGGCACAATATATAACATTTATGAATTCCATGTGCGATATAACATATATCCAGTCAGTCATATGATGTGTTCTTGTGAAGTTGACATTTTTCAGAACACTTACTGCATAAATGTCGCTTGTTAAGAGCAAAATAGTTGTAGAGGTTTTTAGAAATCAGTTAATATCTCCTGCATCCCAACTTTTACGTTTTTTTTTTGTGGGTTTGTAGAAAATTTTCTGACCACATAAAAGGGAGTTTATGTGGAGGAAACAAGATTTGTTATTAATGAGCTTTGACATTCAAATTATTTTTATTTCATACGACCCTGTTTGTTTTCATTCCAAAGAAATGCGTTCAAATTGGCCAAACTCTGAAATTTTAACATTTATTATTTTTTCCTCTCCTCTCCTCTCCTCTCCTCTCCTCTCCTCTCCTCTCCTCTCCTCTCAATCCAACTCCACCAAAGGAGAAGACTTCTCCAATGAGCTCCCCTCCTCCTCCTCCTCCTCCTCATCTTCATCCTCCCTTCCTTCATCGCCTTCTCTCTCATCGTCCTCCCCTTCTTCCTCAGACCTCCCACTTTCATCTTCTCTCCCTCACCCCGAATCCCCCCTTAACCCCGTCACCCCTGGTGACCTACGCCTGGAGGTTGCTGCCCCTCATTACCATAATGATCAGCTGCAGGTCAAGGTGTTCTGGAAGTGGTCTTACCACGGTGAGTTAAATTTAAAACACTTAACAACTTAACAACACCCTGAAGACGAAAAGAAAAGAAAAACTGTGATAGAAATCCCAAATCTCATAATATTTTTATATTGTTTATACTTATGAGAGAACTACTACCAAAAAATGTATTTCTGTTTTTATAGCATTATATCAATCAATAAAGAATCAAAACAAAGACGAAGAATTACTCACATTGCTCTATTAATTACATGACCAAAGCTCAGCCAATAGCAGACGGTAATTTCATGTTGAATGTTTGATTTTAAACAGATGTAAGTGTGGTGTAAAATTGCTCTTTTAGCCACTGACCGCACTTATAACAAGCTTTTTTGTCTAATTCTTACTTGTCTTAGTAGAGATTGAGCTGGGGTGTGGGGCTGTAAAGCCCACTGAGACACTGTCTATTATATTGGGCTATAGAAACAAACTTGGCTTAACCTGACTTCAGCAGGTACGTAGGCACATGGACAGTGAGATGGGACACATTCCTTTTGTCCTGATTGTGAGTCTGTCATTATCTACAAAGAGCACGGTGCTTTACTGATTCATTTATGCTAAATCCTAGCATATTTTTAGTAGAATAAGCAGTAAATAAAAATATGGCTAAATTGTTTTTTTACCTGAAATAATGCAAAGAGGAGTTTGCATGTTCTCCCCGGGCCTATATGGGTTCACTCCGGGTTCTCCGGCTTCTTCCCACAGACCAAAAACATGCAGGTTAGGTTAATTGGTGAATCTAAATTGCCAGTCGGTGTGAACGTGAGTGTGTATAGTTGTCTGTCTCTATACTATATGTTAACTCTGTGATTAACTGGCGACCTGTCCAGGGTATACTCCGCCTCTCACCCAATGTGAGCTGAGATTGGCTCTGGCTCTGCAACCCGCGACCCTCTAGAGGATAAGCAGTAAAGAAAATGGATGGATGGATGGAATGCAGCGAGGGTGGATGCATTTATGTGTTTTAGGGCCCAACCGATACTTGATTTTTGGGGCCAATGCCGATACTGATATTAGAGAGTAAAACAATTCCAAAATCGATATATCAGCCAATAATTGTATACATACAGATTATATACATAAACACATGGGGTGTGTGGTTATCAAACACTTGTGACAAATATATGTAATGGAGGCATGATATTTTAGTTTAACAATAAACTTTATTTTATAAAATGACATCAGTGCACTGAAACAGTAAACTTCACTGAGAATTTAATAATTATAAATAACTATAAATAAAAAACACATAGAACAAAGAAAACATATGTACATATATATTAAACTGGAATTAAGAAAAAATAATCAAATATACATAAAATTCTGCCTATATAAAAAAATTTTTAATTAAAAAATATCAGTGCATATTGGACAATATATACAGCGATACCGATATAGGCCAATATCGGCTGATAATATCAGCTGACTGATATATCGATCAGGCTCTAATGTGTTTGCGCAGTCACGACAACCTGCAGCAATAAGACAGGCAGACTGTAGCCCAGGAGGCAAAATACTCCTAAATACTGCTCACTGCTCACTGCTGCTCCTTTAGCTTATTGCTCTGAGCACATGGTAATAATTGAACGGTACTCAGATGAATATATCAACTTTTTTATGTACTCCTCTCTCATGTAGATTTTGGCATAAGAGAGCAATGTTCAGAGATTTTAGAAAGAAAATCAACCTGAAAGTACAAAAGTGAGAGGACAAAAACACGATTTTGAAAAGTGATTCCCACTTTTGTACTGTGTGTCTGATCTATTTTGTTTTGTTGTATTACAGCCAGACAGAGACACCCCGGTCCATACATTTTGCGGTGGCGTCCACATACCTGCAGTGCTAATGTTACAAGCACAGAAAGAACAACAACTGTGCAGGTATGTCTACCCCGGCTGTTTTTTGTGTCAGTGTGTTCGTGAAATAGTGTATAGGTGTTTTGTTACTCTGTGAGTGTTATTATTGTGTGTCTGTGTGTATGTGTGTATCGGAGATCAGATTTCATCACCATAACTCAGATCAGTCTGGAATGCTCTCATCCTCTGTCTGTGTGTAACTTTGTCTCTCTGCCATCATCTCTCTCCGTCTCTGTGACTTTTATCATAACTGCGTCAAATCTCTGTCTGAGATATCCCAGATTTCTGTCTGTTAAACTCAGCTTTTTTAAAGAAACAATCAGAGTAACTTATAAACTAACAATACCAGAGTATGCACCATGAATTTTTACATTTGCTGTGGTGGATTGTCTTCTTGAGCAAAGAATCTCTTGTAAACTTGTAAAAAAACCCCAACTTAACATTACAACCCCCAAAAAGTTATAGAAGTGTGCATAATACACTGGTAACTGTATTGTATATGTCAAAGTTTGACTGGAAAATGATCTATAGGAAAATACACAGTGGAAACATCTAGTAATGACCACTAACCATTTAAAGTGTTACCAAAATTAAAATAGGTGAAATAAAATATCATTTAAATCAACATTAAAACCCTTTTCCTTCTGAAACGGCACCTTTTAAAAACCCAAATCATAAAGCGGAGCGGCAACAGAGAGAAGCATTTCAAAATATGAACTGGTATCAACTCTGCCCACAGCACTTCATCAAACTGAACTCACTACTATTGTACCACTGGTGACCTGTTGTCTAAAATGATCACAGGCCTACTGAGTTGATAAATATCAATGTGCTTTGTGCAATTTGTTGAGGTCACAGAACATGATGTCTATTCATTGAAGTTTGGGGCTTTTCAAACAGTTGCACCATCTCTCAACATTTGAAGCTGCCAACCTGCAAAGCTGCCAAATACAGCTTTAAACTCTAGTGTTTATTTCAACATGGAGTTAACAAGCTGCTTATATGAGACAGGTTCCCAAACAAAAATAGTGGTAATGTGTATATTTTAAGGGACCTTGTAATAGGTCAAATTTAACAAGCAGCTGTGTGCAATTTACACTATTATGTCTCTTTAAACACTGTTGTTATCCCTAACCTGACTATATTTTTTTCCTGCAGGGTACCCATCACACCATCACAGGCCTGCTGTTTGCCTGTAAGTACCGGGTCACCGTGGCATTGAAGACTGACCCGGGATCAGAGGCTGTTGCCTGGGTTACGACCCCGACTTGCTCTTCCATCACGGTCAGAGGAGGCAAAGCTTTGCCCTGCAACACTGAGGGTAGGAGGAACACACACACATACACACACACGTGACGTGAATGCAGTGATCTACTGACCTGCTTTAATCCTCTAAACCCTTAACCCCTTCTTTAAGAACTAGCTTTTGCCATTTGTGATGTCTTTTTTTGGGAACATAAGACCCCAAACACGGAATACACATTTACACATACACTGAAACTCTATATATTGTATCACAATATTCCAGTAGTCTTCAAGGTTTGCCAAACATTTTTTATGCACACAGTCAACTACTTTAATGCAGTGGATGGTTGCCTTCACATAACTGTGTTTATGGTCAAACTCTGACTAAACTCTGATTACGGGATTTTCTACAAATTTACTAGTGTGGTTATTTTAGCATAAAAACATCATTAAACCTACTGAGAAATCATTTAGAAAAGTATTCTGTAAGTGAGGGAAATGTTGTGTGTTCTTTGTGCCAGAGCGCCTCCTGGCAGGCAGAAAGGTGGTACTGCGTCCAGAACGACTGACTGCAGACTTCAAACAAGTTAACGGCACCCTGCTCACCACATTTCGCTGGAGGATGTCCCAGCATGCTCTGGAGCCGGCAGCTGTCGAGGGGTTCCAGTTCACCTGGACGATGCAGTCAGGGATTACCATGGCAACCGAAGGCCAGGAGGACACTCTTATCTCTCAGACACAGACAATCGCACCGGTGAGACAGACAGAGAGGTCTATACAGTGACTGAATTATCAAGTGTTTGTGTATGAAGTTCCTTTTTTCCCTTTATACTTTAATAAGTCATTGTCAACATTCAAAGATCTGAAGAAGCATAAAATATAAGAGGTCATTTCACAAATGTTGAATAAAAGTAGTAAAATAAAGTAACATCATGAAACAGCATTTACCTATAATAGAAAAGGTGACGTACTATATTTTTCTTTTCAACAATTCCCATGAACAGACTAAAACTAACAATGAATTGACGCTATTCTTCTGTGGCATAGAAATTAATTGTTATCTAAAAACTTTTAAAAACTTACCATTGAGCTACACTGTTGTTCTGGGTGACATATCCCTTTGTTACCATCAACATGGGAACTGTAGTTTATATTTATTGAGTTAATCCCACCTACACTGTCCTGTTGCTGAAAATAGAGCACCAAATGTGTAAAAGAGTTGTCTCCAACAAATACATTATTTACAACTGTATGAGTAATGTTTGCAAAAAACTACAGTGCCAAGGAAATTATTTAGCCTCTTTTGAAAATGAAACTATATATACATGACACATTTTTAAAGATTTGTATTGGAAACACTGGGCTTCGTGGTTGAGCGTCACAGATGGACTAAAACATTGTTGGTTTTAGTCTTTTCATGGGATTTGTTGGCAATAAGCAAAACACAGAATACCATCAGTCTGTAACATGTTATTAGGTTATTTCTGCTTTTACCTCATTGAAAGACTTGTGTAGAAGAAATAGTGTGTGTGTGTGTGTGTGCATGTGCATCTGAATTAACCTTGTCTCTCACTCCTCAGTCTCAGCGGTCGGTCATAGTTCAGGGTCTCCAGGGTGACAGTGTTTACCAGCTGCAGCTCCAGGTGCTAACAGCAGGGGGCAGCAATGGTGCTGCAGTCTCCAAGACCATTCACACTCCAGTGATTGATTCCACACTGTGACAGGTAGTGTTGCACTCTCACCAGCGCACAGTAATAGCTGCACTTTTAATCTGTTATTTTATAAAATAGCTGACATTCCTTCATGTTTTGAGAATATGTTGTTATGAATGGATAACACTTCATCTTCTGCCCGCTTTAACCTTGCCAATCATTTCCCCCAGGTCCCAACCTTACCGTCGCCGTCTGCTGCACCACTGCCATCTTCACCAACACCCACTTTTTTACTGTCTTCCAAAGTGCAACAACATTTCATTACAGTCCAACTTCAGAAAACGTGACCAAAGCTGTAAAATAAAGAAAGTTCCTCTTTATAAAGTAGATCACTTACTCATGTGACAGGTGTTTCCTACTCGTATTCTGTTTCTCTTATACTTTAATCACTTTTCAAACATCAGGAAAGTTGTGCGCTTACTCATATGAAATAAAAATCATTTGTATTTCAGTCATGAATCTGTCAGCTGATCCAAGTCAATATTGTTTTGTAAGAAATGTAAAAGATGTCAGTTTAAAAAGCTCCCAGTACTCACAGGTAGTCTCAGCAGTGAAGTCTGTATCTCTATAACACACTTCTCCTTCTGTTTTCTATTAGATCTGCAGCATATTTCTAAATAATTCATCATGGCATTAGTGCCACAATGCTGCAGCATTGAAAGACATGTATATGAAAAGTGCTCCGCTGCATATGTTCATGTTCAATGTTTAGATTGGACTAATAAGGTCATTTCTAATCACTTGACATCACTGGAGCCAAATGACACATGTAAAGAGACATCTTATGCCTGTTGTTGGTTTTTTTTATCATGCAAGTAGAGAATAATATAGCACTGACCTTATGTACAAATAGAAATGTATAGCAATAGAATGACTGTGTTTATTTCAATGCATTATCTTTGATGTCAATGGGTCTGTGTGCTGAAGCCTGGAAGTAAGCTCAAAAATATTTTAATGTTTTGTTTTTATGTTAAAAAAAAGCTTTTTTTAACTAAAATTTGTCTGAATTTGCCTGTTTGATATATTGTTGGCCTGCTCCAGCATTAATTTGCATCATGCTACACCCAAACTGTGATATGTGACATTTCCACACAGTTAATATAGCTATGCCTGTGGTAGAATAAGGTGTGACATTGATTTGAAAAGTCTGAGAATTATTATATTAATATTCTCTTTATGTACCCTTGTATTTGTTTACTTTGACATTTTACTGTTTATAATTTTGTACTTCATTCATTTACTTATCGACTGGTAGTTTTATTTATTGTTTTCCTGTCTTTGTTTTTTTGTAATTAAATGATATCTAGATACAGTGTGTTTTGTCTCAATGATCTGGCAATAACTGTGTGGTTGAAATTGTTATAAAATTTTATTTCTTCAACATTTTCTCTCTTGGAAAATGCAAACTTTAGAAACCTCACTCAGGTTTCTTAGGGGTAAATGACAGCGGAGTGGAAGTCAGGGCTGTAGTTCCCATTGAGGACAATGAGGTCACATACACATTATGTGTATTTTAGATGCTGCATTGATATTAGATCCAATATTCTTAATTTTGGATACTTTTAGGCCAACCCATGAATGAATAATTGATTTAGAACTTGCCGGTCAGAATTTAATCATGGGTATTGTGAATCAAGGTCTGAACAGGTATTTGGAAAATAAAATGGAGGCTACAGAAGATAGGATAGATTGAAGTGTTCAAGTCCCCTTCCACTCAAAAATGTGTTTTTTCTCTTGTTCAGGTGGATGTTTGAGCTTCACTTCAAAATGATGTATGTGCAGAGTTTGACACTTTAAGACTGTTTTCACATTCATCGTGGAAAGTGGAAAGTTTCTCTGTGCTCATTGAAAATCTAAGTTAAAACGATGTAAGCATGATTTGTGACATCATAACCAGTTTGGAGCTGATCCTGATCAAATAAACAACTTACACAAGTGTGATGTGGAAACTTGAACCCTCCAGTGCACAAACACCGAGAATGGACTTTACATTGAAGTAGGAGACATCCTGTGTCTAGTAGTTAAACTTTTTAAATGAAAAATAATTATAATTCACAGATTCTGGATTTTTAATGAGGGAGAAGGAGATTTAATTTTAAGAAATTCTAACTAGGTAATTGAACTTTTTTGTGAAAAAAAAAATCTAGACAAATTATTACTCAAAGAAGAGTATTTTTATATGTCTTAAAACATGTCTGGAGGTGATCTTTAACATAATAAATAAGAATACGATAAATGTAAATAAATAAAACATTTTAGAGGCTTTTTGTGTCGGGTCAAAATGTCCTGAAGTGAAAAATCACCTCTAAAAGGTCCAGGTGGTGGTGGGATGGAAAGACGAAGTTACTTCGGGAGATTATCCGAACAATGCCGAAGCCGATCCCGACGCCGTGACGCAATCAATGAGCGCCGCCAGTTTGGATTGTTGTTTCTTCAAATCGTGGTCAGATGAAACTCAAGTTTGTTATTTCATAGACAAGGTAGTGTATATGAATGTTTCTCTATACTTTTCTCCATGCTTTTAATCTTATGCTCAATAACACTTGAAGCACTGACTCGCAATTCCTTCTTTGTTCTCAAACGCCTCCAACTTCCTTCTGAAAATGGAGGAAATGTTTTGCAGTCGCTGGTTTGTGTTTTCGCCTCTGTTTTGACTGCAGCTAGCTAACTTAGCTAGCTTCAGGGGAATGACTAACTTATGCAGAACTTTGTGAAATGTCATATTAGACATACTTAATTGATGTTCATGTGAATCCTTAGAAGATGGGCGAGTAGCCCGGTTAGCTTAGCTAACGTAAAGCTGGTTTTCTTTTCACCACTTAACGCTAACTTAATTGACTAACTTAATGGACTTTGTAGTGATAATTAGGGAAGTCGCGTGTAATGTGTCAACATACATTGAATGATTGTAGCTTAGATGTATTGTTAAATCTCGTAGGAGTGATGCTAAGTGAAATATCACCCCTTTGAAAAGGTAAGACTACTTGAAAGAGATGGCTTGCACAAAATGTTAATTAGTGCTTTGTTATTATGTAGTAAGGGTGCCTTTGCTCAAAAAAGTCAGCTAGCTGCAAGCTAAAACAACAAATGAAGGGCATACTGCATCTGATCACCGAACCACCTGTTAAATGAAGATTAATGACCCCCGGTGCTCCACAGCACATTGAAGAATAGATGAAACGCAGAACCCTCTATTGAACATCGCTACTTATATTTTATCTTCCTGCGTAACAAAGTTCGCTTTAAGTTTTGAAGTTAAGCTGCTCTCGTCTGACAATGAAGATTAATGAGATAGATCAGTAACATATAGAGATAAATCCACAGTGAATAATGGAAAAACTCAAGGGAGACTCTGACAGTGCCCATGGTGTGTTTGCTTGGAAATAGGGGCATTTTGTGATTCACATCTGTAGTCACTACATGTAGATGAAACTCTTTTGGACAAAATCAAACTGTCTTCAGTGGAAATTGTAAAATTAAAATCTAACCTAGGACTACATTTTTATTATTCCAGTGGTCTTGGACAATATAGTCAAGACTGCTGTTGCGCTAAAGAGACAATTAGAGCAGTAAAAAATTAATTGTTAATGTCATCAGGTCACACTTTCTGAAGAGTGTCTGTTGAGACAGATTAAGAATGTTGGTTTTATTTTCTTCACCACAGTTGTATCATTCACATCTCTTGTATTTCAGATTCATATTTTGGGTAGCCTATATGCTGCTGTTGTCATATGTAAATGCTTTGTGTAGATTATTCAGGTATCAATATACACCCACCGGCCACTTCATTAGGAACACCTGTGCAATCTAATGCAATCCAATACAACATCTCTGACATAAATTCTACTTTTACGAAGCTTATACATTTTCAGTTTTTGTTGATATTGTCAGAAAGGTGATAATTCTACTTTATGTTTATAAATTATCATGCACCTTACTACTGTAGCAGTGTCCACCTAACCACTGTATTCTTTCTGTTCTATTTATTATTGTTCAAATTTGAGTTAGTTTATTTACTTATTGTATATAATTTACCCTTTAATTGCATTTCTTTCTTTCTTTTACCTTTTTTACCTCATTGTTGGCTGCTGTAACATTTTAATTTCCCTTTGGGATAAATAAAGTCTATCTGTCTAATCTCAGCTGCAGTAGAGGTACTACAGTTTTGCATTTCTGACCTAATTATCTCCAAAAATGCAATTGCTTTGAAAATCCTAAACAAGGTTTCTTGGTGTGCTGTTTTTCATTTGGGTTCATGACATGTTTGTGAACCCCTGGGTGTGGCCTGAGCCACGCCTTGCACGCTTAAATAATAACAATTCAATTATCTTGCTAACTGAGAGGAGTTTACTAAAAACGTTTGTTTGTAAAAACGTTGTTTCTTTTTCTCTCCCTGTTTCTTTCATGCTCTCCTTGCCACTTTCTCACTTTCTCTGATTAGGAGACCATGGTGGTGTCCAGCTACCACTGAGGAATACTCCCAAGTTCTCATCTGCTGCCATCAGTAACCTCTATGGTGGGAAAGGCTTGAGACAACTACTTTTCTACACAAGAAAGGTGGTTTAGAGAAAAGCACGTGGAAAGAGGAAGTGACAGGATTAGGAAAGAACAAACCGCAGTACTTCAAATTCAGCGGACCAAACGGGAGGAGGGGACAGGAGTGTGAAGAGAGGTGTTGGGGATGGGGCTGAAGAGCCAAAGGAGGACGTCATGGTTCACAGCGACTCTGCTTCCCCAATGAAAACAACACTATCAGTATCACCCCATTTAACTGCGTCTGCTACAGCACCTCCTCTTGTGCCTCCCCCTTTAGATACTACTGGTCAGGATTTAACCCAGACCACAGCGAAACTCCACGCTTCAGACATTACCTCCAACTCAGACTTGAGCCAGCCCGCTACACAGACTCTTGCTGATGCCGAGCCCCCTGTTTTAACCCCAGTAAAAGCACTAACAGCTAACTCAACCCCAGCATCAGACTGGTCCTCTTCACAGACAACAACCCCTGCGCAGGGCACAGCCAATGGCCGTACATCAGGCAGAAGGAGGACTCCTAAGGCTTGTGACTGCTGCGGCCCCAACAGTACAGGACACAATGTCAGAACCCCGGGCAGAGGGAGGGGAAAGGGGAGAGGGAGGGGCTCTGGTAGGGACCTCTTGGACACCCCTAAAAGGAAAATTGGGGGCCAGCTGACGCGTATCAAGAGCTTTGACTTGACCAAGGAGAAAGTAGAGGAGGAAGAGGGTGAAAATGACAGATATGAGAAGGTGCAAATGTCTGTAGTAGTGGCTGATGCTCAGTCACAACCCCCTGTTGCTCTGCCTGTCAATGTCTCCCTGCTGGATGGACCAATAAGGAACTGTGTTGCTCCAGAGAAAGGGGACGTGCAGAAAAAGGAGGATATGTTGATAGAGGAGTCAGGGGTTGCTGGCACAGGAGTGAGAGGAAGAGGGTCAGCAGTTAGAGGTAGAGGAGGGAGGGGTAAGATGGGAGCTACATTTGCATCGAAAATGAAAGCAGAAGTTGGAGTGAAGAGGGGAGTTGAAGGTGGTGTTATCGGTTCTAAGACAGATGCCTTAACTCGATCAGTGTTAGTGCAGGGGCACGAGGAAAACAAAGATTCAGAGATGGAGCACGAAGAGCAGGCACACTCCATCTCGGTTAAATCTCCATTTGGAAACGGAGATACGATAAACCTGTCTGAAACAGAACCTGAAGGGGAGGACAGCATGAACGTGACTAAACCAGAAAATGGAATACTCTCCATCTCAGGGCAGTCAGGTTCTGCTTCAAGCCCAGGAACACCCCAGGACCTCGACTCTGAGATGCAGGTGGACCAGACTCCTGACAGAACAGACCCAGCGTCCTTACCAGTAACACTTTCCAATGGAAACGCCACCACACCAACAGACCATGACCACAGATCCACACCTACGGAGATGGAAACGGTCTCTTCTCCGAACCAGGGTCCTATTTCAGTGTGCAGCATGCAGCACAGGTGGGCATTAAGAGATCACAGGCTGTACTGTCAGCCAGGAACCTGGGAGAAACAGGAGGCAGAAGAAGCGTCAGGTACAGATCAGTCAAAGGAAACACACGGACGAGACATGGATGGAAAGACACTGAATAATGAAAGTCTGGAGCAGCTTACTGATATGGTCCACGGTAAGAAGTGTAAGATGTGAGCACATTACATGAAATATATATCATCATCCCTTTTGAGTTTGTTAAAATGAAAGCAGGGTAAATCATTGATCTTTTTACACACAAACTTGAAAAATAATTTTCAATGTTCACTTTTCTGGGATATTTTCTTTCCAGAATAAGAAATTAAGAACTGAAGATATGAGTAGTTGAGACAACCTTTAAACTAATATGCATCAATTCTCAGCAAAATCACGTTCTGCTGTATCCTCTTGGTCATGAAATGGTGAATAAAACAGCTGTAGGGAATATGCCCAATAGAAAATACTCCAGCAGAATTGGTATTTTCAATATTTTTCCTTATGTTTTCAAAATAGTTTCATTATAATACAGAATAGCCCACCCATTAGTATTAATTAAGCCTGATATTTGGAATTGGTGCATCCTGCTCCCATGGCCCTAATACTGAGCCTGAAAGCCAACAGATATTTTGGCTCTCAGGACAGACATCTAATTTAAGATCAACCCTGATTTCCTAAAGTCTTCACATGGGTATGAACGAATCAGTCATCTGTTTCATGAAGCAGAAATAGGTATTTTCAACTTTAACAAATGAGGCCTGTTCATGCACACACAGGTCTTTCCTGATAGAATAAAGTTTGGAGTTTCTATAGTGGGACAACATCTTGTTGGTACTAGTGTTTTTTTTTTTTGTACAGGTGAAGTGTTTAATCAGGACTGCAGCGTTGCCACAAATAAGTCAAAATTGTTCCAAAATTGTGTTTTAAAATGTGCAAATATCAGCACTTTATACATAACTGGACACTGCTCATGTTTAACTTCGCACAAGCCTCAAATCTGATAAAATTACAATTCTTAAATTGTCAGTAATTAATCAATATTGTAAATTTTGGTTTTAATATTTAAGAGATAAATTGTTTGTGTCTAACAACATCTTATCAGATCATAAAATCATGTGATAATGACTTTCTCTTCTTTAGAATTTCTGGAGAGCTTCTATATAAAATATGGTAGTTTCATTCCTCTGAGTGAGACAGATGTCCTGGAGTACCTGAAGAAGAAAGGCAACTGTGACCTCAGCAACAAGTTAGTATTTAGGCACACACACACACACATATATATACACAGATGTTTTGCCTAAACTGGATATTAATGAGGCAATTTATCAGTGTTTGAACACTTTGGATACAATCTCTACTACTCAGCCAATAGAATAGTTATAACAGAGGATTTTACATGAATCCAGTGATACAAGTGAAACAGTATTGTACATGCAAACAGCAGAAAGTCAGTTGAACGGCTGTCGAAGCACTCGGGTAAAAACTGAAATAAAGCTGCATCTCTCCTGTCGATGTGTTTGCTTTAGGGGACTAAACATCAAAGGGGAAATGACTCGGTACAGGGCAGGGCTGGCCTCTGCTCCTATTTCGGGCTTCATGGTGATGTATAACAAACACACCCTGAGCCTGGAGGACCTTAGCACACTGGAGGACCAGAACTGGCTTAATGACCAGGTAAGGAAGAATGGAGAGATAAGCCCTGTTTCAAGCAAAATGTTCCAGAAACTATGAAACCAGAGGAACTAAACCAGGAACTAAAAGTCCCTGTTGTGCTGTTTGTGTTTCCACCGCAACTGATGAATTGGGTAGATTATGCAAATTGGACTCATGACGCATTTTAAATGCAGTATTAACACAAGGAAACAACAGAGTCATCCTGTTTTTTTTTTACTGTTACATGACTCTGATGTTTGAGTTATAGATCTAATGATTGAATTAAAAGGAGAAATGCAGAGGTGGAAAATGGAACTGAAACTCATGAACACTGGTCTCCACAATAAACAATCTGCTGAGTATTTGATAGTTATTAATCTCTGCTTTAGAATGTAGTAGCTGCCAAATAATCAGAAAATAAAGACAAAATTCACTATTTCTTTCCTGTGGAAACGCTTGTAGAGGAACTGAGGTTCTGAGGTTCCCGTGGGAAAGTTGCTGCGGTGAAAATGTGGCTTTATAAAGCAATGCAGAAACCTTATCATCATTTTCCCTCTTCTCACTCTGTCTGGCTCGCTGAAAAGAAAAGGCTGGAAAGGACTTTGACTTTTGATTTAGGCTGAGATTGATTGTCTGTGCTTCTGGTTGTTGCTGGCAGATTATCAACATGTATGGAGAACTGATTATGGAGGCAACACAGCACAAAGTAAGTCAGGTGTTTTTTTTGCATGGAGTTCAAAAGGATATAGAAGAAGACCTACAAAATATAAAAAAGGGCTCAATGTAGCAGTCTTTAAAGGAGCAATTAAATTGCAAAAAGACTAAATATGTTTTATTACTTTTCTCTCTCAGGTTCATTTTTTCAACAGCTTTTTCCACAAGCAGCTGGTTGCCAAGGGTTATGAAGGTGTGAAGAGATGGACTAAAAAAGTAAGGAGGAAGATGGGACAGTTTGGAAATTTGTAATTTTTCTGCTGTTTTGACAGTATTGCTAATAGTTGCCCCATGATGTCACATTCTCATCTCTTAATCTGCTAAAATGTCACACTCTTGAGTCAGCTTGACACCAGCAGTTCCCCAGTTAATACTGAAAACTAGATTTTGATAACTGTCAACCTTTTTGTGAAGTCTGCTGACCCCTGTGGGCAACCACAGTCTAAATTCAGTGTGACATAAAAGTATATCTTATATACAGCAATAATTGTCTGATAATTTGACTGTTACGTTGCGCAACTATTGAGTTTGGGTTATACTGGAGAACTTGTAGGAGACATCTGCAACATTTTGTGGCTTGGATATCTAATTTGTGTGTGTGTGTGTGTGAATTTGTGGGATTATTTCAGGTCGATCTGTTCTCCAAGTGGCTGTTGCTAATTCCCATCCATTTAGAAATCCACTGGTCTCTCGTCACAGTCACCATGGCAACAAAAACCATCAATTACTACGACAGCCAAGGCATCGTCTTCAGACACACAACAGATGTGAGTGCCTCTGTGCATGCTGACGTTCTTTGGGTTGTTTTTTTTTTTAAATGTCTGTAGAGCAAAAGACCATTGATGAAACAAGATCAGGTCATCAGTAATCCAGGGTTCCTCTTCGCTGCTATGATAAATCATTGGACCATCAATTCCTGGCGAGAAACTATATGAGATGAATAGTTTTTTGTAGCTTAATTTCACTGGCAAAGATTTTCAGAATGTACGTTTCTCTAGAATTCAAATAATTTCATTGTAGGGGTGTAATCAACCAGAACAAAGCAGAAGGATTAAATTAGTAGATAATGCTGGAAGACAGACTGCTTTTTTTGTTTAGTTGTGTTTAATCGGCACTGCTTGGAAGAGTTTCAATACAAATGTCAAACTGCAGATTTAGAGGCCATTAGTCTGTTAACTGTCAACTACTAGCTAGAAATTTGCCTGTTTGCTGCACTATGAAGAGTTGCTGTGTCCATTTAGGGTTCGCTGAAACTAAAGAAGAAAGAACAGACTTAATACAGACATGTGTATATACTTGTGTAATGTCATCACTAAAGAGTTTTGACTTCATTACCAATACTATTAATATGCTACTCTATCACACACTAATAATTTAATATATAGCCAACTTGTAGTTGCAATCAGCAATTTCATAATCTAGAGTTATGTGTGGTATTTTGTATTGACTGTATGAAATATAATGTATTCTAATTCATGAGGAAGCAGGTTTTTGTTGAAGGGTTAGCGTCAAACTAACAACCAGTCAGTATGTTAGACAATCAGTCAAGTGAATCACTTTTGATCTGATCCTCTAACAAGGAGAAACCATCGAGCCACGTGTTACTGGATTTGACTTGTAGACGCTGATGCACAGTGGCTTCATGTTATTTGTTGGCTCCATTGTGTCCCCTTTGTGAACCAGATAATTTGATGTTCCATCCCAAGTGGTTTGTGGTCCAGTTCAAGACACGGTTGACTGTTTGACACCATCGTTTGACACCTTCAACTGTTTGAATACACACATACAGTATTTTTTTTATTGTATATTAGTGTTGTATACAGTGTATTATTTATTGAATCTGAAATTACATTAAAATTTGCATAAAAAAGTTTGGTCTGTACTAAAAGGTGTAAAATCCAGTAATTATTTCACAGTGGAAATGTAGAGGCATTGAAAATGTAGTTTTTTTTTTTTTTACCATAACTGTTCTCTGTGTGTGTGTGTGTGTGTGTGTGTGTGTGTGTGTGTGTGTGTGTGTGTGTGTGTGTGTGTGTGTGTGTGTGTGTGTGTGTGTTTGTGGCCTCCTTTCAGAACATTATGAAGTACCTTCAGTCTGAAGCTCGAGAGAAGAAACAAACAGCTTTCCAGAAAGGCTGGAAGATTACCATCATCAAGGTAACTTTAAAACCTGATTGTAATTTTCATGCTTGTTCACATTGTGACCTTAAAACATTCATACTGCTGGAAAAGTGGATGTTAGTCAACTGTAAAAAAGTGACTGCAGAGATATTATTGCTAAGTTGATTTTTTGATGAACAGAACATTCAGAAATTTTGTGTGAATCGCTTTAATTAAGAACTAATCAGTTTAAAGGCTAAATGAAATCTGTGGAATACATACATATACAGACATACACTGTTCAGTCCATCAGCTGTAACTGTGAAATCTTTTGTCTGATTAACTGGGAACTTGTTGACTCCTCAGGGTATTCCTCAGCAGAAAAATGACAGCGACTGTGGAGTTTTTGTCCTCGAGGTGAGACATAATTCTTTCCCACCTTTCCAGCCACCCGCCCCCCTCCTGTCCTTCAATCATCACATTATCTTTCTGTCTGTGTCTGTCAGTACTGCCGTCGTCTCTCGGTGAAGCAGCCTCTGCAGTTCAGTCAGGAGGACATGCCTCGCATCCGCAAGAGACTCTACAAGGAGCTGTGTGACTGTCGCCTCAACGATTGAATGACTGAATAACAGCCGCCTTCACTCACTGACTGAGTTCTGATCTGGTTACATAAGACGGTCTGTCTAAGCCTGTCAGATGACCTGTTTTATCGACAGCCATTTTCATTAGCTAACTCACAACCTGACTGTTTTCCAGGGAGCTGCAACTGCCTGTGTGACTGACAGCAGTGGCTGGTCACTTTTGACTTTTTGTGACTGAGTTCAATAACAGTCTACTTTAGCAGATTTTTACTTGCAAACTTGGAAAGAACTACTGACATGGCCCCCTACTGACCCCCTCCCAAAATGCTGGACCCATACATTTCAGGTTGCTTTTGCTTTCTACGTTTAGCACCCCCCAGTGGATTTCCACCCAACAGCCAGTTTTAAGGACACAGGAACTCTTATTCAGACTGAGGATGCAGGCGTTGGACCAGCTTGGACCAATGCAGTGGACTTTTCCTTCCAAATGGAGTGGCCTTACATCCCGGACGGCCATTTTTAAACTAAATGACATTTTTAACTGTTTATTTTATGCTGGATTTAGCAGCAGCATCATGCTTACAGTTACATGCGTGTTTTCTAACATGTCATAAAGCTAGGAAGTGCGATTCAGTGGACCAACTGTTCACTTAAAACTTGAAGGTTTGAGTTGGTTTTGTTCTCTTGGACTACAAATATTTGCACGGTTAGAGGCCTACCCATTGAAGAGTTCAGATTATCAACTGAATGTACTGATCACGTATTCTTCCTGGCTGCCTCGCAGGGTGGTGACTTAGCACCGTACAGGCTAATGGCACATTTTGGCTGTGGCTTGAAACAGGGATATAATTTTGCAAGTTAGTTTTTGTTCATTCTTTGAGTATCAGGTTTTTGTTAACTTACTCCAAATAATTTCTTTCTCAAATTCCAGTTTTTCCACCACATTATGCCCTGCATTTTTTTTTGTTTGTTTTGCTGTGATCACATCCTTATGGTAGGTTTTGCACAAGCATTTTTCCAGTGTTTTCAGCTATAAGCCATTGTTGGATAACAGTTTGTCTGATTCCATCAATTTGAGTTAAAAATGTTTCTCATGCTGGTTAGTAAATTTCATGTTTAGCTGTACAGCTAGCTGCTGATGTGAGGACCACAGTTCTTGATTTTAGCCAAACGGTTTCTTCAACCTTATACTGTCAAGACGTACTACTTCATATAGATGCATTAACACAGATGCAGAAAGACTTGGTTACAGTCTCTTGACAGTGAAACAAGTGGACCTCAGCTATTTTGATTAAATATTCTGTCCAACCTGGATTTTGTTGTTATATTACCTTATATGTATTTACAGACTGTATTGTACTTTTACTGGCCAACTACTGTACATGCTTGCTTTGGCTAAAAACCACAGTGGTTTCTGGACTGTTTTTATTGTTATTAAAAGGCCAATACTGCTGGAAAATTTGTTGTAGGCTTTCTTATTGTATGAGTAGTGCAATGGAGTAGTGCAAAATCACAGAAATTCTTAATTCATAAGGAAACATGGAGGCAACAACATGCAGTGACAGGAATGATGATGTCTTAGCTTCACTTGTGGTGATAATTAAAATTTTTGGGGGGCTAGAAAATCCCTTCCTGATCTCGTGCATAGATAACCACATTTATCCAGCAGCGCCTGTTTCACATGTTTTTCCTCTTTCAGATGTTCTTGCGATCCAGCACCAATAAAATAAAAAATGTTAACGTCCCTGCCAAAAATAAGGAGAGGAATTGACTCAATTCTGATATCAATGACCTTCAGGGGAATATACAGTAAATTCTCACTTTGTATTAGTGGATATCAGAAGAGATCTTTGAGTCAAATCTGTTCTTCCAACGCAGATATTGAGTGAGTGTGACTTCAAAGATAATCTTATCTTGTTATCAATCCTCTGTTCTGATCAAAGTCAAACTAAGACAGTTTAAAGTTCTCTTTTTTTTAAAAAAACTGAGAAAAACTGATTTCTGCACTAGTAGGTGATGAAAACCTACAGCATCTTTTTGGTTTATAACAGACTGATGTACTGTTGTTGGGCTTAATTAACTACTGCATTACTACAATTTACCAGAAGAGGGGGGCCTATATTAGCAATTTTCACCTTGCAATACTCATCCCTTTTTTTCTTCTTGGCCTCCACCCAGAGCACAAGGTCAGAAACATGTCAGTGGCCTTGGAGTTGGATAGAAGTTGAGTGTCTTGCTAAGGGCACTTCAGCGGGGACACCTACTGACATGGGTGCCTTAACAGTGCCCTCTGGGTGAGGCCTATTATTCATTATGCAAGTCAGACTGCTTAAGTGCTACATACTTTAATGCCATCATTAGCATTACACAGCCCTGTGACTTAGTTGACCTTTAAAAAGCAGGTTTATGCTAATTATGTGCATTATATTAAATCAGATTCCAGTTTGAGATTACTGCTGCGTCTTCATCATCCTCAGATATAACATATAACATAGATGCCTGTGCTGTTTTGTACTTGATTCTTTGATTGCATTCAGCATTTCCAAAGTATTGGGTATGTCAAGGAAGTCAGCATTTTCCATTATCATTAGTACATTAATTGCTTTTACGGCAGCAGTGAAACACCATGTATAGACCTGACCATCTTCTTTATTTATCTGTTTTTTTTCAGTTGTCTTTATTATGACCTCACTATGTGTTTAGGTCATAGACTGTATGGTATAGGTGCACAGCTATACATCAAGCTAAACAACTTCCAATAAAAGTTGAAACAGTATTTTTTACAGGAGGCAAAAATAGTGCTGGAAAACTAATTTGATGATATAGATCAGAAAAAAATGACATACAAAAGCAAAAGTTAGACCCCTTTATTTTGTCCCATATTTCCTGTCTATTGCTACACGGTCATTGTCAGAAACATGCAAAAAAAAAAGTACCTCAAATCAATTTAACTTCATCAGCTAAAATGTCATAAATCTTTGTTTCCATCCCATCAAATGAGGTGTTCAGCTGCTGTTCTTTGTCATAGATAATTGTCAACAGAATATTTTAGGGGGTTTTGGACTGTTGGTGAGACAAAACAAGCAATTTAAAAAGATCATGTTGGGAAATTATACTGTGTAACACATTAGCCACAGACAGCTAGACTACTCGCCGATTACTGCAGGAACAATCGGTTAGCTTCAACTGCAAAACCTTTAGCGGTTGCTACTAGCAACACTCAACTGAAACCAACTGCTGGTGGCAGAATAACTTTCTTTGCCTGGGTCCAGACCTTTGAATCCGCCCACTCAACATATCAGTCAATAATCTTCTACAACCAACAGCAAACATTATGGATCATGTAAAGTTGCATCTGCAGACTTGTTTCACTTCATTCTTGTTGGTATGAAATCAACATGTCATTGATGATCCAGATAATGTGAACATGTATATATTATTTACTGAAGTGATTAAGTAATCATTGTCAACTTAAAGGAGCGACTCAATAAACCTGATTGAAATTTATCAGAGCAGAAGAGTGTGGAAATAGTACACTCGCTCTGTTTAGTGTTTAATCACACGTCATCTTACAGATTGAATTTAATAATAATAATAATAATAATAACAATACATTTATCAAACATGACTAAGCCTACAGCCATGCTAGCAGCTGTTCAGCAGGTATAATGTTTATGATATTCATCGTCTTAATTTAACATGTATTATATTATATATACGGTATTTCATAAACCAAGTATTGGATAAATTGAAATTTTGACCTGATGATGATAGGTGAATACAAATTTATCCCAAATTTTCATGGTCATCCATCCAATAGTTGTGGAATTTACTTACTGTCTGGCTGTCTTAAGTCAGAGGATCTCTAATATCATCAGCCTCAGGGCACCATGGATTTCTGTACAACATTTCATGGTAATCTATCCAATAGTTGCTGAGATATTTCAGTCAAAGTGGTGGACTGACCAGACTGACAATGGTATCCCTAGAGCCATGCAGGTAAAGTGGTAAAACAAACAAACATAAAAAGCTCTAATTTGTGACATTCTTCCTTTAGTTTAAGGGCATCATTGGTGGTTGGTTGCAATGATGTGAAGACAGTTTGAACATACATTAGTAGTTGGTGTCTCTGTCTTTCTCTCCCACCAAATCTAATTCAGCTCTGCTCAGGCAGGTTAAATGCTGCTAAGCGGTGCTTTATCTCTCTAATGTGGAGAAAGTATAATAGGATAAAAGGCAGGAGAAGACAGCTCTCTCTGTGTGTGAGAGTCGGGTAAATGTTGGCTGGGGTACGTCTGATCTCATCATCCAGTTGGACTTGTCCTCATCTTTTATTTCAGTCCACTTGCCCCTTGGCCTTTTTTTAAAAAAAAAATCCCTCTTGTCTTCGTGACGCCCATCTGTCTGGAACCCCTAACTTCAACTTCAGCTTTGCTTTGTCCCGAGGGAAGTTTTACTTTACAGCTGGGGCTTAAAATACTCATAATAAAAGCACATAAAACAAAAAATATTAAAAACATCCCACGTGTAGAACAATAAAATCAAAATATAACTCAGATAAAAAACAGATCAGGGCCAAAATAAAGTCACCACTTCAGATAAATAGAGTCTGATACCAACGGAGTTGCTCCTGTCACCCTGAAGTTTTAAAAGCATTACAGCAAGAACTAGTCCAAGTAAAGTGCTACAGTTTAAGTGCCAAGTGCAATGACAGCCACATTAAAACACTTTCTCTGTCTCTTGCATTAGTTTTAGGTACCATAAATCTCTGAAAAGTAAATAGTCTGAAGTGTGTCCTAATGACAGCTATATACATGAAAGGCATTTCAAAGTATTTTATTATATTGAAAAGCTGAGACGAAGACATGTTTCAGCCTGTGGCCCTCATCGGTGTACTGAACTGGAAACTCTTTTACTATGATTTAGCTTACTTACTTGCAGAGAGAATCTTGAGTGCAGTAAAGAAAGCTTTTTTAAAAAATCTGCAAAAAAATCATCAGAACACTGCACAATAAAATCTGCTTTACCTAAAAAGTCAAATCATTGATGTCACATTTGTAGGAACCATCAAGAATTTATAAATGAAATTCATGCTCAAAGTCACTCTCAGCAATACAATTCAACACCCTAAACAAGAGAAACACTGTTGAAGCTTATTACAGGTCACCGGTATATATCAAAACAGAAATTAGTACCAGTTAAAGTGCCTTGCTGTTCATTTATAAAGTGACTGTAAAATCTTTGGTTCTGTAGAGACGTTTAACATGATTAAAGCCACTACTGGAAACATTTAAAAATGTATTACTGTAGTGCCTCCCAGTGGTGGTGCTAAAAACGACACTGGCATACAACAAGGACTCCTCCTTTTAAAATACTGACAACGACTGAATAATCTGCTAATTCTAATCAATACTTTCTGCAGTTATTTGAATAAAAAAATGAAATAATCTGCCAGGACAAATGTACTCTTGTGTCCAAAATCACTCCCTCATTCACTCATTCACTATTCACTGTATAATAGAAACTCAATAAATTACTATAGTGAGTAGTTAAATGGCATTTCGGATACTTATGAAATGTGAATTTATAAGATATCACCGACAGGTGTGGTGTTGCATGACTTTAATTTTTCACATCTAAAAATGTATTGTATTGTGGGATTGTTAGGGGAAAGTAGCAGACATGGCATGGACACTACGTTTGTAATTCAACTGAGGGAATATTTGTATGTACTATATAGTATGCAATCAAATAAAATGGTGTACGGTAAGTGTAGTGCTTTTTATTAAATAGGTAATTGTTCTAGACACAGCCATAGTCTGCTTCTTTCAGAGCAGAGGACGTAAATGTAGACATGTCAAGTCAAGACTGACAATATGATTTTAATCAAAACAATCAAACAATTTTCAGCCAACACTGGAAAAATGGCTGGAAAGCTGAAATAACAGTAGCCTTTCAAGAGGTTGGAGGGGTGCTCTAAATGTTGAAATAATAAATGAGAGGTTGAGGTTTGGTCTTTCTGTGCCTCCTTGAAATATCTTTTCACCCTTTCATTTTCATCACGAGGGAAGTGGGTGGCTTGGAATTTTTTGAGAGCTTTCGGGTCCTTATTTTTTGAAACTGGCAGAAACTAGAAGTAGCAGAGTAAGAGCAGAAATGAATGCAGTCAATAGTCATCCAACAGCAGTCCTGACCTTCTGCTTTCCTTCACTATGAAAAACACTGCAGCACTATACATTTAGGTTTATCAATTGTAGGAGTTGCTCTGGGAAGCTTACACAAGTTATTAATCTCTGAGGAAAAATGAATAATATGAAAGTATTAAATCTCACATAAAAATCTATTCAGGTCATCTTTCAGCTGCTTAGAAGTAAAACCATCCAATAAGATTATGTTATTACCCCACCATGAGAACCTGTCATGCATTTCATTCCATTTGACATTATTATTGCTAAATTTAAACTGTATCTTTATCCTATATCTGAAGGTTTGCCTTGCCACATTCTGTGAGAGCATCTTTGTTTTCACTTGTTTGAAACCCCATGGCTTTTGGTTTGGATAAAGGACTACCTGCTTAGTGGGTGTCACACAATCATGGATGTAGCTGCACAATACATCTATCAGTTCATTAAATGAGTCTTCAAAGACGGACCCAGCCGTACAGTCGATGCAGCCCTACAGGATATCTTGACTAGATGTCCACACATTTGCTCTGTCTGAAATACAGCGCTACAGAGCTACGAGGGTCATGCTCACACAGAGAGTAACTCGTTATAGTCGCACGACTCTCAATTATTTTATTCATTTGTTGGACTGTTGATCAATTTCTTAATTTCATTGATTAAAATTAAACCATTCCACAGAAAAGGACTGGGAAAGAGAGGGAGAGGATAGGCAGTAAGAGCGGGATGGAGTGAAGTGGGTATGAAAAGAGGGATTTACTTTGGAGAGATTGAGAGGGAGGCCAGCAAGGGAGGATAAAGCTCAGAATAGGGTAGAGAAGAAGAGTTTGGCTCTTAAAAGGACATTGAGATGGATATGGAGCACACTGAAGGAACGGGATTAAGGGATGAGGGAGCGAGATGGACCGTTTGGAGGATCTGAGGAGGTCAGTGCTTCAGGAAGTACGCAGTAATCACAGATATTAGTCAGAAAGCTAAAAGGGGATAAGAGTCTTTGCAAGTAGTTATGTAAAGCATAGCTGAGGCTATAATAAAGAGAGTCAGATAGAGGTTGGTGAATATTCAAATATGACACTTTTCACTGTAGTCTCTCCCGATCCCTTTGCAAATCCCACTTCTTTTAACTTACTGTCAGTGATGTAGAGTGGAGTGAAAAGATAAAAAGGTACAGGTTAACTGTGACCTTTAATCACTGATCATATAAGGATAACAGCCACCAGTGCACACAAATATTCTCTTTGCCTTAAATGCTCTCTACATTGCCCGTTTGCTGTTGTGCATACCATACTACAAATTAATGTCACAGACTTTCATCAACTTAAATATTAGGATAAACTCAAGTTTAGAAATTAAACTGGTTGCAGTATGCACTTGCGTTTGCAATTTAATTATTAGTTAGTATCAATTAAATGAATTAGTTATAACCTGAAGTGGTTCATCTGTGTTGTCTCCAGCTGTATCCTACATAATGTGCTGTAAATGTAACCTTGATGTAAAATATGTCTCGTGATCATATATGTGGCTCTTTCAGCTTTTCAGTATCAGCAACAAATCATACTTCTGAATATATATCATGGGAAAATGTTTCTGATGTTCTAGCTGGTACTCTCTCATGAGCTTTTATGGTATTATTTATGTTTTGACCCACCACAGGTCTTTTTTAGGCAAATACCCACATTTAAAAAATGAGAGATATGTGGCCAATGACCTCATATTTACGTAATCACATTCATATGCACCAGAATATCCTCATTACAAGATAAACGGATGGCAATAATATGAATAAATATACAAGTGCAATTCTTATATGTCTTGAAAAATCATCCGATCAGTAGGTCACAAAAAGCCAGTAAAATATAGGATGTGTCAAATACTTAAAAATATACATATTCCAAAGATCTTTTTTCTAAATACACAGAACAAGTGAAGTAGGAAAAACTAGTAACTATACATAATAATGCATGTTTATAGATCATACAGAGATTCAGATAAATTTATAGGCTATCATCATATGTGTCAGAGGCACGAAGAAACACGTATAATGACAAGATAAGACAACAGGAAAGATTTTAATGTCAAAGTCCTGTAACCAAGTCAAGTCAGTTTTATTGATATAGCGCTAAATCACAGCAGAGGTTATCTCAGGGCACTTGTCACATAGAGCAGGTCTAGACTGTACTCTTTAGCTGATTGTCTTCCCCTTTAAAAGGCCAAAGGATGACGTTGATCTTGATGTTTTCACTGCAATAAAAGTAATAAGAATTCTTGCTTTTTTTTAAAGGTATTTCCAATACGGATACGTCCGTGATGCAGTTGGTCAGTCAGTCAGTCACAGTTGGCCCATCTGTCAACACCACTCTGACCCCAGCAGTGTTTATGCTTCCCCCCTGCTGAATACTGCTGAACTCTGTCGGCTGACGTATTTTTGATCGTCATTTATTATCTTTTTTTTTTTTTCAATTTAAGGGACATATATCTCCCATATCCAATTATTTAAACACGAGCATCATAACAGTCGGTGGCTCCACATGCTGATCTGAGCTGGCTGTTCTGCAACAGATGGACATGTTAATCTTCCTCATCATCCCCTCCTCCCAACAACACTTCTATCATTGTATTATGGTGTCTTCGCTGTTAACCAGAGACAGCAGATTGATGCATATGTGCATTTATGAGAACAACATAAACACTAAAATGAGCCAATTTTATTGTTAATTTTTGTTTTATTAAAAAATACCACCAAAATCATGATGCAACTTATTACTTCATACACAAAAACATATGTTATGTACTGTACATTTCTATTATTATTATTAATTATAATTATTACAATTATAATATGCAGCTTAATACATCTTCATCTTAATATCAATGACATTAAACACTGTTTTTACATTATGACAGAAACAGAAAAGGTGTTTACGGCTTGTTTTCAGTCCTTTGTGAGTAAATTCAGACAACAGGGAAAAGGGAAGAAAGGAAGAGACTCTCTGAGCAGGTTAAATGGCCTGTTATTAACCCCATGGGCTGCTATTGTTGATGAGACAAATGGAAAATTGACACTTCCCTTCGCACACACACACACACACACACACGCACACTTTACTGTAACCCCCTTCTTCTTCCTGTCCCCAGAGAGCTCCATATAACCTTCTACTTCCTTCCTCATCGCCATGACGATGCCCTTTGGGTGAATCAAAAGAAAGCTAAATGTCTCTGTCATCATAACCATCTAGGGTGAATTTCTCTTCAGTTTTAGTTTTGTAGCCACTCATTCAGCTGAGCATGGTAAATGAGGAGGTGGACTTCATATAAATTAAACCACATACTGTATATGTTCACTATGTAACTATACATATAAAATATCAAACCATATATAAGTTGTGCTGTACTTGTGAGGTCCCTCATTGACACAATGCATTTTTTTAGCTCCAAAATCTAACTTTAGAGTAGCTATAAGCCATATTTTTATATTAACAAAGGATCACATGACTACTTGTTTTCGCTATACTCTATTAAGCTTTATAGTGTCTTTCAGCTCATTATTTTGGTTTTCTGTCCTGCAACTTGTATGCAGGACTTGTATGTTTTGGTTCACTCATGACTGTCATCAGCATCATTTTCGGCAACATCAGGCAGTTAAAAAGGTCTAATATAGACAATAGACTGGTGCATATGGTGGAGCATTTAGCAGCATTTAGCTGCTCTGGTAAATAGCCAGACATTTCCCTCAGGAGTTGGTGGAGAGCAAAAAGAAGAAAAGAAGAGTGAATTCGGGTTTGCACTCATCAGGTTGACACAGACATGACTCCAAATGAATGCTAATGTTGCTTCGTATCTTCTGGATAAATAAGCAACTGTTTGATAACAAGTTTGCCATATCTGTTTAAAAGGTGATAATATGTTGGTGTTGTGTTTACAGCTTGTTTCTGCTGCTCCCAAGTGGGAAAAAGTCAGTTACTGTAGATTTAACTTCATGACTACTTCATGCATTCATGCCTGATTCTAACCTTTATCTTCAAACCAAGTCTTAACCCTCAAACTGTCCTTTGAAGGAGTAATAATTTGCCAAAAATGTCCTCACTTTCCAACAGTTCCCTCACTCTCAGGCCACTTTTCAGCCTTAAGTGTGGACAAAAAATCTTTTTATTCCTTTTTTTTCTCTCCTACGTTCTCCATTGCTGAGATAACAATGCTGCTGTTAACAGCCCTGTCACAAAATGCAGAGTGTTTAGGTTTGCAGCAATTTCTCTCAGAACACTCATTACAAAGAAGATTCAACACAGCATTTTCATTCTACCCAGGGAAATTTTAGGATTTTTGGACATGCAACCGGAACGATTTGCAGTGGAGACTGTGATGCTTTTAGCTCTCAAGATTTATTTGCATTGAAAATGTATTGTTCCTCAGTGCTTTTTCAGCAGGTTGCCTCTGTATTTCCACAGAGTAATGTTATTATTATGTATCTGTCTGAACAGAGACAGAAAAAGTCCCAGAAACAGCAATAAAATGATCAGGCAGTGTTTCAAGACAGGGAAACAGCTGTTGTGTTGATGTTGCAAAGCAGATCTGGTTGATTATGAGATTTTCTGCCAAGAGGGTTGGAGGGGGGTTGGGTCTTTTGTCCTTCAGCTTAAAGGGAAATCATGAGCCTCTATTTCATGGCTCAGTGGAAGAGAAAGACACCGATATGATAGAACCAATTGTCCTGCAGTGCTGGTGGAGCATTTGCAGTGTTGAAAGATAAGGCTGGTGTTATTTTATCTTCTTAGTATAACCAACAAATTCCAAGGAGCAAACAAAACCATCAGCAACTTGATCCTTTTAGTGTGTATTTGGCAACACTGTACTTCAATATGGTCATGCCAATAAAGCCTCATTGAATTGAATTGAGTATTGCTTGTGCAGTCTCAGCCTTATATTCTAAAGCTTCTGCCCCTCCACTGTTGTCTAAAAGCATGTCATACCATTGCACAACATATTCCTTCATTACGATAAACACAGCCAGTGTAGTTTATTCCTCTAAGCTAGTCAAACTAGCAATACAGTGTAAATAAGGAACCTGAGCATGCTCAGTGACATCTGCCTAACACAGAGTAACTCTCCAGAGACTGAAAATCCAGTTGCAGAGCTGTCTAGATTACAGTAAACTACACTGGCCATGTTCATTCTACACAAATCCTTAATTTGTTAGAAAGAAATAGCTGGTTAGTTAGTTTTGGTCTTTTCTTTAACCAACCTCAGGATAAACACAGTGGGCTATGATAGTCCCCACAAAAGACTCAAAACCAAAGCTCTAAAATCAATAACAAAAAAGAAGCAGCCTGAACCCCTAAACTGTCACAAATTAGACCACGGACCCCCATCTGATAAGATTTTTGCTTTTAGATGTTTTATTACAGAGAGTGTATGAAACCCATGACCAAAATAGTCATACATTCTGTTATTGTGTTACTTATGGATGCAATCATAGTGAAAATAAATTATTCCCCTTTTTGCTGGAGACCCCATGGAACCCTCTCAAGGATCCTGGGATCCTGTTTTAACATACATAATATTTTCCCAGAGTCTCTTTGTCCCAGTGGTGTCTCCCATTAAAGAAATATCGTACAGAGGATTCTCTGTGGAATACACATTTATGAAGATGAACATATATGGACATAAATCTCTGCTGTAAATATTTCATGGGTTAGTCTAATGCATTCTGCACACAGTCTTAAACTTGGGCACTGAAAGACACTCTGTGTGTGTGTGTGTGTGTGTGTGTCTGTGTGTGTGTGTGTCTGTGTGTGTGTGTGTGTGTGTGTGTGTGTTTGTGCCTGTGCTTCATATTGGTAATTGCATGTTGGCACACTGTAGGCTCATGGATATGTTAATGCGTTCTGTTAGTGTTAGCAGGGGCATAAATGTGTTTTTTTCTATAGAAACTCAGTGTCTCTGTGTTATTGGTTGTATGTAGTTTTGTGTGTGTGTGTGTGGTCGTGTAGTTGACTTGGTTTTGAAGAAAAATATTTGTAACGGAATCATTTCATGCATGGAGTCTGGCTGTATGCCCTTACCACTGAACTGTGTCACTGTGTGCACCTGGACCTGTCAACCAATTTTCCACTGATTGAAATAATAACCCAGTCTATCTCCAGGATGCTCTATCTCTCTGATTGCAGGTCTGTTGAACCAGAATGTCACACACACAAAATGAGCTGTGCTGCCAAATGAGTCTCTTGTATGCATACATAAATCTGCACATTTGACCATCAAGGTGGGTGTCTACATATGAACGGTATGGATGGGTGTGTGTGTGTGTGTGTGTTTGGCAGGCGTGCAGGAGACAAAGAGATGTGGAGGAAAAGCACTTTACACAATGAATGACACTGAAACAAGGACTTACATGTGTGTCTGTGAGCTGATGCATCATGTACTCTTTGAACCCTTTCATGTGGAAATCAGACTGCACAGAACACCTATGCATGTTTCATGTTATGAATATCAGTTGTCTTGGTACGCCACAAAGATCTTCTCAGGTGCAATTTTTCCAGTCACAGAGGCAGTTGCAGTATTTTTGTCCATCTGCATCAGAAGCAAATTCATATTTCGCCATTCAGTCATGTACTATGTGTGAGTGAGTGTGTACTGTATGTATTTCTTTGCATGTGTGCCTGCTTGCAAACAGCACATTTAATTTGTGCTTTTTTTTTCTGACACATACTATTCATGTTAAAAAATAGTATGTCTTTACTTGTCTTGGACAAGTATGTCTTTACTTGTCTTGTGTAAAGTATGTGGGTAAAAGTTTGTGTGTTTGTGTGTTTTTCTCTCTGTGTGTTTTGAGTCATCTGATCCTTAAATGAAAATTAACGAGCTGTGTAGAGCATTACACCTCCACATTTTCTTTATAACCTGTATGCATGTTTTACAGCAGTTGTTCGTGTGTGTGTGTGTGTGTGTGTGTATGTGTGCATACAGAGGCAGTGTTATGCTGGTGAGTCATGTCTGGAGATCATGCTGTGAGGACTGTCAGGTTAACCTTGCAAGGAGGAGAGCGAGATAGCACAGTGTGTAGGCAAACCCTCGCAGCACGCCTCGCTCACTGTACACACGATGAGCAAAGGCAAGTGATCTGCATGTATGTATGAGGGATAGCCAGTTAGGGATGGGGTGAATGTTTTTTCTCTATGTGATCATGTACATTATTTACATATAAAACAATATATGTGATTGTTTGACTATCTGTTGGCATGGCTTAAAGATAAAGTAGCGGTAAAATGAGATGGTTTTCCATCAACTCTTTGCAGTTTCCCGCAGTAGTTTGCTCTTTCTGGTGTTAAAATGTTAAAAACTGGAGTTTTGATATGAGAGGAGAAATACTGAATAAAACAAGATGACTGAAAGACTTGGTTGTGATTGTTACCTCTTCTCATACCTACGAACAGAAAGTACTATTTCTTGGGGGTGCCCTGGTGCCCTGTGTTTCCTGTCTCTATTGTCTGTCAAATAAAGGCTGAAGAAAGTACTATTTCTAGAATGTCTTGACCGTTATCACAGTCAAAATGTGGCCCACGCTGGCACCACACAGAGGGAATTATGACTATAATCCTGGACAAACCCAACACTCACCTACGACAGCAACTTGCAAGTGTGCTGGGAAGCATCTGCTCGGCTCAGTGGCTTTCAAGGTCAAACTAATTTTAACTGCTGCGCACATAAACAATGGAATGAAGTTGTTTTTGTGCGTCTGTGTGTCAGACAACAGTGAGAAAACAGAAAGGCATAAAATATTCTATTTTATACAGGACGGTTGTAAACATGCTGTCAAGAAACATTCAGTTTTTCCATGCAGGCGTGTAGATGTTTTATTCTCACCTCTGCCAACAGATGGTGAATTGTTTTCCCACTAGAGAGAAAGTGAAAGTAGCATCTAGTGGAAGTGTGATGAACTTTGAAAGTTAACACTGAAAGTATGTGTAAAAATAAGAGAGAGCACTGTATGATTTTCATGGGAGAATTTGACCAGAGTGTCAGTACAATCAGCAGTAGGCAGAGACAAATCAGTGTAAAAGAAATGCAATCAGTTATAGTGTGAAATAGTGGTAGTGTTATGTATTTATGTGTTATGTGTGTATGTATGTTGATACAGACAGAAAGACAAGGAGGGACATTTCTTTATTTTTCTGTGTACATGAATTATTTATTACTTGCTGAGTTTTGTGTTTAAGTCTCTGTACCTGTTTGCATGTTTGTGTCCTTGTGTATGTGTGTGTGCCTGCGTGCGTGTATGTGCCTATGTGCATGTGTCTCAGCACCCCTCTCAAACTACCAGATGGCAATGCTTCTTAATCACGGTTGTGTTACTTAAGTAGTAAATCCCCCTGTTGAAAAAACCAACACACACACTCTGATATACACACACTCTCTTGGCAGTCTTCCCATTTGTTCACCTTCCACACAAGTGCATGTGCACACACACACACACACACCTTGCACACTCTGTTAATGCCCTAACCTTACCATCACACACACACAACATGTCACACACGTCATTAATTAAACGCAAAACAAACACACATGTTAGGATTTGTGGATTGGAAGGAGTGGGTTGAGTGGGAATAAACAAAAAGCGGCAAGTATCTGTGTCCAATTAGAAGTACAAAATGCACTGTGTCATAGCTTAAACAAATACCATTGGTCATGCACAATGGCATCATCTCGTATCAATATGGAGGAGCCCAATTCTCATCTGTCTTGGTGCCCAGTGACAGCATTTCACACGGTGAGGAGAGGAATTATGTCGGTGAAATGAAATCAGTGTGGAAGCATCATGAAAAAAATACCGTTTCCATTTTAGTAGAAATGGTGTTTTAATCTTGGTAGCAGAGTCAACATAGCCTTGAGAACTGATTTGCGTATTATGATAGATGATGATGAGTTTAACTCGATACAGGGATGTTTAGATGTGAGATTGAGTCAACCCACTGAGATGCCAGGAATGGGAACGAAACTATTTGCATGCAGAAACATCACTTCTGCTTTGTTCCCTTTTCACTTGAATGTAATCCTTTCCTCCCCCCTTTGATTGTAAATAAAATGTGGCTCAGTTTCAGAATATAAATAGACCTAAATAGATTCATTTAATCTCAATCTGTTGTCACATACAGTAGAGGTGATATTTACAGTACACCCTAGAAAATAAATGTTTATCTCCTGTAAACATGGCTCTTCAGCCTATGACTTTATTCATAGCAGTATGACAGATGAGTGTCTTCACAGTGGAGGTGTTGCTGCATATCTCATCAGTGTGTGTGTGTTTACAATCCTTGGCTCCACAAAGGGAAAGGTAATCACATGGCCACGCTCAGATAATTGGGCCTCTCCCTGTCTTCTCCTCTGTTACCATGAACTAGATAGGATAGACTCACACCCGCTATACAATGTCTATTAAAGCCTGGGCCATTGGGAAGCAAGTAGTTTAAATGGCTTTGTGTGTGCAGCTATGTGTGGAGAAGCAGAAAAGGAATGTGTGCAATGTGCACACTGCATGTGTCGTATGTATTTTCTTACAGGAGTGCCTTGAGGCTCATGTAGAAAATAGGAAGACTGCAGTTCTTCAGGGTTGCTGCTTTATAGAAAGACAGACCAAAGACACCTCAGGCTCATTGGCTTCAAGCAGATATTTCACTTTCGTTCACTTCTTTTTCCTAATGCCTCTATATAAGTTGCTCTGTGGACAGTTGCTGGTACAAGTAATTTCCATTAAAAACACAATTCTTGTAAACATATAAAACATGGATTCTGGAGGCAGACTTCCAATTTGTTTAGAGGCATGCATAAAGAAATACATCCACATTTTTCCAAATGGGTTGTTGTTTGGTTCTAGTGAATCAATTTACATACTCATCCTGCAAACTAATTTTCAGTTGACACTGCAGTGGCAGTAGTGGAGCAGTTAGCGTTGAAGAAATATACAAATTAAAGAGTTAATGTTTCTGTAAGTTGACTTACGACAACCTGTACTGCTGTGTAGATCTCATCCATATTTCTGCCACAAGTTTTCAAGCCCTGGTACAGGAAGATGATACCGTCTCCCTTGTTGTTCCTCAGCCTTGGCATTGATTCTACAAGTCTCTGGAACTCTTCTGATGGGATGAATAAAAGATATTCCTTCATTTGGTGTTTTGATGATGGTGGTCTAACACGTCAGTCCAAAATCTCCAATAGGTATTCAATTGGGTTGAGATCTGATGACTACGAAGGCTGTAGCATATGATTCACATCATTTTCATACTCATCAAACCATTTAGTGACCCCTCGTGCCCTGTGAATTGGGGCCTTGTCATCCTGGAAGAGACCATTCCCATCAGGATAGAAATGTTTCATCACAGGATAAAGGTGATCACTCAGAACAACTTTGTATTGATTTGCAATGGCCCTTCCCTCTAAGGGGACAAGTGGACCCAAACCATGCCAGCAAAATGCCCCCCACAGCATAACAGAGCCACCAGATCCCCTCACTGTAGGGGTCAAGCATTCAGGCCTGTACCGGTTTTTCCTTTAATTTGTCACCCATCTGTACTTCCTATTATAATATCAGACCACACTCCAGTGATATATAATTTTCAGATCCTAAAGAGCAACCGTAAATATACACACAGAATTCTGAGTTCTTGGAACAACTGAGAAATAACCTTACATTTTCTGAGAAATTAATTCAGAGATGGCATCCTCACCCCAAATACTTTGGGAAAAGACTAAATGCTTTATAAGGAGAAAATCCTCTCCATTTGCTTCCCATTTAAAGGCATCCAGAAAACATAGAATCACGCAATTAGAAAGTGAAATGCAGGCACTAGAATCTAATCAAAAGCGTCGGTTCTCCCATCAGACTCACTGAACTCTCTTGGCTCTGAAATTTGATTTAAATAATTTGCTTAAGGCTAAAGCTGAATTCATAATCCACAATACTAGAGTTACATATTACAATCAGTTCAAGTAGACTAATAGCTGACAGGTTAAAGCAAAATGAATCATTCTCCACCATTACTGCAATCGAAACTCTATCAGGACCCATTACCCATGACCCAGGTGAAATAAATGATACTTTTGAATCTTTTCACTCTCATTTCTACAAAGCTGACCCTACTCCTGATCTGACTGCCCTCAAATCATATTTGTCAGAGCTCAACCTATCTTCATTGACTAGTGAGGACACAGAATGCCTTGAGGTAAAACTTACTCTCCTAGAACTTAAAGAGGCTTTGAATTTGATGTAAAGAGTGAAATCGCCAGGCCTCGATGGTCTACCTCCGGAGCTGTTCCTAGAATTGTGGGATGTATTCAGGCCACTCCTCTTAGATTATCTTAATTATGCTCTGGACCCTGAGTCCTAAAATACCAAAATACATCACTTATATCAGTATTGCTTAAAAAAGGTAAACCTCCTCTAATATGCGGCAGTTACAGACCAATATCACTCATAACAAAGAAGTGAAGCTCTTTGTTAACGTTAAAAGACTGGAACCAATGCAAAAAGCCTTCAATAGAGTGGGTTGGATATACCTATGGGTGGTTTTGGAGGAATTCGGACTTGGTAGAAACTTCATATCAGTGGTTAAAACACTTTACACTAATCCTTGTGCAGTTGTAGAAACAGGTAATACCGTGTCTAAAACATTTCCCCTGCAGTGTGGTACTCGTCAAGGCTGGACATTGTCTCCACTGCTCTTAGCACTCACTGGGGTACACAACATAAAATCTGTCTTTATGCGGATGATGTATTACTCTACTTTACTAATATCTCCAAGTCTTTACCTCAAATACTACAAGTCTTTACCCGGGTCAGTCAATGTTCTGGTTATAAAATCATTTGGGATACATCTCTTTTTGCTCCTCTGAATGCCTCGATAAAACACTTCACATTACCAGCTACTCCACATATTCAGTGGCACAACTCTGCTTTTTTTTTTCTCTCTGATATATCAGACATTTCAGACATTTCATCTGATATCCAGAGATGGTCTAATCTTAAAATGTCATGGCAAGGCAGAATCTCAGTAATAAAAATGTATGTTTTTGGTTAACTAAACTCTCTTTTTTCTATGATTCCTATGCCCCCACCAACTAAATACTTTGATGAATGACATTCTCTGACTTCTAAATTAATTTTGAATGGTAAAAGACCTTGCATTCGGCTGCGTACACTTCAACGCTCAAAGTCCTCTGGAGGTCTGGTGGTACTTGATTTTAAATGATATTGCTGGTCATTTCAGATAAAGCTATTGACAACTTGGTGCAATGAAGAAGCTGCTACACCTTGACGCCAGATAGAGCAGGAACTAGTAAAACCACACAAACTGGCAGATGTACTGTGACGTTTAGAATGTTTGGACCAATTGTAGGCAATTCTCTGCAAATATGGTCCAATGTCCAGAAATATATGGGTTGTAATATCAAGCTCTGTCCCCATTCTCCAACTAGGTATAATTACAATTTACTAGATAATTCTGGTCCATATTTCGATGGTAGTCGGGCCTCTGACCTAAAGGGATGATTTTCATGTGACAAATTCAATAAAAAGTTGATCACAAAAAAGAGATGTAAGAAGATGGACAGTTTACTTTTACTGATAGCAAATCCCAAAAGGAGCTTAGCTAGCACTTGATGTAGCCTTTTTGGCACAAATATGTATGTTTGGTCAAAAGTAAAAATGTTGTGCTGCTTTGACACATTATTTCAAACCAGAAATACACAATCAGTATTTCAATTAATTCCAGGATGATTAATAAATATTCTCTCCCAAGCTTTATGCAATAGTCCTTTTATAGGTCATTCAGACTAATCAGCAGTGGACAGTGTGAGGCAGAGATGGTCTAGTCATAGCTTCCTGTAAATATTACTGCTGACAGATTAGACCTTCCTGGCTTGCTGAAAAGTACATTAAGGACATGATGGTTGTCTCTACCTTATTATAACAACATGTTTATGAGCCCTGGAAAGAAGCAACGGCAATAATGATAGGCAACAGTGCACCAGATGCACTATTATACACGTACACCAAATGGTCCTGTAACTATCAGCACAATAGAGGAAGGATTTTAAAATGAGTCTCTCATTGTAACATCTTACCACCTCATTTCTGACAATGCTTAGCCAATACTTTATTTGCATAACTTGGCCTCAATGCTAAGGACTCCCACGTGTGCGATCCTTTTCTGTCTCACATAAAAACAGACGTGATACTCGGCACAAGAGGATGAAAGGGTCAGTGATGTGGTTTTTCCAGAAATGAGAAAATAATATTTGTAGTCAATAGGCTGCTGCATTGTTTCTAAATCCTCGTTCAAGAGAAACCTCCTCTTGTGGTCGGTTGAGGAGATTAGACATGCTTTGTGGTGGCAGAGAGACAAGGGATTTGCAAAAAAAAAAAAAGGGGAACAACCCAAATCTCTGCGAGGGAGGAAAAAAGAGTGCCATAATGACCACTAATATATTAGTAAAAATGTATTTACACAATAAGTCACAGTCTGTCTCCTTAAATTCAAATTCAAAACTGAAAAACGAAGCAAAAATATTTCCATATCTCAATTTTAGAGAAGCTTTATGTTGCTAAAATCTGTCCATTCTATTGAATTGTAATGGCACACAACTCCCATATGTGGATTAAAGTAGAAATTCATGACATGACTAAAGCGCTTCAGTCAGAAATAGCATTCAAGGATAATGGGTCAAGTATATTTTGCACGCTGCAGAACAGTAGAGGTCTAATAAAGATTCAGATTTTCTTTTTTTGGAGGGACAGAGGAACAAAACCTCTAAAGCATGTATGGTTTAAACATGGCTAACACATGTATGCTTTAATCTTTGATTATTTTTTTTCCAGCTGTGTTTTGACAGTTTGCAGATTTGCAGATTGACTTTTAACTCCATTTTACTGTAACTGTTTGCAGGGAAAAGCTGCAGGAAAAGCTTGCCCGCAATCCCTTCGTTTAATGTAGGTCAGTAAATGTGAGCTCCAGTGTATTAAATGTCACAAACTATATACATTTGAGTGCAAAAATAATGTTTAAAGCTGCAGATTAATTATGGTCTGTGTTTTCCTAATTCTGTTCCTTGGAAATCAACGCAGAGCAGCAGATTCTTTAAGGACTTGATAGACAGGGACAGAGCGGAGACAACACATGTAGAGTAATCACACACATCATGACCTTGCGTCACAGTGACACACACACACACACACACATGCAGAAACACAACTCACTCACAAATTTATTGACTTCCTGAACATGAGAACAGAAATTCACAAATCATAATATATGAAGTCACAAGGGAGTAATTCTGCCTTTTTTCCACATTATTCTTCCTCTTGTTGACTGGTACAGTACACTTTTAAGCAACAGATTATTTACCGCAACATGGGAATCTCTTTAAAAGTCATCTGTTGTTGTAAAAGGAGGCAGATGTAAAATGTAGGTTGTGGGAATTCACTGAGCCCATGTTGGTGAAAAGGTAATAATAGCGCTTGAAGTACTTATCACACTGTGACTCAACAGGGAAAATAGACAGCGAAATAGAGAGAATCTTATCTTCACTTCATGTGCTCACAATCATGGGATGAAGCTTATTTTTCTCAGGTGTGTGTTATGTAGTCTAGAAATTATCATACAAGTTGCAAATATAAATTGCCATCTGAGATCTGTGTTGACTGTGTCCATTTTAGTTGGGGAAATCATTGATTAGTGTGAAATCAAGTAATTAGATTAGAGCTCTTCTGCTGCTGGCGTCCGGTGAAGTAAGTTGTATAATGTATAATTTAAATGAAACTCATTCTCTCTTAACAATAACATATGGCAAAGTCCTTTAGCCCTATTTTCTGCAACAACATTTACAACATCACTAGAGACAAATTGTAGCAATGAATGAAGAGATGTATGTTATTTGGACTGATAAATTAGTTCACCAAATGCACAAAGAGAGTTAACTGCTTTTAAGGGAACACTCCAGCATTTTGGAAAATTATTTGTCGTGTTTGCTTTAAGTTAGATGATGGAATCTATCATCAGCCTATGGGCTTTGTTTACACAGTGTCAAGTAACAAACAAGGACAAAACTTTTGAGAAAATGTATGAAGTCACTCGACCTTGCTCAAGTAATTGGCTCTAAAATGTTCACTGACAGCCTTGAGGGACACATTTCTTTGTTCAAGGGGATTTTTAAAAATGATTGATTAAAGAATCTTTATCTGCATCAATTTTTACACTTTCAAACACTCAATTAAATATGCACTAGGTAGCAAATAAGGAGTAATTTCAGACACAGCCTTGGTCTTGTATGGAAGAAAAAGCATTGCTGCACTCACATCTGATGGTTTAAAGGTGTAAGACTGTTGAACTGTTCTGCTGTCACATCCAGGTGTAATGTAATGTTGCACTGTAGTGCCATGCTACATCACTGCTATGCAGGGTGTGAACAGAGCATATAGTCACCGATAGTTGGCGGTGAAAGCAAGATAATTTTCCTAACTCACCCAGTACTCAATACAATACATTTTGTTAAGATGATAGATTTACATTTGTTGGAACACATACTTAAAGGGGACATATTATGCTTTTTGTGATTTTCTGATATTTTTATATTTTTATAATATTGGGTGTCTATGTTAAACATGGTCATAACTTGAGGTGAGTGTATGTAAAAATGCTCCCTGAAAGTCAAAAGCCAGGGCTTCAACCTGCTCTGAATGCTTTGTTTGCAAAGTTAGCTCTACTTCCTCCTCCTGATGATGTCAGACTGTTCGCACATACCCACAAACAGCTGTCTGTTCCCTAGCTTTTGTTGCTAAAGTTGTTGCTAAGGTTATTCAAGTAAAGAACGAGAAAAAGAAGTGAAATCCTACTACTAATGTTTGTTTACGTAGCTTCTGGATTGGAAGCTAACCAATCAGAACAGAGTGGGTTCATGGGGAGACAGGAGCTAAAACAGCCTGTTTCAGACAGAGGCTGGATTGAGGGGCTGCATAGAGGGCCAGTATAAGATAAATAAGGAGTTATTTGAACTGTAAATCATGCAGAGATATACCAGTAAAGCCCCAGAATAAAAATATAGACCTGGAAATGAGCATGGTACATCCCCTTTAAGATGCCAGGCCAATTGTTTCCCTGTGCCTTCAGTCTTTGAGCTAAAACAGGCTAAACACATCCTGGACCCACTCTGCACTGAACTCACAGAGATAAAATTAAAATTGATCTTATATCATCTAACTCTGGGTTAGGTGGCAAACAAGCTATTTCCTAAAATGTTGGACTGTTTCTTTAAATCATGACCAGGCTTCAATATTTTCTTCATTTATTTGTATCTCTCAGAAGCATCTTGAGTATAGAACAGTGCACATTTTAATAATTGTATAATAAAATTATTTATATTACTATTTTCTCAAAGCCTGTTTATGGTTCACACTTTGTCAAGACCATCTTTGCTCAGTACCAAGTATTTCTTTGATTTAGGCTTTGTGATCTGACAGCTCTCTGGTCCCACACCAGACTGAGATGCTCTGATCGTCTCTCTCTCTCTTCCTTGCTGCCTCTCAATTGGTCCACACTCCTCGCCTGCTGAGAGGGAGGAGGGAAGGATGGACGCAGGGGAACACCGAGTTTTAAATGCGCGAAAGCCCTCACAACCCCCTCAAACGTAAAGCTCCTCGGTCTTGCAAAAGGAAGCTTGTGTGAATGGTTGAACGGCATGCAACCGGGACAAAAATCAGTTTGCTCAACGCGTCAGTTTTCTGTTAATTTTGTTTCAGTCTGGACAAGCAAGAAATCTTAGATCATGTGAGTACAAAACGAACAAGAATCTGGATTATCTTGGTCGTTGGGGAGAGCTGTGGAGTATCCCAACAGAGAATGGCGAAAATACTCGCTCATACGGAATAAAAAGACGTTTTTTTTATGTGGTGACAGTTGCTCTCTCAAGCCTCAAAACAACGCGCAAAAGGCGTCGGGATTCCCTTTGTCCCCACGTGTGGATGAGCAGTGGATGAGCTGTGGAGGAGACGCAAGGTAACCAAGACCCATTTGTGTTTAGGCTGTCGAATCGGATTCACTTTTTATTTGCTGGACGGAGCGTATGCTTTGTTTTGATCCTAAATGCAGTGGTAAAGAATGGGGCTGAATGGATTTTTTTTTTTTTTTTTTTTTTTTGAGATGTGCGCTGGATTTTGGGCTGGCTTTGTTTGGCTCCTGTCATCGTTAAATACACCGACAAGTTCAGCTTAACCCTAAGCTTTGACCTCAAGTGTTTCCCCTTCATTTTATTTACACAGGCAGGCTGCAAAACACAGCACAGTCCACTTAATCCTTGAACCCTTAAATAATTGATAAAAAATACTAAATATATTATATATAATATTAAATATAAATTATATAGTAGTATTTCTGTTTTAGTCATACTGGAAAATTTAATGCAAATCAGTCCTTAGTTTGGACATTTGAACTCTGAAGTAATGACTTTAATAGTAGTCTAAATTTGCCCATTTCATGCCATTACTATCTTTCACTGGGTAGGTTAAATGCCACATTGCTTGTCATTTCAAATTGGATGTTTGTATATACTCATTCACAGGGCTTTAAGAGAGAACAGTACACCTGCCCATCAGTGTAAGTGCCACTGATTTACATTACACATGTCAGGGTCACATTTCTGTCAGGAATATTGTCCACAACTGCCCTGAAACCTTGCAGGAAAGTGCTCATTAGCCCCTGGAGGAGACACATTTGCCATGTGGATGCTGCCTGATAACTCATACAGGTTGACCTGACCTGCCTTAAACAATATCAGAAACAAATATACCCATATATTACCCTTGGTACATTTTCTAGCTGTCCATTTTTAACACTTGAACCTTGTGAAGATTGAACTGAAGTGTCCCTCTTTACAAATCTCCTTTTTTCCTAAATTTAGAGGGCTATCAAAATGTCTGCTTGTCAATGAGCTTGGCAGCTTGATATACAGTCTTGCAGAGAATGGCAACTGTCCTGTTATGCTGTTTTTCACCCTGCTGACAGTGACTTTATTTTCAGATCATATTGATAGATTGATTAGCCTCTGTCTGCTGTGTCTTGTGTTTTCATATATTTGTATTTTTTAAATTTGAAAATGAGCTGTCAGACAGAGCTCGGTGTGCTGAGAATGTATTCAGATCACGAACTGGAATGGATGCTTGGTACAATGGGAATTCCTTGCAGGTTGGAAAGGCAGTATGGGGACTCCCAGTAGTGACAGATCCAAACCAGCAGGGTATCCTGCTTTGTGAATGAAACTGTGAACAAACACAAAAATCAATCTTCTGATGGGCTAGCTGGCAGGCGTGTTTCCCTTTTCCAGCGACTCTCAGTTTTTCTCATATCTCTCTCTTTCTCAAGGCAACCATTATCTTTCTCACAGGGCTCTGATTCTACTCCGTGTAGATGCTTCGGTACTATCTCCATGCTCCCCTGCTCGCCTTCCTTCATGTCTTTGACTCCTCTACTTTTAATCCCTCCAGCTCTGCTCAAATGCCTTCCACATCTTCATTCTTTGCCTCTTTCTTTGTCTCATGGTCATCCCTCCCCGAATGGGAGAACTATGTAACATTGTTCTTCCATACCAGGCGTTCCATCCAAAACTCAGGGTCTATCGATCTGTTGGTTTACAGACCATGTTTAAATGTGGAAAACCATTGATCCGTGAGCAGAGCTTTTAGCAGAGAGACACCAGTATATACAGTCTCACAGCACATGACTAATTGCATCTAATTCTTACTGTCAAGATTGACTTGTGCTATTTACAAATATTTAATTGCTATCATTACGGGGCTGAAATTGGTTTCACTGACCCACTTTTTGTTGACATTGTAATTGAACACTCTATGTGGTTAGTTAGATTGCATTAAAAGTGTGTATGTGTCTGTGTGTGTTTCTGGTTTTTATATGGGCTACACAGTGGGCTCTGTGTACACATTAAACCTTTTGGATATTCACTGGAGTGATTGTACATTCAGTAATTTCTCACTCAGCATGCATTCCAGTCAATTAGGTTGCTTAGATTCATGTGCTTAACTTTACATTCATTCAGTAAAAGGTACATTATATGATCACAAGACATCATATATTCAAAAAATTAGCCTTTCAGGCACTGTCAGCTGCCATTCTGAGATGTTTATTTAGAAAATAGTGAGCTGTTCACTCATCTTTTTGTATTTTTATCCTGTATCTAAAGGCACTGGAAATGTACAGAGAGACACAGGAGAAATGGCTCCAGTGGGATTTAACCCAGAGTGAGTCAGGGCACGCACACAGGAAGTCCAGAAGTAACTGCTTGATTAGGTCTGGACACAACAATCCAATTCCAATAAGAACTAGCTGACCAAATCCCAATGTCATGAATCACTTTCTGTAGAAGAGAAAGACCAGCAGCCATCAGTAAATAGCCTCACAAAATCAGACTACATGGTTTGAGCTCCCTTTTTGTTATGAGATTTAGGTCTGGCTCAACCGATACATGTCAGAACAATCGTTGAGTTTTTATATGATGATGTTACCCAAGGGACCCAATCCCCAAACATTGTTAACAACTATTTCACCTACAGTAGGTGTTGCTTCTGCAGTGGCATGGTTTATTTTTAGCCCCAAATGTATTCTTAGATAAGACAATAGCTATAAATGTTTTTGAACATGTGTTGTGTTTTGGTTGAGACCATCAACCAAAACACTGAGCTATCAAAGACCATTGATAGCTCAGTGAGAGGTTAGGGTTCATGTTAATGTCGGGGGAGAATATGAAGGCTCCCAATCATTTAATGCATATTCTACTTGAAATGATTTATCTTAAGCAGATGCTTATTGAACTTTGCCAGACTGTAATGAAATGAGGGCTGCCATTATGAGGTTTGACCATAACTGAAAGAATAAATTAGAGATACTTGGCTTATGCAGAGAATATTTGCTATATATATAATTTTTAGGCAACATCTTACTTCACACTCTTTCAGTGGCATCTGGTCTTTATCAACAACACCCTGCTGCGAAGCTGTATATTTCACACTTCAAAGGTGTATATTTATACTGTTGACTATAGAGAAGCACTAGTCTATAGGACCAGCTGCTGCATCTCATTGGCTGTTGTTGAGGCAGAGGAGTAACATTTCTTTTTCACTAACTGACTCAAATTTTGAGTCACAAGCCGACTCATTTATCTTCAGACTGCCCAGTAGGCTACCAGCACTCCTTGTCATCTTTAGCTCTGTCCTCATCATGTCCAATCTCTCTTTCTGTGCAGCCCCAACCCCCAGACCCTGTCTGTCACTCAGCCAATCCCATCATCCTGTCATTTTAATTGCAATATGGATTATTTGAATGTGCAACTCAATTGCAAGGCTCAATTCTGCTCTCATAGGGAATATAATTAAAGGTCAGGTCGGTTTCTCCGACTCTTGATGATGATAGTATGCACTACTTTTTCTCCTTATGTTGTTATGTTTTGCAGATTAATAAGGGATACGGGCAAATGTGTGTGTGTATGTATGTGTTTTTGTGTGTGTGTGTGTTTTAAAATGCCTATTCATGCTGGTATTTTGACACCATCACTATGTTTGTCCTGGCTCTTTTTGGAGGTTGGTTAAATACTCTTGGCAGATCCCCTAGACTGAAGAAGCATCTGCTAGATATTCCTCACTCAAAGGGTGGATTCAAAAATAAAATACAAACAGGTAAACGTGAGACATCCTAATAACCAATAATTCCTTTTTCTGGGAGTTTACAGGATGAAGACATTAGACTTGTTTAAGTGTTCACAAATCTATGATGGCATGTGTTTTGTAATATGCTGGCTGCTGGTGCACATCTGTGTTGTTTTCAATGCTCAGAGCATATAGTGTCAAAACTATGCAAAGTCTACATGATGGTAATATTCTCTGCATACACTGTGTCTAATGAGTGATGCATGAGGTTGATGTATGTGCTGAATAGCCTTGAGGTACTGCTACACTTTAGAAACAATATGTCTGTGTGTGCTTGTTGGTTATTTATGTGTGACAGCAGTCCTCCATCTCTAAAGATTCCTGTTTTATCTAGAATGAAATAATACAATAATAAATCTCTGGTGCTAAAAGGAGAAATTAAGTACTAACATCAAGTGCTGACATAGTCAGCCAGATAAATGTCTCATTATCATTCCAAAATCTTTCATCAGCTGGCACAACCATAGTACGACAGGAAGTATGTTTAGATGAAAACCACTGCTCTATATTATTAAGTTTAGATTATAAAAAACTAGCAATACTGTGTTTTTCCCCCCCGTTTTTTTGTGTCTTTTAATTTCCCATGAGCACGAGTTTAATCATAATGCAAGCAAAATTTAAAAATCAATATGTTCACATGCCACATTATGTTTAGAAAAGAATGTTAGATTGATTTGAACTTTATTTAGATCAGAGTTATAATCATAATAATCCATGAATATCTTTTGGCTGCAGAGAGATTTGGTGCTATGTCTAGTTGGAATGTATTCAAATGAACAAGTTCGCTTTTTTGTTTTTGGCAGTTTAAGACATTGCAAATGAAATGGTAAAAAGCCATTCCTTTCCTGTGTGTAGAGTAGGGCCTTTCTGATAAATTCTCCGGGGCACTATATAAGCTCATTTTAGCTTATTGCAGATATATGCAGGTATTTTATTATTGGTGTATATGTGGGCCGACAATATAACAAGCATTACAGCCTCAGTGATGTCAATACATGGTTTGTCCACCAGGGAGCAATAAAAAGTTTATCACAACATTGTCCTTAAAAATCCAGTATTGCTCGGGCTATAGTATAGAGTTCACATTATTTAGTGTTTATTTGTATAGGGACATAGTGATATAGTGTGAATTTATGCCACATACCACAACATTTATTTGCCTAAACTAGTTTGCAATGCTCCTCACCAGATTAGACTTCAATTTTCCTGCGGCTCCTATTAGAAATGCTGAAAAATGAAATTCAAGTCCCGCTGGAATTAACATGTTTTTTGGGATGTGTTTTTTTTTTTTTGAAAGGCAATCAAAATTTATTTCCATTTTATTATTAAAATATTATGTTAATGTGTGCTGGGTGCAGAATAGACAGAAAAATGTGCCCCACAGAATGTCTGCATCTGTTCCACCAACAGGAGGTTGCAATTTAATGTCAAAGCCTCATTCCAGTTTGGCAGATAGATCCCATGAATTACAGCTAACCTTTATCACTAGTAGTTAACATGGTGAGATGATCTGAAATCTTTCTGATGCAAACATTTCAGGCAAGACACAGACAGTGGTAGCAGTAGTAGCTGTTGTGTAAAGACAGCAATTATTTGATGGTGTTCTTTTCTTAATGTCCACAACAAGGATGTCTTGGTAACTGGAAAGATCACATTGACCAAACACAACAGTGCCAAACTTAGCAGGGGCAGACCTGAACTAACCATAGCTGGGCACAGACTGGCATTAAGGGGCTATGCTACTAAAGCAGCAGCATATGGGACAATGGCACCAAAATTTGCAGAGCCAGGAGAGCGCAGCAGGACCAGAGCCCATATTCACAGCAGGGCAGGGATCAACTGGGCCGGATGCAGAGGGGCTGGAATGAACATAACAACACTTGGCCAGAGGCATCACAGACAAACACAAATGGGCCAGGCAGATAAGATGCTGTTATAATGTTGTTGAACAGTGGGACAAAGAAAAAATACAGGCAAAGGCATCCAAATGGAACCTGCCTTTAGTATGTTACTAGCTAGTTTAGGAGAACCTTACTGAGGACCCTCACTGCTACAGCCATGGTGTATTTAGGCAAGGTTCATAGTTGGCAGGATCAGGGGTTTCCCAATGTGACTTTGATCAAGAAACGGTTAAACTGTTCTCGTCTTCACAGTTCGATTTCTACTTAACTTATTACTAGTTTAATTTGTGCAGGCTGAAGTCAACAAAAAACAGGAGAGTTAAAAGCAAGGTTTAATCTATACAATTGGTCCAGAAGTAAAATTGGAGGAGCTGGGAATAAATGCAAAAAAAAAAAAAAAGAAGATAAAATCAATACTAGACTAGAAATTAAATCACTGGCAGTAGATTCTCCAATGATCTGCTAATGATGTTGTATTTCATTCATTAGGTTGTCTAGTTGGCTGTCAGTGGGATGTTTCAAACACATTTAAATGGATTTCACATAAAGTTTAGTTGAAAATTTAAAGGCACAGCTGGTTACATCGGATGCAATTTACACACCCTCAGCTAGACAACTTTTGGTCACTGCAAACATTTTCTATTCATATAGATTAGGGCTGCAACGAAAGATTATTTTCATTATTGCTTAATCTGATGATTATTCTCTTGATTCATTGTTTGTTCTATAAAATGTTATAAAATCACCATTTCCAATTTCCCTAGAGTCAACAGGGATGTCTTCAGATGTCTTGTTTTTCTGATCAACAGTCCATAATAATAGGATATTATTATAAGATATTCAGTTAACTATCATGTATGACAAAGAAAAGTAATAAATATCACATTTGTGAAACTGGACATTTTTGGCATTTTTGCTTTAAAAAAACGCTAAAATGATTATTCTATTATCAAAGTAGTTGCTAATCAACTAATCGATTAATCGACTAGTTGTTGCAGCTCTAATATTTATTGCTTTTTATCGTAAGAAATAGATGTTTTGTTCAAACAGTGTAAATGTAATTGAGGGAGACAATCTACTTTGATATCATCCCCTCATGCTGCCTGTCATTTCAGATGTCACGCCCTCGCTATTTGCCGTAATTTAACAAAAGATGTTCACTCCCCTCTCCTTGTTGTATCAATTTATACATTTCCACATCCATCCAGCAATCACTGATTCATCTTCAGTGGGCACTTTTTTAGTAGGCTTTCATTTGTCTGGTCGATAGAGACATGGCAGGATAATGCCCACAGCTCTGTTGGATAAATGGACTTGATATATAATGGTGTATATGTGGAACAGCAGGAAGAGCAGACACAGCCGTGTGTACACATGCATTAGTTTGAGACAGAATTTGAGGAAGAAATGGAGAGTAAGAGGTTGTCAGGCAACTATTTACAACTGTGACAGTCAGAGCACATTTCATGATAATTGGATTTTTGTTGCCAAACACATAGTAGACAGAAATATTCCCATTTATCATTAACTTGTCTTAACATCTGCACACTTTGAATCTTTAAGGTCTAGCTGAAATTACATTCTACTGACCAGTTGTATCACATCTTAACATTGTGTCTTTTCTATAATATTTGATTGGAATATTATCTGACACTGGGGAGGATGTATAAGATTATTTTCTTAATTCACGGTTCTCTGCTTGCACGCTCAATAGCAAAAATGATCAAGTTGAAGTGTACAAATGATCTGAGAAACCATTTTTCAGGTGAGGATACAGAGATAAGAGAAATATCTCAAGACCTTGGAAGGATTGATTGTAAATGATGTGGCTAGAAATGTACAGCCACAGGTGTTGGAGTTCTGGATACGAAATGGTCTAAACTAGCTGTTGCCAACTAAAGCAAGATCTCGGGTGGCCTGGATCTCACTTTGTACTGCATTATTTTTAGATAATAATTTGATTTGACATTTTCCACTTCCTGAACAATTTTTCAAAATCTGTCATATTTGGACACATTTGAAAGGCAGCAGCTGTCATATGCTGCTTTTATTGCACTGTCCAAGTGATGCTTACTAGCCCCTATTGTAGGTCACAAACTGTGGGTGATGCCAGTATAGACTCCCATTTATTGTTCTGTAAACTAAATTCTGTTCTTGTTTTTTGCCTTCATCTGCTGCTCTCTGTCTCTCCCCCCCTGACTCTGACAGTCTGTTTATGAATATCATAAACCAACGTGAATAATCTCGGTTATTAATTTAATCAGTGAATAAACAAAAGGACGCACTCTCCCTCCTCTCACTCAGTGCCTCTGAAAGAGTATTACCCTCACAAAGCTTGAGCTGACAGAGATGAATAGCTTGAAACGATGAGCTAGATAATTGAGAGTAATTAACATGCCAAGCATTCAGCTCATGTCTTCATGTTCAAGAGAAGCGGGGGCTATTGCTGATGAGCAGACTGAGGGGTAGAATTGAGATTGTGTTTTTGTGTTATAGACTCATTGTTGAGTGACATCAAAAAGATGCAGCTTGGGTGAAGACAGAGCTCCGTTGGTGATTTTAGACTCTTTTTAGGGATGCTCAAGCAATAATCTGACAGAGAACGCTGGATCAGATTGGTCGTTATTACTGTGCAGTTAATTTGATGTATTTGGTGATGTATCAACGTAATTTTAAAGTAAGGCTTAGAGGTGAAGAATTTATCAGACACTGATGTCTCAGAACGAGCCAAATGTTAACTGCTGGCAGTTTCAGACGTTAATGTTATTAGCAAGCTCACAAGCTAGCTAGCTAACGGCTATGTTAGATCATCTCTGAGCTATCTTGCTTGTAATTTGCTAATTTAAGATTTTAAACATGGCAGTGTGTGAATGTCATTTGTGTGGGTACTGTTAAAGTTAGTTATACCCTGGTCTGGGTGAATACTCTTTTCTGATTGGCTGGCAAGTGAAACCGTTTAATACACACGTAATTCGGCTCAAGTTTAATCACCATTTGAAATTTATCCGCTACCCTACTTGTAACCATAGCAACATTAAAGAGCACAGAGCACAGAGTCAAAGCTTACTTGTTATGAAGTTTTGAAGAATGGGACGCAGCAGAGGAAAAAGAAATGGAAAAGAGAAGAAAGAAACCAAGCGGAAAAACAGCATAGGAACTGACACCTGAAGAGCTTAAAATGATAGAGGAAGAGAAGGATGAGATTAATACAAAAAAGGCAACAAAATGGGCAGTTAATATACTGAGAGACTTTCTCTGCCAAAAACAAAGGAACACTGATTTGGAGACATACTCTGTGGTTATGCTTAATGACACCTTACATGAATTTTTTTCCCTTTTCAGGCTGGCGGCAATACAGTGTGGCAAGTTGTCATGACAACAGTAAGCTCTTGCTCCATAACCTTTCAATTTTGAGGGCAAAACTTTCACCAAACATTTGCAAATGCTTTTATTTTATATTGTTGGCAAATGACTATGTCTAAGCGGTATAATCAACTTGTAGGGGGGTTAAACATTTTAAAAGGTCCTAAAAGTCTGATCCTAGAATCGCCCCTGTCATATGTCAAATTGAGCGCTATCTAGACATTTCCCTCTGTAGTTAGTGGAGAGTAGAGCCAAGAATGAATACTGGACTTTCCTTCATCAGGTGGCCAGAAACATGACTCCAAATGAATGCTAATGTTGCTCAATTTATAAATAGGCTAGCATATTTTCCATATCAACCTTATAAGGTAATAATATGTAAGTGGTGTGTTCACTACTTGTTATGCTGCCCCTGAGTTGCCCAAAAAATTCTTAAAAGTCATAACTGCTATTAAGCTTCACCTTGCCCTGTTTTGCCAGTTTTTGCCCATTTTGATGTTTCATTAGTGCTTCCCCTGAATGTTGTTTTTATATGTTGAGGCCAAAAATCACAATTTTGCCCCTAACTATAGATGTGTGTTGTCATGGATTTAGTAATGGCTCTTATAATAAGGGTCCTGGTATATGCACTGGCATGGCTTACCAGCACACCTCGATATAACAGAAATGTCATTGATGTTATTAGTTACGTCCCTGGTTTTGTTGCAATGACAAGTCAGAATGTCCACCGTGGAAAAAGTCTATTATGTTTGTGTCAAGGAGGTCGTCTTTGTATCCAGGCAGGGAGAGTTCATTTGACCTGGTAGCCAATCGCTATTCTCCTCTTACTTGATGTAATACCTTGGTAATCAATATTCTGATGGATTACTACGGTTATTGACAGCCTATACAGACTGTCTAACCCTTTCAGGATGACACAGCGATGTGGGATGTTTACTTTTGATTTGAATGGGTCAACATGCAGAGTTGGAGGGTTGAAGGTCGGCCTGACACTGCTCACCTTTGGTATAAGAGGGTGAAAATGCAGTTCTATAATCACTATAGGATTACTATAGGGTTACAGGGTCAAAACAGGGATACTACAGAATTATCAAAGATCCTTTTCAATCTTTAAGCCTTCTTAATCATAATTATATGGACCTGTAGTTTGGAATAAAGTAAAACTGACTGGTAAATTCTTGTAAGAAATCATTCAAAGTTGCACCACCTCACCTGCACCATCATGAAATTTATTTCCAATTCCACAATTCTCTTTAGCAAATACAATATATCCTGTCTATATATGTATTTTCTCTGTTGTAATTCTATAGTTGAGCAGTGTATGGAATTACAGCTGTGGACTTGGATCATCTGTGAATGGCAACAAGTAGGGATTAACCCTTGACAGCAGTATGGTATGATTGGGTCAAATACGGGTTGATACTATGTATATAATCCCATGTTGAGCATGTGGATCGTGTGTGAAAATGGCATACAGTAGTACTGACCATCTGAAAGGGTGTGTGTGCGTGACCTGTTTCTGTGAAGTGGAATAATGTACGTACAGAGTTTGAAACTTTTCACATTTACACAGAGTTTAATGAGCAGGATTTATGACATCAACAACAACTACTTTGGAATCCAATCCTGGTCCAGTATGCAACTTCTCCAAGTGTGATGTGGAAACTTGGAACCTCCAGTGCACAAACACCGATAATGGACTTTAAAGTGAAGTAGGAAACGTCTAGTGTCCAGCAGTTAAACATTTGAAATGAAAAATGTTTGCATATTCATGGATTCTGGATTTTTCAATGCGGGAAAAGGAGTAGATGTCATTTTAAGGATTTCCAACCAGGTAAATGAACTTTTTTATAAACCTCATCAGACACAAATTATTATCCAAAGCAGAGTAATTTCACATATATGAAAATATGTCTGAAGGTGATCTTTAACTTTTAATTAGGCAAACAAAATGTATTACTAGAGCATCTTTCATACAGGTTTCATGCAGGTGACTGACAAACTAGCACCAAGAATTTGAACCAAATACACTTAAACAATTAAAATGTGAATAAAAATGATGACAAAAGTGAAAACAAAAAATACATAAAAGACACTAAAAACATTAAAATATGAAAAACAATAGACCTTTTCACAGCAGACATTTTAACATGTCAAAGCAGGAAAAGTACAGGTGCAGTTCACAATATTAATCAGGTGGAACTGAGCCATCGTTAATGTCATCAGTCCCGACTGACACATCAAAAAGTCATAGCATTCTGCTGTGAGAAAGGTCTATAAAAGCAATAAAACATAAGCAAAAGCTTAGCCAGGCTAGAAAGATACTTTATAATTTTATCTTGTTTATGCCCAATTAAAATCCCATAATCACAACAACTCTGGAAAAATATAATATGTTGATTTAATTTTTTAATATTTATTTGTGGTTGATTCTCTGTCTGTGCCTGTGTTCATTAGAATATATACCCTCTCTCTCTCCCTCCGCCTCCATTTTTTTCTCTTGGTTTTTATAATGAACACAGTTGGTGTAAGAGTGTTTATTCTCTCTAGCACACGCTCAACGGAGTGCAGCCCTCACCCTGATTGCTCCCCTTCATTAGAATGACGCTGCTTGAAGGAGCAAATAAAAGAGGGACGCCGGGCTAATCAATTTTTTTTAATTGTCTCAGTAAGAACTTATGAGAAAGCACTTACTTTTTCATAAGCTGATTTCCTCAAGACTTAGTCAGGCAGGGGTTGCTAGAAAGACGAGTGAATGTGTGTGCATGAAATGACAACATTCACTTCAGGGTGTGAAAAAGGAGAGGGGAGCGTCTGAAAGGGAAACACAGTGAAAAGAGACTTTGCTCATTAGTAACTCCCTGAGCTCCAGTCTTCTGTCTCACACTGATGATCTCTGTGAGGAGGAAAATTAAGTCCCCAGACAGAGCGGACCTGTCTCTAGAGCCAGCAGATAATAGTGATCATTGGTGAAGGTGTGACGCTGCTCAGATGCTGGTTCAGGACCATTTAGAATTCAGATGATGAAAGTTTTTAAAACCAAATACATAATTTAAAGTCACCAATTATGTAGCTTCTGATAAGCAGTGCAGAAGAAGCTGAAATAAATGATGTGCACTAAAAGATCAGAAATCTATCTAGTAAAGATAAGTCTTGTGTAGAGCTTGGTTGAGAAAATGTGAAAAACCACAGTTTTAGAAAACAGGTGCAATGAATCTATTTCCACTGCTCTAACCTCTCACTCTGTGATTTTTCTCCTTTTACTATTCTCATGTGGGAGGCTTTCAGAGGCTGTGGGCTGCAGAATAATGGGAAAGTTTCAGATATATCCCTCCACACAGAAATGAAGCATTTTCAGTGTGTCATGCATTCTTCCAGGAGAAACTGTTTTGAAATTCTTTGTCAATGTAAGTTTGAAGAATTTGGAATAAAAAGTTAATGAGACTGATTCAATCCTCATTTGTTCTAGTAAAAATTGTGATAACATGGGTGTGTGTAGCTAAAGACATTGATGTTTGACTCGATAAGATGCAAATGGTGCTACAGTTTATTTGTAGTGGCTATCACACATTCTTTTTTAGATTACTTGGCAGTCATCATGATAACTTGGCAGAGTTGTAAAGTCCTTCCTAGTAGTGCTTTGGCATCTGATACAAGCTGTCAAACTCATGGATGTATTACTCAAACTGGAGTTAGATTTATTGTTATCATAACTGAAACAACAGTTAGACAAACCCACTTATTACTGTATTGTATTATATTATTGTATTATTATACCTATGTGAAATAGTAGTTATAGTTTGCAGTTCCCCTGAGCTGAGTACTTTGGACTGAGAAGAACACCAAAGCAGCTAAAGGAAAGACAATGAATGAGCTGAGCTGAGCTTTAGTGATTGGTGACATCACCTTTTTTGTGACTGATTATTTTCATTATCAATTAATTAATCATTTTGTCTTTGACAATAGTGAAAAATTACTGTTATAATTTCCCACAGTCAAAGGTGACGTCTTCAATGTCTTATTTTGTCTGACCAACAGTCCAAAAGTCAAAGATATTCAGTTTACTATCATGTATGACAAAGAAAAGCATCAAACCACCACACTTGAGAAGCTGAAACCATCAGTAATCAGGATTAGGTTTTATGCAGTAGTAGATGTTGCTGTTACCCTGTTGTTGGGGTCGGGGTCACCACCAGCTCTAACAGAAACAAATTAATACACAAAGTCACCCTGATATAATTTTGTAAGATGCATTTAGTTGTATTGCTCCAGTCTGTGGACAAGTTTGGGATATTTCATTAATTATAATCATGGAGTCCATTTTATGCCAATTTAATGCCAATGATTGCAGCCAATTTTTTGTTTTTTATCTGTGGTGAAGAAAACAAGACCAAGGCCTTTAGTGTGAATGCGGTAAATTTACACAGTTGGCCTTATTGGTATTATTATTCAGTGCAGTGACCTCCACTCAGGCCCTAATCAAAATATCCTGATCAGGAATCCTAAGTCTTATACCATTGCAGCAGGTCTTAGGTTTCTGATGGGGTTTTTCAAAATTATCGTCTTGAAATACTGAAGTCTGAGACTGTCACTCATACAGTGCACTGAAAGACTTAAAAATATAGGAACTTCAGTCAGTAATCATCCTGTCTTTGCACTTTGAATGATGAATAGTCGTGTAACAAATCTTTTTTTTCCAAGTTGTCCAAAGTGATTTTGACTGACATAGCCACTTTGGTGGGGTTAGGGCACCACGACCGTGTTGCAGTCTTAAAAAGCAGATTTCCTGCCTCAAACTCCTGTTCAAAAACACATCAGAAAGAAAATAGAAAGATAGAAAGATAAAGCATCACATTTGTCTTCTCCACAACAAAAAAGACACAATTCCTGCTGTGTATAACTGTTATGTAACTAACAGAAAGCTGACAGAAAGGGGATTTTAAGACAAGGTTTACAAAACTGTCATGTTATCCCTGGAGGCTTTTTAAGCACCTTTGCCTGGACATCTGTGTGCTTTAAACTGGATTAGCGCTGGAGAATGAGAGGTGGATAAAGAGGATTCAATAAAGCATAAAGCAATTTTTTGGAATGAATTTATTAAAATGGCTTTTTCCTTTAACTCTGAAGGAAGGAAAATAAAATTGGTTTTCTGCATTCAGTAAATTGTTATAATGAATTCTGGTCACCCACATCAAAAATGATTATATGGTGCTATTATGGGACTGTAATTTTATAGTGTTTCACTGAACATGTGGTTGAAATGTCTGGTGACTAAACTGTATGTAGTTTAATCTTTTTCATACTGAAATCATATGAGCTGCTGAACAGTAGCAATGTTTAGGAGGTCTTGTGGAGACTAAGATATTCCAGCAAATCTGCAATTTGTCAGACAGAAATTAAAAGCAATTAGTAGGGCCACTTAGATAAAATATTTTAAATTACACTTAACATTTAAAAAGTAGTTTTGAACCTCCTTTATGTATTGTGTAAAGTATATACAGAAGTCTGAGAGGGAAATCAAGCATCAGAAATACAACGAAAATGTTATATTCTGTTGTGGATGGTTCAAACTCTTTTATGAATAAAGTGTTTACAGTTAAAAAATTTTTAATTTTTTTCTGGCAAGCTGCTAGATGGCTGTTATCTCTGACCACAGGGTGAAATTATGACCATGCAATAGTATTGCTACTAGTGAGTGAGTCACACCAGTTTATGTCAAATGATTGGAACTTGCCACTTGCCAGGATGATGCCGTATTATCAAGCTTCTCAGTATCAGCTTGACCCAGAAGTAAACCACTGCTGATACACAGTCAGTGGATTAAGTAGTTTATAGTGCTTCGTAATTGTGCTAACTGCTAATATAAGTCAACCACCACAACCACAACCAGTGCAGTAATATAAGCAATACTACAGAAATGAGTTAATATGTTGTCCGTTTAAAAATAAGAGCATTCTTGCTCGGCTGAAACTGAGCCCAACATATGTAGATTCTTAAAACAGAATTATTTATCAAGTAGAGGATGAAAAAATAACTGCTCTGTTACACATTTAAAAAAAAATAATCCTCCTAGCAAATGTTTAATATATACAGTATGAGGCCGTTCACTGTAATAATCCTCCCAGCAAATGTTTAATATATACAGTATGAAGCCGTTCCCTATAATAATCCTCCCAGCAAATGTTTAATATATACTGTATGAAGCCCTTCACTGTTGTGAGGTGACTGGGTCATGAACTTCATTGTTTGCCATCCCTTCTCCATCCTGTCTTTGTTCATTGTGTTAATAACACAGAATCTCCTCAATATATCCTCTATGAATTGTCCAATGCTGTATTTGATTTTTGCACTAGTGAGCTAAACCCCTAACCTCATATTTGTATTAAGGACTTGGTTTTTACAAAGCCTGAGCTTGCATACAAAGGGTGGGTTTGCGCTACTGAGCATTGCCATGGGATTTGACAAGATTCAGAGTCTGTTGAGGATTAAATTGTGTTTAAGCGTGTTCTGAGTTTTTATTAATGTTAGACTATTCATTAATATAAGACCCAACAATTCAGAATACTCAACCATTCTTGGAATTTGGTTGAGCTGATTTGTAGTGGTGTCACGTTATCAGCGCACTCTCTGTCTGAGTCACTCATGCAGACAGTCACACACATAAAGACAACAATATGATGATCAGAAACATGATGAGGTAAAACTTTCACAATGTGGAGAAGACTGGATTTTTTTTTTAATCAGAAATCACACTTCAGAACCAGTCATGGTATTGGATGTCTCAAAGCACCTGTGCACTGTGCAGTTTTATTATGTGTGGGGAAAATTTAACCATATTCAGAAATTAAAATGATTCAAAATCTTAAAGGAATGTGATTGCAGACACAAAAAATGTCGTCTTTATTTTATTACAGCCAGTTTTGTCCACACAACATTTCATCTTTATTGTTGTATGTTTTCTGCTGGCTGCTAGCATGATGCAAGAGCATGACAGATCATAGTGAACGAATTATCGAATGCTGACAGACTGGATGCCACTTGGTCCTTCTGGTTGCTCTGTGTACACTTGTGTGGCATTTGATGTCTTGCATTTCCACTTTAGATTTTTAGTGGGGCATAAATTCAGATTAGTTCTCTCTTTGCCTCTTGGATCACCACCTCATACAGACCCTTAATCAAGTTTTAAACTGCACATGTTAATCTAATAAAGAGCAAAAGGTATAACACACCCCAACAGCTGACAAGCAAACAGTTTCAAGCTATAACTTAAAGTAACTTAAAGTCAGGTTACAGTACAATATGGACCAGAAGACTGAGGGCTAGCCAGGCAGCTGCTAAGATCCTGTTTCTCTTCCTCTTGTCAGATGTCCCACTGAGCCAGTCAGTCAACAGGACAGGCAGGCGGAGAGCTTGTTATCTCTGCTCTATTAGGCTGATACACGACATGCTCTGTTGAAGCCCTCTTCCAATGACGTTTTTGCATGTGAACTTCTGTGTGTGTGTGTCTGCGTGTGTGACAGGAACAAGATGAGATGTGACACAAGACCTCATCACATTTTGCCATACGCCCACCTGAAATTGTCTCCTGCGCAACATTTGAAATTAAAAACCTGTGGACTGTAGTCTGGGGAAATGGGTGTTTTTCAGGTATTACTGGTTATGATTTACTACCTGATGGCTTGGAGAGGGGGAATGGTTGCATTACACTTTGGTAGAAACGGATAGAGCCACTTTCTAGTTTGCGCAATAATATTTTACATTTAGTGGCCACTTTATTAGCTATGCCTGCTTGTAAACAGTCTGCTCTGACAAACAGTGAATAATGGGGCTGCAACTCATTCACTGTATTGGAAACAGGGTCAAGAGGTTCAGTTACTTCACATGCATGGTGCATTAACCAGAAAACACAGGCAACCAATAAAATCATAATTTTTTCAACAATCCTATTAACTCAAACTGCCTTTGTCTCATAACTAATAAGCCATTGGTTTACACTCAAGAGCAATACACAGCAGCGTGTTGCATTATTTGACACATGTCAGTTGATGTCTGTAGCGACCACAGTCATACAGACAAAAGACGTAAGGTATAGCAGACAGGAAGTGCCAATCTGGGGTATAATTAGGATAAAATTGCTGATTTTCTGAATAGTTGAAGTACGTTGATGCTGGTGTTTCCTGATGAGTTCAGACGTCATGATGATGCTGGTGTGTGAGCTTACATAGAAAACGATGGGTGTTGATGTTATGATGCAGGTTATACGCTGCCAACGTATGCTGCCCTTTAAGATTTTTACTCTCACTGTCTGATGTCCTGCTCCAACATCACATTCCAAAAGGAAATCTATCACATTGAGGTCGTAATGATACCATTTAACCGGATCTTTTTGGTAGGAGAAGTCAGAGAAGAAAGGCTATACACATTTAAGCACGTTTTTACTTTTTTTACTTTTTTTTTTAAAGGCATCTGTGGCACTCTTCTCCTGTTATATGATGATGCAAGGAGTGTTCTCATAACACTTATTATGCCACTTCATACCAACTGAGTATCACTTTGATGCTACAGTTGTGCTAACCAGATGCATCCCTAATGGCCACATACTTTTTACACATATAGACTTTAGTAGAGTACTAATGGCCTCCATTCTCCAGATCTCATAGCACCTTTGGGATGAGTTTGAACAAGGGATTTATAGCACAAATGCTTGGCCAAAAAATATGCAGGAACTGCATGTTCCTATAAGCCAGAAAATTTAAACCAACTTTGTCATCTACATAATGCATTTATACACTATAAATCTGCTATATCAATACATTTTTGTAGAATTTCTACCTGTACTATGTGTGACATCTAAAGGTAGGAGGGTGGGTGGTTGGAGGCACAAAGTACAGGACTTTGACTGATGTCCTACTTCCCACATGTTGTTACATTTAGGCTACTAAAACACTTAAAGATTTTGGAAAGATTGTGGTTTTAATAAATATTGAAAATGTGACCAAGACTGCAATCTTTCCCTAACCTTAACCAAGTGCTTTGAGTTTCATAAACATTACCATCAATCAAGCTTTAATTTCCACAAGCTGATATAGCAACAAATTAAATATGTTGAAAGTGAACATTTTGGAGACATTTTGTGTTGGCAATGAGCAGGTCATTATGTTTGGTATGAACATGTCCTGATAAAAATGTAAGCTGGGCAGTGTTAAGGTTCTTATGCAGCATGCAGTATTTGTTAATGCATATAACATGAATATAAATGTCATTTTTAGGGGACAGGATTGATGCCTTGTAGAATTTGTGCTGTTCTGGAGGCAAGACTTGGTCATACCAAGTATTAAGAACGTTTACTGTTAAAACTATCCACAGTGAGAGAGTGTCCTCGCTTTAGAAAGTCTCAGTTTGACTGCAAGCCAAAGGTGACTGTGTGACTATTATGAATAACTTAATGCTAAACCATTAAACACACAGAGATGCCTCACCAGCGCTCTGTGTGTGCTGAACACACATTTGGGAGAACATTTTTGTATTGTTTTCATGCAGAGAGCATGCGTGTGCTAGTTTGTTTTGTTGAAGGCTTTTTTTGGTAATGTTTGTGTGAGCTGTCTTCTGTCTTCACACCTGTCTGCCCTAATGCTGCTAATTAGGCAGAAGTAACATTAATTAGGATGCCCCAGAACACACACTCTCTCTCTCACACACATACACACCGTACTCCTCGTTAGTACCATTGTGCTTCATCCCCCGAGGTTACAGCGCTTATCTGTGTTCATAAACTGATTTCTACATCTGTGCTGCCGAGCACAATTTTCAGATCTGCACTGAAACACAAATTTCTTCTGTACCCACTAATTATCTGCTAATGGTGATAACTGGAACATATTGTCGTCCCTACAGAGAGGCCTTGCCGCTGATAATTTCCTCTAAGAAATACACAGTATATTCAAGGTATTTTTAATGAATTACCTCAATTACATTATTCAAGTGCTCATCTTAATAATCATAACAATAGTCAAACAAAATATTATGAAAAGTCTTTCACCAGAAAAGCTCAAAGTTAATATACGAGAGAAAAACAATCTTTAAAATGCATTTACATTAATTTTGGTTTAGTTGTTTTCTCTTATTTGGGATGGTAAGGCTTTATGTGCTATGTTTCAAGTGGCGAAAACCAAACAGCATCCATTTGAGCAATTCTCATTTCTTCAAAACTGTTTTGGAGAAATGAAGATAATTTAGGAACAAAAGTGAGTGAGTTTAAGAAAGCCAGCCTGCAAAGCAATTAAACTCTGCCATGATTATTCAATGCAGCAACTAGCAACTTTACTGTGTCTTAAAATGTTTGAGCACATGCCTGTGAGCTATCCAGGAGATTAGCTTGTGAAAACCTTTTCAAATATCAGCCAACAGTGAAGGTTGCCTGTCTAATTTGCTGTAATGGGTAAGACTAATTACGCTGAGAAAGTACATTTTATTAAACATTCTCTATCTGTTGAAGGTGCTGACTAGCAGTGAGCTCTTGTAGCAAGAGGAATACGTGCTAAGTATTTGCTTTTTTTTGCTGTGTTTAGGTGGTGTGATGGGGGTGTTTTTATGTAATAGTGGCATCTCCTTGGGCCTTAAAGGTTGTCCTGCCTGTTCAAGCTGAAACAAATGTGTCCATCTGCTTCAAGGGCATGAACTGTCCTTAACCATTACATTTCTTAACATGGTAAATATGCTGTCTCCAACCTGTCTGCATACAGCCTAAGTGCACATCCAGTCTTCCTTGCTGCTTCTTCCTCTGCTTCCTAATTTCACACCTCATTCTTCAGCCCTTCTTTTTTTTTTAACCTCCAGCCTTTTCTCTTTATTTTATTAAATCCTCTCTGACCTGCTTGCTTGTGGTGCCCTTTCCTTTCTCCGTCTCCATCTTCATCTCATTCTCTGGGCCACTCCTCACTAATTTTGCCAGATCTCCCCAAAACAGTCTAATTCTCATTCTTGTTCTTCTTTTACTGCCTGACCCTCCCTCTGTATCACTTTCTGCCACTGCTGATGCTCACCTCCCCCTATCTCCATACACTGAAGAAAAAAATAGAGACCATCCCAGGTCACAGGAGGAACATATGAGTTCTTATGGGCCTTTTAACGACTGCCTGAATTGGCTCATTAGAGAGAGGCTCAATGACTGCGGAGTCAATCATGTCTGCTGCTTTTGAATGATTAGCATGGGGGGAATTACAGTGTGCTGAACCATTAAGGCTGCTTCAGGTTTCATTAGCTCGCTGTTACATTAGCGTGTGCTACTGAGAGGAAAAATTTAAAAAAAGAAAAAGTATAATTTGTCCTGGCAAGAGAGAGAACTCATAAAGATTAGCCAGTATGTATTGCTCAGTTTATTTTGTTTTTTTTTCATTTGTCTGTTATGATTCAACCTCCCTACACACACACACACACACACACACACACACACACACACACACACACACACACACACACACACACACACACACACCACTAGAGCATAGGGCCAATCAGGACTGATTAGCTAGTTAAGTAAAAGCTTATGTGAATTTGACACAATAGGCTGTATAATCTATTTCAACACAGGAAATGAGTCAGATAATGCCATCACCATGTTAAGTTTTAAACCTGAAGGACTTCAGGGTTACTCTCTATAAAGAATAAATAATTACAAACATCAGGTACTGACTGAACACATTTGTCCTTCTTCTAAAGTGCAGTTACACAATAAATAATATTTAAATAAACAAACAAATTTTAATTAATATCTAAAATTTAACAAAAATTAAGTACTGTACATCATTGGCCTGCTGCTGATGTACAGACAACTGTTCTTGGGTATTGCTGGTCCATGAACAATAAATAAGTGCAAACATCTACTGTACTCATTTCTGCTTTTGTTATGATACAGTTACTCTTGGGTATTGTTGGTCTATGATCAATAAATAAAATTTAAATAAACAACAGGCATTGTAGGCCTTTGTACTAGTGCTAGGGTATTGGTGTCTATGAGCAATAAATAAAATTTAAAAAAAAAAAAAGGTGGGGTAACATATCCTTACTTCAGGTTGGAAAAAGGAAGTGGGGATGATGGAAAGAGGGACACTGAGGGTAGCGTCTGTATCCTTACTGCAGGGTGGAGAAAGGAGGTGGGGATGAAGACATGGGTGGCATTGAAAAAGGGCAAGCTAAAAGGAAGAAAAGAGAATATAAACAATTAATTATGGGTGGGCAAGCATTTTGGGTTCAGGACACACACACATACACACACACACACACACACACACACACACACACACACACACACACACACACCACTAGAGCATAGGGCCAATCAGGACTGATTAGCTAGTTAAGTAAAAGCTTATGTGAATTTGACACAAATACACAATTGGCTGCCCTATTGCTCTTTGTGTGATCGATATGGGAGTCTCTCGTGTTTTTTCACATCTAAGATTTTGTGTAGGCTTAAATCTGGAGTGCAGGACTTGAGAGTAAAGGGGGGCACTTTGCTGTGATTGGCATCACAGGCTTGCAGCACGCTCTCATGCGCACCCTGAATGACAGGCACACAAAGAGGGCTGGTAAAAATGGAAATGTTTGGGCGGTCCACCGGCCCACTGGGACTTGTCCCAGTATGCCCGTTGGCCAGTACACCACTGGCTGTAAACTACTGTTGCCGCTATAAAATGGTGGATCAATTGTTTTGAGCGTCACACAACCCCCACAAAATGACTCATTTCACTATCAGAATTTGAGCCATTTGGTCCAGTAACATTTAGAAAGTCTAGAAACCACTAATGGCCACATTAGTGGCTAAACAGCCAGCACAGGAATGTCATGCATTAAATGGGATTTAAAAACTCTGTATTCTGTGAAATACAGAGAGATTTACCTTCGCTTAATCAGCATTGTGTGAACTCGTTTGGCAAAAGCTTGAATGTAACAGACATTAATTTCTGTAAAAGTTCTGCTCTGCAGGTTTAAAATTAGTCTGACAGTAGCAGTGTTTTTGAAGTAAGGTTGTATAATCTTATTATATAACATATGTGAAATTATATTCTCAGAATCAGTTAAAAGTATCCATGCACTCTAATTTGGAGCTATTAGCAACAAAATGAGATGAATGGCAGTATTGTCTGTTTATTATCTTAAGTATCTTTTTGTGTAATTTAAAAAATGGAGTGAAATCTGGCAGCCATATCAGACAGAGTAATAGTGTTACGCTCACATGTGACAGTATTCTTTGCAACACATCCGACTACCCATTGCTTTTGTCCTGCTTACTCTTTCTTTTGCTCTATTTATTTGTAGAAAGCATTGAGATGTGAAGTGATTTCTTGAAGTCTGCAAAAACTCACCAGATGTATCATATCTCTTACTTTTAAATTGCAAACTGTGTGTAGCTGACAGTAGATTTTGTGGGCAAAACAAATTAGAATATGTGGCAGCCCCTGTGCTTTATATTGTTTTATTTTTTATCAACTCAGTGATTCACATTGCTAAAATGGTTAAATTGATCTGTAATTCAAAGCAGTCATGTGGAGCCTCACATATATTAGTAACTGCTAAGACATGTTAAAGTAATTATACATGTATCTGGTTTAGTTAAAAATATGTCTCATCCTGTATCCATCTCCTTTTCCTGTATTCAGTAGTTTTCTCAGCTGTGATATTTCAGCTTTGTTAATTCGAATCAATTTTAAGTTGCCTTGAATACACTACATGGAAGCTGTCATCTTTGTTTTGTTGTAACAAGAAGATCATGTCTCCTGTTGTCACGTCACTTGTCAGTGACTTGACAGTGTAATTTGTGCAGCCGGATTGCCAGCTGCACAGCCGTCAATTATTTTAACATCCTAATATTTCACTCCTTTTGCAGCCCCAAACAATGATTGAACTCACTAGTAATAAGCAACAAATCATAACAGGACAGAATTCTGTATAAGAATTGACACAATATTGAAACATTTGGAAATACAAACTGTCACAGCTGTAATAATGTATGACAGATGGTTGAACCGCTGCTCTTTATCTTATGTTTGAGTCCTGAGATGCACTATTCAAGGTCAGGCCCATTCAGCCATGAACATCTGTCTGAACTTACAGATTAAAAGCATGCAAACACTCATCATCTCACTCATCAGGGAAGTGAGACATTACAGGCAGGGAAATACCCCGAGAGCATTCAATAAACATTAAGTTCCACAGTCTTTTACTTTGAACATTTGACTTGGTCACACAAAAACATCTTTATACATTGTCCATGTTCCCTTTACTGGGTTTTTGATCCTTTGGTATTTATGTGTGTATGTGTGTATATTTACCGTGTACATACACAGTTCATGTACTGTATGTATATTTGTATAGTTACTGTTCATGGCGTGACTCTTTGCTATGTTTCAGATCTTTTAGTCCAATATGAGCCTGTATGTAGCTTGAGATCATTGGGCAGAGCTTGTCCCAAGTCCTAAGTATATGGGCTGGTTGAGACAATATCGTCTTTTATATATCTTCTTAAAACATACTTTTATCTGAGAGTTTATCCTGATTTTTGAGGATTTTCTTCTTTCAAAACTTGATTTTTCCTGAATTTGGTATTTATTTTGTTTATCATATATTACAGGAATTTCCATTCATCCATTTTCTTGCTTGGACTTGATAGGGTGAGAGGCGGGGTACACCCTGGACAGGTCGCTAGTCAATCACAGGGCTAACATATAGATAGAGACAGACCATTCACACTCACATTCACAGGCAATGTAGACTCTCCAATGAACCTAAACTGCATGTTTTTGGTCTGTAGGAGGAAGCCAGACTACCTGCAGAGAACCCATGAAGGCACAGGGAGAACCTGCAACCTGCACATAAAAAGGCCAGTGGGTTCAAACCCAGAACCCTCTTGCTATGAGGTGACAGTGCTAACCACTGCACCACTGTGCCACCTATTTACTAGAATTTGATTTACATACTTTATTCTGGTCCATGTGATGTTACAAATCAATTTTCCATTTGTCTTTAATAGAGTTGATTTGTTGCTGTGTGTGAAGCACTTTGTAACACTGCATTTGTTTTGAGAAGTGCTCTACAAATAAGGATTATTATTATGCATTTTATATTTGTACCTATGCTTATAAACTGTTAGTGCAAATCTAATTGCTCTCAAACTACCAACACAGCAGCTCCAATCAAACTACTGTTGGTATTGTTTTTTGCAGGAACCATCTTTTTCTGGCACTGGGAAGTGATAGGAAAGGGAAATAAAACGAGTTGAGTTCAACATGGGAGCGATCATGTTGCTGGGGTATCTAGCCAACCTCTTTTATCAGTGTGTTACTTTTATTGGCCCTCATAGAATATATTGCACATTTTCACATAGCAGTGCATCATAGGGGATTTCAGTGTGCTGTACAGCAGCGTTTTCATGTTGATGTATCACTTACTAGATGCCCCTCAACGGAGCAATATTGAAGGCGAGGCTGTTTTGTCTTGACTGCTCGGCTCTCTTCTTCCTCAGGAAGACACACCAAAATGACTGAGAAAAGTAGTTCAGTAAATTCAATATTGATGCATAGTGAACAGTGTGTATGTTATTGTACATGTGGTTTTGTATTACTTGTGACAAAATAGGAAGGACAGGTGGCAGAAATATCCCAAACGGAACAAGAACCAGGATTGGGGAATATTTATATTATAATGAAAGTGAAGGTTAAAATGTTGTATTGTAATTATATCTGTCTCTCAAACTTGTGTCGACACTCTAATATAACGAGATGGATAGAAATTCATTTGTGTTGCTCAAAGCATTTGGAAAAGCTCAACACAAATAATGTCCAATCACTCATGGACCTCACTGTCAGCAGTTTTCATTGCAACTTGTTCTAAAAGGGTCTCTATTTGTGGTTTCCAGGTGTGCATGTGAAGCTGCTGTGGTTGGACAGCGAGGGAGATACTCGAGGAAAAATGAGGAAGAGCAGAAGTGTTCTCACAGTGTCTCCCAACAGTGTAAGTCACCTTGTCTCTACAATATCACACCAGTTATGTAACAGACATTAATCAAACACATTTTTGAAGACACGTGTCATCACTGGAGATGGGTTTCATTACACTGTGTCAGAAATATCGACCTTGTTGCAAAGAAAGAGCCCTCATTAGTGTTCAGGGTTGAGAGGTAACCAAAAACATTTCATCATCTTTCATTTTAGGATTGTGTCAAAGTCACTAATCCAACACAAAATGTTCTTCAATTCAGAGACAGAGAGAGAGACATAAACACTGAGAAGAAGACACAGACACTTCCTGACTGAGACTTTATTATGGAATAGTGAGGATTATGAATAATTAGGAAGCATTCAAGAGTTTTTTAAGCAACAAAAGCAGCTCACCTCTTGTAGCTTCCTTCTTGTGGCTTTGTGAGGACAGAGAAGCACAGAGATAAGCGGTTCACCACATACACAGGGAAAGGCAAGGCGAGTTTATTTGTATAGTGCATTTGAACAACAAGGCAATTCAAAGTGCTTTATGTAAAACATAAAAGGCATCAAGACAGAATGTAAAAGCAACACAACGCAATATAAAAAGACATTTAAATACAATTTAAAGAGGAGAGAGTAAAAGTTTAAGTGCAGTATAAAGTATAAATCAAAAGCCTCTAATTTGATTTAATAAACAGAAACAGAAACAGAAAAGTATTCAGCCTTGATTTAATGAACTGAGAGTTGCAGTTTTGTAGGAGTTTGTCCCAGATATGTGGAGCATAAAAACTGAATGCTGCTTCTCTATGTTTAGTTTTGACTGTGGGGACAGAAAGCAGACCTGTCCCAAACGACCTGAGAGGTCTGGATGGTTCATAACATAGCAGAAGATCAGAAATGTATTTTGGCCCTAAACCATTCAGTTCTTTATAAACCAACAGTTGTATTTTATAACCAATTCTTTGACAGACAAGAAGCCAGTGTAAAGATCTGAGAACTGGAGAGATATGATCCACTTTCTTGGTCTTAGTGAGGACTCAAGCAGCATGTTCCGAATCAGCCGTAGCTGTCTGATCGATTTCTTAGGGAGACCTGTAAAGACAGTGTTACAGTAGTCGAGTCTACTGAAAATAAATGCATGGAATGCATTTTCCAAGTCCTTGATATATTCTTAAGGTGATATTAGGCTGACTTTATAATTTTTTTACTGTGGCTGTTGAAATTCAGGTCTGAGTCCATGGCTACACCAAGGCTTCTGGCTTTGTTTGTTACTTTTAACATTATCGACTGAAGCTGACTTTTAATCGTTCTTCCTTGACTCCAAAAACATTAACTTCCGTTTTTTGTTTATTTAATGGAGGAAAATTCTGGCACATCCAACCATTTATTTGTTTGATGCTCTTTCTCAGTGCTTGTATTAGTCCCCTGGTGTTATGGTTATGTAAATTTGTGTGTGGTCTGCATAATTATGGTAACATATTTTGTTGATTTCCATAATCTGAGCCAGGGGCAGCATGTAGATGTTAAACAGAAGAGGCCCCAGAATGGAGCCTTGGGGAACTCCACATGTCATTTCTGTCTGCTCAGATTTGTAATTATCTATAGACACAAACTAGTCCCTGTCCTTTAAGTGGGATTCAAACCAGTTTAGTACTGTGTCAGAAAGTCCCACCCAGTTTTCCAGTCAGTCTGGTAATATGTTGTGGTCAACTGTATCAAATGCAGCACTGAGATCCAATAATACTAAGACTGAAATTCTGCCACTGTCTGTGTTTAGGTGGATGTCATTGAAGACCTTAACAAGAGCTGCCTCAGTGCTGTGGTGTGGTTGAAATCTTGACTGGAAGACATCAAAACAGTTGTTTAGTGCCAAGAAGTTGTTCAGCTGTTGAAAAACAGCTTTTTCAATGATTTTTTAGGATGGTATACTTTGTTCACAGCTCTCAATCATTCCTCTCTTTGTCATCCCCCCCATGTTTTGACAGCTCTTTTCTGTTATTTGCCTGGCTCTCTCCTTTTCCATTAGGTCTCTTTTGCACAGAGATTTTCTGTAGCTCACCTCGCGCTCCTTGTTTCTGTTTCTTTCTCTGATCTCTCTTCATTCTGGCTCACAGGTTATAAACATGTGATGTGATGTTTAAACCCACAGGGTTGCAAACTGTTTGCACTGTTTGTTGTGTGTATGTGCAGATCCAGTACAACACATCCTGCACTCATGTGTCTTAGTTTTAAGATACATTTATGCATGTGGACAGTCTCGCTACAAGACTAACATTCATGTGTGTTAATTTTGCACAAACTAAATATGTGAAATATATGAGAAATACAATTTCTCATTATGAGAACATTCTTATTAAACATACATATATGAAGATTATATCTGCACAATCTGAACTCTATACTTCCTTGTGGCAATATGAGGTAGTGTACTGTATATGGTAGGTTTATGCAACCAAAAGCACTTGATTTAGGTTATTTGAACATTGGTGTATCTATGTTAGGACAACTAAACCACTTTATAAAGTTTAAGGAAAGATTGTGGTCATGGTTATATACTGAAAAAAGTCAACAGTGACTTATTAGATGGCACACAAACTCCAGACCCCAGTGTCAAAGTTGAGTGCTTTTAATGGCCATCTACCTCCTTTAACCACCATTACTTTCCCTTGCACTATAAACACGTCCCACTCTGTCTGCACTCAAACTAAAAGTCACCTGTAAATGTATTCATTTTTGCAACACTGTGTTATGAGGATATGATGTGTGTAACGCCTGTACATTCATTCTATGCACTTTATGGACAGAAACATGCAGGCGCACTTAGCAGTGGTTGTAGGTGTTGGGTAGTATTGCTCAAATAATCCATAGCTGAAGATGTGGGTGTGTATTATTCAGGCTCTCTCTTTCTCTCCATGTAAATTTGAACACTGTGTACTCTTTTTGCTTTAATTGAATTTAATTACTCATCTCTGTTTTTGTCTCCTAACAACAGTTAACCCTCGTCTGTGATTGGTGATGATAATAACAATAAAACAATCATAACAATAAAACATTAAAATTATAATACAAAGCACACTTATGACAGCAATTGTTTTGTCAAATGGAGTCAGAATGTGAAAAAAGAGAACAAATGAATCAGCTGAGTATTTGCACTCTGTTTTAGCAAGGGCAGGTGCAGCTGTAGGGGCTCGAAAGTAGTTTAGGGCAAGGGTTGAAAAGGTGTTTCCTGTCAGATAGTTCAGTAAATTTATGATGGCACACCCTGATATCCCCTGTAGGGTCAGAAATATCATTTAACAGTTGTATTGGGTTTCTGGAGTCAAAGGGGAGACCTTTTAACAAGTATTCTCATTGAAAAATCGGCTGTTTTATACTTGACATCAATTTCCTACCAGATCCAGGGGAGCTGTCCTGAATCTCTCTCTGTGCTTTTAACTTCCTGCGCAGAGGGAAAAACTATTTCTTGGTGAACAGCTTTGTCGTCACAGCGATGTTGGCAACCAGCAGAGACATTGCCCGGGGGGGGGGGGGGGGGGGGGGGGGGGGGGGGAGGCTTCAAGAGTTTAGTTACACTTGTCAACTTAATTTTAAACCACAAGTTGTCATTATTACATAGCAGATTTCTGTGCAGATTTAAAAAAACGAAATACAGTGTGTGAATTATTCAGCTTTAGAGGTGCTGGTAAGCAATTTTTTTTAACTTTTGGCAGAACCAGGCTAGCTGTTTCCCCCTGATTCCAGTCTTTATGCTAAGCTAGGCTTCCTGCCTCATGCACCAACATGAGAGTGGTATGTAACAATTTAGCATATTTCACAAAATATCGAAGTATCCCTTTAAAATAAGCATACTTTGCTCATCTTGTACTTTAAATCTAAGTGTCATTATTTTTAAAAGCGATTTATTTATTTATTTATGATGACACATCTGGAAACCACACAAAGGAGTTACAACATATGGTATTTGTCTGATAAGTTAAAACAGATAAGCAAACCAGGAATGCATGCTTTTTTTTTTGTTATGGGCTTGCATGTACATTTATCCATGTTCAAAAAGCCTGGAAAACCAGTGTATTTACAGTATATTTCAGTGAAAGCGTTAAGTGTTTCCTAAATCAATGAGGTTAAGTGTGCTGACTCGAGGTAGGACATTGTTATTGGATTCCAGCTCTAACAGAAGGGATTTGGTTTAGCTGGTGATGCTTAGCTGGGATTAGATTTGAGTGGTGTGAGTGTCTGCAGATGCCTGTGAGTGTTTGTGTTAATGATTTGGCCCATCATGAAGCTAACATTTGGATTGGATTAGTTTGGTGGGTGCGTACAGTGTGGTTGTATGTGCAGGTGATTCATTCCCTATACATTCATGTATGAGTGTGTGTCTCAGGGAGGGGGTGTGTTATTAGACAGTGGTGTGCTGAAGGGTGGACAGATTAAATAATGTCTCTGTGCCCTACAGACCTAATGACCTCATTCCCATGCAGATCACAGCTAACCAGCTCTGATCTGATCAGCCCTGACTTCCTGTATGTGTTGGTACTCTTGTGGTCGTCTGTGTGAGTGTGCTTGAATGCATGCCACCATTTGTATGTGACTCTGCATATTTATGACAGTGTGTCTCAATGCTTGTTTCCACACATGGATACTCAGTTCCAGGTGCTCTGTGCTTTTGGCCAACATTTTGCTCATTCAATTAAAATCTATTTCTGAGGGTTAATGGAAGTGCGTCTGTGCATACATTACTCTCATCAAGTCCATATCAGATCTATCCACACCCTGTAACAAAAAAAAAATCAATTTAACGTTATAGCTTCAATTTAACCTTTAAACCTCATTGTCTCTACTGATTCATGTCAGTAGTTCAGTAATGTTTTAAAACTGGAATTCAACAAGTTTTACAGGGTGTGTGCAGGTCCCTTAAAAGTTCTATATGATCTAATGTCATTAATTATCAAGATGTAATAATCTTAAAGGACAGGTTCTGAATATTTCAAGTTTGTTTTAGTCAGGTACCCAAATGAACACTGAAACAGGTTTTTTCCTCCAAATAAACTTTCAATGTAAGTGACGGTGAACAAAATCCACAGCCCTCCTTCCATGTAAAAAGCTTTTCTGAAGCTAATATGAAGCTTCAGCCATCCAAATTAGTCAAAACAGGTGGATATATTTCAAAGTTACAGTCTTTTTAATGCCGACTTCCCTCTTTTTGTTACTATACCACCACCACAGCCCAATAGGGAAACGCAAAGAGGGAATTTTTACAGGAAGTGGCGGCATTCGGCTGACTAATGGTGTCACTTCATCAGCCAAAAAGACTAACTGTGGAAGATATCCACTTGATTTGACTAACTCAGACTGCTAAAGCCTCATAATCTTCAGATAAACTTTAAATACATTTTAGCACAAACCAAGGTCTGTGGATTTTGTCCCCCATCACTTACATAGTAAGCATATTTGGAGGGAATCTTTTAATAGCTAGTATGAACTGGAGGAAAGATTTCAGCAAGCAAAACCAGAACCTATCCTTTAAAAATCATGAACATTTTTAAATTACTGTTATTATAGGGTTTATTTTTAACTATGCTGACAAAATACAGTTGCAGTCAAAGTTGGCGTTAAAGTTAGTTAGCATTTGGTAGCTGATAATTCTTTCTTCTTGTTAACCCGTGCTGTTGTATTGTGAACCAAATTAAGACCACAACATGAAGACAAATCAAACCAAACTTGCATACGTGTGCAACAGAGGAACCAGTTTTTTTTTCTCAAACACTTAGAATTTTAACAAATTTCTGGACATTCAGTTTGCAAACAGCCAAGCCATGATTTATGAGAAACTACTCAGACTGCAATTTTAGTGAACTACTTTTATGATAATGAGTTCATGAGTAATGAGTCATTGCCATCACAGGCTTATTTACTGCCCTGCAATTTTCTCCAATCCAAGTACTTTCATAAAGAGGAAAAATCAACTATGTCACATACTATGCAATGTTTTTAGAAAGAATTTGGGAGAGAACTTTGAACTGCAACAACGCAGACTGCCTCACCAGCCATTGATGCCCGCAGGCGCACGCAGCCCTCCTTCTTCCTTGCCACAGTATATCTAATGAACAGTCTGTTGGTTTCTGTTCATGTCCTTTTATCACTCTTCCCTCAGCTCTGCACCACAGTGTGCAATAGATAAGGTGTCTGATCACAGCCAGCTCATATCACTGTAGCATGATAGCTTTGTCATAATTTTCACTGTATCCAAATTATCTGTCTTACAGAGTTTCTCATTAGGCTTCACATGGTTTTCTGGTGTTTATATCTCATCTAGCTGTTCTATCTGTCTTGGGAGACACTCACAAGAGACCTAGTTTGTCAAGTGACCAAAGCATGTGATGCTTAAACAAAGCGCTTGTCCGATGATCGATCAGTCTCTGAAACCTCCTTTCCCTACACCTCTCCGGCGGGACTGCCGAGAATTTTTGTAACATTTTGAAAGTGCAAAACCACAAATACTTTGAGGAGCGTCTGTTTGAAAGTGTGTGTCATTATTCCCATTTCTACAATATATTCTGTCTCACCCTTCTCCATGACAGCAGGATTTTCAGTGTTTGAGTGTGGATATTCGGAGCAGGTAGTTGTGCTTTTTAAATGTGGTCAGATGACATTTCATACAAACAATTTTTTTTCAAGTATTACTTGGACCATAAGCACAGGAAACCACAATCAGCAACCACTTTCCTGCCAACAGTCAACGCTGGTTTCTTTCTATCATATCCAGGATTGTTTCCTGACCTTAACCAAGTAGTTTTTTGGGCCTAAACCTAACCAAACCTACTGTAGGGATAATTCTGTAAAATGGTCATACTGTATGTAGCCATTTCTGAATGCTCTGACTAATTACATAATGTTGGGTTGTATTGGAAGACAACAATAAACCTGTTTTGTTGAGTATGAAAGTACAATTTTTTTACCCTTGTAAATAGTAATTTGACCAAAGAAAGATCAGAAAATCCAGTAAGTGGACACTGATTTACAATTTATTTCTTTTGTCAACCTATTTTGTGTTTTATTTTGACTGTTGGTTTAACAATCTTGTTTGTTGTATAAGTATGAGGACTTGTTACCAGTCCTCTCCTCTCCTTTTTAATATATTTTTTTCTCCTTTCTGACTCTTAATCTCTCTTGCTGCCTTTCTCTCACTTGTTTCAGCTTCCATCTCTTCTTCTGTCATTCGACCACTCTCTCTCTCTCTCTGTCTGACAGTTGAGTGAGGGTCAAACTGAACAGCTGTTCATCCTCCAATTAGAGAACTAGGAAGTTGAGCGTTGAATCTTATCCAGCATAAGCAACAGTTCAACTCTATCTCTCTCCCTTCTTCCCATCCTCTCTACTCAAGTCTGTTCTCATTCACTCTTGTCTCTCTTTAATGACATCTATTTCACCTCCCTCCACTGTTTCTATATCGGATTTAACAAACACTGTAATCTTCTTTCACTCTCTATCTCTCTTTTGTGTCCGTCAGGAGGAGTGATGTTGGTTACCACAGCAACAGTAACTCTTCTCTCGTGTGGCACCTTGGGATTAGATGAACTGTGACCTCTTGCACTTCGCTTCCATCTATCGGCTGTCGTTCACTGAATGTCCTCCTGATATATATCGCTGTGATGCTTTAGGTTTACTGCACTTGAAAAACAGGATATTTTATTTCATACAAGCAAGTTTGTGTCTTTCTTTAACAGGTAGGGATTTTAATTTGTCAGCACTAACACTAGATAACTTTTATTGAGGTCCTCAATTGGTTCTTCAGTATATGCTCTGTCTTTTATTACTTCACCTTCCTGCTGTGATTGTGAAAGTGAGTAGAAGACTTCTGCAGTCAGAAGGCGCCTCATAATATTAAATCTTCCTAGAAAGCATGAGGATAGCATGAACATAATTGATTGAAAATACCTCTAAATCTTGTATTATCCTTTATTATCCTCTCTGTTCTGGTTAAACAGGTGTTCTAGATACCATCAGAGTAAGTACAGAGTACAGTTTTTCTAATGTAATCTCTTATTGACTCATCTGCTGATGATTTTCTTGATTAACTGATTAATTGTTTGGTCTATAAAAGAAAATAGTGAAAAGACGCATCACAATTTCTCACAAGGCCATGAAGTGCAAACATTCAAATGACTTGTTTTGTCCAACCAACAGTCTAAAACTCAGAAATACTCAGTTTACTATTATAAAATACTTTGAAAACCAGAAAATACTCATATTTGGGAAGCCAAAACTAGTAAATGTATAAGCAGAAAATGCTGGCAGATGAATCTCTAGATCAAAGTAGAGATCTATTTTTAATCCACAATACTTTGGATGTTTTCGCTGTGGAGTTAACTCTGTGGCAAAAATTCTCAGACACATAGATGGAAGTAAAGTGCCTCTTGTGTGGGGGCAGGGAATGGTTCCTAGAAAGAAAAAACATGAACAGAGGAAGAAGACGGATTCAGTCTGGATCTCAATCTGTTTCTCATCCTTTGTTACATCTCCTCGTCTTTCCTGCCTCTCTAATAAACTGATCTGTGCATGCATACCAAATAAATGAAGCTGAAACGTCTTGAAAATAGCTTTCAGCGAATTACACTGAGCGTGTTTTTTGTGCTCAACCCTCAGATAAGCTAAATTTATCACATGTCATGCATTTTGCCATAGAGGGAGAAAGCAGGCAATTTATTTTATCTCTCGTCTTACACACGGGGATCAGGCTATTTCACAAAGAAGATGATAAAAGAAAGAAAGAAGTGATAATAATTCACCAGTTTTTATTAATATCCTGTTCCTCTGTCAACCTCAGGGGAATATTTCATCACTTTTAGCAGCCTATAAATCGAACTGAATGGAATTATTAGTCCTGAAATGGCCTTTTATTCAAAGACGACAACCGTGTCTCTGTTATTATATGAAAACCTTGTGAAGCGTTTCTCAAAGTTTTATTGTATTGTCTGATTTTTTTTTTCTTAATATGCTGATTCATTTGAAAAAGCTCCGACTCAAGGGAAGCAAATAATTGCACAATTACAAAAATGCATGGTCATCACTTGTCAGTGTGAAAAAGAGACGTGATTCTTGTATTTTCTGAAAATATTACTTTTCACTTTTCATTACTTTTCATGTCCTTTTTCAATTCATCCATCTTAAATACAGCAGTATGCGCGCACACACTGACACTGTATATATATCAACTAACCACTATGTTTATTTTATTCCTCCATTAAAAAGACCTTGGAGAAGCAAGCCATAAATGTATCTAGCATGCTCATATATTAATGTGTGCTTGTAGCTGATGTGCATGCACAGGTGGGCGTTTCTATTCATATCTGTGTAGGAAATGCACAGTATGTATAAAATACATGTCTTTAGTCTGTATGTGCATATCGCTGGAAGCAATGCTCAGCTGTAGATGAATATGTCTTATTTCATACAAGACTAATCAGTCTCTCTTCCGGTGCTGTCCTCCCTCCCTCTTTCTTCTGCTCTTACTCATCTTTCTCTCGCTCTCTTCAGCTACAGTATCTTGCCCCTACCTCCTTCCTTATCTTTTTTTCTACTTAACTCACCACTCTCTGCAAATTCTCCCCCTCATGCCTTGCCCCAGCTGTTATCTCCTCGCACTTACCTTCCCCTCTGTCAGACCTTTTTACCTCTCTGTCTACCCTCTCCCACTCTCTATACCTCCCCCTCTATATCTGATGGGAAGCAGGTGTTGTTTTCTCAGCTCATCTCTTCATTTCCTCCCTGTTGTTTTGTTGCCTTGGTGTTGAAATGGCAAGAGCGTAGAGGGATATGGGTGTCAATGAGGAGGGGGGGTGAGAAATGGGAAAGATGCCCTGAGATGCATTATGAATTAAAGAAAAATCACAAATAATACTAATACATGTTTTAAGAAATACTTTTTTTACAGTAAATTGTTTGTAGTCAGTTGAGGTCTCCCCTCCCCAAAAATAAACTAATAGATATATACTGTAGACTGCATTGTATTGCTTGATATAATTATTTGACCTTGTCATTCACACATGTGCGTGCTTGGTTTTTTATCTGTTTTCCTTGAAAACCTGTAGTATAAGAAACTTTCAGTTTTATTCTGTGTTGAGCACAGTAGATGTAAAAAAACCATACAAATATTGTCTGTACAACTGACGTATATGACAAGTGAGTTCAGACAGGGGTCATTTCATTAATCGGGCTAAACTGTTCCTAAACTCAAATTTGCTTTTCTGCTGAGAAGAGTGGTAAATAGTGGCATAACAGAGCCTGATAATAACTTTCTGTGTATCAGCTCCTGATCAATTATCATTCTGGATATCCAAATTTCATTAGATTAACTTATCTGATAATCATTTATCTCAGATACAGACTCTTTGCGTTTGTTTGTTTGTAAGTTTCTCTGTTAAACATCAGAAATAATCTGTGATAAAATATTCAGAACTCAAGATTTTCTTAACTAGCTTTGTCTGGCGCTTTCCCTTGAATCCCAATGCCTTTTTTCAGTGGATGGAACAAGGAGTCAACACCTTCTGTACCCCAAATCCTTCAACACCTTAAAATCATTGCTTGTATAGGGACACATGTCTATAAGAAAACATTCTAAGTCCACCCCACAGGACACCTGTAGGGGGAAGGTCAAGAAATAATTTTCATATTTAAGCCAGAAAGAATTGTTTGCAGTGGTGGAAGCAGTAAAGAAGTCCATGTCAAAGAAGTCCTCATACCTGTTTGATAAAATATTGTTTTTAAGCTATGAGGAAGTTTGCCTACGTATTCTAAAACTAATCATATGAGCTTTTTGCCTATCTGGTGCCTCATTTGTCACACTTTTTAAAGTGAAGGCAGCTGAAAATACTTGATCAAGGTTAGTGAAGGATGTCTTCATGGTTAAAGTAAACCAGCATTAACTCTTTGTTGGGCGTAAACCCTAGTCTCCAGTGTTGAAGTTTACTGCTCTGTATGGCTATACATCCACCCCGACCTTCTTCCTGACTTTTTGTGGTCATATTCCTTCCTGCTTTTCATGTAAACATATAGATCATTTTAACATGTGTTGTTTGTTTTTCCGGAGAGGGCAGTCATACATGACATGACAGTAAAAGGTCACTTGAGGTTGCTGTTCAGACAAACATTTCCGTGCAGACGTCTAGTCAGAGGCGGGAGGTTCAGCTTTCGCTTTTGTATTGTATTTGCACACAAAGTATTTCACAGGAATACATTGTTGTTATTGCTGTGCACACATGTTTGGAGTCTCTCTCTGTCTCATGCTCATTTGCACTTGTCAAGATTTATCAAGCCCTTCAGACTTACATGTAAATTAGACTGTGCAGCTGAGGAATAAACATGGTTATTCATGCCCTGCAATCAGTTTGCTACAGACAGCACATGCTAACAAGACAAATTAAGCCAGTAAATGAGGCGGAAGGAAAGAGTGGAGACTTCCGAGGACGGATCAGTGAAGAGATGATGAAGGGAAAAAAATAATCCTGAAATTATGCAGGAATTGTGCTCTACTGTACTGCTCAGTCATTTTTGGCTTGGTTTTGTTTTAAGATTTAAGTCATAATAATGTTGACTAAATAATTGAACTTTTAGATGCAAATTTGGGTTTTGTAGGAATTTTTTCACCCCTATATGAGATCAACCAAGACAAAAAGCTGGTGAGAAGAGGTGTCAGATCTATGTAAGTAATATGGATAAATAAATGTAAAGGATCCCAGAGAGTGGGGTGTTTGTACTTTACTGTGTAAAACTTAATCTTTAGTCAGAAACAAGCCTGTGGCGCCCCTTAGTGGGCAAACTTTCCATTGACAGAACGTAATAAGTTCAGTGTGATTACTTTCATGTTCTATTATCTCTGTACAGTCTGTTATCACTCCATCTGCGTTACTATGTGTCTCTCTCAATTAATATTAAAACTTTGTCATTAATTTCATGCACTTACTTCCTCCTCCATCTTTCTTTCTCTTCCCAGGACAGCAAAGAGCCTCCAGATTGCTGCCTCAGTGAGTCTTTTACCTCCCCGTCATGCACGTTGGGTGTCGATCTGCGCCGGGGCCGACGGCGCTTCTCAGGCAACCTGCAGCTACCCCCGTTGTCATGGCGTCAGGGAGAGAGGTCGCGGACACCTGATGATGAGATCATGGCCAGACCAACGTCCCTGCCATTCGGTGCACCTCCCAGAATAGACATCACGCCGGTTGATCCCGAATGGTGAGTGGACTGTAGAGTAGAAGGCTGAGTTGGATTCTGGCGCCTGAGAACAAACAATGTGTTTGAATAATTTAAAACTGTGGTTGTTAAACACATACCTGAAAAACTGATGCTGTGGGGATATACAACAGCAATACACTATTCATGATTTAATTGTTTCTAATGAAAGTGCTTGTGTCTCACTCTTTACACTTTACCTAGACACACACACACACACACACACACTCACACTATCAACAGAGGGAGACAGTGGAGTGCAAGCAGACATAACTCATACAACACTTATATGGGTTTTGGGTTTCTTGCGTACGCAATGATTGACAGTTAAGGCAATTAATACTGTTATGTTTTCTTGGTTGACACACATGTTTAATGTTGCAAAGAGGTTAGTGACAGCATCTATAAACTTGCACATGTGGGTAGGGGTTCCCGCTTTTGAAGACCTGTCCTTCAAGCTGTACCCCAATTACCAGGATATCACACTGTTCAGCCTGCCTGGGAAGTTCATGCCAGGCTGCTAGAAAGGAGGACGACTTTAATAGAGCCTGTGGCTAATTGCTCTGGTGGCATCTTAAAGCCCGTTGCACTTGGAGCCTGATTACTGCTGCTAACAGAAGAGCCTCTGACATAGGAGGAGGAGAGGAGAGGAGATATCCACATATGATTGAAACCACTTAATGTATATTTATCTGTTTCAGTTGTCATTGACAATGCTATTTTACACCAGACTAGCTTGCTTGTTGTTTAGCTTAATTGTGGGATATTGCCTTAATTAGACTGGCTGTATTGAGATGTTTTAATAGTGCTTTAATTTCACAACAGTGATAAACATTGCTGGGGCTCAGGGCAAACACTATTGTTAACTGGCTGTCAACATTGAAGGCAGGTCAGGGAGATGTGGATCATACTGCTCTGCAGGGTGCTCAATTTGCGTGCATTAACTGTGGTGGCTGTGACAAGTCGAAGAGGGAGGGGCAGGGGCTCGTGTGGTCTTGCAGAATCACAACCCAAATGCAGTCGTCGAGCATTACAACACACTTTTAATTGAGAATTGATGCCATGGGCCAAATTAAAAAACTAAAATATCAAATTAGGAAAAGAAATAGAAAAAAAGATGAAGTTGAAACTTAATATTTAGACTTATTTTATACCTTTTGAAATGAGTCTGGGGACACGACAAGGTTAATTAAATGTAGTTTGAACAGCTAATCATCCGGGACAAAGTTATGCTCTGGTAAACCATGAGTTCTCCCTTTCATACTGAGTAAAGACTGGGCTTCAGAAATCCTGTTAGAATACCTCTCTGCATCAGTGACTGATCTGTCATGTTGAATTCAGACTGTTGAAGATGACACTGCCTTGTTTCATTATTTATGCACCATGCCCTCAGACAGTGGTGCATGCACAGACACACACTCACAGCAACAGGTACACCTTGCAGTTTCAGATAACACGTACTCAAACACAAACAGCAAGTGGCCGGTTCTTGGCGGGCAGCCAGTTGTCCAGTCGTGTCAAATTCACATACGCTTTTACTTAACTAGCTAATCAGTCCTGATTGGCCCTATGCTCTAGTGGTGTGTGTATGTGTGTGTGTGTGTCTTTCCCTGTGTTTGAGATACTAGTAAATATGGATCCCGTTGAGGAACACTTTAATAGAAGTTGCCAAGTGTTTCATTCTATTCAATTAGATGAATAAGGGCTGCTGGAAAGGTTAGTGCTAATCAGTCTTGATTGGCACAGCACTCAAGTGTACTATGTGTGTGTGTGTGTGTGTGTGTCCTGTTGTTACTGCCAGCAATATTGTTGGGCAATATGGTGCTGGAAATATATGCTGCTGTCAAAAAGCCTTTTAACATTTACATTTTTGGCCTTAGCTGATATATAATGAGTTACATTGAGTGCCTTGCCCATGAACCTTTTTCAGCCATGTAATGTGTCCTTGTGACCCACTGTCACAGGTTACAAATGAGTAGATTAATTTAAGACTGATATTCCCTTCTTAGATTGTTTATCCTTAATATGTTTAAAGTCTTACAGAGGTAAAACTAGAGGCTGATATCTTTTTTAACATATAAGATTTTAATATATCTAAGATTTTTATTCTATATACTATTTTTTCTTCATCATCCCCATCCCTATCTCACCACATGACCCCTTTATCACTAGTGTTCTTACTCTGCTAGCGTCAAAGCAACAACGCCTAGAAAACAGTTGTGACCATTACTCTTAAAGAATTATTGTATATGAGAGAGAAATTGTAGATAAAAACAAGGCCACAGAGTAATAAGTCTTACTGTTATTGCTTTTCAGGACTGTTAAAAAGGTAAAAAATATCCAAAAGGGAAGAGTGTTTTTGTTACTTTACGTAATTGTAGCTACTGTATAAGAAAGCTTACATTGACTTCATCTATTAAGAACCTCTTGAGAAAATGGGTCCCTGAAATTGACACACTACTGTAAAAAATAAAGTCAAAAATCATCACTGTTTTGAAATGTTTTATGACAAATCACATTTTAAATCCAGAATTAAACAGAGTCCTACTTACTGAGAAGTCACTGAGTGAACGTTTGAAGAGCTGCAATTTTTACTTCTACCAGAGGAGAGCAGTGTGAACATACAGAGCACGAGGGGTCACTAAATAGTTTCATGGGTCTGAAAATGTTGTGAAGTATATACTATGGCCTTCATAGTCACCAGATCTGTTGAACACCTTATGATTCACGTCAGACACTGCTCTTTACCACCATCCTCAAAACACCAAAAGAGGGAATATTTCTTGAAAAAAAGTGTTTATTCCTACAAAGAATTGTATTTACCTCAATACACATTGAAGCTATCTTGACAGATCTGGTCCACAACACCTTACTAAGACACATTGTTTGTTTTTCCTTTAATTCTACACATTTCAGATCATATACTACACAAACAAATACACTTACTTTTATATTTTATTGGTATGATCTGATGATGACTTCCATTTCTTTCTGTTAACAGTGAGTTTATTGGTGGCTGTACAGTCCGCTCAGGCAGCCGCAGACTTTATAGCAGGTGAGGTGTGTGTCAGTTGTCAGTAACCCTGGTGGTAGAGGCAGACATGTTTCCCCTGTGTGCTTTTCCCTTCTGGCCATCCTCTCTTTTAATAGCTATCACAGTCTGTCTCCTTCAGGCACCACTGCTGCTAAACGTCAGGGTCAGCAGAACCTTCCTGAAGGTTCTCCGGTCGGATTACACTCATCCCTAGTGAAGCCTTAAGGTGGTAGTTGTAAGTGTGTGTGTGTGTGTTTGTGTCTGTATTATCTGTCTGTTGCACCATTTCAGTGCCAGTCATCAGCACATCTCCTTGTTTCTCCTCTCCATCCACTCTTTTTCTACTTGAACTTATTTAAGTGCTTCCATCAGTGTTTGGGAGGAGGAGTAAGGGAGCAAGAAGTTATTTTGGGATTCGATTATTTTTCCTGCTGATGTACACAATTGTTCCAAAGCCTAGAGTGCCTCACAGATTGATTTTTTGAAATTGTGGTTGTTTGTGCTTTTACCACTGATTGAGAATAGCCATTGTTGGTGGAGACAGATACTGCAAGTGAATGTTAGTTGACTGAAAGTTGGCACTTACTGTACAGTATATTTATGTTTGCTTATCTAAGTGTGATCTGTGTGTGTGTAGGACAGGTATACTGAGAGTTAGGAGAGAGCTAAATAAATGCCAGTGGATACAATACAGTACATGCACACTTGCAATCAGACCTTCTCCTTTTGTAGTTTTAGCAATATCCATGTGTCTTTCATCAGATGTCTACACGAGTGGGAACAAGAAGTATTTGTTCACATTTTCATGCCACTAAGGATCTGTTTAAACAGTCCAACTATACGCTTGGAATATGAATTTATATGTCTGTTAAAGTGTTGCAACTGGCAATTTCAACATGCTCTACTAGCTGATCCAGTACAGATAGAAGGCTCAGATTACTACGGAAGTGATGATTGGCCAAAGACAGTCCACTTAATGTGTCTGGGACCAAGCAGAAACCTTAGTCTGACTAGATTTTTTTTCCCCTGAGTATCCAAAAATGCCAAAAAACATAACAGAGATTGACCCATAGCCAGTGGCGGTGTTTGCACAAGAGAAAGGGCAATACTCACGTACAGAACATGATATTCTTGGGTAAAAGCAGAATAAATCATAGTTATTAATGGAGTTAGATAAGTTGTTCCACCACTTTGAAATGTAATTTTGACATGGTCTGTGAAAATCCCAATAATAATGCGAGAAGAGAGAACACATTCAGTAAATGATATCATTGAAATTAAGTTATATGAAAATGTTGTTATGTGCTGCAGTTTTACTGTGGTTAAGTGATATTTCAGAGCTGCATGAAGAAAGCATGACTACAGTTTCTGGCAGCAAATACTACCTTGTATATTCAGTATGTAGAATAATACTCGCAGAGGACTTCCAAGAATGCTTGTGCTTGTAAACATTTATCTATTAAACTCCAAGGCAGCGCCGTCTGTGATGTATAATCATGATAATGATATAATTTGATCTGCCATTTCAGACCCCTCTCCAAATTTGATTTGAAACTGTACTTGAATGTGTTGTTCACCCCGGGTCAGGACGACACTGGTCAGATTATGGCTCGTCTGCACTCTGTGTGCTTTCTTTGTGCGGTGAGCACTGCCCTCTCTCCTGTTGTTCCAGACGGCTTTCGTGTGGGTGTGAGTAATCCACACAGTCAGTGAGCAGAAATTGGATCTTACACTTTTCATTTGTAGCATGCACAGAGACAAAGGGAGACAAATTATGCACAAAGATTGTATTTATCTCCAATGTGTGGTTCCCACTATTCAGTTCCTGCCATGAAGTATGTATAGAAAGTATGCAACCCCCCTTTGACTTTTTGATGTTCTATTTGATTAGTGGATTAATTAAGTGTTTTGGACCCAAAAGAAAAAATATTCTCACATGTTACAGTAAGCAGGCACGCAAGAATGCTGTAAATGAAATAATTATGTCAACTCACTTACTCTGAGTATAAATTATCGAGACGGGGCCCATGGTGCCACACAAGTCTTTTTGTGTGAGGAGGAGAGATGCTGCTCACCCCAAATCCAACAAAACAACACTACTCTCCATCCAACTAATATTTAAACATGATTTTTCACATGATTATGTGGCTTAGCGAGGGGCATTTTGGATGGTTTAACAAGATCCACTTTTATTGCTAAATCCTTGGAACGAGCAGTCATGCTCGCTACATTTTCATCAGCTTTGGTAGAGTTTTGGTTCAGTGTCAGAGGAAAAAAAAAAATTCTGTCACATTTACCTCAGCTACACTCCTGGTTGTCAGTTTGTGTTGTATGGCAATCCTCTCATGTGTGAAAGTGTATTAAACCTGAGACTCAGTATAGTTTAGTCTGTTAAGCTGTGAGTTGTTGTCAGAAATGTTTTTTTTTTTAAAAACAGGATAACTGTCTGAATGCTACAGTATAGTAAACCAACCAGCCCAGGCAGACATTCTCTTTTCTCTGCAAGTGTACACAGAATTGACAAACTCCAAGAAGAAATATTAACATAGTCATCTTCAAATCTTAAAGCTTTTTGCTCCTCTGCAACTATTTCCCCTTTACTTTACTATTTCTATTGTTTGCCTTCTTTCTGCTCTTATTCTTAACTCTGCATTTTTTCTTTCATATAAGCTTTTATACTTCCACTGATTATGCATGTGGGTAAATAAAGAACAGCCTCTTTTCAACCCTTTTTCACCTGACCATGGCATTTCAATGTTTATTATCTGCTTTCTCTTTGTGTTTGTGTCCCTTTTTCTCTCTTTTTCCACGGAACCTTTATGAATGAATACAGGCCTGCTAATCAGGGCCACAATGCAGTATTGTTTGTGAAAGAGAGAATAAGGAAGAGAGGGTTTTATGTAATCAAAGATGCTACATTAAGGGCTCTCATCTAAAGACCTAAGCCCATCACACACACTGCCCCCATCACCTACATGTGACCCATACACTCGAGATAAACACACCTTGACATGCAAGATCTCCTTCCCTCTCAACACACACACATCTTCACAAGGTTTCACTGTGGGAGACCAGAGACTGAGGGAAAATAAGGCAGGCTGAGACGTCTTTCTTGCATGTTGTGACATTATGGAAAGTGACAGATGGGGCTGGTGGGGGCAGCGATGTCTATAACATTTTTAACCCTATACTCAACAGGGTGAAATAATAATATATTGATTAATCGATTCAGTCGAGTTCTTTCTACAAAAACCTGGTTTTAAATTAGCAGTTAGCAAAACAAGTATCAAAATGGAAATACTCATTACAAAACACTATTAGTACAAAAACATTACATGGATCAGTATGAAGCTAAAACTAGTGTTGGCCAACACCAACACAAAAAAAGCAAAAGAGCCTTAGGGCTGCAGCTAACAACCTATTAAAACATTTTTCTATGAATCATTAAAAAAAAATCATTTTTCATTATCTGTAAAATGTCAGAGAAAACTGAGAATTCCTTAGTCTCCTAAGTCTTTTAAATTGCTTAACCAACAGTCCAAAATCCAAAGGTACTCAATTCACAATTATTTAAAAAAGAAAAAAACAGCTAATTTTTGAGATTTTAGCCATGCTAGCTCAAAGCAACGTTGGTCAGTTGTTCTGCCACTTTGGATCAATTCCTATGAAATGTGTAACAGTCAGACGTTACAGTCATACTTTGATGATCCCCTGAAGTTTTATCTTATGCCACCAGCAGGTCATAGATTTCATGTATCCAGTAAAGCATCTACTAAAATTTGGTACAGATGTTCATAATTTCCAGATGATGATTTCCAGATGATGACTTTTCCTCTAGTGCCACCATGAGGTTGACAACTGTGGTTTTGAGTGAAATATCTTGATAACTACTTCCATGAACTTTGGTACAGACAATCATGTCCCCCTCATTATGAATTGTAACTTTTGTTATCATTCGTTTACTTCTCTTATAGCGCCACCATCTTTAATTTCTCCAGTATTTAAATACGTGACCAAAAAGGCCTACTAAACTGTGATGGTGACAGTTATAATCATTATACCTGCTAAGTAAAACCCCACAGAGCCACTAACATGGCTGTCAACTCTGTCTTGTTTCTTGATAAATTATTTAAATGATTAATCAGTCAAATTGTTAATGTTAATGATGAATTGAGTAATTATTTCAGCATTAAAGACCTTCATTACTAGGGTGGCCCAGATGCCTTAAAAGAGAACAGCATTTTTATCAGTCTCTCCTCCCACTAATAGCAATATAGAGACCCACTTGAGAGGGGAACATAAAGCACCAGTGAAGAGCTGTCAGAGCCCCTTTATGGTTGGCTATTGTATATCTCAGTTCTTCCTGTACTGTGACCGTGCATTGTGTGCTTTCATTCAAGCCCTCAAGGGTGTAAAAACCAGAGTTTAACATGGAATGAAATGGCCCAGTCACTCTCTAATTCAATCTCTTTCAATCTTTTATCTCTGTCGAAATGACTGTCTGGCATTGGCCCTCCGCACTTCCCATTTCTGCTTTGTCATTCATCTTTTCATCATATCTTTTTCCAGTGCAGAAATCTCAATAATTTACAAGAGGCTGCATTAATATTTTAAAATGTTGTGCACAGGTGTTTAGGGTCATGCTTTCATTCTTTCTTTTAATATTGAATATTCAGAAGCAGCTCCAGTTTTAAAAAGAAATGGCACATAGATGGAAAAATTGTGAGACTTCTATCTTTCTTTTTCAATGATACAGAATAAAGTAGGTTTTCTCATACTATCTTACTGTGCCTTGGTTGAGCAGGATTTTGAAGACATGCAGTACTGTACAGTATATAACTTAACAATCAATTCAGCTATCAATACTAGATGCAGCTTGGATATGACTGTGATGATGTTTGGGATCTCTTAATATATATTCCTGGTTGTGGGAGTTTAAATCACTGATGTATTGGTTAGAATACAGATGTTTCAAAGGTTTAGTTGATTAGAATAACAGAAATATCCCTACAAAAAATATAACATTACGCATAATAATACACAATCAAATAGTTATACAGAAAGTCCTATCAATCATTGTCAACAGGATGTCAATACAAGATCAGCTGTATTAGTATTAGCCTACTTATACATGTAATGAGCCTCAAGCCAGAATTGAGTGGACAGCAAAATATTTAAAAAAAAAGGCCTACTAGTTGCTTATAGTAAAATATAAACTTATACCATTTCAAAAAGACTTAAACAATCTATCTGCCAGTATGTTAATTAACAGTTACAGTATAAACTAATATGATTGCACTTTGGTAAATTATGGGTCAGTTAACCTTCTACTATCACTCTCTGTTAGGCCACATGTTGCCATGTGACCAGCTAGATGCATAAAAACACACACTCATACTCATTCTACATGTAAAATGAAGTCACAAAATATAAAAACTTACGTACGTATTAATTAAGGAATATAATCTTCTAAACAGCCAGAAAGGCAACTTGTATCCCAAACATAACCATCAAACTGTTGGGAGGGGAACTGGAGGAAAAAGTAAACGAGCCATTATACAAATTAACCTCTCAAAGGAGCTGACGTGCTCATATTCATGCTGTCCAGTGAACTGACGTGATTACTGACGGGGAACTGCTGTCATTTTGAAAATCTAAAACTCATGACATCATGGAACCGAGTAGGAAACATACTGTACAAGTCGGTGACATGCTTTGTCAAGTGTAAGTGTGGCCTCTTTGCTGTTGAAACTTTGATTATTCGCACTGGGATTTGAAGTAGGCGAGTGTCACATAAACAGAGCCAGGGAATGCCATGCATCACTGGCTGATTTAAACTCATATCACCACTAACAAATGATACACACACTAGCCTGCTGTGCTCCTATGACGCCTTGTATTACTACAAGTGTTTTTTTCTTTATATATATATATATATATATATATACTTGGAAAGACTATTTTCAAAGGGTTTATTGGCAAGCATTAAGTGAGACAGAGCTCCATGCTTCGATGTCTCAGAATTATCAGTGACTCACAACCAAAACAAATCAGTCCACAGAGCAGACGAGAGAGTGCTCACATTTCCAATACTCGTCACGCTGCCAGTCCGCTTCTTCTGATGTTCCTTTTTGGATTTTTTTTTTTCTTCCCTCATCTTCTTTCTCTTTACCTTCAGGGCATTGCCCCTCTTTTTCTTTCTCTTCTTTTCATTACTCAGAGTAGCTCTTTATGTATGGATGTGTATCTGGGATGACTGTATCTATCTATTCTCTTTTTCTTTTTTCGCCGCATACTGTGGCAATCTCATGGTTGGATTGCTTCCATTCTGAGCAGACAGAATTATGGATGGGCAGGAGTGTTTGTGTGTGAGAGAGAAATAGAGAGAAAGAGAGAAAAGGTTAAATAAATTGGGATGGAATATACTTTGTTTCACTATAATCATGAAGTTAATGTGTCGTTGTATTCTGACTGCAAATTTACTTTTATGTACTGGCATAAATGTATGCTTTAGAGTATATATTTGAATCAGTTGACCTTTGAGCAGTGTGTATGTTTCTCTTGACTGATACTCATTAAGCTGTTTGCTTTTATCTCTCTTCCAAATTGCCTTTTTTTCCTTGGCCTACACTCATCAGTTGCCTGCCTCACTAAAGGTTACAAAATCATCAGCATCACCACAAATCCTGGCTAAACAAAAAAATAAATAATTAATCTGACAACCTGTTACTGTGCCTGCCTGCTTGTCGTCACAACAACCACCAGCCAATCCTCAACAGGGGGAGGTGTGGCTTGCGCTTGCTGCGTGCCTGCTCTCAGCTCCTTGTGTATATTCTGAATGAAACAGCAAGTGAGGCATTTGCCTGTGTGCTGTGCTCTGCTCCGCTCACTGCGCTGACTGTGCGAGTGTAGGGAAATCTTGACTTGAGGCTCGGCATAGTGAGAGTCACTTTGTGCCACACCGGGAGTGCCTTTAGAGAGGTGGGGGTTGTTTGCAGGAGAGAGGAGGTCAGTCAAGCAGTGGTTGATGGAGGGAGAGAGAGACAGGAGGAGGCAAAGAGCAGATTTCAGCCCTTCTAAATCTTTCATAAGGGAGATCCTCCAACATCAAGCTGCCTGGATGGACTGAGAGAAAGAGTTGGTTCTGAGATGTGCATTTAGGAGGCGCCAACAGTGACAGAGAGACACAGGGAGAAGGAGGGAGAGAGTGAAATAGCACTGGGTTGTGCACTTACAGACAGCAAGACCAGGAGGGAGATGGGAAGGAAGCAGTGTTGACAAGAATAATTCTTCTGGAAGGAGTTGTATGTGACCCTGCTGTGGGTAAAGCTCCTCTAAAAGCCTCTGATGAACAGAAGACTGGCAGAAAAGCACGGTGCATGAACCAAAAGAAAGAGAGAGGGAGAGGGCACGACTGCCGACTGGCTAATCCCTAAACCCGTTAAGAACGGGGGAAAAAGGGGAAGGATAGAAAGCACGGAGGCAAAGCAACCCAAACAACAAAAAGGTATGTGTTTGCTGGCCTTTTCATGGGTGTGTGCTTGTGTGTAAGTAGCCACAATATTTCCTCTACAACATTTCAACGCAGTGTAAACTTCTCTGTGTCTGGATAAAGTAAAAGAAGGGCAAAATCTGCTGTACATGACCGACTTATGTGACTGAATTTGGACAGAAAGGGGCAGAATTTGAAAGAGGAAGAAAAGCCTGACGTACAGGACTGAACCCAGCCTGCAGGGATGTCATCCAACGAGCTGAGTGTTGAGATGGACTCGTGCATCCGGACATTCAAGGAGCACATGCACCTGGAGCTGGAGCCCCCAAAGATGCCAGGTGGGGTGGGGGGAAAGAGGGGCGCCACATCCCCCAAACTTTCCCCACGAAGCTCCCCGCGACTCTTCCGCAAGCTGATGGTCAACAAGAGCATCCGACAGAGGAGACGCTTCACTGTAGCTCACACCTGGTAAGGCTCGTGGGGGGAAAAAGGTACTGTACGGTTGAGACATATAGAAAGGGGAAAAGGGAGGGGTCGAGACAAAATGTGTAGGGTGCAAGGGATGTGACAGAGGACTAGAGTGAAGGAAGAAGATATGTGGATGGAAAGAGGAAACTATAGAGACATAATGAGGCCAAAGTGGTGGGGGAATTGGGAGAGAGGGGAGGTTCAGGGAGATAACATTGGAAGAAAAAAAAATATACAAGGAGCAGAAAAAAGGGGGAGAGCTGGGAGATGGATAAACAAGTCATATAAGATGAGGATTTGAGGGGTTAGAAAGACAGCCAACAAGGGTGAGAAAGAAGAAAGCAATTATTTTTTTAAAGATAAGGGGTGGGAAAAAAACAGGTTCAGAGAATGAGAAAGGAGGTAAAGAAAGCTTTATCTCTCCTAAAACAATTTTGTGGTTTATATTGTCATGATGAGTGGAGTCAAAAATATAGGATAGGGCTGCTGTCTGGTGATATGTCACTGGGTTAAGGATTACATAATGGACTAAAATCACATTCAGCAGGCTCCCGTCCTCCATTTTGATGCACTCTGTCTCTGCCCTGTACCTAGGTGAAATTTGTACTGTGTGTGTGTGTGTGTGTTGTGTGTGTGTGTGTGTTTGCGTGCGGATCAGTCCTTGTTTTGGATGGCTGAAGTGATGTGGAGGGAGTGTTAGGTATGTTATGCAACCTGGTGGTTCTTAACCTTTTTGGTTCACAACCCCAGTTAACAAATTGATGTCTACATAACAAACGCTGAACACAAAAATCACAAATGAATTGCAACATGACACAAGACAGTTCACCCTTCTCCCATTCACATTTTGTTGCGTCATACACATGATACAACGAACCCATTTAATGCAATTTCTCTTGGTACATTTCCTAAAAGAAGCCCAGAGGCTTCTTTTTCAATTTAACAAGATCATACGGTCAAGAAAATGATATATTCACATATTTACTGTAGGATATTCCTCGATCTTATAATTATTTGCATCACTGTGTGCCCCACCCCCCACCCTCTCTCTGAGTCTTCATTTTGCAGCAGTTAGGCACTATGCTAAATGTGAAGGGAGGGTTTGCTATGTTATGCAATGTATGGATTAGTGGTGAGGAAAAGAGCTGCTGTGATTTGACTACAAAGCCTCAAGGTGACTCTTGTCTGATAAAAAACACCAGTCAAATTTGTTCACATTTGGCAGACAGAGGTGCTTTGTTTTCTTTATTTCATGAGGTTCATAGGGTGAAAACTATCATCTAAGAAAAAGATGAAATTAGCATACAGTATGCACACAAATATATCTCTAAAATGGTTACAACAGGATTCCATATTGAACATTTGTGGTAATATAATAAAGGGGGCTTGTCACTGCTTGTGAGGGTTGGGTAAAAACAATTTATCTCTGTTTTAGGATAGGAGGGAAAGGAAATGAGTCCAGATATAAATCTGCTCCTGTATGTTGTGTCTAAATGCCAGGGACGGACTAGGACTAAAAAATGGCCCTGGACTTTTTTCCCAGACAAGCCCACCACAACCAGCTGCGGATACTCCACCACCCCCGCCCCATTGACGCACATACAAACACACCAGCCCTTAATACTACCTTTTATAAGCATAATGGGTGGATACTCCAGGCTACAGTAACAGTAATACAAAGCTATTTTAAGAGCAAGTGAAAGGTTTGTCACCAGCAGGCCAGCACTGTGAAGATACCATGATAGATTCTGGCTACTATATTGTGCAGTCATGATGAATATCTATATTTGAACAGGCTGTATAATCTATTTCAACACAGGAAATGAGTCAGATAATGCCATCACCATGTTAAGTTTTAAACCTGAAGGACTTCAGGGTCACTCTCTATAAAGAATAAATAATTACAAACATCAGGTACTGACTGAACACATTTGTCCTTCTTCTAAAGTGCAGTTACACAATAAATAATATTTAAATAAACAAACAAATTTTAATTAATATCTAAAATTTAACAAAAATTAAGTACTGTACATGGTTGGCCTGCTGCTAATGTACAGACAACGGTTCTTGGGTATTGCTGGTCCATGAACAATAAATAAGTGCAAACATCTACTGTACTCATTTCTACTTCTGTTATGATACAGTTACTCTTGGGTATTGTTGGTCTATGATCAATAAATAAAATTTAAATAAACAACAGGCATTGTAGGCCTTTGTACTAGTGCTAGGGTATTGGTGTCTATGAGCAATAAATAAAATTAAAAAAAAAAAAAAGGTGGGGTAACATATCCTTACTTCAGGTTGGAAAAAGGAAGTGGGGATGATGGAAAGAAGGGCACTGAGGGTAGCGTCTGTATCCTTACTGCAGGGTGGAGAAAGGAGGTGGGGATGAAGACATGGGTGGCATTGAAAAAGGGCAAGCTAAAAGGAAGAAAAGAGAATATAAACAATTAATTATGGGTGGGCAAGCATTTTGGGTTCAGGACACACACACATACACACACACGCACACACACACACACACACACACACACACACACACACACACACACAGTCACTAACCTTAACTTTAAACCAAGTCTTCACCCTAAAATTAATGATTTACGTTAAGGGGACTTATTTTTTGTCCCCATAAGGGAGGCGAATCCCCACAACATGACTGTGTAAACAGATTTACGTCCCCTCAACGTGAGGAATACCTGGATCACACACACACATACACACACACACACACACACACACACACACACACACACATGCACGCAGTAAAGTGGTAGACAGCACCACTATAGACAGCACAATGAAGAAAAAAATAGAGAAATTTGGGAGTAATTAAAATGTCAGCTAAGCAAGTTATAGAGAAATATGTCTTACCTTATTGGATGAGCAGTTTTCTCAGCAGCTTACTGTTTGCAACATCAATCTCAATGTCAGTATCCAAGGCCATTTCATGCATTTCATGAAAGTCTCTTGATTTTCTTGTGAGAGTTTGCTCCTGTGTCTGCTTTTAATATACTTCAAGGTAGAGAATCTCCACTCACAGAATACTTGGGTGACTGACAGGGTGAGTAGAAACTTGTAGCCAAGGCCGAGGATATGGTATGCATCAGTCATCAAGGTGCACTGTTTCAGTATCTGGTAACAACACAATGCACACTCTTTGCAAGATGAACAGCTTTTAGTAAAAACTTAAACCTCATCTTCTTTTCCATCAGGTTCAGCCTCCAGTGTCCTGGTCCTGTATTCGTCCAATGCTGATGTTTTGAGTGTCTTCTACTGTACATCTAGATTCCTCAGCTCACACTGCAAATTGGCAACTGTTGCCCTGCCGTCAAATTTAAGCAAACATTTGCTCGGCTCTTGAAGCGCTGTCTGAGGCAGATCTCTAGCACTGACTTGGGAGAAGTTTCTGGGGTCCAGAAGAGCTCGGTCAGCATATAGTGTGCCATGAGTAAGAAAGTGTCTGTGGATACTATTAGTAACTTTGTCCATGATTTGATTGTGGACTTCAATTTCATAGGCTCTGTCTGAATCATCTTTCACCATCTCATGATGAGACATCTCTCCAGGCATATTTTTCTTTTTTCTTGCCCTTTTCTGTGCCAGAGTGGCCTCCATCTCGAGCCCTGTCTCCTCGTCCTGTTCCTATAACTTGTTATTTGCCCACTGAACAAATCTGTCTTCATCCATGTTAATGCTTTCAAAGTCTCTTGACATACCCTTCAATTCGTCTTGTGTAGCCACAACCATTCGATGGGTAGAGAGGATGTCCAATCCACTTGACTGCAAGTATTTAGAGGGAGGCAACATCTTCTCAAAAACCCAGAGAAAGACTTGAGCTGTCAGTATTGTTTCATACCTGAGCAGACCCTCAGTAAATTCGTTTGCCTTGACTCGTGCACTGGTCTTCATGGTTGCCTGTCCTGGTAGGACCGACAGTGTGAAGAGCATGACCACATCGAGCCCCTGGTCTGGGTTGCCAAAGAATCCAAAGACCTTCTTCAATTAGCCTGCCAGCGTGTTTGTTCAATTGGAGAGAGGCGCCTGTGTCATGTGTCCTGGCTCTCCTTTTCCCAGAATTTCATCCTCTGGTAGGACTCACAAAGAAACACAGTAATGTCATGAAGAAGATTGAAGAGTGACCCACTTGCTTTGACATTTCTGTTTTGTCAGCCAAGACCAGATTCAGAATATGTGCATAGCACCACATGTACTTGATTGGGGGACTTTGAGGACAACAGAGCAGAGAAACCTTTATATTGGCCTTGGATATTGGCAACTCTGTCTGTGGCATTACCAATGCACTTGCTCATGTCCAATTTTAGTTTCTCCACTACCTCTGTCAACAACTGGACAAAGTACAGTCCAGTAGATGCCTCACACTCCACAACAGCCACAAGCCTCTCATGTACTTGCTATGACCCACTTGCTATGACAATTTCTGTTGTGTCAGCCAAGACCAGATTCAGAACATGTGCATAGCACCACATGCATTTGACTGGGCGACTTTGACAACAACAGAGCAGAAAAACCTTTATATTGGCTTTGCTTATTGGCAGCTCTGTCTGTGGCATTACCAGTGCACTTGCTCATGTCCAATTTTAGTTTCTCCACCACCTCTATCACCAATTGGACAAAGTACTTTCCAACAGATGCCTCACACCTCACAACAGCCACAAGCCTCTTGTGTATGACATTAGCATTTCTTAGAATTACAGAGCACTGGTCTTGAGAGGTTATGTCCTGAGTTGTGTCAATTTCGACAGAGAACATCCTTCCATCCAGCTTTCTCAGTTTCACCTGAAATTGTTTCCTGCATAATGTGTTGAATTGTGGTAATGACTGTGTTGAATGTATTTTTTGAGAGCAGTGTGATAAAAGAAGAGTAGAATGATCATCTCCAAAATATTACGATGATCAGTACTGGTGTCATCTGAGGTGTAGTTAGCCTCAGACTGGCCTCTGTTGCTAAGCCCCCTTCTGCCAATGACTTTAACTATATCTACTACGTGCTTCAGCACCTGTCTGCTCTCTGTGAGTTGACGTGACTACCACTTAACAAACTCTCTATGTCTGCTTTGGAGGCCCTTAAAAAGTATGCTTCAGCACCATTCCTGTGCATGGCACCCTTTTCATGTTCCTCTATACATTGGAGGATATGTTTCCAATCTTTCATACCAGTGATAAAAGCATTGCTGTAGGCTTTGCAAATGCCATAAAAACTGAACAGTACAAGTACAATAGTGTGATGTTCACTGTATGTCAGTCACTTTCGATCAGTGCTATCTTTGTAAAAGAAAACTTTCTGCACTACAGTCTTTCCTGATTTTTGCTGTGGATGGAAACTAAAAAACATTTTCAAGTTGTCTGACTTTGGGCGTGTAAAATAATCAAAGGATGGGCTGGCTTCCCTCTGGCTCTCTTGACTCCTTCCTCTGCAGCTGTTGAACTGGGCCTAACCTGGACATGATTGAACAGACACAAATCAATAAAGGTCTAAGATAATAGCACTTACTTCAATCAAAGAAAACCTTTTTAAAAAAAAAATCATATTCACAATATGTGTCAATAATCATGGACATGCATGTTGTGTCGCTCAGCCTCAAGAGGTCACCAATGTATTATTTTCTGCACCTCTCTGTGTACGTGTTCATAAGATATATACACACAAACTAGCCCCAATGCTACTGGGTGTAGGTCCCGGCTGCACAGCAATCGTAGAGAGCCTGGCACTTAAAGCAGTTGTGAGAAAAATGTAGGCTAAACCATAATAACTAAACTCAGCACACACAGTGATTCATCCTTCTCTATGCCTATCACCGCGAACCTGAGGTAGCTTAGCTAAGCAAGTTGCTAATGTAAAAACACATACAGAATTGCAATTTGTAGCTATGTTATCATGAGCTAGTAAACCTGTTAGATGTCCCCTCTGTCCCATTCTTACCACTGGTGTTGCGCTTGGAGCCTGATTCTGGATACAACAAGGCTGACTAGTACCGTCGTCACCCTCACCCTGGGTCTCAGCAGCGTCATCGACCTTGTCCTTGACGTTAGCATTGTGTGGCTGCCACAAGTGCACGCAATATAAAACATATATGACTAACTATTCTGCTAGCTAACTACTTCTAGCAATGAATCCACCTGTTCACACGTTCCTGTTCTCCGACTGCTGGTATTTGGATGCTATGCTGCCATCTAGTGCTCATAAATGGGCATAACAATACTTTATATTACAAAAAAACACAGAAAGAAGGATTTTTTTTAAATGATTTTGAATCCTTGTGGCAGCAGGGTGAAATTTTAATTAAGCTAAATGTGATTTCCATAAAAAGTGTCGTACATAAAGTATCATGGGCATTTACAATGCCAAAAAACTGATGACTTGTTTTTGTGCTCATAGCTTTTGCTATCAAAATTTGGTATGTCACCTTACCTCAACTTTGTTACCTCATGTTAATGTGATTTTTTTTTCATACTGTCCACACTGGATACTGTATGTATATATGAATGAAGAGCAAGAAGACTTTAACAAGTTCTAATATGTTTAGTCATTTTCTAAGAACAGTACTGTAAATACTGTGCAGTATTAAACTGTAATTAACAAAGCAGGCAGGCAGCTACATATATTACATTAAAAAATAAAAGATTTACCCATGAAATAAAAAGATGTACAGTTGATTTATAGGCAATGAGAAAGCAGATTAAATGTTTGTCTGTGGTGTCTGATCTCAGTAATAATAATATAGTTACAAGCAATTGAGCATGAAGAAACAATAAGGTACACAGGCATATTTACAAGCTTTCCTTCCGTGACTTGGCCCTGGCACTAGCACAACATGCTCCTCCTACAACAGTATAAGACCACTGATCTTTTTTTTATTTTCTATACAGTTGACAACATCTCAAATGTGTCATCTTATCAATCCAACATTACTGTGATCCATTTAATTTGACCAAAGTGTACAGTACAAATCCGGTAATGGTGTGAGGCTCCAGAAGGAATGGAATTATTTCTTACTAATACTAATAAAACCAATCCTGTCTAAAACTCAATAAGCTTAACAGGGGACTACAATCATTGGCATGTATTGAGTGGACAAATGTCTTTTCAGCTGATTGCAAGAGAAAGGAAGAAGGATGGTGGACAAGAACATTTGGTTTTCTTTTTTGTTATTCCATCATTTCCAACTTTCTAACATTCAGCTTTTTGAAAGAAGGCAGGAGGAATACAGAGACTACTTTTGTGTGCCCCCCCCAACCCCCACCCCCTTACTCATCATGCTTTACCAGAAAAAAGTAATTTAGTGCCATGTGTAAAAGCCTGCTAGGAATATTACATAGTCCACATGCACATACGCGGGGTGTACTGGCATACACACACACACATTGAGACAGACTTTACTATAAAAAGCAATGCTACAGAAAAAAGACATTCACAGTGCATCCGCAAACTGGTGACAGCGTTTAGTCTTCTAAACCAACAGGTACAATATCTGCAGCAGTACAAAACACCCTGTTTTACTAAAGCAAAATCACAACATCCATAAAGAGATACAAATCGAACCACTGTGCAATACTTGAATAAAATAAAGCCATAAAAATACAATAAACACAGCAGCAGCAACACATAATAACAGCAATAATGCAACAGCAGTGCAATCATAAATGTATTTATGATAGGACAGGATTATGTATTTAAGTCTTTTTTGTTTTTCTGACAAAGTCCTTAATGAGGCTGGTAAAACCAATATTACGCAGAATATCACTTTCAATGAACATCAGAGACAGGTGATTCAGTCTGTTTTGGCCCATTGTGGATCTCAGTCTATTTTTAACAAGCCCCAGTTTTGAAAAAGAACCCTCCCCATTGGTTACGGGCAAAGTCATAAATAGTCAGAGTGCTATATCAACATTTGGAAACACTGACTGTAGTTTCCTTCTTCTTATAAGTTGCAGCAGTGGCCTTGTTGAGGTGTCCTCGTTTTCTTTAATAGATTCTCTGAATTGTCCAATTTCATCCAAAAGAATTTCCCCCCAGATCACCTGCATATTTCTTCTGGAGATTAGCTGCTCCTGTATGAAGATCTTGTACTGTTTTGCTGCTTTGAACTTGTCTTAGCCTGATCTCTCACAGTCAGGTTCAGTGGATTCATCTGCTTGTTTTTTTCCTTTTCCTGTGCCTCTGTGTGTCCAATTTGTAGTGTTGGGACACAGTTGGAGACATCACTCTCAAAGTTGTCAAAATCATCCCGTAGGCTTGCCACATAATCCCTCAGTGAGCTGATCAAATTAACAGCATTACATAAGTCCAGTTCAACTGCCTGTAGAGCAGTAATATTCTTGTGAAAACGCTGTACTATGTTGTTCCACATGTTGCACAGAAAGGCCTTCTCTAGTTTTTTCATCCTCACGTAGAGTGTCCTGGCTTCATACCAAGCAGAAAGATTTTGGTTCAAGTCATCACTTAACTTTTGCAGTGACTCTTGAATTCTAGCTAATGCTGGTGCAGTCCTTTTGTTGCTTGCGTGTGTGCTGACCATCTAGTCAAAGTCTCTATCCTGTGGTTGTCATCAGGCACTAAACTCGCTGTAATTTTCTGCCAACGGGATGTGGATTTGGAAGACAAATTAAAAAGTGTCCGTACAAAATTTAAAACTTCCTCTGTCTCAAGGTAGCAGTTAACACTGTTAACCCCCACTAAATTGAGTGTGTGCAGCACACGATACCCACTCTGCCAAATAGTTAATCTGTTTAATGTGTGCTTGCAGGCCACTGGAAATACCAGATGTGTTGCCTGCATGTTGGTTTGTGTTGTCTTTCTGAGGCAGTGTCTTTGTCAGTGTCAGTGTCTTTACTCTGACAAGTTTCAGGTCCCATTTTTACCCAGTATGCTCTTATATGTTCATCAGTTTTATCCCAGCATGCAGGATCCGAGCTGTAAGTAGCGGGATTTGCAGCCTCTTTTGCCCTCTCTGCAGCAACAGGTGTGGCCATCATGGAGGGATTTTGGTGGTACAACATACTAGTGTCTCGGGTGGTTGAATTTGTCGACTAGATGAAGATTCGGCAGCCTTGAAATGCCCAGTTAATTTAGGGATATAGCAATATGAAATAGTAATAAAATAGCACAGATTTAAATATACATTCATATAGACAACAACAAATTATAAATAAGTGTATTCTAAAATATCCCTGGCATAGGTATAAAAATGAATAAAAATACAAGCATATTATTAAAAACAGTCACACCTAAAATCAAATTACCCTATTGATATCAGTGTATCAAGTTTCAGTCTAGACTGTAAATTATTCTGGACAAATGGTAAGAAATACCTGAAGGGTGTCTTTCCAAAATTAGTATTTACTGCAGGACCTTAAACTGTCAGCCAGTCCTGAGAACCTGTGTTAAAAGTGGAATGTCTTGGGCACAGGAGTGAGGATAGATAAGGTGGTAGTTTCTGAAGTAGTCTTTTATAAACGAATAGATAAAATTGTTGATCTCACCTAACAGAGAGGGAGGGCCAACCTACCTTCTGACAAGACATGATGATGGGTGCCATATGGGTTGTCACTAATAAATCTAAGAGCTGAGTGATAAACAGCATCCAGATGTTTAAGATTAGTGATAGAAGCATGTCTATAAATAACATCGCTGTAATCCAATACACAGAGAAAGATCGCTTCCACAATCCTTTTCCTATTGCACAATGGGAGACAGGACGTTTTCTATGCAAAAAACCAAGATGCATCCTTAATTTGTGATTCAAGTTGTCTATGTGGGTTTTAAAAGTAAATTTGTTATCAATCCAGATGCCTAAGTATTTATAATGAGGAACTTTTTTGGTGTACCATTTAAAGTGCAGATCCGCAGACTAATGTCCTAATTTCCAGATCCAGACTTATTTCCTTTGCTCTTGAGAAAAACATAAACTTTGTTTTATCTGCATTTAAAACAAGTTTAATGTTAAGAAGGACATATACTGTAGGGTATTAAATGAGAGTTGCATAATATCAGTGGCTAACTGGGTAGAGTTTGCCGAACTGTATAAAATAGTATCATCTGCATAAAAATGTAAATTACATGTATTAAGGGACATGCTGATGTTATTAACATAGTGAATAATACCGGATCTAAGATGGAACCCTGTGGAATCCCCTTAGTCACTGGAAAAAAACTCAGATTTAACATCAACCACTTTTATACATTGCTGTCTGTCTGAGAGGTCGTTGCTAAACCAAACGTTGGCCATATATCTAATAGTCTATTTATGGGCGTAAAGTGATCAACAGTGTCAAAAGCTTTTGAGGTGTCAACAAAAAGATCTGCATAATGCATCTTATCATCTACAGTAGACACAATATAATTTATCGTAAATTCTTTCCGACATTCTGCCACTATACCGTCTGGTAGTGTAGCAGTGACGTATTTGATAATCAAATTGACCACATGAACCTGGCCACATGGCCCACGTCTATCCAGTTAGCCGCTTAATTTTTTAAATGTTTCCTTGATGGCCACTAGGGGTCAAGTTTTTTTTTTCTCTGAAGTAAATTTAAATAATTAAAAATCATCTGGGCAATCTGGCGCTCTTGTACACGTGGGACCCTTATGCTGCAGCCTAGGCAAGCCTGTGCATTAATACGCACCAGGCTGCTGTATGTATGTATGATGGAAAAGAGATAATATGTGAATACTGGTATGTGTGTTTTGCTCTGTGTGTATGTTTGTCAAGTTTGTACAGCCATAATTGTGTTTATATGAGAATATGTATATTTGACACTTGGTATATCCATATGTATCTACATATGTGTGTTTTTCAGATGCACATATTGCATTTGAGAATGTAATGGGTGCTTATCTCTGTTTTATTTCTATGTGTGTCTCTCTCCTACCTCCATAGCAGCAGTAACAATGGGGACTCATGTCTGTTTATCTCCTCTCTTTCTCAGTGAATGGCCTATTTCTGAGTAGAGGGAGATTTGTGGGGGTTGGGTGGGTACAAGAGAGGAAATACAAGAGGGAAAAAATTGCATCATTTTCAAATCATTAAAGATGTCATTAGTGTCCTTTACCTTGTTTGCTCTCATAAGTCCACTGTATATGGGCTTGATTCAGGGACATGACAACACCCTTAACAGCCATTAACCACCAGTCCAGCCCATCAACAGCCATGTTCATGATAAAATGTCCTTGAGCGAGACATTGGGGTCTATCTGCTCACTCATTGTAATTCTCTAAGAGTGACAGGTAGAAAAGCTAAAAATGGAAATGGGAAAAAGAGCCCAAAGGGGAAAATTAACAGTCATCTCCAGAGGAGGAGCTATGACGATTAAGACAGTGAGGAGAACATTAAGGAGACAATGACACACACTAACTGGGACCTGATGTTTTAAATTTATTTTTTATGCTTGTTTTTTATTAGACACACAATCCATGTATACTTCAAAAATATAAGTAGCCACCAGGATTACATGATTAATCTCTGCACTCTTTGCTTTATCCCATGACATGAAATATACTGACCCAAAATATCATGATCCTTTAATTGTCTCCCCACCTGTGCTATACCTTGGGAAAATACATTTAAAAAATGATGATGAATTACTGATACAGCTTTCTTATGTAAACTTTCTTATGTAATCATGTTCTTATATATGCTCCAAAATGTAGCACTGCAGTAATAGGCACTGCTTATCATTAGGATTCTTCAAATAAACAGAGAACAACAAAAACTGTGCCATAAACAATTCAAATATGATGCTTTTATTTGCTCTTAAAAGACCAGATGCCAGTTGTTTTTTTTAAATATATTATGATGTAGCTCTATTAATTTCCTCTGAACAAGAATATTTGAATTCTCATTTTACTATTGCAAAGTTCTTTGATACCATTTTATATCAGAAATTGGTGTTCTGCTGATCTTTGAAATTAGTTCTGTTGAAAGTCTACTCTTGACTCCTTGAGTTTCATATTGTTACATTTAAATAACTTTTGGAGGCCCGACCCCCAGGTCAGGAACCCCAGGCTTGGAAGGATTATTTTGCATTTTTTTTTCTTATACTCACAAAACAACAGATGTCTGAGGTTGGGTTTAAATTACAAGAGGTTTCAAACCAAGTGGCAGCTACCTCGACTTGAGGCTGAAGGCAATGTGGAAGTGCAATGCCACTGATGGCCGCTAGATGCTGGCTCCAAAAAAATCCCTGTTTCCAATTGACTCCTATTCAAAAAGTATCAACTTCTCTCTAAAAATACTAAGTCAATCATTTCTTTCAACAAGTCATTATGGTCTCAATTGCTAAATTCAGATGCCCACACTCAATACTCAACAATTTTGTTCCTGGCTCCAAACGGAAAAGATGGCGCTGATCATAGGCTGTAATTCTGGGCTTCAAACCGACTCCGTGCAAACCAATGGTCCATCTTTATTTACAGTCTATGTTTCAATCCCCAACTGGTTTTGACATCAGGTTGAATCACACATACAGTATATGGAGACATTTCACAGATTTATTATCTAATTCATTATCTGCTCTTGAACTACAAACACTGTTAATCTGTTTACTAGATTTGAATTATTTAGAGTTTTCCGAACCCTTTTGTGATCAATTATAAATTCTATCCTTGCTTTTAGTCATGATATCATTATTAGACCCTTGCTGTTGACTAGTGGCTAGTGAACCCCTGACCTACTGGCACTCAGACAAGGACTCCTTTGTTTGAGCTGTTCAGCTGTTCCCCTGTCTCTTTCTCTGTCCGTCTCTGTCTTTTACACTCTCTTTGTGTGTCTCTGTGTGTCTTTTCCTAAGTCTCACTCTTTCTGTCTGCTTCTTTCTTTGTGTAACTTCCTCACTGTCTGCCTTCTTTTTGTCTGTTTTTTTGTGTCTTTCCATGTCTGTCTTTGTTTCTCTTTGTAGGCATTCCTCTCCCTTTTTCTTTCCATGTCTTTTTTTTCTGTCTCTCCCCCTTTTGCACTCCAAAGCACTACATGATGTAAATGTTTGATGGCCGGCTGAGACGTATGACTGCTCCGTTTTCCACTCACACAAAAAGCACATTAAGGAAAGAGAGAGAGAGAGATTGGAGGAAAGTAAGAGGGTGTCATGGGAACAGGAAGAGAAAGGCTGGAGAAAAGAGAGGGGGAAAAGAGGTAAAAGAAGAAAGGAAAAATCTCTATTTCCTCAGCAAATATTTTGATGTTGAATAAATCTTGTAAGTAAATGCATATGCATGAAACTCAATATGGTCTTAAATATCACCAAACACATAATTGAGGATCATTATACCTAAATTAAATATAAAAAATGTAATGTGTGTTTTTTTTTTTATATAAAGCTACAATAGATGACTGTGCTCGCTTAGATTATTGAACTTGGCCTCCTCCTGTGTGTTGACGTCCATCAGATGCTTTCAGGTTGATGACGAGATACTGGGGAGGAAAGTAGAAAGACAGATAAAGAGGTGGAGGGAGATACGCACATTGTGTATAGAAACAGTCGGACAGATAACCTTAAAAACAGACCTCATTTACCACAGTGGAGTCATCCCTAGCAAAAACAAATAGCGGTCGCTCTACACAGAGGGTTATTTACCTTAGCTTAAATGTCAGCCTAAATATCCATCTAGCCACACTATTCCATCCAGCACTCCGTCTGCTATTGATTTGTTTCTGTCTCCACTCGCCTCTGTGACTCACCCAAAATCATCTTTATATGAACGTCAGGGAAGGCTTGACGTGATTGTTACTGCCGCAGCCAGCGTGTTTACGCCAACTGCTCACTTCAGTAAGAGAAAGAGTGAGAGACAAAAGAGAGATCATTTCATTACCGAGCAACTGCTTTAAATTTCCTACAGGAAATTGAAATATACTGACAGATTTTTATAGATACAGCCTCTCTTACTGTATGTAAAAGTATGCTCATGTCTTTTGCCTGAAGAGTCTCATCCTCTTTCTACAACCCTCTCACTTTGTGTTTGTTGCAGTTATGTAATGTCCTGCAACTCTGTGGGAATGTTGGCCACTGTGTCACGTTTTGCCCCTATGAACTGTTTTTTTGCACATGAACAGATATTAGGCAGGGTTTCTAGTAAAGTCTCTAAATATTTAGCCATTTGTTAGGTATTTTCTGTAATGGCAGGAGGGTTTAGTTAAGTTAAGCAAGAGGTGACGTGGTTCCCTTATACAGAGAAATGACAGTCAAAATTTCCTTGATGCAAAGTAAGAGTGTGCACTACTGAATCTATTGTAATCCTGTCCTGTATTAGAGGACTCCTCAGGGGTATTATAGCATGTAGTTGTCAGAGAAACAAAGGAGAGTCTCTGTTTAATTAACTCAAGACAAATCATTGAGAGTTTCAGGAAGATTCATTGAAGACTGTCTGTTTGATGTAACTAGCTTGTTATCCTCTCAGCACACAGAGGGCAAAGGGCCAGCTGGCTAATGTTAACAAGCAAATGTTAGCTGACTTAATGGCTAATGGTAGCCCTGCTCCCACTCCGAGTCAGCTATTGTCTCACATTTCTTCTGTTTCCCTCAAGAAACAGGCATTTAACTAGAGTGAGAAAAAGTGGGTTTGGACAGGAACATACTTAGAACAGTAGCATATTATATAAACAAACGATAAAAGCTAACATAGTATTTTGGCGACATGCAATTTATGGTTACATGCTGTTCAATGTCGTAAAGGCCCTGAATTGTCTTGTTTGCACAAGATTCATATCATCTTTTGGGACTTTGGGAGCTCCATAGACAGCCAAACTAAAACCAGAACGTCTGAGTTCTGTTCCAGAAGAAGGAAAACCTCAATTAAAATCCCATTGACATTTGTAATAATGCACATGACTAAAAATCCAGCCTTTGAATATAGCCTTACTCAACAGCAAGACCTACAAATGAAACAACAAAATAAGTTGTTGGTCTTTGCACACATACAAATGTTTTCTGATCTGTTGACATTATTTGTCTGTGTACTCCAAAACAGTAACAAATCACTGTTGAAAATATATGGCTTATGATTTGAAAGGCTAGGTCAAGATTTGATTAGATTTATGCAAAAAAAAGGACTCAGTCAAACCCAGACCAAAAAGGACCTGGATAGTCAAACCAGTAATAACTGGTTGACTAAGCTAAGGGAACACTTGTGGTCATGGTTTCTCCAACCACAACACCAGATTAACAATCATTCACAAGAGCAACACCAGACCTTTTTGAGTTACTGACAAATTCATAGATGTAGGCGGTGACAGAGGTCTGAAACCAGGCTACCTCCTCTCCCCCATTCCTCTCCTCATCCTCCTCCGCCTCTTCGTTCTCTCTTACTGCATGACTCGGTTCAGCATCCTCCATCTCTTATCTCCTGTCTCCCTGTACTGAACCAGCCGAGCAGAAAGTTAACTATTATGGATGGGTGAAGGAGTATGATGGCTCAGGGTTGTGTATGTGTGTGCCTCTGTGCGTGTTAACATGTCTGTATGTGATTATCTTGGCTGGGATTGGGATTCAATGGCTGGAAACTTGTGGCAAGTTACGGGTGAGATGTTTCACGCCTTTCTACACATGGCTTATTAAATTCTCAGATTGCTCATGTTAATTTCATAACTGCTCAGTAATTACATTATTTACCCTGGTTGTAGGTTTACATCAATTTCCACTCTTAATAAAGCGACATAAGAGAGTCATAAATTCCACATTAAGAGCCAGAGAGATATTTGCAAGAAATTATTCCCTGCTGTTGAAACAACATGTAAGCAACTTGACTGCTTAATTAGCTCAAGCAGTCTTTAAGTATACATGCATGCAGGAGTGTGGGGCTGATGGGGAAGGTAGCGTTTGTTCCCCTGAGATGTCCTGGTGGTTGCTTTAAGACGAACAGCAGAACTGTAAAGAACATACTGTACCATGTACTTACACTGCTGTCAGCTTCAATCTAACTGATGAAGTGTATTGCTCGTCATCACACCATTGCCCCTTTTGTACTTCGCTATATATGGTCAACCAAAGCAGCTTACTGTGTTTTTCCTTTTGTCCACTGGTAAAGCCTAAAGAATAAACACTTAACTGTTATCTTGCAGCTAATGGATTAATATCAAAATGTCACTCCATATGGAAAGAAAAACAAATAGGAAGTTTGATTTGATGCCCAAGCCCTTCTATTCCTACAGCATACAGTGACGTTTCACTTATTTTCCATATATATTACAAATGTTTGAACCAGCTGTGGTAAAAACACACATCTGACACAAAAACTGAGACACAAAGAGGACTATAGGGACAGCAATAAACAGAGGACTGAAAACAGTGTTCAAATTTCTGTTTTGATTATTTTTTCTTTTCTTTTTCTCTTATTTTCTGCTATACACGTTTTTTTGTCTATTTGATGTCATATTGTTTTATGACTCAGTATGTTTTTAATGACTTGTTGAAATGAAGGGGAGGACTTTGTATAAGCCCTCTGGGCTTCCTTCCTTTCCTGCACAATTTAATATAACTTTTTACTGTGTAATATTTTATTGTAACCTTTGTGCAAATAAAAATAAAATTAAATAAAAATAAATAGATAATTGCACTGTATGGATACAAGTTTATAATAAAGTAATGCCATTCCCTTGAAAGGTTACTTTTAGAAAAGATGTTAATGATGCAACAGCGAGTGAACATAAAGGTTCCCCTTACCTCAGTGAGTACCCTGTATTCTCTGAATACTCCAAATGATGTCGTCACTGAGGTAAAAAATGAATGCAAATGTTAAATTACTGACCATAAGTGCACAAACGTACAGACAACAGACAAAAATACTGGAAACATATTATATCGTACTGTATTTTTGTGAGTCTTGTGTTGATTCTCAGGGATATCAGCAGTACTATATATTAATTTAATTAATAATAACACAGATAGTCTTGTTGTCATGCCAAATATTACATGTATTTGATGCTTTTATAGCTCTAATACAATTTTTAACGTTGTGTCAGGCTCATTTAGGCTCATTTCAATTTTCATATGATATCATAGACAGGCATAACAATATGTAAAACGGCAATTAGTGTGTATCTGTCTGAATCACTCAACTCTATGAATCGCCAATTCTTGCCATTGTAGAGCCTCAGGTCCTCGTCCTTGGGTCTCTGCAAAACATGTGGCCTTTAGCGCCAGTATTCAGGAAACATCGGAAAATCCATTTGTCTTCATTATATTCCGTGCTCATCCCCTTTCCTCCTCCTTTCCTCCTTTTTCTACAACCCCCCTCCCCCATCTTGCTTGCCGTCAGCTTCTGATGATAATGTGACATTTGTAATGAATTTCGGAAAGCCATCTCTCTCTTTTTTGAACATATAATTTTCAACTGACATTCACAGGTATTTGCATGTTTTAAATTGAACATAAATCAATGATGATGCATCGGAAAACATTAGAACTGGGTTGCGGGGAATTCAACCTCTTTTCTGATTTTTCTCCTTTTTTTATTTAGGGCACCAGTAGTTTAAGTTATAATTGATTTCTCTTTTATAAAGATCAAAACATCACATACCCTGTAAGAATGATGGGAGAGAAACAGAGAGAAGCAGCGGGGGAGAATGAGACACAAAGAATGAGAGCAATTAGTTGCCATTTTAGTTGAGAGAATGGGGTTATGTGTTGTGTGGAAGGACCAGGCATCTATTCATACTGTGCCTCATTGGGCAGCTACAACTGTGAATTTTGTCATTAACATATTACTCACTGTGTGATTGAGCAAGCATGTGTGTGTCTACGACATACAAATACTTCTTGGTGTGCGTGCATACCTTCATCCTTCTTAGATGGAATACAGCTGTGTCACTACCCTAATACTCATGATGGTGCGTGTCTGTGCCTGTGTGTGAGTGTGTGTGTATCGGATACCAGCTGTATATTCTTCTCAGCCCATTCAAAAGAGTGCAAGCATTCGGTAATAACACAACAATAACAATAAGAGCTCTAAAGCACCATTTAAATGAGCTGAAGTAAGCAGAACGCAACAGTACATTTCCTCTCCTTTTCCTCCTCTATCTGCTCTAAGAAAGAAGTAGTGATTATTCTCCACTTGATTGCTGTCTGTCACAGTGACTGAAAGGAATTGTGGCAGCATCTTTTTTTTTCCAGCTGGCAACAATGTGCAGCGAAGCAGAAGCGAGGCAGAGCTGCATTGTGCTTTATCTTATCGAATGAGCACAGAGTAGCTGCACGGGAAGACTGAAGTTATTGTAGCTGAAGTTATTCAGAAGTTGTTTTAGCCATGTATGAATTAATAAAAAGAGAACATTTGTCATCACGTAAACTTGGTGACCCAAAGAGCTGCTCATTTTGTCAACCAAACTGATGCACAATTCTTAGTCGTCACATTCAAGTCAGTGAAACAGATTAAAATGGTTTTGCATCAGCAAAACTACATACTAACTACATTTAATTAGTGCATCAAATTTGTGTTTCAAGCTGGAATGCGGGACTTTTGTCTCCTCCTTCTAGCAGTGAGAGTAAAGGGGGGTGCTTGGCTGTTATTGCCTGACACAGGCGTGCAGCACGCTCACATGCGCACCCCGAATGACAGGCACAGAGAGAGGGCCGGTAAAAAACAGATATGTTTTGACAGTCCACCGGCCCAAAAATGTATTTTTTGACAGTTCACCAGCCCACTGGGATATGTTGCAGTATGCTCGATGGCCAGTACACCACTGGCCGTAACCTACTGTTGTGGCTGTAAAAAAGTGGATAAATTGCTTTGAGTGTTACACAACCCCTGCGATATGACTTGCTTCACTATCAGAATTTCATCCATTCGATCTGATAACATTTGGAAAGTCTAGAAGAGCTGCATGATTAATGGCCAAATGGCCAAACGGCCAGCGCAGGAATGTTGCGCCGGACATGAGATTTAAAAACTCTGTATACTGTGAAATACAGAGAGATTTATCTGTCGGTGATTAATCTTAATCAGCATTGTGTTTGGCAAGGACTTGAATATAATGGATGTTCATTTATATGTAAAAGTTCCACACTGCAAGTTTAAATTCTGTTATGACATAGAACACTTTGTTTTCATCCTGACTCACATATATCTTTATGCAAGCTCTGAAAGTAAACTTTGAAACGAATGTTCAATTTAAATTTATAATAAGAAATAAAAAATACAAATTAAAGACAGAGATATTATTTATTAGGTACACCAAGCTCAAACTATGCACACCGTGTGTCTATACTTAAAACGCTTCAGCCACGTTTTTGAGTCGTCTGGCTCACGCAAGTCTGACAGACCAGTACAGCTCTATGTTAATTATTACAGTTGTTTACACAGCCCACATGACAGCTTGTGTTCCACACGCACTTATATGTGTGTAAGGCATATTTTTTGATTTCAATTTCAAGTCTATTTTCCTCAGTTTCATGTGCATAACTACAGTGATTGTGTATTGGCTCTGAGCACTTCCAACACGCAGGTGAACTACACTCAACATTGTACCTGAACGCTTCCAGTGTAGACACACAAATAGAGCACTTGCTGCTGCTGCTGCTGCTCTGCTAAATGTGCTGCTCTTGCTACGCTTTGTGTATAGACACAGTGTCAGCAGCTATAAATCCTAACTTTCATGAAGGTTATAATGTTCAGTTTTTGTTTAAACTGTTTTAGAAAGGCATTAATTTAAGTTTATGGTCATTTTTGAGGCTGTTGTCTGTGGTGCTGTTGAGTTGTACTGTTTTACTGAGAGGTGATTCTAAAAATTTGCCTGCCCTCATTGAGACTGGAATCTTACATTTGAAGTGGTTGTGGCCCAGTTACGCCATAAAGCATAAAGAATGACTGTGTCATTCTTGGTCATTGACCAAATGAATCCCCTGGTTGTTTAGTCTTCTTCATTTGGTGAAAAGACCTCTCTAGCATTGCAGTTACTGAAAGTACTGTTTACTCACCAAAATAGTACCCTCTGTATGCGTGTGTGTGTAATCCTGTCATAGTTGGACTATTTGTTGAAATAAAAGCTATTAAATGATGTCTCAGAGTTGCTGCTGCGTGCAAATGAGTGTGTTTACCTACCGCCTCAAATGCAGTTTGAGGAAAGAGCAAAAGATGGATTTCAGTGAAATATTCCTCTCAGGAATATCAATATATTTTGAAAACCTGCAGATGAAAGCTTACATACAGTAGCTAAAGATATTTCTTGGTGAAATATTTTTTAGCCAAGGAAAACAACATCACAAAGCCATGTCTAAAAAACAAAGGGTTGTTGTGGTTGCCGTGTGTCAGCAGACTAAAGCATCCCTATGTTTTGAAACCATTTCACTTTTCCACAGACATAATGTCTTTACACTGTAAAACTCCAAATCTTACCGTAATTATAAGTGCAATCATGTGATTTGAAAACAAAGCAAATCAGATGGTTGTCGGATTACATGTAACTCTGTCAGTAATGGGATTTGGACGAGAGATTTATCATTCGAATCATTTGAAAGTTCATCAAACCAACACAGAAACAGTGTCTGTTGACTGTCTGGCTCTGAGGCGCCCGGTCTGAATCACCATCTTATGGCACAATAAAATTCTCTGTGCTGTTATCTGATAAACAAGATGCGGGCAACACATTCACACGTTGTCACATTTTTATCATCATCATCATCGTTGTCATCGTCATCTACCACCTCTTTCTCCATGTGGTCAATGTTGTCATGGTTGTCACTTCTCGTCCCATACTGCCCATCAGTGTTCTTTTCTAGCACCAGTGCAGGGTGAGTGTAGGAATGTGTGTATATGTTTTAACAGCAGAATCTGTGAGATGGTGCATGTACAGTACGCATCGCTTATAGTTCTCAGGCACCATGCCCGATTTCAGGCGTAGAGCAATTTTAAATATATATGATACTTAATTCAATACATTGTACACATTTCCTCCAGGACAGCTTTTCAGGCTCACATATCTTTTCTTGCTTTAATCCCTGAGTTTGTCCATCTGTGCCTATAATTTCTGTGTGTGTGCGTGTGTGTGTGTGTGTGTGCGTCCCCTGTCTCCTTGACTCATTGTCACCACAGGCCTATGGGGAAACCGCCACCCACACACTTTCTGATATGCTGTGTGAGATGCACAGTGTGTGTGTTTGTCTGTGTGTGTACGTGCACGCTGACATGAATAAAACTGGACTTGCAGAGAGGCTGAATGGTTTAGTGTTAGTTTGTGTTCAGTGATAAAAGGATTTGTGTGTATTGTTTGTGTGTATGTCCATGTGTGTGTTAGAGAGACACAGTAAACCAGGGAGATCATATGGGGGGACAGGAAATAATGGATATACTGGAGTTTCTACATGATTATTTTGATCATTTTAGCGGAAATGAAGGGAATATTTACAGAGTTTAAAATATTTACAGGGTTATCAGTCTATTAGCAACACCTGCACCATCTACAATTCAGTATAACAGCTGTTTTGTTTACATTGTGTCAAAGTGGGGTTTATTAAACTTTTATGAACTTATGAGGTCATAGTTTGTTATTGTTGTATTGTACTGCATATAATTAAACATATTTTTTTTATAATATTTTGTTCCATTCTTATTCAACACAACAAACACCTCACAGAGATGAATTATAATATCTATTATATCTTCTTATATAATTCATCAGAATCTAATTCTCAGAATTTAAATCATTATCTTATTATATTTTCTCTGAATTGTTTGTATCCTCTCTTTATAATCATGACAATCATAGTGTAAATAATATTTTCTCTGAATGTTGAAATGTTCCTCAGAATTAAAGCAATTAAGTGAGACGATAAGATAAGAATGTATTTTCTACTCATCACAGAGTTTAGAGAAACATTGGCTGAAGTTTTCTTGTTTTAGTTAAGTGCAATACACTGTCTGGAATGCATTCAGTATGTTGTAATATGTGTTGTTGCTGAAGTGCACGCACACTGTCTAATCATAACCAAGACAACAGGTCTCTGGCCTAAATATAAAAAAAGAAATCTAGCTGAAAATAGTTTCAGCAGTGAGCCAAAATATTTTTCAGCAGGCTTTCCCAAATTCATTCTCATTTTCCCCTCTAAATCCCTACAGAAATCCCTCTCTGCTTGAAGAAATTGCCTCTCGAAAGCTACAAATTCTTGAAACCTGAAGGGTTTTAGACTCTAATTCTATAATCTACTTTTAGTGTAAATGTTATTCAACTAAACTGTTTTTGTTTCCTTTGTCCTGGTGTTTGTACCAGTTCAGTATTGACAAAAGACTAAAAACAGTACATAATAAATTTTGGAGCACTTTATGTAGCTGGCTGTAGCTTTGACTGCTCCTTTTGGTGCGTGTGTGTGTGTGTGTGTGTGTGTGTGTGTGTATTTAAATAATGGAGACCTGAGGGTCACAGAGTGCCATGTGGCTAGTGTTTATCCATGCTGGGATGTTGGCAGTGAAATATTGGCACGACATTCACATCCAAAAGTCATCCTCTCTCTCTCTCTCTCTCTCTCCCTCTGTGTGTGTCTCTCTCCTGTTTTCATGTGCAGACAGTTCCACCCAGTCACTGAGTACTGTGACTCACTTCACATTGACCCATCCTAAGTTGTGTGTCCCTATGTGCAGCTGTTTTTTTTTGCACTGATATTCATATTTCAGTGTGGGGGAAAAGGCTGTGAAATGTTGCTGCCTCTGAATGTGCATCTAATATATAGTCTCATGTGTTTTCTCACAGCCTACAGAGGCCAAAGACTTCTCAGATATTAACAGGCTGTTAGTGAGAACAAGTGTGCCAATTTAAAGGGGTTTACCACATGAGAACAGTTGACATGATGACAAATTTTCAGTCACACAGTAGCACTAACTTCAAATGAACATTAAGAAACTCCATTTAACCCAGGTCTGCTCTCTGTCCTCTGTAAGTGCTTATCTTATTTCTTTCTTTTAATCTGTTTTCCACCAGCCTCCACCTCGCTCTCCGTCATGTTCATCCCATGATTAAGGCTCAGTTTGCCTTCAGTCCATTTTCTCTTCATTAGGCCAGCTCTCCAGCAGCGCTTGTTTAGTTAGTGTCATATTGATTTATACACACACAAACTGTGAGAGGGGCCTTTTCATACACTGGTCTGACTTCCTTAATGACCCTGTTGCCTAAACTCAGAATGTGAGTGGCTAGAACAGGTATTCCCAAGCAACTAGTGGACCTTGGATTGCAGAAATAACACTAACGGGGTGTTCAGGGAGACATTTAAGCATATAAAAGAATAGAGCAAATAAACAACAGTGTGAGAAACCCCATTTTCATATGCTGCGCCATCTTCACCATTTTTGGAAAAAGTGTTTTTTTTATATTATTTGTATATATTTTTCCCCATTTTGTCCCTATATACTAATTTCCAAGTGTGCCACCATTAAGAAAACAAGCAGTAGACACAAATTTAAATTTTTCATCAGGCAAGTTTTCCAAATGGCCACAAGAGTGTGTAATTTTTAATGTGTTGTGATGGGAAAGAGCTTTTTGTTTGTTAGAGGACTGTTATTTTAGGTTTTACAGTGATAAAGCAGAATTTCACAAGGCAGCTGGACTTCTGACATTTTATTCACTCCATTTATCTCAGATGTTCTCAGCATCACGATAACTATACTATACTACACTGCGAGACGAGCCATGATGCATGGCAGTAATTCACACATTCACAGATCTATTTAACCGTGAGCACAACCAGGGGAGACACAAAAATGAATGCTGTGTTCTCCCTCTGCTTCTTTTAATTCACCACTGTTAGAACTACCTGAATCTTGCAGAAAAAAAGACTTGAAAAACAGCATTTCTGATCAAAGTAGTGCATCAAGTGTTCAGTGTTGGGATTTCTTCTTAAAAGCTGCATTAATCTTTATCTTATATTGATGTTGAATTAAATCAGGTGAGCTATTTGGCATTGATAAGGTGGCCAGAGACACTCAAGATTCACAAGTTAGATCACCAGTTAGATGATAATATTGGCAAGATGTGTAAATAGGTAATTGTTGGGTAACATGTCAGCCATAATGACTTCATAGACTGTATATAAAGATGGATGTAGCGAGGTTTGACGTCATTGGAGTCGGTTTGAAGCCCAGAGTTGCTTCTTGGTCGGTGCCATCTTTTCCGTTTGGAGCCAGGACCTTCCAAATAAGGAGTGCCTCGGACCGAAGCAAATGCTAGCTTAACGGGAACACCAAGTGGTGCACGCTTGGGCTAACATTAGTTACTTTAGCTAAATCTAAGATAGCTAATGTAGCTAAAGATAGAAGATAGATAAAAGCTAAATAGAAGATTAGAGCTACATAATTAGTCAATTAATCGATAAGTCAATTGACAGAAAATAAACCTGCAACTATTTTGATAATCAAATCATTGTTTTAGTTGTTTTTTAAGCAAAAAATTCCAGATATTTACTTGTTGCTTTTTGTGCTATACATAATCATAAACTGAATCTCTTTTGATTTTGAACTGTTATGATAATAGATATTTTTCACTATTTTCTGACATTTTATATAAACAAGGACTAATTGAGCAGATTAATTAATTATTCAGCAGATTCATTGATAATGGAAATAATCATTAGTTGCGGCCCTTAAATCAATTAATGCAGTTTGTAGAAGTAAGTAGTTGAACTCGTTTCTCCACTAATGCTATTGTAGTTGCTTTACAACACAAAAGTGTAATGGACCATCCATGTGGTGGCCAGATATCTCTTACACTGAATCTGTGGATAAAGTGGACCCGCTGGGGCCAGCTCAGTATAGCCAGGAAGTCTGTCTACTGTACTTCTCTACTTGATGGAAATATCATAACTCAGTGGCATGTGGGAGAGACTTCATAAAGAAAAACATTCCAGGAGGCCTGTGGAAACACACAGACACATAGATACACAGTCATACATGCAGATAAACACACTCATATAGAGGTATACTGTACACAGAGACAAACACAAATACACACTAAAAGTATACACAGATTGATGTTGGGGAGGAAAATATATAGATTAGGAAAATATATTTAGAACTTCATAGAGACGTTAATGAGGAAACATTCCAGTGGAGCAGTGAAATCACACACACACACACACACACACACACACACACACACACACCACTACCACCACCTCCATAGTTTTAACATAGTTTTAATTGGCATGACAAATGGCTGGCTCAAATAATGATGAATGAGAAAATCCAGCAGGTTTGTTCTAAATTTGTTCTCTCTATATCTATCTATTTTCATTTCATCTCTGTGTCTCTCTAACTTTCGCCTCACTTGTCAGCATCCCTCCATAGCTGAGTCCTATTTCACCACACATTCAAGGTAAAAATATCATCTCTGTCCATTATATAGGGGCTCTAACAAATGCAGCCAAGAAATATGAACTTCTTTTGCCATAATTTAGAGGACACAACAAATCTTGTGGGGTCCTTGCCATCTTAAAAATTACTGCGCAATAATTACATTTTAGTGGTGTATTTGGGTGCCTCTCATAAACTCATAAATGTTGGAAATATCTCATAATGACTTGGTTGTATTTATGCCACCAAGTGTTTGCATATGACATTAATCCTGGATCTAATAGACCTTTTGCATGACTGTTTTGTGTCTCTGTGCAACTGTTTATGCATTTCTGTCTTTATCTCTGTCTCATTTTGCCTTGTTTGGGTTCCCATTAACTCAGTGACTGCTAATCTTCCAGGGGTCCTCCCACCTTCTTTGTTTCCACTCTCATATGTAACCTTTGAGATTATTCCAGGAGGCACAGAGCTCTGAGCCAATGAGCCTGGCATTTGAAGGTCAATCGCACAGAACCACAGAGGAGCCATGAACCACTGATCAGACTACAGAAAGGAGGACAACAGAAATTAAAGCAAATACTCTCAAAAGTTTCCTATCCATAAAGTCTATTTTTAAGCTCCCTTTCACTTTAATTTTATTTTGAGTGGTCTACTGAGCTTAAGCCTAAAACAAAAACATCACTCGTGGTTGGCAGGTTTATTAAAGGACTTGTCCTCCAATCAGTCGCAGCTCCTGAAACAAACCTACTGTGACTGATGATAAACCATAGTTTAGACACAAAAAACGCTGTGGTGGAGACAAACAATATGCATTTATACGCCCTCACAAAGCTTTTGACTAAAATATCTGAAGTGAACAGCATGTGGGATAACTTGTTTTTATCCCTTTTCAAATGAAACACAAAGCAATAATCTCCAGAAAAGGTATCTTTCTAAAAGGAAAAATACAACAGTATCTATTTACAATTGCTCAACAGACAACATGTTGACAGAATAACACCAGTTCTTCATCCTTCACCTTGTCTGTGTGTGTGTGTGTGTGTGTGTGTGTGTGTAAGGTTATTTGATGCAATGCAAAGCAAAAATCCACATGCTTAGTTCTGTCTATATTGTCTGTTTTGCTCTCAGACACAATGAAAAATCTCAAAATCCTGGAATCTGTCACTCAGTGTCGTCTTTGTGACAAAATGGCAAAACAACAGATCAATAGATTGAGTAGGAAAGGAGCCATGTTCTTGTTTTTTACACGGTGTAGAAATGTTACTTGACTTTTTCGTTCACTTTCCCTTTCTCTCTTTCTGACATCCCTTCATATTTCATCAGTGCCTCAGACTGTTCTGAACTTTCCCCGCTGAAGTCATTGGCACTGGAAAAGTGACAGTCATGAGGAAGTTGTGGCATGTCCTGCTCGGTTTGTGGGTGTCTGTGTGTACCCGTAACTCAAAGATGATAATGTCAAAAGCTGTCAGTTTTATTAATATTCTGCTTTGACTCCTGTAATGTCCTCCTCTTAGATCCCAGTTACCAGGCTGAGCTCTGACTGCAGAATGTGCAGACTTTCTGCTGCCAGAGTCCTGATGAATACATACACGCACATCACAGGATTACATTGCCAAACTTTTGGCTGCTCTAAATTGTCTGTAACTTTGAGGCTTGATTTTTAATGATTACGTCTTTGGCTTAGCTGGATCTGGATCCTGGCTGCATCCCACAGCTTAACCTCTTGCAGCCTGTGTGCAGATCTTCGCACTGACTTGCTCTTGTGATTTCTCTCTCAGCTTGACACCAAAAGTGATCGTGCCTTTAGACTTTAGTTTGGGACTCATTTTTTTGTGACTCAAGTTTTGGTCTCCTCCCAGTTTAGAAATCCCTTGCTGATATTGTTTGTCATATTGGCACTGATGGCAATTGTTTGTTAAACACTTTGCAACAAGGCTGAAAATGTTGAAAAAGCTGCTATTAATGTTTAATTTCTTGCGTATCCTTATGTGATTGTGACCACTTAGACACTGATCCAGACCATTTTGGCATGTGCCTGTGTGTTTACTCTGCCACAGCTGATTGGGATAATTAAATCTTTTCTTTCTTCTTTTCCTTTCCTCTCTGCTTATTCCACACGACACTCCTCCTCCGCTCCTGTCTGTTCTTGTTATGCACATTGCTCCCTTTTCTTCTCACCCCAGTATTTTCTTCTCGGTTGACTCCCTTCTTATTCCTCTGCTGTTCATGTGTCACAGGCAGCAGAGTGCAGTCTGCATTGTAGTCATCATTAATTCAAAGCAAACATGGGCCTTTATTTTCCTCTCTGATGCATGATGCATCCATTATTCACACATCCTCACAAAGATATTTCTAATTTCTCGCACAAACACACATGCACACAAAGAAAAACTCCAACCACATTGCTGTCATAAGGTGAAAACTTTACTTTTAAAAAAAGGGCAACATTGAGAAAAGCAATGTTGCTTAAGCTTGACAGCCATGTATTTTTTAACAGATTTTCCACTTAAAGAAGTAACTTTCTGTACCTATAAAGGTGCCCAGAATCATTCATCATTTAAGCAAGAAAACCTCTAAAATTGGAGTTAGGGATGTGCAGAGAGCCCAGTATTTGCATTTGTATCTGTATTTGTTTAGGCAACAAAATTATTTGTATTTGTATTTGAATAAAAGTGGAAAAAAATCCTGTTTTGTGTTTTATTACCCTTGTAATTTTAAGATATTAAAGTGTTAAAATAAGGGTTCTTAAACACTATTATAATAATTATAAACACTTAAATATAATATTGGTTTATAGTTTTCATAAACTCAGCAATAAACACATATAACCATAAACAACATTGAAAAGAAAATCATTTTAAAGCGATTTTTAAACTCAACTCTAAACTAATAAATGCCTGTGTGAACACTGTGAATATATGCATTGCACAGGCTAACATTCAACGCTATGCACACACATGCATACAACGTTACTGTTAGCTGTTGACAGCTATAAGGATACACTCACCAATGGTTGTTAAAGCTCAAAAACAGGTGCACGCTAGCCCACATTAACATGAGCTACAATTATATAGTAGAACAAAACCTAATTTGCTCTGCATTCCCATTTTAATGACAGAGAAAATAGTGTTAGCTCATACCAGGAAATGTGTCACACTGAGCTTGTGATGGAAAAAAGTAGCTGAAATCACTAATATATCGCTGGCGCGAACATGTCAAGACAAACTGCTTAGTCAGCAGCGAACTAAACTTAACATTAGCAACCGTTAGCTCCCCTGCTCAGTCAGGGGAAATGCACACATAGTTTTTGTTAAACCAAGCCAACAACAATACTTTCAAACATGGATGACTTTGCAGTTTTACTGGAAGATTTACCTGAGGGTTGACTCGTGGTTCATAACTGCCTTGTATTCTGAAAATATCCCATGTTGTTTACATTATTTGTTTGCTCTATATACAGATTAGCAGCGACTATGTTCAGTGTCACGTCAGCACAAGCAGGCGCAAAGCAAATACCCACCGTGCTCAAATGAGGAAAACCAGCTATTTGACATGGGTTTTTTTCTTCCCAAAAACAAATAATTTTTAAAATATTTGTACGCAATAAATATTCATAAAGACCCACTATTTGTGCTTTGCCAATACTGGATTCAGATTCGGCTCCACCCCTAACTGGAGTTGTGCAAAACATACACATGCACAAATGCACAAAAGACACAGCACATTAATTAATTTCCATTTTGAAAGAAAAACTAGAGAGATTAAGTGAGAGGATTGAAGGAGAAAACTCTTCACTCAAACTACTAGAGGGAGTTTAGGAAACTGATTGTTGCTCTCAAACACATTACCTGCTGGCGCTTTACGGTGAGGAGATATTTCATGTAATCTCCCTCTTCCTCACTCTATTTCCTTCCATTTCCACCTCCAGGCCTCTCAACAACAATGGGCTCCCTTCACTTTACCACTTCTCACTTCAATCTATCACCGCACTACATTTGCTCAACCGGTTCATCGACTTCATGTTGTGCATGCTGCCTAATAACAGTTATCTTAATTGAAATCAATAGAAGGATATAGAATTGACTATTGCCAGGAGGGACTGGGTGGTGGCAGCTTATGTATTTCCTCTTCCTCCACTGCTCTCTTTGTGCTTGTCTGTCTCACCACAGATGAATTCATCTCAGAAAAAAACACCAATAACCATTATGTTAATGGATCAAGAAAGTTGTTTGCGATGTACTGTAACCGCCATCCTGGCCAGCTTGAAGCTTCTTTTGCACTTGTTTTTCTCTCAGTGTTTCTGCTGTATTTGGTAGTTGACAGTAGAGACAGACAGGAAAGATAGGAGGGAGGCGTGATGACATGTGACAAAGGTTGCATGCCAGATTGGCGGGTACACAGTAAGCGCCTGAGTCATCTGAGCTGCCACGACACCATCAAACCCCTCAGTTTACAGCTCCAGCTCCAAGAGAAAGTAATCAGTTAATTCTGCAAGATGGATGCAGAATTGTGGCAACTCTGATTACGTTTAACTTAAGGAGATTACAACTGATTTAAATGTCATTAAACAGTGTTTAACTTTTCAGAACAGCTCTTCTGCTGCTGAGTATTGGTTCAAAGATAATTACCAGTTGATTATTTGTATACTCATGTTTCTTACAAATGTATGCATTCTAAATGAATGACAGTGAAACAGTTCTTTGCAGTCTCGACAAATGTACAAACTGTCCAGAAGATTGAACCCTGCTTGTGTTATAAATATGAGAGATAATTTGTTCCCTGATCTATGTAATGTTTCTCTGTGTTTGAGGTCAAAGAGACATTGCTAGCCAGCATTGATAGCAGGTCTATATGCTTCATCAAAAAACAAAACAAAACAAAATCAAGTCAAAGTATTTATTTAATTATAGTAATATATCATATGGTCATAAATTTGGACCAATTAACAGTGTATATGTTTGTAAAATTCAGAGAAATAACATTACACATACATTATATCTCCACTGTTTATAGTGTTGCTCTTGTCAAGACCATCTTCCATTGAAATCTAAACTTTTCTTCTGTTAATGCTCGTTGCCAACATTTGATATGATTGCCCTCACTAGTTAAAAATGTGGAACTGAGCCATACACATACATACAATATACCAACTCCTAATGACAGGGATCAGCTTGCTTTCCAAGGATTTGCCTTGCAAATAACTAATTGCCCTGTATGTTACTGTTGAGGAGTGTCTGCTTGAACTCTGAACATGCTTTTCATCCTTGTGCATGTCACCTTCTAGCTAATTGTCTTTTCTCCTTGACTTTTTCTTCCATTATTATAATTCAGTGGGGAATCTCGAACCATTAAACAAAACCTCTTCATGTCTCTTAATCGTCAACTCTTCCTAAATATTCCTATAATCCTATTTGACAGCAGTCCAGAGACCATAAAGCCTCTTCAGCATGAACAGTATGATACAATGTTTGCTTGTGGCAAATTTAGTAAGTAGTAAATACATGGATAAATATATCAGATGGTCATCAGGTCAAACAAATTAAACTTGTTTGTAGAAACCTGTTAGTTAAACAATAAGGACATGCAAGGTTGTGTGGAGGACACTGCAGGATTCTTCAGTGTTGTCTGCTTTATAGGTGTTAATGGCTGTGTTGGGTGGCAGTGCCCTGGCAGCAAGCTGGGAGCATCTGGAAGGCAAGCAGATAACGGGCTGGAATGGCTAACTAAGCAAGCGCAGAATGAAAACACTTTTTTCCCTTTCAGACCTGCTGCAGGGGACTCAGTACTGGCCTTGGCATTGAAATATTAGCGTATAGTGTGTGTGTGTGGTAGAGCATTAATAACCTGGATTATTACAGGGAGGAGCCCAATTGACATGCGTGAAATGAAGTCTATAATCTCTCCTTGGTAGGTATGATGTTGATGGCAATTTTTTTTTTTTCCTCGTTTTTATCAACATGAATTCAGAGAACCACATCCAAATTGAAACAGTGTTTAATAAGCTATAATAGCCACAGCAGAACATGTCCGTGTAAACTCGATCTACAGCAACCCCTAAACCGAGAAGCTCACAAATAGTTTGTCTTTGAAATTAAAAGTTCTAACATTGTGTCTCACACTAATTATACAATTGTCCAGTTTCAAGATGTTTCTCAAAATTGCTGGTTTTATCCCTCAACCACACACTTAATGATTTGCATCTTTTTTTTCTTTTCTCCTAATGTTAGAAACACTTCATTTTTCAATTGTATGTTACTTTTTTTAAATAAAATATTCATGTCCCTCAGTGTTTGACTTTTCCTAAAATAATGTTGTTTAGCACCCCCTATTGTTAAAAATAGTGGATGAATCAAGATTTAAAACACAGGCATTTATACCTAAAACCGCCACCGGGTAAAATTTACCCCTATATGAAATGACTTTATTTCTGCTCGGTTTATGCTTAAACATTGTAAGTTGCTAGGCTACGGCATCTGTTGGAATGTGTGATCTGAAAATTATGTCAAGTCATGGCCTAATAAAATTATAAAAAGAGCAAAAAAAAAAAAAAAACCTTTGCCAAGTGCCTGAAGTGCAGGAAAGCTGTCTGTGGAAAATTCACAGTTAAGATGCTGAATGTCTGCTCAAAGTGTTTTTAAAGGACACAAATAATCACAAACTTATTTTTAGTTCATTGATTATTCGTTCATTTTTGTTTTGCCATGTTAGCGTTTATTGTTTATAGGCCATTTAGCCTAATTTGCCTGTTGCCTTACTCTGTTTTCATGAACTGAACACCAAAAGAGAAATATATATTTGCATTATGATGTTGTAAATTAAAAAAAGCTTTAATGGTTACTTCAAGTTTTTTGGTGATGTTCTCTTATTCACACATTGTTGAAATGCCTAAATTAATACTTGATCAGGTGAATTTATGCGCTAGACTTTGTCATGTTGATTTGCAGTAGTTGTTTGCTGTTATTATTATTGCTCATTATTGTCCATTTGGGCTATTTAGGCTACTTCAGTAATTTAAGTAACATCATTATGTGATGAATGTCATTTTATAATAATATCATACCACACAAATATTTCCTTTTAATACCCATTTTCAGTGTCATTTTAGACTGAATTATACTGACGGCCAAGCGTCAGATTACTTAGATCACGATATTTAGATTATAAAACAAGAGGACCAGAACACAGCAGATGATTAAACAAACTCATTTCGTGACTTAAGACATTCCTTTTTGAAGACAATGCCTTAATACAATGACAGAGTTCATTTTTTAGTATTAGAAATGTGGTAGCCAGGTGCTCGGGTAAATTTTACCCATTGGCAGTTTTAGGTATAGTCTATAGTGACCCCTGGTGGTTCTAAAGTTAATGTAGTGCTTGAAATCAGCCTTTACATCACCCCTCTAAGTGGTTGTCAGCATGACAGCAGGCACCTTTAAAAGCCTTTTGAACTCACTGCATTATTTAAAAAAATTGTCTTCTATTTGAAAATATTTTTCTCTCATGTTGTCATGTTGATAAAGACTTTGGACAAAAATGTTTCCAATGTATAACGACTATTCTTTGACATTGGATTGTCAGAAAAGTGAGTTTGCCTAATCTCTTATGTTGGACAGACGATACTGGTTTGGAGTCTGGATCTGCAGTTTGATATCATTGCTGTCACACAAAGATGATTGTACATTTTCATAAGCTGTAGTGTGATTACAGTGTAGTTAACCACACTCCTTATGAGTTTGCCTTCAAAATGTAATTTAACAACGAATTAAGTGGAATAAGTCAAATTACTTCACCTAGAATGTATTGTTCTACTTGTTGCAAGATATAGGTTGTGCAAAGATGATGTTTTTATCAGTTTTTCAGTTTCAAAGTCACTCTTTTTTTGTAAAGTTGTAGTCATGGTTCTTACTGACAACCTTGTCCTTTGCCTCTACCCTCTCCACTCAACAACTATAAATCTGAAGTGTCTTCCATCCCCAAAATAAAATATAAAATACAGTATAAATAAATAAATCCATGATGTTGCATGATGAAGGTATAAAATAGCTTTTATGCCACGTGAACAATTACATTTGAGATTCTCTCTGCAATTAACGTCATGTTGTTGCTTTTTTAAAAATTTATAGAGATTTTTGTCTTTTAATTCCATACTAAAATTTATTTAGATAAACCCCAGTGTGAGTAGTGCTCTCTTTGTAAGTGACTTTGTGTTTGTCCATACTTGATTGTATAAGCTTAATACATGCAGAGAGCACAGCTGCCAGCTGTTGCTAAAAGGCCAGCATCCTGTTTACATAATGAATGGAAATCATACAGTTCACTGTTTTAATAGAAACCTGATTATAGTATAGATTAGATGGATGTGTTATGTGACAGTTGCCTGCTATTATCATATTCACCGCATAAATTTACACTGGATGCACAGCAGCATTGATAACATCCTCACATGCACGCAGAGAAACGCATTCAAGTACAGCCATTCATCTATTACAACCAGTCCAGTACTGTTTATGTTGTTTGGGCTACTTTCAAGTATAATGTGTAGAACAGTCTACACGTACACTCCCAGTCTCTCTCTCTCTCTCTCTCTCTCTCTCTCTCTCTCTCTCTCTCTCTCTCTCTGCATGTGTTTTTGCGCAATGTTTGGAGAGTTTGCACCCTCTTTCAGCAGTGACGCAGGTTGTTGCTGGGATTTGGTTGATATGAAGTTGTGGGGGTGCGGCATAGCCAGCGGGAGAGTTAAGCGTGCTGCTACAGTACATAAACACACATACACACACTTGCACACACCTATAGGCCTTAGTACAGTTTAATCGGATTAGTGATTTGTGTGTGTTGTCATGTGACACACTATTCATGAGGTATGCTGTACTAAATGTGTGTCGATAATGTTTTCTAATCACTTGCTTGTGTGTGTGTGTGCAACATATATATGTGTGTGTTCTGGCAAAGTAGCCTCCTGATTTGTCATGATCTTCACATTAAAAGGTGATATGTTTGGGAGTGTTGCGTAATTTTACTTAAACTGCAGCATAAGAGGACACGTGCATGTTTACTTTTACATATTGATTTGCTATTGATGCACTCATCTGATACTCTGGATTGTTAACTGCTCCACATCTTATTAAACACACACACTTATATGAAATAGTAAGGCTGCACTGGCTAATTTTAATTCTGAATTAGCCTACATTTTTATTGGTTATTAATTTACAGCAGGATCATATCATAATGACATGTTATCATGTAAAGTCTTAGTCTAAGTTCTGATGTCCAAATGAATGCATCAGACAAAGTTGTAATTAAAAATAAACATTAGTTAATTAAGCTTTTGTTTTCCACATATAAAGACTTTCATCTCATGTGCTGCAGTACAATCAAAGACAGTTTATTGCTCTGAATATCAGCCTGATTTTTTTTATATTCAATTGGGCATACATTTTATATATAGTGATAAAATATTTATATCAGAATAAATCCTCACTTTGAGTAAATGAAAGAAATTGCACAAGCCTAAAATGAAAAAGAAAGTGATGTACAGCCTTGTATTACAATTATACATAAAACCCTGCATAGTGTGCTGCATATACAGATTTAAATTAATAAAAAAGAGTACAGGTATCGGATTTCTACTTGCTATCAGCTTTCACTATTTAGGTATCAAAAGTGGTATCAGGATATCAATGTTCCCTGACCATGTTTACCTTTTTATCTGAACATATTTGCCAGCATATCTGAGCACATATATTGTGTACAGCGTGTATGTGTGTGTAAAGGGGTACTGAGGCATAAAATCGGACACGGCTGGTCCTGAGTGGTCACATATGGAGACTTGGTTGTGACACACAGGGCCCATAGATATGTTTAAACACTCACCACTCTGTCATTGTGTGCCCTCCGGCAACTGGGGAGGGGCATATGACATAAAATGGAGTCAGGGGGTCTCGTGCCAGAGCAACAATGAAAACTGAAACAAACCCACATTTATGAATATACGGTGTAAGATATTTAGAAGCACCATTTTCTAAGCAGTTTGGTCAGCGGTCTACCTTCCCCCTCTTGCGCACAGACACACCCTTTCTCTCTCTCTCTCCCATTGCTCCTCTCTGTCTCTCGGTGTGACAGGTAACATGTAAGTGGCGAGGTGGTGACGTGTGGCCACCAAGGAGTCTGGCAGTGGCGGGTTAAGGTGAGGTGAGCTCTATTAATGGTCATCCTTGTGACCCTCTGGCCCCTGAGGGAATAATCACTGAACAGCATGATTGTGTATGTGTGTGTCTGTCTGTGTGTGTGTGTGTGTGTGTGTGTGTGTGTGTGTGTGTGTGTGTGTGTGTGCGTGCGCGTGTGTGTGTGTGTGTGCGTATGTGAAGGATAAGCTCTGTGAGTGTTTCTGTGTTTGTCTGGCCAACAGACGTAGATGTATTTGTGTGTGCGTGTGTGTGACGACAGTGAAATGCCAGGGGTGGGACTGTCTCCTTTTTCATTCTGTCCACGGAGACAGCTACCACTCGGTCTCCATGGTAACGAAAGGAGCAGGAACCGTGGGGTTTAGCTAGAGCGTATGTGTGTGTTGGGGGGGGGGGGTGATGAGGTTGAGATGGATGGAGGTGAGCAGGTGATGTGTTGAGATAACAGGTTGACAGGTACAGTGTCTCTGAGCTTCCTGCTCATGTTTTGAACCCCCCTCCAGCAGTTAATGATGTTCTTTGTCAAATTCCTCAATAGTGACATTGATTTGAACAATTTCACTCCTGTTAAACATTCAGTCAAGGTCACTCTATGTCAGTTCTTACACATTGTTAACATTGATACAGTCAAATGGCTTAGAATTACCGTGATGATAATGGTGCAGCTTTCTTCATCTTCAATATATTCACCCATTAATTCATCAAGAACAATGAAGTTCATTTTTTCACTCAGTCTGCAGGTGTAAAGGCTCCTTTGCATTAGTCTATTCCTGACCCAGAGCTCTACTCAGCATATAATATCCCCACAGTTCAGAAGTAAACCCTTCTTTTTACAACAAACACTCAGCTGCTAGACATGCAATATTTTTTCACAGGCTGCATCCACTTAATCAGCTGAATCATTTGTCTCAGTTTCCTGAATGTGTTCTCCCAGTTAATCTTGTTATGTGGGGCAGAGCAGGTGAACCCAAGTGGACACACCGGTGAGGAGACAGGGATATGGTGGGAACAAGGTATTTATTTTTAGGTGGAGGAAAGGGAATGCAGGCAGGGAAGCTTGGGCAGGTAGCAGGGAAACTGGGGCTGGGGCTTGGGCTGGAAGCTGGGAAGAATGGGGGTCCAGGGCAGGGAAGCAGGGCTGATGAGACAAGGGACAAGACACAGCAACCAGAGACAGAGCACACAGGACTTCAGGGACGAGACTTGGGACAGGAGACAGGGACCGGAGACAGAGCAGACGGGATTGCAGGGAACAGGAGAACAGGATGAGTATAGGGGAAACAGGCAACAAGAACTAAATGCTAAATAGCAAAACTGGTAACAAAGTTGGCTTGAAGCATTGTAACACTGACGGGTAGGAATGTCTACAATTTGGCAGAATGGAAGTGGCAGGGTTGAGTGTTTGTAGAGGGCTTGATTACTGAGATGAGGTGTTGCTGATGTGGCTCCGCTCTGACTGTGGCACACCTGCAGACAATCACACACACACAGGGAGAGAGAAGTAGAGAGCCACTTGGGGAGTGGCAGCAGGTTAGTGAGAGACAGGATGGTGACAAATCTACTCAGAAGGGCGAGGTCTAGTCTTAATCAGTGTGTGTCCTCCATCAGTATCTGTTGCTATTAAAAATTTAGTGACACAAAATGTGTTTTAGGAAGTATGGTACCCCAGGAAAAGTGAATTACAATAAATTACATAAACTAACATTGAAGATCAAGGTCAGCCGCACTGTCACTCAAGAAGAAAATGAATTTCCAAACTTGCCGATATAAATCCAGGAAGCTAATTGAAAATTAATTGGACATAATCCAAACACAGACTCACGTCCTGCAAAGGTATTAATTTTCATGACAAAGCTGCATGTGCACACGCACACGCACACACACACACACACACACACACACGACAGAAACATAATTTCCTGCCTCCCCTCAATAGCAATCTTCTGACTCTTTGATCATCAAGGGAAATTGAATTGGCTCTTGGTAGTTTGGCCCTTGTTCCTCGTGTCCAAACAAAAGAGCCATGGTTACTGTTTCCAAAGCAACAAAATGGTTGACTGGACATCATAATGAGCATTTTACATCAAATCGTGATCAAGTTTTAGTGAATTAGTTATCATTTTGCTCAGTGCAGATAAGTACTTTTTGATTTTAAAGATTTTACAAAGGAAAAGACCAGTGATGAAAAGTATCTACTACTGAAGTGCTATACTTATGTGCAATTTTTAGGTACCTTAATTGAGTATTCCCATTCTATATCACTTCATATTTTCACTATATATCAGAGGGACATATTGTACTTTTTACTACTACCACTTCTTTTATTTCTCAGCTCTAGTTACTAGTAATACTTTATTTGTAAAGTAGACAGCTAATTATTTGAGTATGTTTGTGTTGTGTCATTGCTATTTTTTCAATTAATAAATTAAATAAATTCCCCACTGGAGAAGGTCATCATAGTTATTTCCTGATACATCTGTTTACTCCCATTTTGTTCCACTTGAGCCATGGACAAACATGATCATGTTTCAACAATCACATTTAGTAATCTCCCCCTTGGGGAGATTTGTATTTAGCCTAAGGAGGAAATGGCCCCTCAATATACAAACACAGTCTGTGATTTATTTTCTATAGTTTTTAATGAATTAACTCGTAGTACAGTAAGTAGAGTATTCCTCATTTTGTTGGAGCACCCCTGGGAAATCCCAGACTCCACTTCTTTTACAACCACTGGCCTAGAAAAGTCACACCAGGTCCAAAATGAATTATGACACTGCAAGTCTTGGCCACCTCACAATCTGGGCTACTGATGTCTGTGTGTGTATTAATCACTGTATGCTTGCATGTGTTTGTAAGTGCCCCTGCAGTGTGTTTAAGGTTGACCTGTCTGCCAGCACCTTGTGTCAAGTGTGTGTGTCCTAAAAACCCTCCCTGTGGCTGCGTGCTGCTCTGCTGGCTGGCAGCCGGTGTACAACGCTGGGGACCGAGCCCCTGCCAACATTCGCCATCTGCCAACGTCCTTGCAGCACTCCTTGTGAGGAGTCCAGGCGCAGAGTGTTGAGCAAAAACAACAGACCCCTCTGGAACACAGTAGCACATACACAAATCACACACACACATGGACCCACACTGATTACCACAAACACGTTCATCTCACTGACTCCTCTCACACTTCTTGCTCATCAACATGCAGTGACTGGTGAGGGTGATGGAACTGGTGAGGACACAGATGATAAACGCCAGTGACTGAACAACCTTAATTGTAATGATGATAGTTAATAACAACAATAATTATTTTTTGGTCTTTGAGGAAGGTCATGATAATGAGGATGATGATGGTGGTGACGCCAACCACAGCTGCGATTAGGTTGTAACAGTTGAAAATCGCAACAGTAAAAAAGGCGGTGAATCGTAATCACTTCCTCATGAAGTTCAAACTCAGCTTGTGACACCATGTAGCCCGCATCATGCCAACAAAAGACAAACACTAATCAGCAACATAGAACCACAGAAAGAATCGATCAGAGACGTGGCACAGCGAATGATGTAATGATAAACAAAGACTTCCTCTCATCCGCTATGAATAGCTAGAAATGTTGGCTTGTAGCGCTTAGGGTAAATCATCCTGACTTGTGGAGAAAGCAATCCACTTCCTGCCACCAGGGAGACAAAAAGAGATGAGCTTTTAATTACAGACTTGTTTACTGTTGTCATTTTATCACCTAAATATGTCCCAGAGGATTTATCTGCCTCTCTCTCTCTGTGTCTCTCTGACTTTATCTGTCATCACAAACCATTCAACCAAGCTGGCTGCTGCATTTGGGGCAGCAGCAGACAGCATTAAATCTACTTGCCTCCGGCTTGTGTTTTTCAGTCTAGGTTAATGAAGAAACATTTGTGCCCAAAAAAAAGTGACAAATATGCAGCAGAATCTGGCAAGCATAGAAGATGGCAGACAGTAAGACCGTCTGTGCTAGTGTCCATATTGCTTATGCTCCATCACCGGAGTGGAAAATTTCAAGACCAAGTTTCAGTCTTGTCTGGTGTACAATGGCATGAAGAGGTCTGCCAACCACCTGCAGCAGCAATGACGCATGTAATGTATTCTTGATATAGGAAAGCCATGTCATACGAAGACCTGGCATGTTATGCTGCCTATGAACATGCTTCTATATAAAGGAATCCTGCCTTTAAATGTCTCAACATTGATTTTGCAAGATCAGGTGTAGTTTAAAAAGATAGAATTTACCATTTGGCACACAGCCATACATTAAAGGATTATTCCATCTTACTACAACTTGGGTCTTAAAAACAACTTGGTGAAGTTTAGGAAAACATTGTGGTTTGGGTTAAAATAAGTACTTCGTTGAGGTTAAGGGACCTTTGTCGTCATGATCACAATAATAACCATGTGGTTAAAGTTTAGGGGATGATCATGGTCATGGTTTAAAAAAAAACATCATTGACTTGTGGTTTGAAATGGGAACAGTGACCTCCTGTGTTAAAGATGTTTTATTGACCCATCCGTCCAGCCCATTCTCCTCCCTACACAGGGTTTGTTGCTATGTAATAACATCACATACTTACTTACACTACCGACATTACTAACAGGAAAGACTACAGAAATAAGGCCCAAGTTGTAATAAACCAGAATGATCCTTTAAACAAAAAATATAGTACCATGGGTAGATGTTTTTAATAAGATTGTCACACTAGTGGTATTCAAATGCAAAACAGTGTCCTGTTTGGCTACCTACCTGTACTTGTTTTTTGTCAATTTTATTCTTTTGTAGAAATCACAGACATGAATAAACAAAATAATAAACATTTACTTTTTGGTTTTCATTATTATTATTTTAGCCTGGTTATGGTTTCAAACAGGATAATAGCACTGATATACTCCACCCCACTAGGCCACCTTCATCCTGATATTATGGCCGTTATTACATTTGTTGCTGTTAAATCCAATGGAGTGCTGCTGAACCTTGCCTTTTTGGCCTTGTAAAATCCAGCTTTTCAGAGGTCCACATATAGCTAATCAAATCAAGCACCCTACAGCAGAGGAAGCAATGAGGCCATTTTCAACCAGGGCTATTATTCCCTTTACTCCCTAATGTCATGGACACAGGTGATGGTGAGAGGCAGCGAAACAGTGACAGCGCCAGTTGGATAAACTGTGTTCAGCCTATCAAACTTGGTTACATCGTTTACCACTTTTATCACATCCTCCTTCCAAATTTAACCATTCAAAGCGAGACACTGAAAGCAATTCAAACACATAACAAGAGTTTTCAGTGATATGAAAGATGTTCTAGAGTGACAAAACATGTTCTTGTTCCCTGCTGATCCTTGTTAAAAGCACCCATGCAATTTTCTTTTCTGGTTGTGCCTTCTCCCTCTGGTTAAGTGGAACAAACCAGGCGTGAAGAGAGCTTGATTTGTAGTGTTTAGTCATAGTAGGTAGTGCCACTGGAGTTATTAATGAGGAATGTTGATTGTCTTACACATCACAAGTCCCATGGCAGGAGTTTGGCTGTTTGGGTCGTTAATCTAGCGCTACTTTATCTCTGTGGCTCATTAAAGCTCAGAGGCTACAGAGAATGGAGCACAGTCACAGCCATTTAAATTGCTTTTTGTGTGATGGATTCTGCTGCATCATGGCACAAAACGTGGCTGAGAATTACACCGTCTACCCCACTGCACTATGGATTTTAAGGGACAGCAAGTGCATAAATTCAACCTCATTATGCAGCTGTTTGTGTGCTAATCTAAGCGCTGCCGTAGGTACTGCACAGTCACTGAGTGTGGCTCTGTGTTTCGGATAATTCATTAGAGCCCATGGCATCATCAAATGAAGAGAGAGAGTCACAAGTTATTTGTGTCTGTGATGCCTCAAAGCTTTGTATCTATCAGCATGTAGACATTGTGTGTTATAAGTAGAGTGAGTGATAAGAATCTTTTAATGATCTACTGCAGTCTGCTTTGAAATGGTTTCAGAATGATCACACCCACAAAGTGACTATTTTAGTATGAATCACAAAAAAAGTCAACAGTGGGAATATATATTTGGGATATTTCTGAAAGCTTCTAAATGTAGATGTGTAAAATGTACAGTAAGGCTAAGTGTTGATGTTTTTTTTTTACAACTGATAACCTAAAGAGAAACATTATCAAAATTAAACCCATCAAAGTTTGTGTACAAACCTTCGGATGGAGCTCAGAAATCTTCCCACCTCAGCTCTGCGACATGCTGATGCAGTATGTCGCATTAGCATGTGCCCGCAACTGTATCAATTTTGGCTTGTTAGGAAGCAGTGTCGGTGCCAGCCTCACAGCTACTGAATGAATGCAGGGAAGACCAGAGGTGGCAGCTCTGCAGTGAGTGACTCAGCTAGACAAAGGCGATGTATGGTCTTTCGGAGGGTGGGTGGGTGGAGGGGGGGTCCAGCAAATTTTGATCTTCCCCTTCTGTCTTTTTTTTTTTTTTACACTCTTGGTTTGTCAGGAGCTGTTTTGCCTCCTTTTTTTATCGTCTTACTATCAGATTTCATCTCCCCGCATTCATTCTCTCTTGTCTCTCCTTTTCATCTCTTTGTGTCCCTCCCAACCCCTCCCTCTTTTGTCCTTTTTCTTCATCCCTTCAAACCACTGATTCCTCACTGTGCAGAGCTTAAGACTTTGATGCAGGCTGTGTTTTGTCACAGAGTTGTAGAGATGCTGTTGCAAAGTATCCAGTCTTACAGACGGGCGGCAGAAAAGGATTGAAACAATCTTTTAATGCCTGTATGGAGCTGTTCCACCACTGGGCACATTGGGCTCATCTTCTCTCCCAGCCTCCCCTTATCTTCAGGATGACTAGGTGTGTATGCTGAATTACAATATGGTTGGGATACCTGCAACGAGCCACTCAGTGTTTTTTAATATGACAAGACGGAACAGTGAAATTTCTCCCTTGGTCACATGTTGGAGGCTTGAGGTTCATTCTGCAGTAGGGCAGTAAGCAGCAGTTTTAACTCCCAACTTTTGGCCTTCAGTGGGACATTTTTGTTCTTTCTTGCTGTAGAGAACAGTCACTGGAAAGTTGCACAAACAACAAGCACTCTTCTCTTTTAAATAATACAGCAGGAGTAATCCTGGAGGGTAAGGTAAGAGGGCAGAATAGATGACTGAGTAGCAGGGACAAGCCATGAAAAGAGCGGATGAGAGTGCAGGAAGACTATGAGAATAGAGAGGTGGTGGATGAGCAGAGCAAAAGAGAGCTGAAAGAAGAGAAAGAGGTCTGTTCTCCAGTGTGCTGATGCTGCTAAAAGACTGGCCTTTCTTTGTCATTTGTAAACCAGTATGACGTAGGTTCCTTCTAGTCTGCTCCCATGTGGTGCTGGTGTCATATAAATTATATGGCTCTCTGTCAATGCTTCTCAGGTCTATTGTGAGATAGAGGCCTCTGTGTGTGTGAGAGAGAGACAAGGTATGTGAGTGTTTGCGTACGTGTAGGAGAGAGGTTGGAATTTGATTCCTAGACTCAGGTTGCAGACAGTAGTGTTTGTGTGTGTGTGTGTGTACCTGCAGGGGGTGAAAATGTGAGTCTCCATGCCCTTAAGGTTCTGTGGGACCAAACTACACAATGGACACATAGAAAGAGGAGCCCTCCCACATGCAGGAAGTACACACAAACACACACGGTTCCCTTTACATTGGTGTCACCAGTGATGTCACTGGTCCTCTACTCATGACACAGGATAACCTGGCACCTTCAGGTGAGCTTGGCTGTAGCACACAGCTTCTAATTATATCCTCTGGCCTAGAGTCTTGTAGGTTAATGTATGCTCTAGTCTTGTCTGCATTACTCTTACTGTGCAAACTCAAAAGGCCAATTTGCAATTGCAAATTATTCTGGAATCTTCCAGTTCATTTTTGATTTCCAAGTCAATGGGTGCAGACCAACATGCCTCCAGACGCAAATAAATAGACCTACAACCAATCAGAGCAACGAAATGTGTGACGTAGCGCTGAGAGACGGGAAAATGTAAACAAACTACTTACCAAATCCTGTTGGAAGTAAGGCAAACACAGCTTTTTTATCAACAAAAGCTTTAAGTGCAGTTGTTTGTTCTTCTTTTAAAGAAAATATACCGCCTAGTTGCTTTAATACTGTCGCAATAGCAGATTCAACAGACCGCTCCACATCAGCGGCCAAATCAGATGATCTCATTCGTCAGTCATCATATCAAGCCCGCCCTATATTAGATAAATGGTTGTGATTGGCCCGTCCCAGGCCAGGCTGGTTGGAAATCTGTCTGAACGAGAGGGCGGACACACGTATCTGCCAGTGCAAATAAAAAACTTGTAGATTCGTCTGGTTCCCAGGCTACAAGACAAATGGCAGAAAGTGATGTCACTGGGCACTGTGAAACATTCTTATTTGGAAGAAACTATTTTGCCAAAACTAACTCTTTATTGAGAAATTGTTACATGGTGAAAATGTAACTTAGGCTAAGTCCTCTCATAGCTAAGCTAAGAAAAGTTGCCATATTTTTTTGTGTTTTACTGTGTTGTTTATGTCCACGTGCCAAACACCAGTTCCATATATCCCATCATCTAGAGCCAATGTGAGGAGTCCAAAAAAGGATGTCAGCTTGGGAATCTGTATCTCTGCTGGAGAACTGTGTTATCAGTGCTATTATGGACAATAACAGAGAAACCTGCAGGAAGGGGAATGGAAAAATGGCCTGCCTCACCTAAAACAACGTGGTATTTGACTTTTGTGCGCGTCATGGGCTATACATAAGGATCACAGTGTTTAGGTAGTTTGTAAGTGTACCTTGGACCTAAAGAGCTGAATCCAATAACAACAAGAGCTCACAAATAAAACTGGTGAAGCCAAACCTGCAGTGAGGGTGAACTGAGATCATCTGGCAGAGGCCCCCGTCTGCAAGAACTTCAGCTTCCACTTAAGGAATTGTTGTGTTTTTTCCTCTATTGAGGATGTTGCTACTCAGAGGTGTGGTTACAAGGTTGTTGGTGCCAACCTGAAGCCTTGTTTAGCCCAGAAGAATCATTTTGGGAGACAGAAGGAATACCACCTCTATGGTTGTGAGAGCAAAAAAATAGGTGTAGGAGAAGTTTGGAGAGGCCATGAAGAAGGACTCAGGAAAAGAAGGCAGGGCCTTGCCCAGGCTGTTCTCAGCAGAGATGGGGTAGAAGTGGAAGGAGGAAGGAAGGAGGAATTCTTAAATCCTTAGGTAGTCCAAAAGTTCTGCAGTACCAAGGCAATTTACGCCACAGATATACTGCCGAGCAGACGCATACATGGACAGCTGTGCATACCACAGAAGCATAGTAGCTCTGTTTATTCTACTTTCTGGAGTCTGTTTGTCCAACGTGTTGTGTTGTGACACATCTCTTATATATATACTTTATATATATATCTTTTATATCATCACTTAAATCACCTAATGTTTGTAGCTGTGAGATGGTGGGGATGTGTGTCAACAGTATTTTGAAGCTTTTGGACCAGTTTAGTGAGTGCAGACCTTTTCTTCTACTTTTCTGACAATTGGTTTGGTTAGATGCACCCTACTGAAAATGGGCCGAATGACCGAAGGTAGCAACCAACCAAGTGATTCCCCATTTGGAAAAAAAGTCTGGAGGGTATGCTCCAAATATTGGGGTCTCACACTTCTCAACCTCCCACAGAAAGCTTATACCTGGGTGCCGGAAAGGAGGCTCCAGAACAGCTGAATCTCTGAATTGACTGCAGGTGTGAATGTGTTGCTTGTGTGTTAGTGCTGTAAAAGGACTAGGACCTGCCTGTTGCCCAGTGCATGCTGGGATTGTGTCCTATAGCTCCCTGCAACCTGACAAGTCAGTGTATAAAACTGATGGATGGATGGATGGATGGATGGATGGATGATGGATGGATGGATGGATGGATATGGGTTGAAAGCAATGAAAGATAAAGCAATTAAAGGGAGACAGCTGAGTCTAGAGGATGAAGTGAAAATGGCCACGAATACAATTTGAAGTATACGTTCTCAGCTCGTTGTCGCACTTAGTGCTGTTTCTTTCCTCAGTTCAGACAGAATAAACAACAGCTCAAAGAATGAGCTCTGAAGGAAGAAGCAAAATCACAAGTGGCCCATTTAGTTGTTGTTATTTGTGGGAGACAAACTCAGACAAGACAAAAATAGGCTAAGGGCCCTGGTTAGAAGTCATCACATGATACAGTTTTCATCTCCCAGAGACAAAGAGAGAGAGACAGGTAAGAAGCAGAGCTGCACACAAAAACATTCACAAACAGATACTGGAAATATAGTCAGATAAAATAGGAAGTCGATATTATGGTATAGCAACTGATGAAAAAAATGGAGGGTACAAAGCAGGACGGAAACTGGGGATAAACAAAATGTGTCTAAAGGGCAACAAAGGAATGCTGACATAAACAAGACAACTGGTAAATAGAGGTAAAGAAGAAGAAGAGAGAACACTGCTTTAAAACTGAAAAAGAGCTGTCTTTAGCACACAACAAAGAAAAGGGAAGCATGAAGAAAAGACACAAAAAGGGGTGATGAAAAAAGACTGACTTGAAGAAAAAGAAGGAGGCAGAGATGGAAAGGAGATACAGGAAGCTATTTGAAGCTCAGCTTTGTTGAAACCATCAGCCATGGCAACCGGGCAGGGATGTTTACTAGTAGCTATGTGTGTCACACTGTCGCACACACTGACATATATATATATATATACACACCTTGTGGGAACACGTGCACAGACGCAAACACACACTTGCTCTCTAACATGAGTAAAGACCCACGCACACACTTACATACAGATAATGAGATGCTATGAGGTGAGACAGGCGCAGACCCACACAGGGCTCTGGTGATAATTACATTGAACATCGCTGTGCAAGTTGTGGTGATGTCAGCGGTGGCCTTTGTTTCAGTTGTGTTGTACACGAGTGTGTGTTTTATGTCTGGTGTGTGTGTCAAAGGCATAATGCGTCAGGAATACAATGTAATTTAGAGCTTTGGATCATCAAAGATTATGAGACAATTTCGAATATTATATTCAAATAATTAGATATTTCGGATATTGAATTGCAGTTAAAGCTAAATCCTTCCCCAACTAAGTAGTTTTTTATCTGCATATTATCAGGTCACATAGATGCAAAACAAGAGAAATCACTGAGATGTGGTGGCTTTAATATGTTGTGCATGCAGTCCATTTTACTCAGCAAACCTCCATATTGACTATGAACGTTTTAATTCAGGAAGAATGAGAGTATAGATGTTGTTTTGGTGTCGAGGCTAAAGGTTTCGTGTTGCTCCCTGCAAAGCATAATTTAAAGCCAGCGATAGTGAGAGAAGAATGAGATCAATGCGGCCCCCCTGTGGGGAACCATGAAGGAGTAAAGCCCACAGGTCGATGCCGGGGTGGTGGTGGGCCGTGACATGCATTGGCAGCTGCGGCGGCAGGTGGCAGCAAGCTGAGCAGCATCTTTTTTCTTTGTTCTTTCAGTATTTGATTTGACGGCAGTAATACGAGGGGAGTCTCGTCTCATAAATAAAACCGTAACTGGGAAAGCAGCTCATTCCCACATTCATACTGTATATTAATACTGTGGGTATTTAAAGGCAATCACTTGATTTACTCTGTGGTTACATTTACTTGGCTATTAAAAAGGACCTCCATTAAATTTCCTTCACATGCTTAATACACTATTTATTGGGATAGAAATAAAATTTTGAATAAGGTCTCTGTTCTACATGAAGCATTAAACACTATGCAGTAAAATCCTCTGGAGCAATTTTTCCAAACTAAATATGATGATACAACAAATACTGCTGACTAATACTTACCCAAAATCACAGTTTCCATTACATTTTACAGAGATTATGAAAATTTCAAAAGTAGAAAGTGTCTTTAATGCGTTTTTCTGAAATGCTGAAACATAGTGGGGTTTTCTTTTCATATTCTAACTACTGTCTAACTGTTGTCTACTAATATACTTTTAAATTTGAATATATTAACTGTGAAATAAAGGCTAGTGACACTCAAGCTGCCTACAAGTATAGTGTACAACTGTTCTGTTCTGTTCTGTTCTGTTCTGTTCTCTTCTCTTCTCTTCTTTCCTCTCCTCTTCTCTTCTCTTCTCTTCTCTTCTCTCTGTCTCTCTCTCAGCTCTCGCCTGCTTTGTTCACCATCCAGCCAATTAGTCATTCATGTCGATGATCATTTCCACAGCTCCTCTACCATCTAATCCCTCATCACAACACTCTCCCTGGTTTGTCTTCCACCAGACGAAATCCTACCCTCCTTCACTTTCACATGGCCAGCCAACATGGACTTCTAAAATATGGCTTAATTTATATTACCAAGTAATCCAGGTGCTCTGGGTGCACTTAAATCCAATTTCCTTCATTGTGCGTTATGCTTGCCTCAAGGATGATAATAAAGTTCATTGTGTTGTATGATATATGATTTTGACATATATTGTGTATATACAGTATATTTCAAGCCTTCAAGTGCTACATTTGCTCATACACGCTGAGGGAATTCACAGATTTAGGCACCAGGATGGTCTTGGAGTCTGAATTTTGTTTAAGCTGCTGCAATAACGAATATGAATAGCTTGAGACAGAATGAGTTTATGTGAATCCGGATTGGTATCTGTTAATTAGATCAAAAAATCAAATACATCAAAAACATTTTCTAAAAGGTGAATTAAGATATCTTTAGTCAGCTGTAGTTTTACTACAAAGCCATTACGCCCTCAAAGCCAGACATGTTGATAAAATGCTGTCAAGTCATTGCCTCAGGTATATTATGAATCCTTGAGCTTACATTAAGGTCACAGCTCATTGGTGGAATCAGGCGTACAAATCTGGTTGCTATGGAAATGTCTCTCACCTCAGTGCCTTGTCTCAGTTTTTTTTCTCTCTCATGTTAGTGTGTTTGAAGAAATTTCCCAGCTGAGGGGTATTTTAAGGCAGCACGTGTTTTTGTCTGTTATACTGTAGGATTGTAGGATATTTGGCCGAGTAATATTTCCTTTCATTGCCCGTCTTTGTTTCGAGATGAGTCGTCACCTGGCTTTAAGTGTGTGTGTGCATATGAGTTAGCTGAACTTTGAATCACACACAATCACACTCCATCTGTTTTTTTTGTTGTATTTTTTTGCCAGTAAGCAGGAGGTGATGCTCTCAGCTACAGACACAAGGTTTAATTGAACTCATAAGATACGCTAATGTTAATTTTGCCAACTCATAAATTGTTAGCAAAATGTTTATGTGATTCAGTTCAAACAGTAAAATGAATGCCATGGTAACATATTTATATTGTAGGAGTTAAAGCGTCAAGGGGGTAACGCTGCTCTTTCTCAAAACAATAAGCTCCAGCAAACACTTGACTGACAGTTGACCAGTGAATGATTAATGGTTTTATGTCAAGGTAGTAAGATTAATGAGAGAAGGTGAAGCCTAATTATCTACCTCTGTCTTGCTGGGTTTTAATCATTGTTTCCAACCTAAACTATACATTTGTCCAATATAAATCCCATTTGATCTATCAGCCAGTTAGTCTAACAAAAAGCTTTTCCTGTTCTGTCCATAGAAATTCTCTCAATCATTTCCTGAGCCCATACATGCGGTGAAAACTACCAGGTTTCAAAGCAAACAATGGCCAACCACACAGAGCCATGAGTCAAGTGCTTTCAACCCACTTGTTGCTGGGCAGTTTCACACGCTGTTTGATAGGAGGCACTTTGAATGGACTGGCAAAGTGGGCACCAGTGTAAAAACATATTTTGTATTCAGCTGCAGTTGTTTTCTGTTTGCTGAATGCTATTTGATACGCGCAGTCTCAAGTGTCAAGCTGCAAATCAGCCCGTAGTGCAGGGTTTTTTGAAACGCGCAGCACTTGATGTGTGTTGCTTTCAAAAGCGAAGGGATTGTGTTTCTCGATGCAGGCTAGAGTTGTTGCTTTAGTCCTTATCACTTCGTACCGCATGCTGCCGCTCAATGTAATCAGACCCCATGTAGGTACAACCAGCATGTACAGCGAGACAGACATGGCTGTTGTGACACAGACGGTGCTATAAAGGAAGTGGTCCGGTCATAGGAGAAGGGAAACCAATGTGATTCTTTTTGCATGTCATTGCCAAAGGAGGGGATTACTTTGCTGCTTGGCTATTATTTAAATAAAAAAAGACCTCACAGCTGTTGTTATAAGCAATTTAAACTGCTGCATAGCTGATGGAGCATGTTGAGTTTACAGTAGTCTAAGGTGAGATAGGCATGTAGTCCAAGGCTTATACAGTACATTTGTAGCCTTTAAAAAATTGATGATGCATTCTTTGACAGAAACAGATAAGAAATGTCTTACAGCAGCTTGTCACAAGATGAAGGCTATTAACTATCTAATCAGCTGTACAATCTTGTGTATTTTATTGCTTCAGATAGATTAAAGTTCCAGTTAGCCTTGGCTTGACTTGTAGTCAGAGTAAAGAGAAAAGTGACTGGATGAGGTTTTAAGAAAACAATATTTGAGACTCTTAGCTGAATTTCAAAATTCTAAAATCTCTCCCAAACTATATCCATGCTTAAATAAAAAAAAAAAGTTCAATATGAATAAGTGTTGATAAGTGTTGTTGAAGGATAGTTGCCATTGTCACTAAGAAAGCCGGATTGTTTAGCAGTTGTTGTGGTTGCCCATGCAAATATATTCTTTGGTTACTTGGGCTGGGGGATCAAAGGTCATTCATGAAATGTGACCTGTACGTGGTCCGCCAGACCTGAACTAAGGCAGAGAGTAGAAAGAGGAACAGGGTCAATTTCAGTGGGACAGGGACAGGCGGAGATGTGAAACGTGGCTCTGGACGCTCAGAGGAAAAGTAGCATGGAATAGATGGTGTGATCGACACTGGGTCAGAGGAATATAGGTGTTTTCATGTACTTTTTCATTTTGATTGCTGGTCTTAGCTTTTCAGAGAACTGGCCTTTCATTGCAGGAACTTGGAAAGGTTTTACCAGCGCTGCAAGAATTCTACTTTCACTTGAATGACCGAGGACAGAATGAGGATTGTTTTTTAAATTGGCTGGAAACCCCACTTTTTGACTCACCCTATTTACTGAAAACTGCTGACCTGCAGTACCTGAGAGGTGATTTGAATGAGCATGGAGTGTGATTTTCTGTTGCCAGGCTGAGTTACTGCCTGCTGCTTTATTGCAACTGTGAGCAGTTGTCAAGTGAGGGACACTGTGATAAACCTGGTGAATTTCTGAAAATGTCCTGTGACGGTCCACAGCGGGATTCCAGGATGTGACGCCTGTGTGTGTGTGCTACTACTTAAGAAGATTGCTTCAATAATACCAGTCTTACACTTTTATCATCGATGAATCAAATCAAGTAAGTTATTGAGTTGAGACTTTCAGAGAAAAATAAACAAACAAGAAACAAACTAACCAAGACTATGACGACAACGTCATCCAGTCTGGAAGTTCCCATCAGCCCTTTCTGCTATCGTCGTCACTCCTGGGTTTGGTATGTGAAGAAAAAGAAAAAGTGGGGACCCAGCTGTGTTGTTCTTTGATTTTGTGCCTATTTGAGTGCATGTGTGTTCATTATTTAGACTATTTAGCCTGTGCTGATATGTGTGTGTATGTATGTTTCTGCATATGAACATAATTGCTGTGTGAGGACGCAGTGTGTCATTCTCATTAGACTTATTCCTTTGTAGTGATAGCTCAGTGGTGTACCTTGTGTAGATCGCTGCTGGAAATTGCTGATAACACTTTTAGCAGCAAGAAAATCACCTCAGTGCAAAGGAAGAGAGCTGTGGTGTGAAAATTGCCCTCTCTACTCTCTCTCTCTCTCTCTCTCTCTCTCTCTCTCTCTCTCTCTCTCTCTCTCTTCTCCTCGTTAGCAAATCAAACATTTCCACCCATGTCAACTCACTAATGTACATCTGTAGTTTAATTACAGCAATTTATACATTTGTGTTTACAGTACCAAATGAATATCTACATCAAAGGATATGGCTGGCAATTTTCTATATATTTTGTTATAGTCAAGAAAACTCATGTGCAGAGCCAAACCAACAATTAATTGATCTACTTACAAGTATTGTATATGTCTCCAAAGCTTGATATATATGATTCCTCTGTTCCGTAGACCTCTGTTGTTGTCCAAAAACTATTAAAAACACATCAGTGATCCACACCGTTGCACTGGGTAACATCCTTCACCTCGAATATTATGGTCACGGCAGTTCCATATATTAATGACAGTGATCATAGTTTCAGTCTATGTAGAGTAGTTCCTTGTAAGCTAAGACTAAATTGTGAATTTCTCAAAGAACTTCAGTACAAAGTCAAGAGGTTGTGATATGTTGCACAACAAGCTAGCGAAGCTCTGTAAACAGAACTACGTTCCTGCGCATATGCAGTGACGTCTGCTGTCTGAAAACGTGATCGCTGTTATAAGTCTTTCTAGCCATTTCTAAACAAACCAGCTGAAGGAACCCAGTGCACAACAACAATACCGCAGACAACAATGGAGGTCTACATGACAGAGGAATAAGATATATTGTGAGCCTTATCCTTTAAATAACACATTTCAAAAGTGCTCTGTTAGACTGGATACAATGGTGTTCTGGGAAAGAAATTCAGTCCTGTACTTATCTGCTCAGACCGGCTCAGGGGGGCAGGCAGGAGGGCCCACCGGGATTTGTCCCAGTGTGCCCGATGGCCAGTACACCAGTGAATGGATATAAGCTTGTCTGAAATCTATAGTAAGTGGGTCTCTGCTTCTCAGGTTGTCTTAGAGAAATGTGATATTATAGACAAGACACACATTTCCTCTCAGGGGATGTCAGTGGCACCCAATCTAATTTTATGCAATTCTCTTTTCAATTTACTCTTGAATTTACTCTTTTTGATAATTATGCTAAACCTACCCTACAGCAAGTATAACTGCAATATGTCTGATCAACTGCCTAATTACTGCAGCTAATCACTTTCTCATGCACAGTACACTACTGTAGTATAGTACCATAGCTTGAAACTGTGTACTTTTGTTCAAAACCCTCAAGCTTGGGTTATACACCAGTTTGAAAAAGCACCACTCATGTGGAATCTGAACAACTGAATTGTGTGCAGAGCTGCCTGTCTAGTGAATTGGTGAACATTCGCTCTCATTCGTTCTCCTTGATCTATGAACCTGAAGTGAATCATTGTTTTGAACAACTTTGTGGATTACACTCCTACAGATCCTGTAACCTGACAGGTGGAGATGGACCAGATAAAAAGGTGTTACGTTTAGAGGTATAAAGGAAAGAGCCTGCGGGAGAAACCTTGGCACAAGTGGGCCTCGTTACTTGATTCCCTGTTCTTATGTCAGGATCAAGGCCTTTAACCCCAAACACGAGTTATCTACCACACGCATTTATGTCATTCATTTCACTTGCTGGGATAAATTATATTGTTAAAATTAATAGCACCATGCACAAGTAGACATAAACATTCCCAGATGATAGAGTATGATATAATGTGTGTTGTGTATTTGAAATGCAGCAATGACGTATGTGCTAGGTTTTCTAAACAGTAGTAGCTCTGAATAATTGAGTTTGACTGTTGAGGAAGTGAGGCAAACCTCTTTGTGTGAGTGAATGGTGTTTTTTATTTTGACAGAGCAGCACCAGATGTCACATGTACAGACCAAAATGTCACTGAGGCAGTAGATTATCAAATACAGACCAACCATTAACATACCATAAAAACTTCATAACCAGTTGATAAAACAATGTCATCACAAGGAATATTCCACAGCAGATGGATTTGGCCCAGTTGTCATGGAATTGTAAATGTCGAAATTTGCTGTTTCCAAGGTCAAGAATGAATTTTTAATCTCAAATTTTAAACCTGCAGTGCAGAACTTTTACATATAAATGAACATCCGTTACATTCAAGCCCTTGCCAAATAAGTTCACAGAATACTGATTAATCCTATCACAGCCAGGTAAATCTCTCTGTATTTCACAGTGTACCGGAGATTTTAATCTGGTGTCGGATTTGACCTTCCCGCGCTCCCTAGATGCTCTATGGGCAGAACATGTGCTCTGGAGACTTCCACCAGCTGAGTCGGCTGACTTCTGGTTAACTCTCTTACTTAAAAAGGGATAAATAGTGTGCGGCTCTTCTAGACTATACAAATGTTATCAGACCAAATAGATCAAATTCTGAAACGAGGGAAATGAGTCATTTCGCAGAGTTGTGTGACACTCAGAACAATTTATCTACCGTTTTACACCCGCAACAGTAGCAACAGAGTAGGCTACGGCATTGCCTATGACATAAGCACTACAGCTGTAAGACAACATGAACTTAAAGTGCGCCCTATAGTGACAGTAATCAGCAAGACAACATAATATATCTTTACTTTCCAAAACTGTTACAAATCACTGTTAAAAAATAATTATGTTTTATGATGCAACAATACTGTGGTTAAGGTCTGGTTAGGTTGCTTTGTTAGCACTTGTTGCAGGTCAGTGAAACATGTGGTGTGGGTAAAAGTTACTATGTCCTTAAAGGTAGGTGTTCTCTCATGGCTACAAAAACAACCACAAGGTTAAGGTTAGGGGACAATGGTGGTGACGGTTTTTAAGAAAGTTTCACAACTCGTGTTTGGAAATGTGACACTCGTGGTTGGAAATGGGAAATGAACAGCAGCCTCCTGTAGCAAAGTCCACTGTTGGGTTACATCCACCCCTTCTCCTCCAAATGAGGAAAATTTGTCAACATACTGTATACAGTATATGCCTTTTCAGCTGCGCCGCTGCTCCAGGTCATAATTACTATGGATGCTGGATGGCATCTGTCGCTCACACTGAACTATGCCGGTTTTGGGCAACTGATATTACAACCTATTGTGTCATTTTTCTTGGGAGGACAGTCTCCCTACAGCACAGCATAGCTTGACTTTAAGAACACTGATATAATTCTGCCCACTGAAACTCAATCTAAAAAGATTTTTGCCTTTTGGTGCAATAATATCATAATAATAAAGTAGTCTTCACTGTAGTTGGGGAGACTGTGAGCTGTGAGAAGGAAAATCTTATAAGAATCTTCTAAGACTCATTGGGCACCAATCTCATTGCACCAGTATCAATGTTCCTATAGTCAAGCTATGTTGGACTGTTAGTACTTTGTGATCGCTTTCTTTTAAGATTTTTGCTGGTGGTACAATTTTGATAGTGGTGTTACTTCTGCACTGCTTAAAATTCAGACATTCACAAAGAGTATGCCCCCTGGTTATCACAGCGTGAGCGCTGCTGACGTCAAATACGGTATGGTGTTGGCGCTGAGAAGAGTGCTACCCTCCGAACAGGGGATTAGGTTAATCACAGGGGAACTGGCTGCAGTGCCCTCTTTTTCAGAGAGGGGAATTAAATTTATACAGAGGGAGAGAGAGGGACGGGGGATGTTATGTTTTGGCAAAACCAACAAGACAGACACCCGTTGATCTCAAAATTCTCCCTCTATCTGAAAATCGAATGTGGCAGCTGGATGATAAGGGTTTATTATCTCTTTTCTGACCTTATCTGCCTCTGCTTCTCTTCTGAAAACTATGAGTAATACTGTATGTCAAGTGGATGAAAGAAGTGATCCTCACCCTAAAGTTAGACCTCATAGATCTGTATTTGTGTGTTTGTGCTGCTTCCCTTTCACTCATCAACATAGCAACTCAATAATTGCCTCACCTGTGAATTGAACATACGTGAACATGAAAATGGACAAATTCAAACTGTTTGATGTGATCTACTGAGCAGTAAAAGGGTTAACCTTGGCAACAATAAAAATACACCTGCACTCAAACATATCAGGGTCACTTCATCACTGTGCTGAAATCACTGTCACCAACACTATGAAAGTGACATGTGGACAGGAGAGTTTTCCCATAAAGGGTCCTCCCCAACAGCACTACACTACCAAGTGTCACTACGCATGAAATCATATCAGTGTAGGACACTCCTTAGTAAGTGTGAAGTTATACATATAAATGCTTAAACTGTGGGATGCCCTGCCACCAGAAGCAGGAAGAAAGCAGCTGTCACCTTAGCTACTGATAGGTACCTTAGCTTATTTGTTGTATTGACTGCTGTTTTGCTGTTCCTGCAAATGCACTAGATTACCAAAGCACTGGGCATATGTTATAATATATTATTTGTATGTGTGTTTAAGTCAAGTCAACTTGGGGACATAGTTGTTTTTCAGCTCAGCTTTTAGTTCAGTTTCAGTACATGATTTTGTCTGAGGTCAATGTGAAAAGGCAATATGAGGAAAAAACAACAGATGTTTTACGCTCATTGTCCTTTGATTACTTCAGTTCAGAGACAGCAAGTAAGCACTGAATCATACTCACTGTTGGCAATTTTTATAGTCCAATTTCAATATTTGCTCATTTGGATAGATGTCAAACTGTAAACTCTCTGTAAGAACATACTGAAGAGGGTGTTGTGGCTTGATTTAAATTACAAAGTTCAAAGCTTCTGAATTTCCCCCTACAATACCGCATACAACAACTGTTTCTCAGTCTAAAAAGAGATCCATGCATATGCATATGTGTTTCATATGCAAAATATTGGGAATTACCAAGTCAAGTCAATTTAAGTCAAAGGAAACTGGACGTGCAGTTCGCAGCTCTTAAAGTCACATTGACATTCATCCAAGCTCCCATCAGGCAGAAACTGATGAGAGCCCCAGGCATTTCATGTCACATCTTGATGCCCATAAGGGTCAAAAATGAGTTGTTAAGATTGCATGGAAGTCACAGGAACACATTGAAGTCGGGGCTGCTTGAATTAATTTTCCTTCCTCTATTGCATCATAACACTTGCAGCTCAGAGTCCTGTTTTCCATTATTTTTAGTATATTTAGGAAGGATATCATTATGGTATTAAAGTACAAAAAGGGATTTTTTGGAATTGGTGAATCAATCCTGAATCAGAGAGCATTAAAATTCTTCTCATGGATCTATTTTTTTTTTTTACCATCCCTTAAAAGTACTTACTATCTTTCATACTTTCCTTCCTTTTGTCTGCCTCTGTATTGAAAAATTTGTCTTTCTATCAGCTTGTTTCTCTGAACTCTGAACTTCTCTGAACTGTCTATCAGCCTCTTCTCTCTCTTTTTAGAATTTATTTTTAAATAGCTCTTAGGGATCATGCCTGTTGTTTGATCCTGATTTAATATGATTGCGTGTGTGTTCGTACGAGAGAGACAGCTTTCATGTCAAAGGTGATGTTGCGCTTGTCAGACTGCAAATAGAATATCAGATATATTTGACAGAACCTTTCTTTTTGGTACACTGAGACAAAACACATTTTCCTCAAAAAATGGGGTTTTTTTTTTTGGTTGCCTCATCTGCAGTGTGATATCGATCCAAATCACATGAATGAGTCAGAGGAGTGGGCTGTCAGCGACAATTTAACAGGTTACTCTTAAGCCATCAAATGGATTCCTGATCAATGTTTAATTATGGATCTGTGCTGCTGTGTGAAACCCTGTTAAAGCTACAGATCGAAAAAATTCTAAAAGGTGTCGTTACGAATGTCCAAGCTTTCGTTAAAATCATGTTCTTTTTTTCAAATTACAGTCATACAATATCTCTCCAAACTGTGTTATATTATATAATAAATGATAAAAAATACAAGAAATGAATCAAAAATGGGATTCCAGTTGAATAAAAGAGGCTAATTTGAGCAACTCACATCAACATTCATCAATAAATGCAAGTTAGAAATTCATCGACCAAGCTTTCATCATAGAGACAGTTCCTAGAGAGTTTCCCAGACATGTTAACTTGGTTATTCAGAGCATACCCTTCTATCATCCTAATTCACAAATACAGGTTTTGGATTGTGGGGTCACAGACTCTCATCTCAAGAGCTTAGAAGCATTATAACTGCCATTTTAATTCAACCTAGAAATAACATTTGAAGAAACTATGCTCATGTCCTGTGTAATGCCAGCCCTGAGTGCTTTCCATAGGGCATGGCTCATCTGGTGGCACATCTTGCATGCCACATCCTGTAAATGTGAGTTTCAACTCGAGGGAATATAATAGTTACACACTGCCATCTTGTGGATGCAGGCATGCAGAACTAGTTTCATTTTCTGTGAAATGAAACAGTGCCCTCTGACATTCATAGAGGGGTACTGCCTCATTTTTCCTCAGCATGATGGTATACGCTCTATGGTTTTACCCATCAACCGTGGTGACTATCTGCTGCTTATAGTAATGTGATGTGAGTAGTTGTGAGAATAGTCAGAGAATAGTTTGTGCAGATGCCCCACCCAAGAGTGAATAGTTTCACTGGGTGGCTTGCATCTACTGGTTTTACAATAAACATACCTCTTATGCACTATGGTACAGTAGGTTTTGTTTATTACAGTACAACTGGGTCTTGGCATATGTTCATTTCACATCTGATTAATTTCAAAAGAATGAACAAATGAGATAAGCCTTATAAACAAAATCAGTCTTGTCGTTCGTGTCGTGTTGTTCACTATTTATCCAACAGTTTCCCAGAGACGCTGGATAACTGTGTCGAATAAATCTAAATTTTAACTGTAAATGTAAAAACGTACATGTGCTTTAAATGAGTAGTTATGTTGATTTTATAGTTTTGGGGTCTATTTTTCAGTCTAGTTTTACAGAGCTCAAAACAGAGGTCTCTCTATTCCCAGCATGATTTGATTGTCACTAAATTATATAAGACCACAGAATAAGATTAAACAAAGGGGGCCTTATTGTTTTAATTTTTTGGCTAAGCTAAGCTTTGAATGATTAATTTAATATGACAGATAACCCTTATATATGAATTTAGTCGTAATAAAATAAAGTCTGAACAAAAGAAAGAGCGTCTTTGATTTGTAAGAAACTCCAACTGTCTGGTGGACTCCTAAAGCAGCCATGATCAATTTTAAGGCATTGTCTTCACTATTTGCAGCCGTTACCACAGTGTAACATAGATGGTTATCATTACAGTGTGAGAAGGGGCTCTCGCTATATCTTCTTCTTCTATGGTTAACCCTCGGGAAGTCATTAAGGAGGAATGCCATTGCCTTGTCGTGCAGGATACAGCCCCGTGGCTACCACATTTTCCGCTTCTCCCGTTTCTCATCTGTGTGTGTCATCTATGTTGTCTGTATGTGTTCAGTGGGGCGAACTGCAGTGTGGGAACCTAGTAGTGATTCATTTGGTTTCTTTGATAATACTACTCCCTTTATGTGCTGTGTTTAAGTACCTGTGTCATGTTTCTGAATCATTTCAAATAAACGATGAGGAAGCTTACTTGTCCTGTCCTGTTTTGACAGTGCTTATAAGAAACTCCTCCAGTCGTCATTCAAGGATTTCCTGTCGTTTCATGACCACTGTTAAAGGAAGTTAGTGTGAGTAAGAGGAGAGAATACTCTCACGCAGCCAGTGTCACGTTTATTTCAAACTAGGCCTGCAACTAACGATTATTTTCATTATCAATTCATGTAACCATTTTTTTTTGATTAAACATTGAATTATTTAGTCTATGCCATGTCACAAAATAGGGAGAAAAATCCCCATCGCAACTTCCCAGAGCCTAAGATGACATCTTCAGAGCGTAAGATGACATCTTCAGCAGTCCAAAACCCAAAGATATTCAGTTTACAATGATATAAAGAAAAGGTTGGAACTAGAGAACGTTGGCATTTTTTTTCACAGTTTTTGCTTGAACAATGACTGAAACAATAAATGGATTATCAACATATTTGACTCTCTGTTGATTGACTAATCGATTAAGCATCCAGAATCGTTTCATCTCTATTACAAACATTTCAAATTTAGATTGTATATGTTCATTTTGAGTAAAAAGAAATACAAACATGAGCCGACGTTTGTTGTGTCAGTCCTTATCAGTTACCATTGTGGTAATTAATCCTTGAATATATGCAGATTAGTCACTGCAGTTATAATCTCCATACCTGGGAGTCAAACCATTATCATTAAATGGAGACAAATTCCCTCTTTTTCAATCGAATGTATTCAAACATGTTCTCACTCTTAAGGACAACATCCTCAGATGTGATTTAAAGCTCTGATAAGCTAGTTAGTGGCTAGAGTTAGTGGTTATAGCTTAGATTATTATACATACTGTTCCCAAAGGTTAAGAATGACCATCCATGTCCATACAAATGATCACTGAGTATAATATTAAAATGTATTAAACATATGTTTAAAAAATGAAAAAAAAAATAACAATGCTGTTTCTTCATGTTATTTTTTACTGCCTGGGACATAAGCTATCTCAATTCACATGATGATTGAAGTGATTGAAGTGTGTGCTTGTTGACCTCTTGTTGTCATAGTTACCTGGTCAATATTCCTCCCAGTGACAACCAGTGGTGTAAGTAAAAACAAAATGTTGAATAAGATTAATTAAAGACTCATTTTGTCTGCAGTAGTCTACAGTGGTGGCAATATAAAATATAATACTACATTGATGTTCTCAGTTATTTTCTCATGGGACTGCAATGTAATAAATTGTTTATAACACACTATAGTGTAGTTATATGCAGATATTTTAAGCATTAATTAATGTACAGTATTTGTCAGGAATTAGAACTATCTATGAAAACATGTTTTATATTATTACAACTGTGTTTCATATTTTCATTCATTATTTGTTGCCTGCAGGAGGAGTTATAGTTTTTGACAAATACATAATAAATACTTATGTCTGCTTACAACTACATTATAGTGTGTTATAAACATTTCTTCAATATTTATATACTGACTATAAATGCTAAATAGGGCGACTTAAAGTGTTACTGCAATGTTTAATTGCAGTAGAAAAGATGTTTCAAGTATAAGTATAATAGATGCCTTGATTATATCCTACAGCCACAAATCAAGAGTCTTTGTCTTCTGTTCTATTTGGTTTTAAACAGAAAACCCTTCTTACTTGGAAACTGGACAACACCCTGTATTTCAGATTACGTTGCCCCACGAAAAGCCATACAATAGCTTCAAATTGAACATATTGACTGTACTGCACTGTACAGTGTCATCAGGCACTGTGGCCCCCTGCGAGAGTGCCAGATGCCACCTCTTTCTCACACAGACACACACTTACAGTTAAGGTAGACCAGCTTGCCAGAATAACAGCGAATTGAAACACACAATTTTGCTATTAAGTGTTAAGTGGATTTTTTAATCCAGTGCAAACAGTGAAAATGTCAGCCTTTTTATTTTTCATACATTTTTCAATATTTACTTTACCGTGTAAGAGTTCAGCAATTACACATATAGATACTGTATCTTTTCAGTAGCTGTGTGTGTAGCTGATGTGTTTTTTTTTTTTTGCATATTTTCCGTAAACACTGACATACTATAATCTAACAAGGCTGTGAGTGATAGTGATGGATGGATCGCGACTCCACTCCAGTGATTCCACTCCAGAACTTGGATACTCCTCCTTACTCTGCTGGGCTGCACTGAAGGGAACAGAGCTCAATACACACACACACACACACACACACACACACACACACACACTTACTATATACACACATAGAGACACACAAACACACACACACACCATGGGGAGGAAGTATAGCCTGACGAAGAGTCCACAAAGAGAGCACACACACACAGAGAGAGAGAGAGAGAGAGAGAGAGAGTGGAGAGTGTCAGAGTGTGAACAAGGGCTTCATGAGTTCCGTGATGTGACGTATTGACGGCTGCTTATGTTGTTGTGTGTGACGTGAGATCAAATGCGTGGATCAAGGTGTTTGGATATCTGTGCTGCTTTTTATTTGTGCCAAGGAGGGGAATGGCTGATGGATAATCTGCTGAGTAACTTTTTAAAGAGAGGTTTTATAGGTAACAGCCATGTAAATGAACGACAGTGTGGCTTGAATGAATGATGCATGAAGAGCTTAACTATTTCCAGGAGGTGAATGTGCGTGTGACGCTTATTTTGTATTAACTGTTAGAATAATAAGGATTTTCATTCGTACTGTTAAATGTGTGAGCGGTGTGTCTGTTGCTACTGTGCGGTTATCACTGATGGTGCTCACTTGTCGGATGTGTGTATGACAGTGTGTGATATTCATATGTAGGTCTGGGTGTGTGTGTGTATGTGTGTCAAATGCTGCACTTCTGATACTAACACTCAGGCTGTGCTCTAGTTGGTGTGTTTGTGGTTACACATGTGATGGTATGCGTCGGGTCGTGTGTGCATGAGTAAATGTGCCTGTGTGTGTCGGGGCAATGTACCGGCGTTCACCCTGTGCCAGAGGAAGGGTTCACTTTGACTTCAGTGAGGAAGTCATCAGGAAACTCCATGCCGCCAACCATGGCCATGCTCACAGGTTAGGACGCACATTCATGCTGTCTCACGCTTAAAGATTCCTGTGCTTTTGTCTTTGTCCTTGCCATGTTTTCTGTTTTGAAGTTGTCATTTACAGCTTCTTACTTCACTCTGACTCTGTCTAATTGCTGATCTAATTTCTTCCATTTTAAAGTTGTCTCACAGTATTTCAAAATAGTCTTCACGAAATTGTTCATAGTGTTTGTAGTACTATATTTCTCTCTTTACTCCTGCCCTTTCTGTGTGTGTATCCAGTACACAGCCTGCAGCGTCTTACTTCCTATTTCCCATACAATAGGCAATCTTCTGGTGCATTTCTCATCATTACAGTAATCTTAGCTGGAATGTGGTTATGTTCACTGTCACATGTTTGGGTGAGAAAATCCAACTTCAGTTTTTTTGTAGGGCAATGTTTTCAATAGGTTGCTGTGCTCTGTTTGTTCGATATGAGTCAAGTAGTTTGCCATGCAAATGAGTCTGAAATTATTGGGATGAATTTGCTTAATATTGTGGCTTTGTTTTTAGCCACAGTGTAAATATAGTCTGGACTGTGAGACGCAATGACAACCAGACAACCCGAAGGATATATCCAAAAAAAAAAAAAAAAAAAAATCATGACATTGAAGGGTCTCCGATCGTCTCAGCCTTTAGCCACTCAAGTTTGATTTTGTTGCTAAGCGGGAATTCTTGTCTGACCATATTAGTTTAAATTTTTTGAGCCCCGAAAAAATCATTAAGGGTCATTACTGTGCATGCCTACCGGAGCAAGCACATTTAACTAAAACAGTCCCGTCCATCGTGAGGTTCAGGGTTTTTAAGATAAATCTGAGGAGTTGCAAGATAATTAACAAGATAGGAAAGAATAAGAAAAATCATTTCTGCTCCACAAAATTATGTATACTTTTGTAGACTGGGTGCAAATCTTTGCTTTTCTTTGTTGAAATGCTGGAATTGTTTTTGTGTCTTTAGGACTTTACAACGTATTAAATTGAAAGAATTTGAGAAGGGAACATCACATTTTGGTTGAACTCAGATATGCACTACGCAGCCTGGGACTAGGGGTGTAGTTAAAGCATGGCTGGTCTATAAAAGGTCTCAAGACAATAAGCTTAGAAAGCAGTGATTTCCCTTTTGTTTAAAATGTCAGTTTAACCAAATTACCCCAGAATTTTTCACTTATCCCAGAAGTATCAGAACATTGTCAAACCAAAACATAATGCATGGTTCAACACAATAAATAGGAATTTGTCCAGGGAAACGGTCTAAGAATGAAATTTAATTACTGTGGTGCTATTTCTGCACCATTGTGCTCTTTGAGAAATATTTTTGGTGTTATCATCTTTAATCTCTTCTAATCCCCTTCTAACATAGACCCATTTTCCTCTTTTTTTAGGGAGGACAGGGGATCTTTAGGGGGAGATAGCATGTCAACAGTATATGTCCTGTAGAAGTGGTATACATCATCTGAAAGCAGGGAACCCAAAGTCTCATTTGAGATGCAGCTGAGCACTGTGTCAAGTTTTTCTAGTCATAAATCTGTAATAAATATTCTGAAAGTTTAAGGGCTTAGAATATTATGATGGAAGTATATGATGGCCATTCCCATGCTCACTTATGTCTCACAATTTTTTGGTTGATACCATTTGTTACACAAACAAAAAAGACAAATAAATAAAAGTTATAAAATAACTTTGTATATCTGACTGAAGAATTGCATTTTTTGGCGACTGGTGGGGCGCACTTCTGTTCTGGAAATTTCTCAGAAACCCCCTTATTGTCAATATACAGAGGAAATCTTCTGAATGTCTTTAGTTTGTGGTTGTAAAGTCATGAGGCTTTGATTATTCCAGAGGTCACAATAGGTCATTTTATACAGTGAGATCAAGTTTCAAAAAACGGTCTCACTACAGTGAAATGGCTACTATGGGGACTAAAATCATCACACATGAATACAATTGGGCTCATTGAATCCGCAAGAGTTTCAGTTTTCCAGTCATAATTGATGCAGTTCCAAGACTGTTTAGGGACCCCAGTATGCAGAAATATTCAAATACACCATTTCTAGAATTGGCGAAAATAACAAACATTTATATTGTATGCAAAAATTGGCATGGTTTTTGCCTAAAACTGCATGGGATTAGCATAAAGTGGGTATGTCTGTAAAGGAGAAATTTTTGGGTACCCATAGAACCCATTTTCATTCAGATATCTTGAGGTGAAAGGTCAGAGTACCCCTTTGAAAATGGCCGTGCTAGTTTTTCCCTTGCCAAAATGGAGCCTAACTTTGGAGCGCTATTTAGCCCCCCGACAAGCTATCATGACATGGTTGGTATCAGTGTATGCCTTAGGTCTTCTAGTTTCATATGATACCATCATATGAATCTTCACTGTATCTTTAAAACTGAACCCACTAAAGCATTTGAAAGCAATGTCAGTCGAGGACGCTGGTGTCCTTGGGGAGTTTAAGAGGTTAAAAGAGCTTACCATGCCATCATTGGAAAGCAAACATCAGGGGAGGGAATAAGATGGGAGAGAGTGAGAGTTGTGGGAGACTGGATGGGATGAGGACATGACATTGATGCCTTGTCCAACATTTAAACTGACATCAGATTCTAAGCTTAGCCAGCTGAAAATCCAGGATGCTGCATAGCAGTTTTATTTAAAAGTTCAGCATGAACTTCTCTGGTGACACCGCGTAATGAACTAGAAACCCAGGAGCAAGGATAAATACTCTCCATAGGGGGACAGACATTATAGGAGTTAACTGATTATCATACCATTGTTTTATAAAATTCACCTGAAATTTGAATCTCAAAATATTTTCCTCAAAGTAATTAAGTTAAATCAAAAATGCATTTTCAACTCTTTCAAACTCTTTTTCCTGCATCAGTAATCCTGTATTCATTAAGTTTGTGCCATGACTTGAACTTTTATCAGAAAAGTAACAACTGCCCTCAGGAGAGATATTTATAGATGAAGATGAAAATCAACCTCCAGCTATTTATTTTGCTCCTGAAGTGAGATGCAAGCGCTGTGGTGCATCTTATCTCACCTGCATAATCTAACTTTACTATTTGATCAGTTGTGATAAGACATACAGACATATAGTCATATTTGGTATACAACTATAAATTGCAATTACTATTGTAAGCTGAGAATGTTTTGATAAAGTTTTGATTCAATTCCAAAAATTGAGGATGAAACAACAAATAGTCAGAGATGACCAACAGCTATGCATGATGATTGCAGACTGATTTTGAGCCAGCAAAGAAATAATCCAGTGTGATAAAGTAGGCTGGGTCTCACAGGAGGACTGTGGGTATTTTGGCTCAGCCGGAGACGCATCGCACTGATGGCTTGGAGTGTTGCAAGGTTTAGGGGACATCATACAAGAGAATAGAGCACAACAAGAAAAACGATCAAATGAATACAACAAAAAAACTGAAATAATGCCTTCAAAATGTCTTGACACTACAACGACACCATCAAGTAACAGCATATAAGTTTATGGAGCAACTTCTCCAATGATTTTAACAACACGCATAAACATACGGTACTAGTCAAATGTTTGTACACACCTTTCCATTCATTTGGGTGAGGAAGCGTGTCCAAACTTTTGACAGGTACTGTATATACATTAAAACCAAATAGCCCTGATTATGAAATCTAGTGTGAAACTCTTTTTTTTTTGTAACCATTGGAGGCTGTTGATGCCTGGAGACATTGGGCATCCACCTCAGGCTGGGTGTGTTCCACCTCTGTGAATGAGGGTTTCCTGTGGAAAGTACTGGAGTATACTGAAGAAAGCAGAAGTGTACAGATGGTATACTGTACTGTGCTGCATGTTTGACTCATTAGACAGGTACATGTATGAGACACACATGAGCACCGGGGATAATTACTCCATGACTGCTTCCTCACACTTGTGTGTTGCCTGCATGTGTTTGTGAAAGTGTGTGCTTTTGTTTGAACATACTGCAGCCTACAGCGTATTTACACACATGCAGCTGTCCTGTGCCATTTAAGGTATGGTTGTGTGCATAAATTATGAGCCTATAAGAGTCCTAGGGTGCATTTCTCACATGTACAGCTAACACAGATAATCTCCCACAGAGATGGGCTTAACCAAATATTTGGACAGTGACCCGGATTCCTGTTGCACAATAACAAGGATCACAGCTCCCTTGCCTGTGTCCCTTTTTTATTTTTTTTTATTTTCAGCTTTTCCTACTTGCGGGGACAGAGTTGACGTCACATCATGTCGAACCAGCATCAATTTCAAGCGAGGATGTTTAGCAGTAATAATAACTACACAGTGTGTAATAATATTATTCTGTTTTCAAAGCCTAAAGCCAAAATTGTCCATTTGTGGAAATATTGGTTGTGACACAGAGTATAAATAAGCAAATTATTCATCATTCACATAAATTCATGTTGCCATGTGTGCAGTCGACTACTGTACATAAAGAACCTTTTTAGGCAGAGGAGAAGAGCAGCATTGCCTGTAACACAGTAATTGTATTTGCTCACTAGACCAAAAACAATGCGGCTTAGAGTTTTTGAGTCACAGCTGTTGGCAAAATTACCCCAAATTGCCTCAAAATATGTCCATATCTGCTTGAGACTATACAATCCAACACCAGCTAGAGTGTAATTAAACTAAACAAAAGTGATCCTGAGGCTGGTCTTCAGCTTCATCTTATACTCAATAACATGTTAAATAGCTGTCAGCTTTCAAAAACCAGATGTCTTTTAAGTTTGGTGACCCATTTTTCTCTCCAACTTTGGATCACAGCATTTTGTGCTTGCTTGCCCATGGGCGGGGTGCAGCACTGTGTTGTAAAGTTCGTGGTTTGACAGTATTTTATTTTGCAGTGCACTTTACTTACAGTATAATGTGTTGTTATGGAGATGGACACACACAGAAATGTGGTTAGGAGTGGTTGTGTGGTTGGGACTTTTGATGGTCAACATTGAAATTAGCCACTGCTGTTGTGAAGTGGATGTGATAATGATGATTATGTGATTATGTCAATTAAGATAATGATAAGGATGATGAAGGATGTGATAAAACTGATGGCTGGGAGGAGGACAAAGATCAAGAAGATGGTGACTGTAGGGCTGGTGATGATGAATCATGAAAACAAAATACATTTTTAACAGTCAAGGTGTCAGTGAAGTCCTTCTCTCCAAAATACATGCAGAAAGTTAAGAGTTTAATAGATCACAGGTCATTACGCAAGCACACGCGGTTCAATGTGAGCAATAGGGAGAAGCAAGTGACCTTGAGAAAGCCTGAGTCTGTGCAGACTAGGGAATGTAATGGAAAAGGGATGCCACACTGCAATTTGCCAGCCCAGGAATGTTTTTCAAAGCAACGTCCTACTAAGTTTCTCTCTCTTTTTCCTATGTTTGCCTATGCTGTGTGTCAGTTTTCACTCATATTCTCTCTGTCTTCCTCCCAGTTAAAAGTATATTTCAGTTCCTCTGTTTCAGTTCAGATACTTGTCCATCACTCTGTCACCAGCTGCTATTATCTTTCACTTTACTCAGCCACTGACACAGAAACAAACACACACACACACACACCCGTAGCCCTGTTCCATCATCACCACCACCACCACCGTCATCACACCTTTCGTCCAGTTCTGCTTTGTGTTTCCTGAAATCATGTCACATGAGGGCTGTGTATTTAGACTGTAAATTATCTCTAAATGAGAGCATCTGCTAGATGACTTTGTACCTAAGTGTGCATGTATAATGACTTGGCGCAAGTCCTGATTACGTTAGTGGCCTAATTTCTATTAATAAGTGCTGTATCTAGTTGGATTCCTGCATTTTCTTCTCTTTTTTTTGGTTGGAGCTTACAAAAGGCCAGAGGACATATTTGATTCTCAGCATGGTTTGAGCTTAATGTAATGCCTGTTTCAGAAATTAACGGTTGGGACCAACAGTGGTTTATGGGTATAATTCTGGTGGTTCATGTTTTCATTAGTGTGGTTTGCAGGGCAAGAGAATAGATTCCTCATCTAAGGCTTAAATAACATTTTCACAGTTGATGCAATTCAAACAATAGATCTTTTATATTTTAGGGAAGTGGAAATTTAAATATATTATAGGCTGGAGCCAACAGAGTTTTACATAAAATGACTTTGTTTATAGCGTTTTTATAGCTGTGCATTAAAAGGTACAATGTAGCTTCAGAGCCTACGCACACAGCTGCAGAAGCCTGATGTAGGCTACGTGCATCTTGTCAAAAATGTAACTACATGTCAAGACTTCCACGGCTGCAGAAATACACACTGGGACCACAAGCACTGTGATTGGTCAGCTTGTTTTTTTCATGCAAGTTTGTGATGCTGGAAGAGATTGTTGATAGTGACGACAACGCAAAGGCAGTAGAGGAAAGACTCAGTAATCTACAGCTTTCCAGTAACACATCTAGCAAAGCCATCTACACTGCAAACCCTCTGCTCACTGTGAATGATATTAAATGATGTAACTGCTGTTCTACAAGTATGTGCGTAGCCTACTGTCTCTATATCAAAAAGTGAAAGAAAGAAAGTGAACATGTCTGTGGTAAACATACTGTGGTAGTATAATTAAAGCAGGAAATGGACTGATCATGTACGACATATACGTTTAGTGTTGTGGATCATATCTATGTACATATTCTACATTGTTTTAGATTTTTTAATGAAAATCTGGAGTTGCGGAAAGCAAATCGCCAAAGGTTTTGAAGGTCATAAAAAAGTAAAACTACATTTGTGGCACAGTATTGATCAATTTGTAATCAATTAAGTGGTCTGTGTTTGGCTGGTGTGACAACAGAGTTTTGAAAATATCATTATATTTGCATCATTTGAGATCTAGCAGAACTTTAGCAGCTATAAACAACAAATGTCCTATTGTGGATAAAGATAGTTACAAAGAGATACTGATGTGTTCAGACTAGATGTAGAAAAAGAACTTGAGCTCAACATTAAGATCAGTGTTTGACAGTGATGACATGATGAATGCCCTCTATCATTTTGATTTCTTGAGTCCTGGGCTGTTAACGTTGAACCCATCTCTGCCATACATGTGTTGGGAAATGTTGGCTTTAGCATATGCATGTTTAGACTAGCTTGGGTAAAAACTCTATTTTTATATATTTTACAGAAGATTAATGTAGGGGAATCTTACTGTGATCTTTGGAACGTGCTGTTAAAATTAAATTGCTATTTTTGCTCGGTCTGATGGGATCATTCAATCAGCTCTTCATCCTTCTGGGGCATCTCATAACTCTAGTACATTTCACCAAGCTGGCTGGCTGGACAGAGAGGTCTTTTAAGGATTGACTGCCTGTCCCAGGCATATCTCTGTTTCCCCTTTAGTCCCAGACATTTGTAAGCAATATTGGAAATCTTTGTCTCCCGTTCACTTTGACAAAAGGTTCAACTGATGACGTGATGGAACAGATGGTTTTGTCTGTGAATTTTCTAGCAACAAGACTGTTAACATTAGTATAACACCTCATATAATAACAACAAAATCCAATTAAAGTGTGTCAAAGAAATAATATTTAAACCTTGGCTAACACTATGACAAACAGGAGGTGTTACCATGGCACCTCTGTTTGCACAACTCGACAGACAAATGGTCACTGGTTTCCCTTCAACATAACACACAGGAAGGAAGAGATTAATTCAAAGTATAAGAATGCTCTCTCTCCCTGCCTGTGACGCTCTCTCTTTTCGAAAGAACAAGTACCTGTTTCTTCTAAACAGACTGGACAAATTTGAACCGCAGTTGTACTGTGGTTGTAATTTAAGCTTACTCAAGTGAAAGGTGACTGGTATTTATGATGTATAAACATTTGCAGGTCAAACATCTACTTTAAAAAATAAATCTAAACCAGGTTGAAAAGCAAAGTTCTTTAGACATCTAGGTCACTCATTGTTTAAACATTTAAAAGTCCATAAAATGCTGTATATGTAACCCTGGCTAATCAAATATAGCTCTGGTTTTAACTTGTACATCTAGAAGACATGCAAATCACCAAGTGCTCACTTGGATGATTATTATCACAAAGTATAGAAAGTTATTTAAATCAATTTGAAACTTTTCTGACATTATCTGAGTTGTTCCCTTGTGATTAAGTGGCTAAAACGTACAAAGCCTTGCTATACTTTATTCAGTATGGGTGTTTATTAATTTTTGGTTTGAATTGGTTTATTTGAGACATAATGGTGAAGACAATAACATACCGGCATTTCACATTTTTCAGTGTTTTTTCAATAATCTTCTCAGTCAAATAATATTCCTCAGTTTCCTTCTGTCCTGCCTTTAAGGAGACAACTAACATCCGTTCTACTGACAAAGAGAGCTACATAACATCACCCTACATGATTGGGGTATGTGGACAGTATTTAAGATGTTTTCAGTCATTTTATACCCTTTCACGTTTCACTTTCACATTCATTCTCACTCAATTACATACTCAGAGTGAACTGAGACTTGAGACTCATGTCAAACTGTCTTAGCAAGGAGGACTTGAAACTTTTTTTGGACTTAAACTTACCTGAGACTTGAGTCCCTAACAGATTTGACTTGAGACTTAAGGACATGTTCATAACACAGTAAAATCTCATCAATTATGAATAAATAATAGGCGACAAGCAGGCCTTACATAGATATGTAATTGACTTGGGTGTTTGCTTGTCTCAAATGACTCGTGACTTGACTTGGACTTGGCTCAAAAGAATAACAAGTTATGAAATGTAACAAATAAACTATAAAATTTAGTTTTGTTGTGTATTCATATATTTTGTCAGAATTTATCTGAGCAATACTATATAGGTATACCACAGTGTGCACATGAGTCAAAACACAGGATACTGAGTTATCTCGTTTAGTCTCGCAGCTGGGAAGTGGACTCATTTCCCTGGAAAGAAACAAAAAAACAAAACCTCTTGGGATGTCTACAGATTTTTGTTATCTTATGCTGTTTTATCACATCAGCAGTTACCTCATCCTGAATTTCAAATGGAGACTTTGCATTTAAAAAAAAAAAAGCTAATTTAGTGCAGGATGAAGGTTACTTGTGTCAGGGAAACCGACCCCTCATGTCTGCTTTTTTCCTGAGATTTTACTGGAGCAGGTCAACTGTGTTTATGTTTCTGGTAATCTGTGATGTATTTGACATAAATTTGGCTTTCTTTACTGATTTGTAGAGTAGTTATGTTATGTTATTTTAGCCATAAATTTAACTTCGTTAAATTCTAATATTAGTTTTTAAAGCTCTTTAAAGCACTAAAGAATAAGTCTGGTGATATTTTATATTTTTTGTCAATAACTCCCATGAAAAAACATCCAGAAGGGCTAAATGAAGGTCTTGTTTAGATTTTTGAAGTTTCACCTCTCACCCAGAAGGTTTCTTCATATCATGAAAAGACCAAAGCAACAATGAATTGATCCTACTAACAAGTATTTCTGTTTATCCAAAGCCTGATTTAGCTTATTTCTCTGCCCATAGACCTCCATTATAGTCAAAAATTATTCAAAAAATCCATTAATGAGCCACATCTCTGCACTGAGTGACATGTTCCTTCATTACCATGAACATGGGCACTGTAGTTGATTATTTGTCAATCCTGTATCCTGCACCACATCCATGGGTAAAAATAATCCCCAACGAATACACTTTTAATCCTGTCTGAGTAACACTGGCTAAAAACTGCGCATCCAGCTGTTTTCGGAAATTATTTTGCCTTTTAAAAAACTGAAATTATAAATCAGTTTTTAAAGATTTACATTTTCAATCAGAACAAATGAGAGTGATTCTAAGTTAAAAAGTATTGACAGATGTACCAGCACACTGTCTGTTTTGTTCTTTTTATGGGATTTGTTAACAATAACAGAAGTAAAGAATCTCGCCTTATCCTTTAATGGTTTGGCTCTCCAGTAATTTCCGACATACCCACTGACTATAATCCGGTCATCTAGTGGTGGTTTTTGGTTTGGTAGTGGTTACTTCAGTCTTTTCTGTGGAGCAAACTGTCTATGATGTGCATGTGGGTTCCTTATTCTCTTTGGGTGGGTGTTTGCACGTGCATTCTTACTGTAAAGCAGACTGAATTAAATGCAGTAATTACGTAGTGTGTTTCACCCTAATAGGGGAACCATCTCTATCTGTCACTTAGTCCATCAGCTTTTCAGTTTGTCCATCAATCACTCGTGAGGTATTCACACTATGAGCAAAGTTACAAAACAGCCAAGCGTGGTCAGCTACGTTGTTGCCGAGTTGCTGTTGAAATGTTGCTCAAGCACTGATTGATGTGGTTATGTTGTCATGGGTTTGTGTACCATATGCATTTATAATTATCTTTAATAGCTAGTAAACATGATTTAGTATTATTAAGTAACACACTACCACATTTAAAAATGTACGTTACATACCTGGCACTCCCGTAATAGCTGCTACCCTCTGCCAAGCTGTGTTTTATTTTGTTAGTGTCACAGTAAATGAAAAGGGTTAAATAGCACAAGGAACTGGCTAACGGCAAGAATCAGTTTTTCTTCCATTTTTTTAGACGGAACGGAAAAAGGAATTGTGATGAGAGAGAAGGGCAGTGGAAACGGTGAAACAAAAAACATATGATTGATGGACACTTAACTGCATCATTGGAGTGCTGAAAAAAGTTGAGGCCGGCTCAACTTTGATTTTTAGCACGTCACACTTGTCACGTAGCGACAGGTGTCAAGTGTCAGTTTGTAGCATTATGTCACCGGCTTCTACTGAAAATGACTCATAGCCTGTTGCTTTGTCACTGGTAGTGTGAACACAAAGTCAGTCAGACAGATGCAGCTGGGTCATGGGAATGGAATGTCGTGTCATCGTAGCAAATCATTTTGGAGTCAGAGGGAGCACTTCCTGATTCATTCAATGTAACATAACATCAAAAACACGGGGAACTCACCCTAAATCATAATAATCATAAAATATTACCATTACCAAATAATTCCTACTCCGCGTCCTCTGCGGTTCTTTGAACATTACAAGTGATATATTATCAAAAAACACAACCGTGCGTCATGAAACCAGGATGACGCTTTGATTCTTCCATTTAGACATTGTCAGACTACCTAAATTCACGCCAGTTTGACTGATTATTTCCCCTCTACCTCATAACTCGATACATACAATAAAGAATTTGGCCTCTGGTTGTCTTGATCTCTCAGCAGTTTGGATAAACAGTCCTCAAACAGAAGGCATGCTTCTGGTTGACAGAGCAAGGAATTTAGCATTTTTACATTTGTATATGTTTACATATACTGTACATTAGATGTGAAGGATCCAAGCACTGATGTCCACGTTGTTCCGTTGATGAACTTCAAAGAGAAAGAATGAAAGAATGGTATGAGTGAGAATGGGTTCCCAGACAAATACACTAATCCACTAAACCACCAGGACACCCCATTTCATAGAAAAGGGTCTTTGTTCCCAAGGTCAGTCTTTGTGTTGTTATTTGAAGGCCAAATTCTTGGATATCCTTTCTTTGTCTGGTTAAGAAGACCAGAAAAAACACAACCATAAGATAAATGCTTATTTTCTACCTTTCAGTAATTACTGAACAATTACAAAGCACTTAGATAATCCTGTATTTGTTTAGTTTAGTTTATAACCACAGTTAAACATTATGTAACAAAATGGTCTAAGCTCAGTGTCGTACTCTTGGTCGTCATTCATCTCCATTCTCTGAATGTGGTTGAAAGCTCCAAAAAGCTAGTAAGTAGACCTTTTTAAGCTTACATAATGTCAAGAATGAGCTTTAAAGACCAAACAGTTTAACATTTTTAGCCATTTTTTCCATGGTCTGATGGGACTTGGGGTCAGTGCCATCTCATGACCATATATTGGCATCAGTCACTCAGACAGCCTCACAACGGAGCCGTGAGACTGTCTGTGTTAAAATGATGTTTTAAATATACAACTGTTTTCTGATAGATCACTCTGGGTCCTTATTTAGTCTCATAGTATTAGGCCTGTTTTTATAGGCTGATTATTTTTAAATTTGCAAAATATTTTGTGAAAAATAATTGCACATGTGATATATCGTACTATACTATACTACTGTATATGGTTAGTGGTGAAATAATTAGTTTATAAATTAATTTCTTGATCAAAAGAAAATTGACAACACTTTTGATAATTGTTAAATCCATAGTCAAGAAAAGCGAACTTTGTGTGTTGCAGTCTCTAAATGGCACTGTGCTGCTTTTCTGTTTTATATAATTATTATTTGAATATTTTGAGGGTTTGGACTGTTGTTTGTCAAACAAAACAAGCAGCATGAAGACGTCACCTTGCACACTTTTCACTCTTTTCTGATTCTACATATCAGCTGATTAACCAGTTAAATTTCGAAAATTAACAGATTCATCAGTGATGAAAATAACTGCATGTTTCAGCCAGAGTCAACTGTTAACCACCTTTTAGAGTATCAAACTACAGGCCTCCAAAATTATTATACTTTATTGTCTTTTACTAGTTAACTTACTGTTGAAATAAACCTTATCATGAGCTAAACTAACTTTCCACAAACAAACTTTAAAAAAATGTATCATGATTTCCTAGTGGTTATTGTACTGGATGGGTGTCCAAGTTGTCCCTACATAAACTAGACTAAGAGTCTACAGCCATGCTAGTAGCTAAACACAAAGTACAAAGTACAAAATTAAGTTTTGACCTGATGATGGTAGATGAAAAATTAACCAAAGTGACTACAGTTCATCCTGAGGGGGACATGAATGTGTGTATCAAATGTCAATTTCAATTAGGATGAATCTTCTGGAAACCCTGAATATCTGCAGAGAATCACCAAAATTATCAGGATAAAGTTTCAGGAGTACCATGTATATCTGTACCAATTTTCATTTCATTCCATCCGATAGTTGTCAAGACATTTCACAAAAAGTCAAAAATGTCAACCTTATGGTGGTCTTCCTCAAGATACAACAAATGTCTGCACAACGTTTCATGACAATAGTTCCTGAGATATTTCCGTTTAGACCAAAGTGTTGGACTGACTAAGTGACATTGACACCTCAAGGAGTCATGCTGAAAAAAAAAATGAACTTGACATAGACAACACCACAGTATGAGGTCATTGTTCCTCATTATATCTCATTGTTGTTATTGTTTACACAATAGCCATCAGTGGAAAGCCATGACACGGATGTCATTTTTTTCTCCTCTCTCTGTTTGGCTTCTCGTAAATGCACAAAACACCCGTCATGACACCTGTACCCCGGCTATCTTAGCTGGCTGTAAAGACTCTCTCAAGAGGATGTGACTCAGCTCATAGTCAGAGAGGAGGTGATGTGTTGGTTTAACAGAAGTAGAAAACATGAATAGAGCACTGGTTTGAACTCCCTGACTGGTGAGATAGCTGAAAACATACCATGTGCTTTTGATAGATCACAAGTCGGGTTCAACCAGTCTATTCCCACTGCATGCACTAAAAAACAACTAAATTCTTGAGAACAGTCTTGGCATAAAAAACAGACTATTGGTCTTTTCTGTCTTGATAGAAAGCCTTTTTGGACTGATGGGTCTTGGAAGTATTTCCTGGCCCTGTGAAGATGTTAGCTTTTTGAATTTCCATTGCACTGTGAATCATCTTCATCTACAAAGTTAATAAGAAGCTTTTTATCTTTTGTTGAAGATAAAGAAAAAAAAAGACTGGACAGTTGTGAGGTGTGTGTGTGTGTGTGTGTTTGTGTGTGTGTGTGTGTGTGTGTGTGTGTGTGTGTGTGTGTGTGTGTTGTTCTCACCTGCACTGGCTCCAGAATTAGTTGTCTCTGCACGTGACTGTAACACAAAAAGCGGTGGATTAACCTGAGGGCAGAAGCAGTCAAGCATTCAGTGCATGGTGCACAGTGCAGGCATGCATGTATACACAATACACTGTCATTTACCTTTGATCTTTTCTGTTCATTCTTTTTTTTTACAGTATTTTTTAGTGTATCATTGTGACATGTTTATAAACTGAAATTTGAAAAGGAAATTATGCATAGAAAATGCTTTGCAGTTATTGTACCATGTCAATAATTCAGCATAAACATACTCACTACACCAAAATGTTGTGCTGTGTGAGACAGTATAGGCTTTGCAGCGCAGATGTTTTGTAAAAAGTAAGCTGTACAGTGTCTGACTTTAAGTCATATTTTAGCTGAAAGATAATTTTACAGCTTCCCACTCTCCACTGGCTCAGAATTCTGCAGAAAACACAAGACATGATTCACACATTACACCAACTTGGGCTTCTCTCCATAACCCCTTGATCAAAATCTAACTTTTGACATACAAAGTATTACTTGGTGCGTGGACCCTATGTACCTAAAAGAGCTGTTTTGCTCTCTCACCACTGGGAGGAGCCTCTGGTTTTCAGAGCAGGGACTTCTGGGGGTTTCAAAGAAAAATTGTGACAACTAAAGGTGATCCTTATTTTGATGTTGTTGTCCCTCAAATTTGTAACTATGTCCTGCAAATTCTCCTGGAAGTACATAGTATCTATTTAAAATTTACTTACCCTCTGTCAATCTGTCTGTTTTAATTTGTATTACTGATTGCGCCTTCAGCACTGATGATGACATGATGTTTTTGTAAGACCCGGCTTCCCATCATTTCTATAAAAAAAAAACGCCATCTCTGCTTCACATCACACTTTCTCAAGGGGTAGAAAACCACAAGAAATTCCACCCATTCTTTCCCATATACTCTACAAATGATTTGCAAGAAAGCAAACTGTCGTTGGCGTTAATATTGACGTAAGCCTCTAAAGCACATCGTTCATGTGCGGTGAAATAAAATACATACATAAAGCGGTAAGGCCGTCGCATTTGATGAAAATGAAAGCCTTCTACAACAGCCTTTATCACAATCTAATAAAGGAATACTGCTGCAACTAGAGACAGTTTATCAGAGCTATTACATCTGCACAGTGCCTTGTAGGTCTTTCCTTTGGAAAATCCTCTTGCTTAGATTAAGCGATTGGTTTTTCATACCAGATGTCAATACAATAAACAGAAGAGGAGCTTTGTAGAAGCAGTGATTAAAAAAATACTCAACATAACTGAATACTCAGTTCCAAAGAAATTTGTGACCTTTCCACAAACATTGGATGTTTTGTTGGAAAAAAAAAAGTTTAATATTGTGTTCATTTGTTGAAGTTTGTATTGTAACCAGCACCCGCTCTCCTGGTGTGTGTTTACTATACAAAAAGAGCGGGGGATTGCCATCATTGCAGATCAAAGTCATAAAAGGGAGGGAATTACAGAAACTCAAACCTCAGTGGAAATTATGAAGAAAAATAAGTCACACGCAAGGTTTGTTTGCATCACAGCCAATAAAACTTCGCAGGGATATCTCCTACTCTTATGCTCCCCTTTCCTCAAGATGCATTAATGAGATCCTACTTCTCCCATTCCTCCACTTTCTCCTCCTCATGGACGTAGGAGCCTCTGTCTCACTAATTCCTCTCAGAAAATGAACACTGTGCACCAAACCATGTCACTATGACCTCTCCTGCCCGGTCATGTCAAGTCTATTCATGTATATATATGTGTGTGTCTAATTACAGTATCTGTGTGAAAGCAGCTTTTCTCTTAAGGGGAAGTTGGTAGTACATGTGAAAGAATTCCCCTTCCCCTTTTATCATCCTCTGTTTTTAAATCCTAATCAAGACCGAAGAGGGCACTCAGTAATGAAAACAAAATGTTATCAGAAAAAGAGAGAGTCAGAGAGACTTCATGTTGTTTTTAAGATTTGTTAAGGTCAGAGTGGCAGCCTCCGTTGGAAAAACTTTTTGCTGAAATTGCAGGAAAGCCAAGGCACTTGCTGTAGATTAATTTCAGTGTTGAGTTTAGTTATTTATCCTTATCAAGATATTTCTGCTAACTCAAACACTGAGCATCCATAATAATGCTACCACTTGGATCCCTCAAACCTTAAAACTAGCTCCACTATTTTTTATTTCTCTCTTCTTTCACGCTATGATAGAAAAAAATGGTACAGTTTGTTAAATATCTTAAAAACTGCGTGTTTGTCTGTTTTCAGTTTCGATGTCGAGAATGGCCCATCTGCCAGCTGCAGCCCTCTGGACCCCCAGGCCTCCCCCGGCTCTGGTCTGGTCCTCCACACTAACTTCCCCGGTCATAACCAGCGCAGAGAGTCCTTCCTCTATCGCTCTGACAGTGACTATGATCTGTCACCCAAGTCCATGTCACGAAACTCCTCCATTGCCTCTGAACTGTAAGTAGAAACTCATGCAAATAAGCACAGCAGACATACACTCATTGCACAAGTATGTACATGCCTGTGTGAAGCAAGCACACACAGACAGATGTACAGTGTAAGCTGGCATACACATACATTTCTTGGAAGATAACGCATTACAGTTTAATTTATTACACATGCGCACTTGTGTTAAGTCAGTCAGAAGTCCTCAAAACACATTTTCAATAGAGCAAGATTTCTCAGGAGTATCAAGTATTTATTGCAACATGTCAAAGTGAAGTTAAAATATACTCAATTTATAATGTACTATGTCATTTTTAGGATGGCAGATTTATAAACACTGTTAACTTCCCTCTTTCAGATGCACATATTCATTCTTTCATTTACCCACTACATCATTGACTCACCTTTGGCCTATATACTCAACAAGTGACTCCTAGAGTTTGGATAGTGTCTGCACTTACACTGAAACCACAACAGTGCTTAACTGTGCTGACTACTTTGCATCTATGACACTGTGTATGTCACAGAGCAGAAAGTCAACACAGCACAGTCAGCACAGTATAATAAGAATTACATGGAGAGGGAAGTACTTTATTAATTTTACTGAGAGTAAATGAAGATGCTTCGATATCATATACATATTTTACAGGTAATTTAAAGATTAGAGCTTAACTACAGCATGTATTATCTTGGCATGTTGAAGGTTTTATGCTCAGATGTTTTATGTATGTAAATGTACCTAAGTTTCACATGTTAACCAGATGTTAAGGGCTCACTGTTATACTGTATACCCTGTATACTTTTCAACACTGGCATAAGCATATAAAAATAGCTGTACAGAGAGACTTACAGTTGCTACATTAGTGGAATGAGAATCTTATTTTGTGTGACATATTTATATCTTTTATTCATTTTTTGACTATTGACTGTGAGTCTGCCTTAAAGTCAGTGAAATTACTATCACAATATTAATATGAATGTATTTTTTTAGGAAAAATCACATATGATGTTAAAATTGCATAACACCAAACAAAACTGTGCAATGCAAAATGTTAACATCCACATGTTTTCCATTTTCATTTGCACTTTAAATCATTTAAAACATACAAGCTGTTTAAAACAATAACGTGATTTGATATACTGTCACTATACAATTCTGCTAATGCACAATAATATCTCAAAATATAATTTATTTTTGATGATAGTTGTTGCGGTTTGTCTTTTAATGATGGAGACCTAGCTCCTCTGACCTCTTATCATTAAAGTACATAACTAGATGTACAGCAGGCTGCTCCTGCACTCCTGCTCTGCCCCCCAGTGGATGATCTGATGATAGATATGTAGTGGGTGTGGGAGTAAGTGCAGTGGTCCCTCAGTGACCACTGATGATGACTCCATCTTGTGTAACATGACGATGATTTGAAGCCCACAGGAGAGTATTTCAGTATTTTGTCTCAGTTCACAAAAACCGGTTACTTTTAGAACGTGCCATACAAGGTTACGTCTGAGGACTCCTGTTTTTGACCGGTGACCTTCCTTCCATACTCCTCTCCCTCTTTGGAGTCCATTTCTGTCAGTTAATTATAGTAATGAGACTGCCTGGGTCATGGTAGTCATTGTTGATACTTCACATATTTCCTTTTGACCAAGGCCATGCTGGCAGCAAGCACTTAGCAAACAAGTTTCACACAATAGCAAAACCTAATATATGATGTATTTGAACACTTTTCTTACTACATCTTTCTTTTTTTGTGTGTTTCCAGACATGGCGATGACCTGATTGTGACGCCTTTTGCTCAGGTAAATATTTCACTGCTCTAAAGTCTGTTATTTTTCTACATGGGGGGGACGACACAGTAGAGTACCCTAACACTGATTAAGCAAATGTAAAAATATCAACATCCAAAGCTCAGAGTTCAAACAAGCATAGCATTAATATATAATCTTGTTCAGCTCTATATGGTCAATATACCACAACAGGTGTCTGCACTTTAAAGAAAGCAAACAAATGCTGCTAAATATAGTACAAAGGAAACTAATGATTGTCTCTCCTTTTGTCTGTCTAGGTTCTGGCAAGCCTCCGAAGTGTAAGGAATAACTTCACTGTACTGACCAATGTCCAGTGTGCCTCCAGCAAGTAAGTGTAACTGAATCAATTATTTTCTTACTGAGTGAATAGTTACTTCAGTGCTTCTGACAACATTAGGGAAACACTTATTGTACACTCTTAAATTCAGAGTAGCCAGTTTACAATAAAATATCAGCTTTGTATTTTATTGTAAGCCATCGTACAGGCCTCATAAGAGTGTTATGAATTATGTTGAAGTCCACTTAGAGACAAACTTGGGATTGTTATGTTTTTAGATTCCTCGCTGGCTGTGGGACAAATGTTTTTTTAAAGATTACTCTTAAATATTAATATAAAAATCAAAAAGATTACTCTTAAACATTATTATAAAAATCAAAAAGATTATATAATAAAAACTTTATGAAGTAAACTTTTAAGTGGAAATACATAAAACTCTACTACATACTTCTGCATAATGATTTAGCTTTTTCTTCACTCTTAAAAGCACAGATAATCTCAGGCTGCAGTTCCATAATTTAACCACAAGGTGGAAGTATTGCACTTTAAACAGACTGAGGTGTGAGGTGTGACATCTGATGCTGCAGCTCCCAGCTTCCCACCATTCACAGTTGAGCAGCTAAAGTAGTCCAGCAAACACATCACATCACATGCTTTGAACAAAGACACAACATTAAAATCCTCATGTGGACTTTAAAACATTGTAAAGAGCTTTGATTTAATAACTAACTGAAAGTAACTTTATATCCATCATTTGTCTTTTGCCTCTTGAGAAACTAAAGAATAGCTTCCTTCTATGTGACAGTCAATTAAAATGCTCTACAAGGAATTGCTCTGTTGTGGTGAAGCGTGCAGGCACACACACACACACAAATGCACACACATAAACTACTCACACAGATGGAAGGCCTCATTGGTATGCATTTAAAGTATTTGTTGTCCCCACTGCATTTATTCTGCACTACTTCAGTGGTCACTGAATCATATTATTTTCTTATATATAATGAGTAGGACTAAAAAATAAAAATAAACATGTCTCATAGACTGAAGAATATACATGGTTTACTCAAACTGAACCCAAACTTTACAAATCATTTGAACAGTGCAGTGATAACATGTGTTATTATAGGCCTCTTGTAGTCAGATTTTTTTAAAAAAATAGTTTAATTCTGGTTATGGTGCATGTTATAAGCAACACTCTCCTTTTCTGTAGTTTTATCTAACTTTTGCAATCCAGTGCCCTTCTGTTTCTTCCAATATTTCATCATTGTTTTTTTCAAAGTAAGGCTGTTTCCAAGGTTTCACATCATTACAGTCCAGTTTGACGACAAAAAGTCTAATGAAAGCAATATAATTCTTTAAGAGACTGCGGATGCAGATACATAGGAAATGTGTATGTAGGGCACCTTTTCCTCTATTCTTCACTGTGTTGGCTTATGTGTACGTGAGTCATTTTCTAAGGATGCTAAGAGCTTTCTCCTTTTGCTGTATGTACAAGCACTCAGTTTGCTGTTTATGTGTGGGTGAATGTAGGTCAGACAGGCTTCAGGTATTCAATGCAGCAAAGACTGAACACATAAGCATGCTGGCATGGACACGGATGTTAATGCACACACATACTGAATTAATTTCACACACAAGATCAGTCAGATAATCAATGAATGCCTGCTGAAAGGAAATTTGCCATTACAATGTTAGCTCTTCTCCCCTGTTGCTGTGACTCTCTCTCTCTCTCACAGACACAAACACAGATCCTGCTCAGCCTTTTGTTCCTTTCAGATATTAACTGTTTACTTGAATTAATGCTTTCATGTTTATTTTTTTAGCACTGAGAACATTACATCCACCAGTGCCAGCATTTATAACCTCGGCTAGTTTGCAACACTTGTCTTTTGATGTGCCTATACACAAATACACACCGCTCAACAAGAAACATACAACCATAAAACATAGAAACAACAAACTGTAATTCAGTTAGTCGTTTATTGCAATGATAACACACAATTTAGTTAGGTGGTGTGATTCTGGCTCATGTGATGCTCTGGAAAACATTTCAGCAAGCTTGATACAGAGTGTCACTGAGCTCACAAACCCACATCCCGTTGAGATACATATTATTTGATGAACATGAACATACTGGAGTTCAATTGCTGAAAGCAGAAATAACTAAACTGAGAACCAAATGTTTGCAAGGATTGCCTAGTGTTAAGATAGGACATGGACATATTGTATATGATTGGATGTTATATGGAACATATGTGACTATGAAGCAACTTCTGTGCTCGCCTGAACTACTAAAACGTTCAACTACATTGAAAATACCATTTTGGGAAATTCGCATATTTGTTCTTGACAAGAGTTAGATGAGAAGAAATTCTCACATCTGTACAGTAAATGTGAATCTACCAGCCAGCAGCAAGTTAGCTTAGCTCATCATAAAGACTGGAAACATGAGGAAACAGCTAGCCTGGCTCTGTCCAAAGGTAACAAAATCGCCCCTAAAACTCACAAAACTCAACTATTAAAAATGGCAAATTGCTGTTTTCATTTTGCTCATGTGCCATGCTAGTATTTCTTGGCCAGGTGCTGCCTACCAACCTCACGGTGACGACAAGACTCCAGGAAGGTAAACTGACAGGCAGATTTTATAACCTTTGGACAAAGCTATGCTAGTAGTTTCCCTCTGTTTCCAGTCTTTGTGCTAAGCTAAGCTAACCAGCTGCTGGCAGTAGCTTAATATTAATATATATGCATGTTTCCCAAAATGTCAAACTATTCCTTAAAGTTCTGTTGAGTTCCACACAATAGAGAAAGAAGTCTGTCATATTTAAAGGGGCAGTTCCACCAAATTACTGACCCTATAAACTTACACAAGTGAGAAAAGGTTTTTTGTAATTTGAGTGAGCTGACCCTTTGAAGATGAAGATCACATTATGTACGTACTGTAGGGTGTTTTCCATTTGTAACATCTTTCTTTTTTCTCTCTGTCCTTCCTTCTTTCAGGAGGTCTCCTGCAGCCACGACTCAGCCCCCAATCACCAGAGTTTGTCTCCCAGGTAAGACACTGAGAGGAATGTCCTGCTACGTGTTTGACTTTTGTAAAGCGGCGTGAAGAACACGTCTTTCTTTATCTATCTGGTTTACATCTGGCTCAAACATTTTTCTGCCACCATGTCTTTTTCATTTTTCCTTGTTCTCATTATTGCCTCCTTCTCCCTTGCGCTCGCGTACGTGACGACTTTCACTTTTTACGCCATTCGTCTCCAGCTCCAACATTGTAGTCCAGACTATTTTGTCATCAAGCTCATTAACCTTGTTCAAACACAATTGAACTGGTAGTTCAGAAAAACACACACGCACTAACACACACACACACACACACAGTCACACACACACAGTAGGTCTATTAAACCAGCTCACTCAAAGATAACAAAGATAACGGCAAACCTCCCTCTTTTTCTTTGATCATATTTGATTTTAAGCAGCTGTGTGTGTGTGTGTGTGTGTGTGTGTGTGTGTGTGTGTGTGTGTGTATGTATGTCATAGGCTACTTTCGGGAACAAATGTCTGACTAAAGACCAGTAAATTGGGTATGGCTTGTCCAACTGGGGACAAAAGCCATGTCCCCAAGCTGATTTTTGGGTCAGTGGTTATGGTTAGGGTTAGGGTAAGTCTCCAGGAAATGAATGTAAGTCTATGTCATGTTCCCAAAAGTGACCTAAGTAAACGTAAGTGTGTGCGTTTGTGTGTGTGCGTGCGTGTGTGTGTGTGTGTGTGTGTGTGTGTGTGTGTGTGTGTGTGTGTGTGTGTGTGTGTGTGTGTGTTTGTGTGTACACGTCTACACCAGTAAGAGGCAGTGTGAGTACGTGTGTGCATGCACGCAGACATGCAAGTTTGTGTGTGTGTGTGTGTCTGTGTTTTTGCAAAGTTGATTTTACTTGTGAATATTTTTCTTTTTGAATTTATTTTTCTTTTTTAGTGTAATAGTTGGATCTGTGTCCGCCCGCTGGCTCAGCCAAGGCCATTTGCTACACACACATACACTCATACACAGAGAAACGTAACAAGGTGAATGTGGTTGTGCTTATACTCTATGTGAAATTGAATCTACATATACAAATAGTGCATTTTTGCGTGTTCTGTGTGTGTGTGAACACAGTGAATTGAGAGGGAATGAGGGGGCTTTCCTTCCCAATGTGAGCCACAACAATAATGAAAATGACATTGTCATAACTAAAATGAATAGAAACATTAATAATTATTATGTATGAATATGTAAAATTAACATATAATAGATTTTCAGAACAAATATGTTACAAGAAAATAAATCTCACTTCACAGATCTGTCCTTCTTTCAGTCTGCTGATTTGAGCTGCACCACTCAAGAGAATAAAATGGTGCATTCATCATGACAGAGCGATGTATCTTTAAATAATCTCAAATTCTTATACTTGTGTTTATTTTCCAATCAGCAGCACATGAACGTACAGCCAGGCATTTCACTGTGACATCAGAGCTCACCTCACAGCCTGCAGCTACACCTTCCTGGCAACTTGCAGAGACCTCACTGTTAAAACTATGCAGAGCTGAAATCTAAGGCCATGCAAACTGTACCGGTGTTTTAAAGCGATACTACACCCAGAATCTGTCTTTTTTTAATTTCAAGCATTCACCTCCTGTAGACCTGAATGGTGGTTAGTAAAGTGTGTACTCACATAATTATATAAGAAGAACTTTTTTATGTTAGAAAACAAAGTAACAAATCCTGCTTCTTGTAGAAACTTCTCATATTTATGCTGACCATCCATTTTTCTCACTGTCCATGCATATGCTCAGTACTTTATGTCACAAACACACAGGTTATCCAACATATGGTTAACCCCTGCCTTTCACTTTCTTTGTGAACAAACCAAAAACAGAACAGAAAGAGAATATTGTGTTTATGTTGCAAGACTATTATTTTAGTCTTTAATGAGACATGACTTAATTTAAATGCAAGAGTTTGCACACTGTGTAATAAACACTGAAAGTGGCATAACTTGTCATGAGATTAGAAGTAGAATTTTGCACGTGACTAATAAAAATGTGTATAGCATGCATGCTTCTGTTTTTTATTGACTATCAATTCTAAGAAGCGGTGCTAAAATCTCTCCTCATTCTTTGAGAAAACAAAGTATGAGAGCTTTAACCTCATATCAGTAGACAGATGTTCCCACACTCTGCACAGATAATTGAAAACAGTGTCACCATCATGTCTCTATTGTGTAAAGAGAGACAGAGATGAGCATGTGAAACCGAGAACAGAGAGCGTAGTTAACCATCAAATACCAAACATTTTTTACATAAAACCAACTCGGGCCAGAAAGAACATCAAAGAAAAAGTAGTGAAATGAAGCCTCAGTCAGTTCAGCCAAGATAACAGTGTTTTCTTTTTCATAAAAAACAAGTGTAGAGGTTTTTTTTCATATGTTATAGCGCATTTAGTCATTTCCAACAAAATTACTGCATGTGTCCCTTGCTGTATTTATTAAAAAAACACACCCACACAAGTTTCATTCTCCTTATGTTCAGACTGTCGGCATCGACTATGAAGACTTGAATCAAATCTCATACTGTTGATGTACTGTTATTTGTTTTAACTGCTTTCATTTATCACCCAAAAATAATCCAGAGAAAGGAGAAATAAAAACATGAAGAAAAAGACGACTTAATATTTAAATCTTTAGGTTTATGTTGTTGAAAAGGAAACAACAGTCTGCGTGTGTGTGCGTGTGTGTGTGTGCGCATGTGTATGTGTGGTGAGAATAACCACCAGTTAACACAATGATATATGTGATCAAGTATTTCGGTCTATGATGGTATTTTAACTTTGCTGTGCAATTTTGCAATTGTGGATTGACAAGGTGTCTGATTTGAATGACTGTTTATCATGGCTCATATGCATCACTGTGAGTAATATGTGTGTGTGTGTGTCTGTGTCTGTGTGTGTGCTGCGGGGAGGTGTTCCTGTGGCTCTGATTGACGTCAGCATGCCTGTATGTGGCTTCTGTTGACTTCCTGTCAAAGCAGATGGACTGAGTTTTCACTTCCTCCTTCAGAACCGCAGCTCATCAGGTGCTCTGAGTTGGTGTGTTTGTGTTTGTGAGTGCGTGTGTATGTGTGTGTGTGTGTGTGTGCTCCATAACGTTTAATATGACCTTTCTGTGTAAGGGCAAAAAAGGTCGTCACTAGATTATGAGTTACAAGCCACTTTATCCTTTTTGCTAAGGTCGCTGAGTTTAAATATTATTGACTCTGTTAGTGAACAGTCCACTCCGTCATCTATTTGAAAAAAATGTCTGCAGTGTTCTCCTCGTGTAGTTTTGGCCTGCGTTCACTCTGTCGACTGTTTTTGATCATTGCGATCATCGTCACAACCTGGCTAAAGATTGACATGAGATTTATGTATTTTAGATCTAATGTGTCTCAAAACGTTGAGGCTGCCGTTTTGTCATTTTATATTATTTTCAACAAAATGAGGAATTTATCCTACTAAAAAGTACTGTCTGTGCAGACTTTGACTGCACAGACAGTACCTTAAACCTCTAGTTATACCTCTGTGACAGAGCCAAACTGTTGCATTTTCATGATATGTTCCTTCATTATAATAAAAAGCCAGTGCAGGGTATTCCTCTGAGCTTATTAAAGAAAACAAAGCAGTGTAAAGACATACAGTATCCATATGCCCACTATGAGCATTATGGGGACATGGTTACTGTACATCTTTGCTCTCCAGACACTGAAAATGTTGAGTTGTTGTAGAATAAACTAAGAAAGAAGATATCTCCTATAATATGCAATATCATGCAATAATATTGCTCTTTTATATGTTTTCGCTAATCCAAGTGTCAGCTCCTGCACACTGTTGATGAAACTTACGGTCATTTTATTGAATAGCTATGTTTTGGTAAATGTCTGACAAATGAAGCTTAACTTTGATGAAACCTAGCTATTCATTAGATTTACTATACCAGAAGTGCATGCAGGATCTGATTTTTGTCATTGGACATTATTTATTCTTACATGCACCTGCCTGAATACGGGTGTGCAAAGATCACTTTTATAGGAGTTAGCACAAGAGGGTACAAACTATTTTATTTACTGCGGCTACACAGTTAGCAGGATCAATCCCTGACATATTAGGGATTAATTTAAAAGACTTTTTTTTAAAATAGTTGCATACATACTTATATAGTAAACTTAATATAATGATGCCAGCAGACACGGGGCAAATTAACAAGTGATTTTAAAGATCAAAATGGTAAATGCTTCGTATCACATACTGTAGAAGTTTGATTGTGAGCAGTCAACACCTGCTCAGCACAGACTCTTCCCTCAACTCCTGTGATCCCACTGCTTTCCCATGATCTCAGGCCACATCCCTCCCCTGAAAAAAATCCCCTATTCACACATACACCATCACATACGTCCACAGCCACATAATCCTCTCTCTCTCTATCTCCCCATAAGTCTTAATGTTTCCTTCTCATTCATCTGTTTCTCTCTCTCTCTCTATTGAAGGCGGAGGGGGCGGAGGGGGAGGGCAGGAAGTGTGAGGCAGGAAGAGAAGATCAGATAATTCCTGTTTTGCTGTCTCTAAACTGTTGTAACTTGACGGAAGCTAGGAGGAACTGTGTGTAGATGAGGTGTGTGTGTGCGTGTGTCGGTGTGTATGAATGTCTGTGTCAGCCCACAGGAGAAAAATAGGATGCAGATAGACAAAGGCCTATTGTCTGTGCCCACACACTGCACAAACATGCACATGCTGACACAATGATATACACGTAAATACCTACAGTACTGCACAATCACATTACATAGTGCACAGGTGAACCTGTTTTTCCCTGTTTCAGGGCATATGAATAATTCTTTTAATTCTTTATACAGACAGGTAAATAAAATAAAACCAAAATGGCATATTTTGCATATTTTGAATGCCATTCATGGAACTTATCAAATGCATGTAATGTAACATGAGATGTAAGACAGGTGCTTTGCTACTAAAAAACATGTCAATAGTTTGGTATCATATCATTTAATAGTTCCTCTATAGCACATAATACTACATTTTTCACTATTTTGGTGCTTATTGATCAAAGTTTGGTTTATAAACCTGCGCAACATTCGGTAGACACATTTGTCAAAATCAGTTAGATTTATTTCTCATACACATACTATCAGGGGCAATCAGTGTCATGTTGGAGGACTCTTTGACATCATCAACCACTGATGTCAGACTCGCTCTACCCACTGAGCTACAGGTGGGGTTGTGTAAATGTTGACATTAGCGAAATCTCACCTGAGGTGTTACCAAGCAGAATTAAAGCCTTTTTGAGTCCATTACAAAGTAAGAAGCTAAACTTAGTCAGATAATGTATGATTCAAAACTTGATTTGTATAACTGCTAATTATATACACCATTATGGATTTTACTGATTAATATTAGATGACTGCGGTTTGTCTTATCTTTGGCTCGCACAAAATGTAACGTCAGCTGTTTTTGAAACTAACTATTTAGCAGAGGTTGAAAGACTTAAAGATACTAGTCTTGGAAAGGCTTGGATATGGTTTTTAACATTTGTAATGGGGAGAAAAGTAACATGTTTTGTTTAAATGTGCAAAATAAACTATTAATACCAATCAATGGGATAATTTTACATTATGTAACACAAAGTCAGGAATAAAACCTGAGTCACCAACATGTTACTGAATGAACATTATAAAACACAGAATTTTATAGTGACATCAACAACCAAACTGCATTTAATGTGGATTGGTCAGGTCATGATCCCCGACCCACTTAATAAGGTCAGAATCAGCACCAATCCAGTCTGATCAGCACATCCTTAGGAAAAAGTAATTGCCAAAGTATTATTTAAACAATTCAACTCTGTTTAACTCATTTTCTTATTACAATTGGAGAAGCAAAAAGCTTAATGTATATTAGGTGTTTTGAATTCAGAAAAACAGTCCATACCATGTTAACATGGCGTTAGATTAAAGAGATCTGAATCTGAAAAATGGGATGAGAAACTGTACTGCAGCTCCTAAACACCACCAACTCAATGTGTGTGTGTGTGTGTGTGTGTGTGTGTGTGTGTGTGTGTGTGTGTGTGTGTGTGGGTTAATTGAACCAAAGCTGTGTATGCTGAGGACATATTATGCAACCTGGACCATTTCTATCAATGTGTCAGGTATAACATTATTAACATAACATTACATAACATTATTCTATTCAGTGGTGAGTGGAAATATCCACAGAGCTGTGCATGCTCTTATCTATATGTTTGCCAGCACCATGTGTTCTAGTGTTTCCCTGTTACAGCATTAAAGCACATAGTTCACACTGTATGTTGTCTGTCCTATAAGCCAAAACATATTTAAGCGATAGTGTCACGCTTCACAGTAGCCAGTGTTTTTCCTACCACACAGTACAGTCGGGCATACAGGGTAGGAAATCTACTGCGGTACAGATGGTACAGATATTATAGATCAGATAAGACTATAAGTAAATTAAAATTGAATTCTTAATTCTAATAGATCACTCAGTGAGTAGGATTAAATGATTAGGTACTGACTCAATTCAATCAAATACATATATTTTAAGTATATTTGTACATAGAGCTCTCTGTATATCACCTGTAACGTACTGACTGCAAGTTCATACAAGCAACAGTTTTCAGAGATGTGACAGCATGCATGTTTCAGACTTTATTACCATTTGTTCTTCAGATTTAGGTGTCTGTCAACACTTCAGTTATTGAGTATAATAATGAAGACTATAAAGGAGGCTCATTGTTTTTACAAAGCTATCATTACGTCACAATCACAAACAGGTTAGTGAGGTCTGCTTGCACATGTGCTGAAAATTTCCACACACACAGCGACAGAAAGCCACTGACCCAAAACAGATGTTTTGTGTCATGGTGTCATAACAGAGCCAGGAAATATTATGTCCCATTTCTATGATATTTAGCTGTGAGAACCTCACAAAGGTATGACCTGACTTCCTGGTCCAGCTGTCCGCAGTGATGAAATGCTGTCATACAGGATATATGTGAGGCAAAGGGCTCTTGAACTCTCCCGACCTTGTTCACATACACACTGAGTGTGTGCGTATGTGTTTAGCTGCCCAGTAGTGTGGAAAGGTGTCAACGAGTTGGCTTTTTAAATCCCATTGTGCCTTTCCATTGTGTATGTGTTTTCGTATGAGGCCAGAAGGCCCCCCATGACATTTTCCCAAAAAAAAAAGCCATATGTGTTATTTCAAAGCTAGGAGCTGGTATTTGGTCAACACTAAACAATAAGTGTGCGCTAACAGTATAGGTGAAAGGTGTTTGGACAATGTGGAACTGTTATGTTATGTAATAGGGTAAAAAAACACTGCACATACATTTGATGTATTAGCTGTTTATAGTATGTGTATGGCATGTATAGGCAAAGGGCTTATGCAATGATTGATCTTTTTCTGTGTCTCAGTCCAACCAGAAAATTACTGAAAACACAATAACGGGTAAAAATAGTGCCGCTGCTATATTTGGTCGCACCTTCTTTCCTGTACATGAGTATCACAGGAATATTACTGATCATTCAAATCATTTTAGGTTTCCAGTTTTGGTTTCACATACGTATTTTGAAGTGAAATCTGCCCTCAAGGTTAGAGTTAAATCTACCAGAAAAGGGTTAATTAGAATGGTTGGTATTCAGATTATACATCTTTTATCCAATAAGATTTCAACTAATCTTATGAGCTCTGGCTTTAGTGATCAGTTAAGAACCAGATCAGAAAATAAAACAAACAGCATAATTTTTCACAAGCTGCAAGCCCAATTTAACGAATCTTGCCTTTAGAAGTGCACCAAACCAACCTTTACCCTCAATTTTTAAGGTATAAGAATGAGTTGTCCTCCATTGCCCAATCTCTGTTGCATAACATCAAATTAAAAAATCCATGCTTTCTGTTTGTTGTTCTGGGCCACAGTTAAGAACAAGAAAATAATCTTTACTGAATAATTTTCACATGGAAACATGTATAAGGTTTATTTCATTTAAGCTCCTCTCTGTGTCAGCAGGGTTTCAGAAAACAGAGCAAAGGGCAATGAATGAAGAGTGTCTCATCAATCTCTGTATGAATGTTATTTAATACAGGCCTCACACAACCCTGCACTCCCTGCACCAAACAGTGGGCTGGTCCGTGCAGGAATGCACAGAGAGGAGGACAAGAGAGGGAGAACAGGAGGAGGGATGAAAGGAGGAGATGAGGAGTGATGAGGTGAGAGGGCAGGAGAGATAAGGGTTGTCTTGAGAAGGGAGGAAGAATAAGCAAGAGAAGATGCTGGATAATACAGCCAAAACAGGAAAGAAGGCTAGAGATGAGGAGCTGGATGATCTGTGGCAAAAAAAACAAACAGAGAAACAAAACATCTTCAACAGAGAAACAGAGGTCCAAAACTTCTCATGGCACAATATAAAGCTGTCATAAGTGCATAGTTTATATGTTTAATTTTGCTGACATTCGCCTGAATATCTGCACCTGCACCTAGTGTACAATAGCAATAAGTGACTAATGTTGCTGTAGCAAACACTAATGGGAAGAGCAGCCACAAGTTGCAAAGTTGTTACTCATCTGGATGACCCAGCAAATTAAACACCACTTGGAGCAGATGGATTATCTGCCAAATAAAAGACTTTGTGTGCTGCTGATGCTAGTTTTACTGATGAACCTGCACTGTGTTTCCTTTAAATCTCAATCGTACTTGTAAATGCCAATATACATTTAAAATTTGTGACTAGGATGTTCTATAACACCCAAGTGATCTACATTTGACATGATGGCAGTTGTGTTTGGTTGTGCTCTACAAAAACTTTCTTCAAAGTTTATTATAATACAGAGAGTTGTAGGTTTCAATTGGTACACTACTTCAGAAACGATCCATCCAGACAACAGTCTTTCTTTAGTGACTATGTGCATACATACATGATCCCCCATGTCCCTCCCAATCATGACTGTGTACTGCAGGAAATATGTGCATCGCTTTAGAGACAGAATTCCATAGCTATATACAATAAAACTGCTTTTCTATGTGCAGTTTACTCCACATGCACACATAAACAGACACACATACACACACACACACAGAGGCTATGTGTATACAAGTATTTATTTACCAGGATCTCATAATAGGTTGTCATGTGACACACCCAGCTCTGGTAGCAATAACTCATCCACAGCGGTGCACCTGTCCGGGTCTTCTCACTGACGCAGCCCCCCGACTCCAAATAGAGACGAATAAACTGTCAGGGTGACCAGTGTGTCCATCTCACTAACACAAGTGTGGATGAATCCACACATGATGCATACATCACCGGGACAGTTCACTGGTTTGAGGTGATGGTATTGTTGATTTAAGATGAATTCACAGTCTATATCATTTAGTCATTCAGTCAAGATTTGATTGATTGTTGCTCAAGATCAATGCGTGTTAAAAAAACAAATTTGGGTCAACATGTTTTATCTTGATGCTCATGTAATACTTATAGAGATGATCTGCCATTGTTTGTTACATTGTGGGTATTTGTCGATTATGGCATGTATGTTAGCTTGTAGGCATTTAATGCAAAATAAATTGTGTTGCTTTGCTGGAAGTTGGCTGTAGCATCCATTAGTTAAAAATATCAAGTCGTTGTGGGAGTCGGTGAAAATTTGGCAACCACAAAGCTATCATCTAAAAGCTATCTACTGAATACATTTTCTAGGTTAGAATTGAAAAGAATTTACTATTACTGTCGCTCGGACTCTGGTGTGTCGCATCAGAAACCACAACATCTACATTCCCCTTGGGGCTACAAACCATCGTTGGTTGGTGAGGTAATGCTGGACCAGCGCCGGCCTCGTGGTCTTAATATGGCATTAGTTCAGTAAGGGATATAATGGCAGGGCTGGCATGTCTAAATGTCACAGATACAGTATCTGCCAACCTATCATTCTGTCTCTCACCTCACACTCTGCTGTGCACGTCCACAAAATGCCAACATGAACAGTTGCTATGGCAGCAGACTCCCTCCTTTTTCCTCCAACCCTCACTCTGTTCTGGTCAAAGCTTGCTCTACCTCCATAACCCCCACTTCTCTCTCTCGCTTTCTTTTCCCTCTCCTCCCATTTCTCCAGGTGTCCAAGTATTGAGAAATCCATATTCCTGGCCCTGTTTCCCGCCATGTGGGTAGCAAAGAGGTTTCAGTATTTCTGTCCCTGGGTGTCTTGTGTTACCTGTACTCTTTACTACTTCCCGCTCCTGGCTATTTTAATTGCCTCAGTGGGACTCCCAGTAGACAGACAGAACAGTCTGGCTACTATGAGACCCCAAAATATGATGTTATACAAGAGTTCTGCAGCTTTATCCTGCGTCATATATGTGGGTTTTATACTGAAATTATTAGGAAACAATAAGATTCCATTTTAACAACTAAACTACTGGAGGTTTTAATCATTTCTCAACCTCTAATCCTAAAACTGCTTCAGGTATCCAGGCAGAGTTGTCTGGTCGCTGGGCAGGGTTAAGGAGATGAAACCATAGAGAAACAACTTATGTGATGGTGAGAGGGTTTGGGTTTCTCTTACAGGAACTGTTTAGACAGCTGACAGGAAAGGCTGTAATATGTGTAGAATAATTCCCCCTCTGATTTACTGCAACTGCTCTTTGCGAGGGAAATAAGCATACGTGTACGTGTGCCAGGCAGCGTGTTTTGTTTGTCCATGCCTGACTGACTATGTGAAAGGTCCTCCTGGCGGAGGCCTATGCTGGCAGCATGTGCATATTATTGTGTGAGTGTTGTTATCAGATAGGGAGAGATAAAGAGAAGCCCATGCGTTGTTCTTTTCTTTTTGTTACGTGACATCTCTGAGGTTTTTTGTTACACCTTCTGGTGGAAATATGTGAGACAAATAGCTCCTATCATCACCTAGCATCAACAGTAGTGTGTGTGTGTGTGTGTACTACTGCACAGCCTGTGGGAACTTGACATGGTCTTGTGAGCTGTACTACATAGGTGACAGCTGCAATTGTTTATCGGAAACTAAGATGACTGACTATTGGCACTTTTTATAAATGTTCCTGGCAGTAGTGGCAAATCTCCAGCAGTATGCAGGTAAATGCTACTGTCTGACAACAGGCCAGTGAATGATACCGTGGTAAGAGCCTGTGAAGCTCAGCCTCTCTTATGTTAAAAAAGTGTCAAATTACGTTTATAGCTGCTGCTTTTTATACACTAATGATGTGGCATTCTTTTTCTATTATTTTCTACCAGGTCAGGACTCAAATTATTTTGGGTACAGTCTTGTTTTACTGCTTCAGGTGACCAAATTAAATGTTTGGTTTGTGTGGATAAATTTAGTCCAGTGTATCAAACAGAAGGGAGGATATGTGTAAAAGTGAGGACACACATTACGACTGTTGATCCAATTATGAATGTGATTTGGGGCATGATATCTATTGGACCAAGTTGGAGCAGGTCTGTTCCAGTCTGGGTCAGCTAATGTTGACAGTCAGCAGATAAAACCATATGGTGTAAAGATTACAGATATGTAGTTAGTACAAATAAGTACAGATATGTAAAGATTCAAATCTTAAGTCTTCAGATCCAGTCGTTGCCAGTTGTTTTCATTTAAAAAAAAAAATTAAACACTGGCCACAGATGACATCATTTGTGTCACCCAAGTGGCAACTACCACAGCTTGAGGCTGAAGCCATTGCAGAAGTACCTTAAATGCCATGCCACCGACGGTCGCTAGATGCTGGCTTCAAAAAAATCATGACATCATGTGAACGAGGTTGAGAAATATAATTTAAGTAATTTTACAAAAATGGTCTGAAAATGGCGAGCAAACTATATAACAGTGCTTGGCTGAGAATGATTTATTATCCATTTGATGTAGGTGTCAGTGCAGAGCCACAGCTCACCTGAGGTTTATCTCACACAACTTCAATCACCCCATTCACCTCTCTGCAGAGTTTACAGTCCTTGTTGCTCAGGCCTCTCCATCCACTGTCTCATCCAAATGATGCATTTGTATCTCTCTTCTCTCAGTTTTCTTTACTTTATTGCACAAATTGCTACTTTAATTGTCAAGGCAAGCTGTTTTTTTGATGGATGTCCATTTCTGCTTTGAGACATTAACATTCAAGAATTCAGTTTGTGTTCTTGTATGATTTTGTTTCTTTACAATGCATCTCTAATCACTTTTCTGTATTTATTCAGTCATTCAACTGAGCTTTCTGTCTGTAAAAAAAAAAAAATCAGTGCACATTGGTAAAAAATAGTTATTATGTCGGGGGTTTCTAGTCTTTGTAGTTTTCAATAATCTTAAAGTCTGTCCTCAGTTGAAGGGAGAGACAACAGGCTACAGCTTTTGGCCATTAGTACTGTAAGCTCAGGTGTCACTTGCCCTTAATTCCATGTGATCTGTATGAATAGGGCAGGTTTACATGAGATGTTTTTCACTCTAAACTTTCCCAAAGCTCCAACACCTCCGTCAGTATGAGTGCTGACACCCCAGGGTGTTCCTGTTCAATGGGACAACAGAATGAGCGGCAGCAGGATGATGACTTCTTCTACCAGAGGACAGATTTGTATCCAGAAATGCATCAAAGTTAGCAGGTGCATTCTGCATGCATGTGTGTGTGTGTGTGTGTCTGTGTGTGCAGATGCCAGAACAGAACTTGCAAATGCATGTGTTAGAAACCACTGCGATGTAAGGGTGTCCCATTAGATGTATATGCATAAAATGTGTGTTTGTGTGTGAGTGTTTGTCACACAGACACATTGCTGTCCATGGAAGGAAGTCCACACTGGGCAGGATTGTGACACTAATGAGGAAACAGGCCAGTGGGACGACAGCGACTTCCTCACACACACAGACAGAAACACACATTCTGACACACACGCTATCTCCCAGGTGTTTAGACACCCCCCGCAGGCTCTCTTTCTACAACAGTTCATCCATCTTTCTCCATGGACAAATGAGTTCCTTTGGCGTGACAGGGAGACAAAGAGCAGACAGGGCCTGACCTGCGTCACAAACCCCAGCATGAAAACACCGTCATTACTCCATTCACAACTCATCCATGACCTTGCTGGCTGGTTTCACATTCTGGCCCCAAACCTGGCTCACCACAGCTATTCTCTGTGGAGATCTGCTTGTCTGATGTACCCTAATGTTTAACATCAGTTTACAGTGAAACAAACCAAACTGAAATTGCATCACCCCACGTTTAGATTATTTTTGATTTAAACAAAGTTTAAAGGTTAAAGATTTTGTGATTTTTCTGTTATTTTTATACCGTTTTGATGTCAGATGTCAATGTTAAACATGGTCAAAGTTCCTAAACTTGAGATTAATGTGTGTAAAATGCTCCCTGCAAGTCAAAAGCCAGGGCTTCAGCCTGCTCTGAACCCTTTGTTTGCAATGTTACCTCTACTTCCTCATGCTGATGTCAGATTATTCGCACGTGCTCACAAACGGCTGTCCATTCCATAGCTGTTGTTGCAGAGGTTGTTCTATAGGTTGTTTGTGTTATCCACTCACATATTTTGGATTGTATTCAGGCTTGAACATGTGCAGATGTATTTGAGAAGTTTCCATTTCGAGTAAAGAATGAGAAAAACAAGTGAAATCCTACTACTACTGTTTATTCACGTAGGCTCCTGAACCGCTGGAAGTCTGCCAAGGGGTAGCTTCCGGGCGCTGGCCAATCAGAACAGAGAGGGCTCTTTGGGAGGGAGACTTTAACGAGACAGGAGCTAAAACGGCCTGTTTCAGACAGAGACTGAACTGAGGGGTTGCATAAAGGGCCATTATAAGACAAGTCAGGAGTTTTTAAACTCTAAATCATGCAAAGCTATATCAGTAGTGCCCCAGAATACAAATATAGACATGGAAAAATCTTCATGATTCGTCACCTTTAAAGACTCGAACTAGAGTAAGCATAGATGTTTTCTAAAGTATAGATCAATCAGAGAGGGAGTTAAGCAAGTCCTGATGTACAGTTTTTCCACATACTGTAATGGAGCAGTGGCTATTTAATGAGAATTTTAGTTTCTAATTTTACCTGACTCTGCATATACCCAGTGAGCACAGACAGCCTGTCTTGCATTACATTAACGTAGTTTGATACAGCATGTTTTGTTGAATAGAAAATTGTCTAATTCAATATCTACCTTCTAAAATGGATCAAAACGTAGAGGTATTTTACTGTCCTTCCTTTTTGCAATTAAATCACTGTACAGCATCTTTATGTTTCCATTTTTTACGGTCAATTTTTGTTAAGAAGAGTCACAACCCTTACTCAGTACTGACTAAAAAAATGTATTTCGCCATGCCCATGTAGAAGCCGTAGATGTTAACAACTCAGCGCATTAAGTGTACTCAAACATCGCTCCAGTGTTTACAGAACAATTTACCTGACAGATGAGATTATAAACATTCGGATGAGACATCGACAGTGTAATCACACGGAGCGGGAAAAGTCGTGTACTTAAGATGTCAGGTTTCACTCTTATGACTCATTGTCAGACAGATATATAGGCTAGTACAAATAGGCACATGTAGTACAGAACAAAATGTGCAAGATGTTGATCTAATAGTGAATATCTCATACCTGTGTAAACACTTCTGAGCCACAGTTTAAACAGCTCAAGTGCTAAGTGGTGTATCTTGTGTTCCAGTATGTAAGGTGTTCTGTTGGTCACGTAGAAACTGCTTTTGTACAGTGTATCGAGAGAGAGATCACCGTAGAGAAGTATGTTCTTGGTGATCGCAGATAAGACTGTTTACCTTCAGTCTCTCTCTCTCTGAGAAAAGGACAGACATCCAGTGTTTGCGCTACACTGTGATGTATATATTGTACTCATGAACCAGCTCTTAATGTCTGTCTGCATCTGCACATGCACTAAATGTGTGTATATAGTACGTGTCTATGTAAATCTTCATCAGTAACACTCTAATGCCTCTTCTCAACCGGCAGAGCTCCACTTAGCTGCTTGCTATTGTTTGTCTCTCTTCAGTTTAGTGACCTGTGTGTGCATCTGTCTGTGTGTGTGTGCATGTGTGTGCGTAAAAGGTAACATAATTGCATAATGAGGCTGTCGAGTTGATCAAACAGTGCTTTGTGTGTGTTCATTTTCCCTCCATGACTGAAAGTGCAAATCGGCACAGTGGTGCACTTAAAACTTTCTACACTTGGCAGCACATGTTTTAAGCAGAAACACAGTTTTGTTGTGGTTGGACTTGAGAGAGAAACTGGGAGGATTAAACTTTGACAAATACAATTTCAGTCACGTTCTGTTTTGATGGACGAGACCACATCGAGCATTGGATCACAGTCCTAACCGCGACATATTTTCCCTTTTAATCCAGCATCAATTTTGTTGATTGTGTAAGGATGACGCTATATTAGAGAGGTAAAAAGTTTAAGCTTTAAAGGGTTGGTTCAAACAAAATACATATTATTTCTCAGATCCTGTTTTGTTGTGTTGGATATGATTGTTGGTTAAGTAAAGGTTACAGACAGAAAATAAAATTGTCACTTACTTCTTGAGGTAACTAGTAATTTAGATTTTGAGATATGTCTTTTGCTGCCATGCCAAACCATCTCAAGTTGTTTTGTTTGTGGAGAACACAACATTGGAAAATTACACTTGAAAAGTTCAAAGGTAACATATCTCTTCAGAAACAATGTCCCAGTGACGCCAGATAATCTGGATTACTCAAATAGATGGTTTTCATTGACACAACTTTTCACTGAAGAAATAGTCTCTAAGAAAACTGTTGACAGAATATTCTGTGAATTATCCGCAAGAAATCAGGGAGGTTGGTGTTGAAATTTTTAAAAGAAAATGTCGTCATCAGCACTACAAATGTCATCCAAAATGTCATGTTGGATGTCTCAACAAACTAAAAAAAAACTACCTAAATAGTTAGATACTAATAGCAGAAGTGAGAAGAAATGTTTCGTACTTTGGATGAACTAACCCTTTGTCATCTCACATTTTCAATGAGTAATCTGTAATATATGGTAGCAAAACAAAACAAATAAAAAGCTTATACAGTTTTTGGTTTAGAACAAATTGTGTATCTTCACTTGGTCTTCATGGCCCAGTATCCCGGAAACAGTGACTGAATACTCCATTGAACTGTCATGTTTTTAGTGTATGGCTTGTTATCATTTAATTGAATGGTATGTGTCAGCTTTTGCCCACTTCTACATGGTGAACACTGTATCTCATTTAGGAAGGGAACAATGTCAATGTCTCATTATGAGTACCGTGGTTGTTTCAGAGGTGCTTGAACTGGGGTCATGTATTATCCTCTTCAGCTCTCCATTGAGTGCTCATCTCTCATTCTCACACTTTAGCTATAATGTGTGTTTATACTCAAATGGACATTTTGTGTTTTGTGTGTTCCCCTCACAGATTAGACTTTTGATTCAGCACAATGATCCACTCATAACTGTGTCCTCAGATAATGTCTCTATGCACTATGGCACAGCACTGCAAAGAGCAGGACTGATGGGACTGCAGCAGATTGGGCTGCTCTTTATGAAGTGTAAAATGAGTGCCAGGAGTAATTGTACATATTTTGCCTTTGTTACTTTCAATCTGTCTCACAGCCTTTTCTGCACATTATTCCCTGTGACCTCAGAACAGCGAACAGCTTCAGGAAATCCAGACAATTTATACAATCAAAGTTTCATGTTGTCCATTTCTTTTATCTCATTGAAGCTACTGCAGCTTGTCTTATTTCTGAATAAGTCAAAAATCACTGTCTTGTCAGCAAATGTTCAAAATGTAGTAGATAAGATTTTTAGTGTTGCCAAATGAAAAGTTACCAAATCTCTATTACGTTAGAGATTGATTTTACACTGAAAGATTTGAGATTATTAAAGGTCCTTCAGTCGAGAGATGATAAACTAAGTGTCATGTTGTTTTTCTAGGTTTTTATTATTGTTACACAGTTTTTCATGCACACAGATATTCATTGGATGGAGGCAGGATTTTTGAAGAATTCCATCTGTTTTGGACTAAAACGAACTTGATTGTGTTTATACACTGTTCTAAAAAATAGAATAAAAAAGTAAGAGCCTGGTTACTAAAGTGAGTTTTGTAAGAGTGAGTGCTGCTTCTTTTAAACTATGGCTTATTTTCAGTTAAATGAAACTGAAGCTCATCTTTTTTCAGTGCCTGAGAGACACTTCCCTTGTCACAAGTTCCTACCACTTGACCTTGAGATGAATGCACGAGTTCGATGTGCCAAACTGGGATGTGGTACATGCTCAGACCACACTCCCCACTAACAAACACTGTTGTATTTTTAATAACGCAAGTTTTTCATTTCTCTGACTTGTAATGAAAGTTTTATATTGTGGCATCTTCCATACAGTAAATCTAGCATGGATAATCCTGGAGAATGACGTGCCTGCCAACCGATCGTGGCTAATGTTTGTGACACAAACTTGTTTGTCATGATATTCAGCCCATTTTTTATTATCCCTAAACCGTCTCCTAGTCATCTACATTTTAGGGAAGGCTGTAGCCACAACATGGTAGAATAACTCATGATTTATTGTTCAGCTGTCAGGGTGAGAGTTTACGCCTCAGCTTGAACGAGACAGCCTGTACCTTTGCTCCAAAATGAAATCTGGTGGAAGAATTTGTACTACAGTTACAAGGCTCATAAATTGCTATTGTTATGCTTAAACTGGATTTTTTTTCTTGCAATTTTTTTTCTTTTAAATTTGTGCAAACTTTAACCATAACAGCTGCAGATCAGAAATCAGTTGTAAGAATAATTTACAGTCATGTTCACTCATTTGTTATGATTTTGTAAGGCGCTGACAAACAATGTTATGTCGATAGCGGCGCCAGATTAGAAAATATACGGGTCGTTTCAGAAGGCAATGACAAATAACTTGTTTTGTCGTATAGTTTGGAGAACTTGTTTTTCGTAGATGTCATGACAAGTCAAACTTATATGCAGTGAGAGATGGCATATGCATGAGAAAGAAAACAAGATGACGAGGTAGTTGGCTGCTTTCTTTTTATTCCCATCCATGGTAATCCTTCCAGGCAGCCACACTGCCTGTCCAAACATTATTATAATCATCTCCGCTATGTGTCACACAGAGAGACCAATACGCTGGAAACATGACTAGGGTTCAGAAGAAGAGCGGGAACCATGTTCCAGTATTAAACCACAACAGCCATCAAAGTGTCCTTTCTCTTTCTTTCTAATTTGGCTACTGCCTGCCAATAACACTGACTCGCTACTTAGAAATGTAATGTGTATACAACCCTAGCGACTTTGACAAATGCACGTCTTACTGTGTGTTCACGTCCACAAGTGTGTGTTTTCCGAATCTTTGTTTGCCCAAACGGCACCTTGCATCATCAGGTGAAGTTGTGAGTGTACCTGTGTACGTACTGTATCTTAGTGAGAGCCTGCCATCAGTGTGTGTGTGTGTGTACACTTTGTGACAGATGTGGGTAGCTGTATGTTTGCTCTCAGAGAGGAGGTGAGGAATATCACGGCCCTCCTTCAAACCGCCTGCTCTCCCGCTCTGCTCAGAACTACCGGTTGTTTATATGATCTAATTCTTGGAGACAAGGTGACGTCATCAATAATATTTTCTGCTGGACCTTCTTGTATCATACAGGCTACAGTAAGCGTTTGTCTGTAAAATGCGTAACAGTATAATGTCACCGCAGTATCAGTCGACTTACTCATAACTTAGTTCATATCACCAGCCTGTCAGTGGAGATACAAGGAGTTTGTTTTTACTTGTTGTGGAGACCAGGCTGTTGAGATTCCAGTCAAAAATTTCTACATAAAAATCAAGTGGACCGAGGTGTTGTGACCAAGGCTCCAGAGCATGTTAGTTTGACTCATTCCCATACATGCCAACAGTAGTTGCATGCCATTGTCTTTTTCCTCTTTGTCTCATATCTTTCCCTTTGTGTATATGGAGGCAAAGAAAAACAGAAAAAAAAGTTTCCAAAGTTTTTATTTGAGAGGAAAAAATAGTATATTAACCATTAATGGAGCTGTGGCTGGAATGTCCTTTCATGTGAAAGTTATGAAAGATGTTTATTTATAGTCAGTTGTTTTGCATTGTACAGGAAATGACTGTGATACCTGCTGAAGGTGTGTTGACAGGTTTTCCTGTGAAATAACTTATTTTAAAAGAAGATAATGTTTCAGTCCCTTTTGGACACTAAGGCATTGATGTCAGGACACACCCTGGATGTATTAAAGCTTTTATTAAAGGGGACATATCGTGCTTCGTATTAGTGATTAGCATTGCATAAAGACTGGGGATACAGCTACCCAAGTGAAAAAATAAAATAAATACGCCCACCAACATCTGCTGACTTTTTTTTTTTAACTCATTCATAAGCAGAAATGTAAAAGCGACAATCTGTGACTTTAGAGGGTGCAGTTTGTAGTTTATTTTAAGACTTTAACAGGAAGTGTTACAGAGCAAAGGAAGCTTGGGGTTTTAGTCAAATTAATAGATTCAGCGTAGCCTAGATAGATTTGAATTTTACTCACCCGTGTCACTACAATATACTGGAAAAATATGGTATTTTCTAGCCTTAATGAAACAGCTGGTAGAGCGTTATGTATTGTCTCAAAATCAAGAAAATAAACGTAAAAAGTTTCATAAGAGGAAACAGGTGCGCTTCTCTTAAACCTCTTTAACGTCAGAACTGCAGGCAGAGAGGGAAGAGATATGGAAAGAAAGTGGGAAAACCTATCCAAAGTTGATGGTGCCCAGCTGTGTGGTGGAACGCATGCTCTGGCGAATACAGAGGGGTGGCACCTCTCCAAAAATGAAACAAAAAAAGTGTCTGCATATGTATCTAGATGGAAAAATGTATGTTAATTAAGTTAATTCATTTACAGTCTTGCTGTTTCAGAATAATCAATTTGGGTTCATTTATATCTCATTTATTTAAACCTTAGGTTTCTTTATTCTTACAGCTCTGCCCTGTTATTTAGCTGTCTAAATGATGCACTCTCCTGTCCTTTGCTCCTTTCCAGGAATTTGGTTATTTGTCTTTTCTTTGTAGTTGGTGATTGATGAGTGGGCTGCTACTCAGATGCTCGGCTAGCGAAGGGAGAGAAAGAGAAAGGCAAGGAGGGATGTGTATGACCATTTGTACACTGGAAATTTGTTGCATAAGAGCTTAGCTCATTACCACATTGCGGTGGAAAGACATGCGTATATGTCAGGGCTATGGCTATACTCTGTTTGACCTATGAACCTCTCTATTAGTCTTGCTCTTATTAGTGGTTTGGGGCTGTGTTGGATAGTTGCATAAGATGGATTTTTGCATGTGCGTCACACGTGCTTGACTGAAGTTTGCGTGTAAAGTGTGAAAGAGTGTGAAAATGTGTTTGTCATATGTCTGCCTAAATAGTTTGTTGGTCGTCGGTTTACTATTTTTCTATCACAGATGAACAAGTAAAAGTGAATTCTCGTGTTTGATTGCTGTACATGTACATATTGCAAATATGTACAGTATATCTCTCCTTGTGGATTTATGATGCCAAGACTTTACCCTGATGTTATACAAGCTTGTCATCAGAAGGTTTCCATTTTAAATCTGTAATGGACTGCTTGGGAATAATTAGGCACAGCCACATAATTCTAATTTCATACATCGTGGTTTTGTTTTGGTAGTTTTGGCCTATTAGTAATAATAAGATTGTATTGATTGAGTTGATTGCCAAGGATTGGGAATGTGGGGACATCATTAAAGGGAAGTCAGATGGGTTAGGAAACACAATCATACATACATACTACCTCTACTTTTTTGTCTCTGGTGAAACTTAGCAACCGATCAAGAATGACAAATGACAACCTGTGACATGTGACACAATGTTATGAAATACTAAGAAAATAAAGTGTAATAAAAAAATGTTCCTTCAAAGCATACAGTATCTCTGCATGTTTGCCTATATAATGCGTGTTGCTACAAACAGGTTTGTATTTGTGTGTGTGTGTTTGTGTGTGTGTGTGCGTGTGTGTGTGTGTGTGTGTGTGTGTGTGTGTGTGTGTGTGTGTGTGTGTGTGCATGTTTGAATGCATGTGTCATCTTGGATAAGGTGTAGAAATGTGGCGGCTGATCGCCATGCCTCGTGCAGCATTAGGCCACATTTCATTCTTCCTACCCTCAAACTCTTAAGTGTCAGTCAGGTGCCTGAGGGTCCCATACACAGTGACTGACATCTCGAGGGTTTCAGAATAGCTGGCACAGTCATCTGATCTACTTGCTGAACAACAAGGAGAAATGTATTTCCAAAAAGTGACAACCACACCAAGTAATCTTTGTGCGTCTCTTTATTTCCAAAGAATTTTGAGACGTCAAACATAAGCCTCTATTGTGGTAAAGGTGAGTTCATAGTTTAATTGATAGCGATCCCAGTTTTGAAGTATGGCCAGAAATGACAGGCCTGGCTCTTTCTTTACAAGTCTCCCGTGACATAAACAAGCTACAGTGCCAAGTATTTACCCTACTCAAAGCTTTCTATACACTCTGGCACAGATTGCTGCGGCTCCCAGCCAAGGGAGATCCAGAGCTGAGTTTTGGGAAAAGACCCACATGCGTGTGTGTGTGTGTGTGTGTGTGTGAGTGAGTGAGTGTGTGTGTGCATATGCTTGTATGTGCAAGGGGCCTGAAGCAAGGGTTGGTTGAGTCATTATGGTGTTATCAGTTGAAGTGATTTCCTATCAGTTGTGTACTTGCTCAGATTATGATTATACAGACATAAGCTCAAGCCACTAAGTGAAACATAAATACTCATTTAGAAATAAGATGAATTTATGCTTGTTTAAGTTGATAAGTTCATTTGAAATGAGATGACATGTTGCCAAATTTTTTCCAAAATTGTCTTGGACCTGAAATGGCAGGTCCATACGTTTTCCAGCTTGTAAACAGACCTTCCAACAGTTTCTCTGTGTCCTCTTAATGAGATTCGTCGACTGAGCTCAAGGCCAACAAGAAACCCAAAGACCACAAATATCAGTTCAGGTCAAGACTTTTATATAAACCAGATCTTGGAACAGTTATTGATTACATTCAACTTCCTGCCTTTGTTTGTACCTGCGCTGCAAGCCAACGAGTTAAGCTTTTTGTCAGAGAAAAACTGTTGTTGTTTAAGTATGGGCACCACATAAAACTAGAAGTCTGAACCAAAACATATGAATGAACATAATGATTACTAAATTAATCAGATCCCTGATAAAAGTACTTGTGATTTTGGGGTATTTGAGCTGCCTTATTTTACACTTCATTGTGTTTGATTTGTTAGCTACCTACCTGCAAAAAATACATTTTCACTACACTTTTTCTTTCAGTAGACTTCCATTTTTCTCACCCTTGTGAAAGTAAACCAAATTTTGGACTGTTTGTCGGTCTGTCTGCAGTCGTCCATGGTTCCAGCCAATTATGTCATCCTCAGTTATCCCACGATGTAAGTGATGATGTCATTCAAACGCAGGAAAACAATCCATTCACATCTGGTGTCAAGTGCAAACAGTCCTCTTCTTCTTCAAGGGGCTTACTGAGCAGAAGCGTCTCTAGAAAGTTTGAAATTCAAACCCAAAGCCATAAAATATTCATATTGTTGTTGAGTATGGGTAATTTATACTTTTGCTTGTTTACATCTTCATTCTTGATTAATCTTTCAATTATGTTCTACTTTCTTATTTTCAAGTTAGTCTATAAATGTCAAAAAAGTGAAAAAAACATCTTCAAATTGCTTGTTTTGTCCAACCAACAACAAAATCCAAAAATGTTCATTTTACAATGACATAAAACAGAGAGATACTTTGCAAATGTTCACATTTGTGAAGTTGGAACCAGACATAATTTTTGCTTGAAAATACAGATCGGTGACAAATTAAAGGAAAACCAGTACAGGCCTGAATGCTTGACCCCTACAGTGAGGGGATCTGGTGGCTCTATTATGCTGTAGGGGGCATTTTGCTGCCATGGTTTGGGTCCACTTGTCCACTTAGAGGGAAGGGTCACTGCAAATCAATACAAAGTTATTCTGAGTGATCACCTTTATTTTATGATGAAACATTTCTATCCTGATGGGAGTGGTCTCTTCTAGGATGACAATGCCCCCATCCATAGGGCACAAGGGGTCACTGAATGGTTTGATGAGTATGAAAAGGATGTGGCCTTCGCAGTCACCAGATCTCAAACCAATTGAACACCTATGGGAGATTTTGGACGTGTTAGACAGCGCTCTCCACCACCATCATCAAAACACCAAATGAGGGAATATGTTTTGGAAGAATGGTGTTCTTCCCTCCAGAAGAGCTCACAGACTTGTAGAATCAATGCCAAGGTGCATTGAAGCTGTTCTGGAAGCACATGGTGGCCCAAAACCTTACTAAGACACTTTATGTTGGTTTTTCCTTGAATGTGTCATCCGTCTGTATACTTAAATGGTTATTTGATTAACAAAATGGTTGCAGATTAGGTCATTTTCGATAAGCTAATCAATTAATCGACTAATGTGTCAGCTCTAAATATATGTGTTTAAAAACTGCAGTGCATTTTTGCTTGTAAGAAAGGCAGTGAAAATTATTCATACAGTTATGCCATCAACACGCACGTCACTTCCTCCACAAAATCAGTGTCAGTTCCCTCTTCAAGTAAAAGAGAATAGCTCTTCAAAGAAAGTGGTCTAATTTAATTTCAGTTTGGCTTCCCTCTTCCTTTTTCACTCAGAAACTGTATGAGTATGTGTATACAGATGAGTTAAAGTTTGAAAGGTCTTTTTTACTCTGCAAGGAAATGTGTAACGCATTTCTAAAGAGGTGTCAATCTGTCACTCGTCTTTGTGATGACTGAAGACCCCCGCAAATGATTACCATGTGGTTTTGTGCTAGTTCAGCTTGACATGATTCCACTCCAGTTGTTGTTTTGTTATTTTGTTTTACTGGAGTCGAATTCCACATCGGGTTTTAGCTGTGGCCTGCCACAGAGAGAGAGAGCAGGTTCAGAAAGCTGGAAGCATGCACTCTGCAAGTATTTGAATTATGCCATTGACGTCAGCACAGTCATAAAGTAGACGGCTGCCCTTCCCCTGAAGTATTCCCTTGCCAGCAGGCCTGTTCAGCTCTGCACAGATGGATTCAAACACTCTCTGCTTCACAGACAGGCCCTTTTGTTTGGGTATTTGGGAAGCTTTTGGACCACCACCACCACCACCCCCCCACCTCCAAAAAAAAAAGAAAAAAAAAAAAAAAAATCATCACCAGTACCGCACCCTCTTTGTGGAACAGGACAGAAAGCCATCTTCAAAATCAGCTCAACAATAACATATCCCACTTCAGTTAAAATCCTGATTGTTATCAACAAAGAGGAAAAACGGACAAATCATGATTCAGTTATAATTACTTTGCAGTAATGTGGTTGATTTTTTGGCAGAAGTAGGATCCAGATATCTTTGTTTTTTTTCTGAAACCACTGTTAGGCCATGAATGCCACATGCCTATTTAGTTGTTACTTGAGGGGGGGGGACTTCTATTTAATCTTGACTCAATCAGGAAGTTTCATTTAGCCAATATGGACAAACACAACCAATCTTGTTTTGTATGCTTACCAGTGCCAATAGCCTTTATTGGCTCAATTTGATTTTGTAGAGCCCTTATGTGGTCTGGGACGCGCACACAAACACATATGGACACAGACGCTGACACACGCACTATGCTTACCCATCATACGGAGGCATGCTGTTTGAGGTCATTTGAGGTTTGTCTCAGCTGGTCTTCATATGTTACTGGAGACACTGATCCTTCGTTGCACGCAAACCCCTTCGTCATAGAACCCCCAGTGCTTTTCCTCGCCCCGATCCTCAAGTCAGCTCTGTCCCCACCTGGACCAGACTGGCTTGGCTCCATTTCAAGGCCTACACACTAAATACGGTCAAGATAATGTTAATAAGACGGTCATGTTATTCTTGAAAAAATTTCAACGACAGCTGGAAAGTGTTGGGACCAAAATGATTTCTTACTTAGCCCCAATAAAATGTTATTCAGATATCAAAGCCAAGAAAGAGAAGAAGCATGACACATGAACCCAGCCTGTCAAGTTACATATCAGCCTACTGAGGCTGTTTACTTCCTCATTATTTGAAATAGAAAAGTGACCTGAGCCCCGATTTAGAAAGTTCATTGAAGCAGCTGCACCTTTCATATTTTCTAGGTTTACATTACAAAACTGAGTGCACCTGCAGAGAAAGTTGACATTGCATCATTGCAAAAGAGGTCAATGGGATTTTGTCAGTGGGGCTCAAAGCATTAAAAATGTGCATTCAAAGACATCAGCAACATCTCTCTCAATGAATAAGATGTGTTACTCAACAGCAACATCTCTTTCCATGAATAAGATGTTACTCAATAATCCCTAGACGTCACTGTTAGTCTGGGTTGGTGACTGTTTTCATTATTACAAGTTAAATTCCACTTACCTCCATTGTGTCAGGGTGGATACAGAGATCTCAGAAGTGGACATCTTAAAACCTGGACAAAATAAAACCAAACCTATCTGCATGTTTTTATAATTTGGGTGAACTGACCCTTTAAGTCACACTGGTTAGGGAGCATTGGCTAAATGCCTAGAAAGTATATGCAGTAAAGCAATCAAATTGACCAAATTTCAATTTTTTTCATTAAAATTCAGTTTGATTCCGTTTGTGATCAAACTTTTTCCTCTGACTTCATAGAAAATGAGCCTTGTCCAGCAGCAGCAGCTGCATGCGGGTCCACTCTGTTTATGCAAAAGTTTTTCTGATGATTTTAGAAATCTCTCATCACTCCTGACATCAGATCCACCGCTGTACCAACAGTAAACCTTTGTAATTGTAACTCTAGACACTACTTTGAAAAAAAAAAAAACCCAGCATCAACAGCGACAGAAGTTTGGCTTACTGGGGTCCGTGGCTCCTCTGATCCATGCTAATCAATCCGAGGGGCAAATGCCAGTCAGCGTGACAATGAGGCCCATTCAGCCCAGTCATTTCTGTTGCTCCCAATGTGGGAGTTCAGCTCAGGTAACACGGACAAAGCCTGGTTTGTTGCTGTGTGTTTGTGTTTATGTGTGTACACATGTATGTGTTTGAGTGTGTAAAAAAGCTGAGAGTAAGAGAGTCAGACACTGTGGTAAGAAGGAGCAAAAGAATATGTGAGAGTTTATGAGAGCGGGAGTCAAAACAGATGGAGAGAGTGAGGGAGTGTGCAGCTCAAGGACAGGACAGTGTTATACTCACAGGTCCTCCAAAAAGACTTGCTGATAGGACACACAAACAGTCTCGTTGACGTCTGTGCGTTTTATCAGAGAGAGAGCTGTAGAAACAAAACAAGATTTTTACACCAGAACATGATGACCAGTCAGATAGCAGCAAATACTGTATGTGAGACTCTGAGACAGACACTGCAGGCCTCAGTGAACCCTAAGGCCTGTGATGTCAGCTCGGTTTACTCACCTCCCACATGCATAAATCACTGTGTATCTCCCTGTATGTCAATAACATGCACATATGAATCATGCAATAATATCCACAAAAAATAGGATATGGATATATTAGATATTTTCTTCAGTTCCACAAGATAAGCAGATCATTGTTAAAATTTGGCTCTACTGGCCTTTTTATGTATCAGCCCCATTTGGATTAAGATTAATATTGCAGAGGGGAGTATCATTTTGACAGTAAAATATTTGTCATATTCTGGATGGCATTTTAGCCATCGCCAAAAGCTATTAGTCACATGAGTTTCTACAAATAATCACACAATTAAAATGTTCACAGAGTTGATTACATTTAATAACCTGTAATGCATTTTTTATGCACAAAAATTCAAAGATAGTATAAAATACAGGGTGTGTGTTTGGGATTGAAATCAATGGAGGATGCCAAAACATAGTCAAACACAGCATTTGGAACTAAAATTCAAACTGGGAGAAAAACATCACACCAGGCAGCCTTAAAATCACTGATGAGCACATGCAGTAATTCTGTCGAGTCACGCCACTTTCTGAGGAGAAATAAATCCTGTCTAAATGGGGCTTAGGAGGCACAGCCTCATGAGCTCCCGTACTGTCTCACCAACAAGAAACACCAATTTAAATAAAATTATCACAAAGTCAGAACAGTCAGTTTTCTCATTCCACCTGGATTTAGACAGTTGGATTAACACAGCAGAGCTTTTTCACTGTTATTCCAAAGATCCTGCAAGGTATCTGGTATCGCTATCCACCCTTTGGGAGTTGTTGCATGCTACTCAGATTTATAGCTTTCCCTGTTGGTTTCCCACTGTGTTCTATAGTAAATCAGACAGGAATGTGTACATGTGTATGTTATGGGGAGGACAGGGAACACTGTGTCCAAGCAGAGAGGGGGGAGAAGGTCCATTAGGGGTCTAACACACACACATACACGCACGCGCACATGCACACGCACGCACGCGCGCGCGCACACACACACACACACACAAACACACAAACACATAGTTGTTACATGTGAACTATTAAAAGCACTTTGTAAGAGGTTTTGTGGTCAGAACTGAGTTTATTATAGTATAAATACAAGCAGATCCCAAGTCGGGCTGGAAATCACATGGATGTGAATTTACATGTTTTTTTTTAAATGCAGTGTACTGTATGCCCCTTGAAAGAAAAACAGAAAGTGTAACAGCACCAAGACCACAGGCTTGCACATTAACGGTCTCACAAACATTTCCGGCTGCGTGTGTTCAAAAACACAATTTGCGTCATCACAATTTCAATTCATTTTCATTTTCAGATTCTTGCTTTTATTTATTGAACTTCTATTTCAAGGAGTAGTTCAACATATTGAAGACATGTGCTGTCTTCTCAAGACTGATGAAGAACAATTGTACTCTAAAAGTCCTCTAAAGCTCACTAATTAACATGTTGTATCTCATTTGTTTAATCCACACACCCGCAAAAATGTAAAATTATAATTTTTATAGTTTTTTTTTGTCTGCGTACAGATTAAATAAAGGAAATACAACATGTTAGTGGGTTTTAGATATGCTGGTAGGCATATTTCTTGAACTTTGGACAGAGCCAGGCTAGCTGTGCTTGTGCCTAACCTTACAGTCTTCAGGCTAAGCTAAAAGCCTCCTGGCTCTAGCTCCATACTTAATGCACATACATGAGAGTGATATTGATCATCTAACTCTCATCACGAAAACAAAACAAAGGAACATATTCCTTTTACCAGTTACGTCCCATTGAGGTTGGAGATGTCTTTAGCTAAAGGGCCAGACTAAGATGGCAGCATAAAAAGTTGCAAACAAAAATTTTGAAAGTCAGCCAAATAGACTAAACTATAGAGTTGCAAAGAAAGAGGAGCTATTTTGGATGCCTCTAGTTCTGGAAGTAAAAATCCCATTCATTTTTCCCATAGACAACATTTCGTGACTCACAGTTTGAACACTTCTAAAGATGAATAACTGCATGAGAAAATATTCTTCTTATTATATTCTGATTCTTTTGTAAAAAAAAGAAAAAAGGAAGGTACAAGACTATTTACATAAAAATTTGGGGGTAGAAGTTAACTATGACTCCCGAGGTGCATTTCAGCAAGAAACAGACAATCACTTAGCTTAAAAATTGCTCACATGTACCTCTAACATTGGACAGAAGCTAACAATTACAGTGTTGAGAAAACTGATACAATCTACGATTACAATCTACAGAGTGAATCAGTTAACTTTGAATTTCTAGGTCAATTTTGGGTGAATTCAGCAACTATGGCTGTTACTTACTACTTCAGCGATGAAGAGTATTGAATACATTATGCTCTGATTTGCGCCCATGGCTTATTCTTCATAGCAATGGTGGCCGGGGCTCATGGGTATCGTAATATTCTTAGCTGTCCAAAACAAAGGTAAAATTATTTAAACTGGTGGTCATAATATAAGCCAGTGGTTCTCAAAGTGGGGTCAGAGGACCCTCAGGGGTCCTTGATGGGGTTTCAGTGGTTCCCCAGCAAAAAGGAGAATCATTTATTTTCACTATAGTTCCATCCATAAGTAACACAATGACAGAATGTATACCTTTTTGGATTTCATACACTTTTTGTAATAAAACATGTAAAAGCAAAAGTCTTATCAGATGGGGGACCCTGGGACAAAATCTTATCAAATGGTCCGTGGTCTAATTTGTGTCGGTTTAGGGGTCCTTGATGTGAAAAAGTTTGAGGACCACTGAAATGGGAATACAGAATGGGGAAAAACACTTCCAGAACCAGCAGCCCCTCCAACCACGCAACTTTATACTAAAACAGACAGCCATACTGAAAAGATTGAAAAGAGCTAAAAGCAGGCATAATAACCAAATCATGTCATTTAAAGACTATTCTAAATGGCTGCAGGAGAAAACATGAAAGCATTGTTTCTCATCTCTCTGTGTATCAAGGACAGGCAGCAAATATACAAACTTGTAGCTTTGAGATGACAGAGACAAGTATGAAGACACAGCCTATTACTGTAGGCCTATGCCTATGCCACTGGATAAATGAGCATTCTTAATCTGTGAGTCAGCATCCAGAGTGTGTCACAGAGCTGTTTCTGGGGGGTCACCACATGAAAAAGACACCAGTATGTTTTACCGATAATGATTCCCAGAGTGATAAATTTACCAATTATGGGCCCATTGAAGCTTTGTTGCCAATTCATAAGTGGTGAACCATGTGTAAATCCTCCATTTCACCAGAATGCCCAATTATTTCTCTCCCTTGTATATTATTCACAACAAAATCTTAATTCCATGTATTGGGATATTATTTGTATTCTGCATCCCTGTAATTCATATAAATGAACTCTTAATAAAACTCAGATTCATGATGTCATTTTGTCACTTCTTCAAAACCCAGCTTAAAGAAATGTTTCAATCAACAAACACTGCAGGGCCATATAGCATGCTTGTAAACCACAAACCCTACCACCACCCTTCTTTCCTCTTTTCACAGTTCTTGTCAGTGATGGATTTTGCAACGTTGTGCATGTGAAGTCATAATTCGGCCCGTAAGAAGTGGAGAAGCAGCGCTACAACAGCCCTCTGCCTCACCATACCATCTCTGGTCTTTGTTAGGAAGTGTTGTGTAACCACACGGTTTCAGATCAACTTGTTTTCTGTTTCTTGTAAAGCAAGAGATGCCACTAAAGAATGGCTCTCCCTCTCTTGCTCTCATTCAGGAATCACTGCCAATTGGCCCACGTCACTTTGGTTTCTTTTTATGTGTGTGTGGTCTGTTTATGCTGGTTCACTGGAAATGGCACGTCACCCTTCAAAACCTACACGTTTACATGATGTCAATAAATTAAAGGACATAGATTAGTATGAGAGGGCTGCTGAGCTGTCAGCCTGTGTGTGTGTGTGTCAACGCCTGTAAGTCAACTTGGCTGATGATTAAACTACCCCGATGCCATATAGATCTTGGCAGCTGATAATGAGCTGCAGCCCCTAAACTCTGTTGCATCTACCATCACATCACGGGCAGGAAACTGACTCTATCCCCATGAGAGGATGACAGATGCAGCTGTCTCACGCTCACACACAAACACATATTTAAACACGTAGAGCCTTTCTGGTGTGACGTTTTGTGGGCAAACTTGTCCTTAAATGACCCGATATGCTGTATACATAAAAAGCTTTGGGTGTGCGTGCACCTGCTTCAGAGAAGACAAGAAGTCTCCCATAAAATCTGGTGTCAATAGATTCAACAGATTTTTGGGAGAGGAGGGAGCAAGAATGCAGGAAAAATAGAGTTGAAAAATTGGCAATTCAATAGAGGACATGAAGAAAATCGGGAAAATATAATCATATATAAACTGAAAAATTATTCTTCTCTCAGTGATAAATATAAGATACCATTCCTCATTGGATAAAAAACTAAAACGCATCACTGTAACAGAAAAATACGTGTTATCTTGGAATACCCTGAGAGACAATCATAGGAAAAACAATTAATGAATTGCGGATAGACATAATGACAGGAACACTTGTATAATGATCCCAGTACAGTTCATTCAACTGATTTTGAAGGCTTTAGATTGTGTTCTTGTTTTGGATTTTATTACATATATTACAACGTGTTCTCATTATTCCGAATGTTGTACCTCTTTATGTATGTTTTGTATTCACTAAAAAACTCCCGACGTGTTTCAGTTTTATTACTGAAATCTTTCAGATAAACAAATCATCTTAAAATGTCCACAGTGTTAGTTTTTGGCCTGTTTTATCATTTGCTGTTAATGATGTTAGTCAGTGTAGAAAATACCCTTCCTGCCATGCCAGTGAAGCTAACTGAAGTGAACTCAACATTTAATTGAAAAAGAGAGAGAGAGCTGACCTCATATCCCTCCTAACCCTCTCTGCCTCTGCAGCCTGTTGGCTCTGCCTCCCTCACTTGGAAAGTACATGTTTGTGTGAGCGCAGTGATGAGACATTACAGTTGATGTATGTGTACGTTTTCTGACTGGATTGTACATGTGTTTCTGTGTGTATTTTCCTGTCTGCCCCTGTGGGACAGTCACTGTAGGTCTGAGTGCTGATCAGAAAGGTCCTTGTGTCGGGGTGGAGGCGGTGGAAATCCCCTCTTACATCGCAGTGTTAGTGTATGTGTGTGTGTGTGTGTGTGCGCCTGTATTTGGCCTTTGAATGCTTTTTCCCTTGGTCCATCTAAGGCCATGACTGTACATAGTGCAGGCTGCTGTAACTGAAGTAATTACTTGTGTGCAGCAAACATGCATGCTTCATCTCCTCAAACAAGTGAGAATATGAAGGCATGTATTTGTTGGGACTCATTAGGGATTTTGTGTGTGTGTGTTATGTGATTCCCAAATACCCTTTGTTTTTTATAAGCAGAAAAATAAGATTTTTATTTGCAGCAAGTGTCACAAAATCTATCACTTAAAGCAGAAAAGCAAAGAAAAAAGCAATCTGCCTCTGGAATACAAAGTTGTAAGTTATAAAAAATAATGATATGTTGGGGTTTTATAAAAAATGAAAACTAGTTAAATGAGTCAAAAAAATAAAAAAATCATAAAAAAGCATGGCAGAAATCCTTTATTGTAGGCTTTATTTTTTGCAAGGAAAGCTTGTTTTTAATCTCCCTTTACAAGTATTTCTGTTGTTTCAGTAATCTTGTTTCTACCACTCCATCAGGTCTCACCCTTTGACCATGCGGATGTTTAACTATTATTGGAATCCAGGTTCAAATGGACTACATTAGCTTGTTGCATTATGTTATGTCCACCTCAGTTGCTAATTCTGCTTTTAGATAAAGAAATATACTGTATTGTCACATTGTCATTGCATTATACCAGATTTCAGCATCATTATGGGTTAACTGTGGTGCAGTGGAACAACAAGTTTGTGTCTTATGATGGTTTTAGTTGACTGATCTGTCAGATGCAGGGTATAAACAGGGGTTGGGTTCGCTTTACTTTCAATTAATTTACATCACATTTTCCTATGATGTGTGCTATTAAAAGCACTTGGCGCTAGATTAGAAGGTTGCTAACAGTACTGAGAAATAACTGAGAATCAATATTAAATGGTTTGTACATAAATTTCAGTTTTTCATTTGACTAGTGGTAAATTGGGTCCCGCACTGGAGTGAAGATTGGTATTGTTTTTGCTTGCCAGCGGGGCAAGGATCAGAGTAAAACTGTTATACAAGCGTTATAGTTCAGTGGATCTGGCACCTGCCTAGAAGATGGATTTAGTATGTGGGGACCCACAAGAAGTTGGCCTCATGACCAGTTCTAGGTGCTGACTCACTAAACCAGATTTTAAGGCTTTCTACCGATTTCTGTGTTTTTGAAATCCAAGTCAAGAAAGTGGTCAAGAGCTGAAACCATCAATCCAGCGCTCCAGCTTTCCCCCTGATGCCGCCTCACTACCACACACACATATACACATCTGTATTAGAGCAGATGTGAGCACTTCAACATGGTAGCAGTCTGATCTGGTCCAGGTATGGCTTCAAGTTGGCACTGCTAGCACTCAATCGGCAAGGGCAAAGATGAACATTGGCCGAGATGAGGCTATATCTTCCTCCACAGTAGTGAATCTTTTCCCTTTCAGTCCCAATTTTAGTTTCACCAAGCTGTAGGCAAATGCTATCTAGCGGTAAGTCCGATAACCACACCCTCCTCCCATGCTATTGATGGCTGCCAGGAAGTTTTGGGTTCCCCCCTTGTAGATGGTGCTGTGGCAACCAGATCTGAATCACCCATGGCTGGACCCATCAGCCTCAGCAGTTGTTATTACAGCAAAGATTCCAGCTGGAGGTGTGAAAATGAGAACATAGAATCCATAAGTGGACTGAACTTCTGAACTTATCAAGTTTCTATAATGCATTACCTTTAGCTGCAGTTCTTCATCAGCAGAACAAACTACACAATTTTAAGCTTGTGACTGGATGAAGTTGCTGTAGACTTATTTTCTGAGGTTTTTTGTACACTGCTTGTACTTGTACATTTTTTTAACAAAGAAGCAGATATTTTCTAATGCCATTGAGCGTCTTGATTTTTCAGCCAGGAGAGTTTCAAGATCAGCCAAGTGCACCAACTGCCCAGTAACTAACATTGCCAATGCTAAAAAAATGAACAGGACTTCTACTGGAATGCTGGACTTCCCATATAAAATTTTAGTAAATATTTCAATAAATTAATAATTCTATTTTCCTCTAAAATCCTGATATTTCTATATTCTGATATCATAAGCAAAAGCGACACTACTATTCACACAGAAAGTACAGACCATCAAATGGGTTAGAATCACTTCTAACTACTATCACTACACAGACTAAAGATAAGGTTTTTTAATCTGACTAGAACAACAGTAAGACCATTAACTTATCCATAGCCAAGACCACTAGTATGTTTCTTGTCTGAGTTGAGTTTAAAAGTTCGAATTAGAAAAGTGTTACAGGGGAAAATGTCCTTCTCAGTGCTCTTCAAAAACACAAACCACCTCAGAAGTGTTGGGAATACTGTGAAGAAACATTTTGCCGTTTCAACATCAAACGCTTGTGGAGTTAAACTAAATACACACACACACACACACACACACACTCCATCTCTTTCTCTCACTGGCCTCATCAGAGTGAGGGAAGGCTGTGGGCAGAGTGCCAGGTGCCTCTCATGTTTGGGAGAGCAAACAGGCTCATGTCTTTGATGGCGAGGAGATCAGAGCCACGGACACATTCTACGTGGCCACGCTAAGGTCGCCGCAGTGCACACCCTGCTGCCATGTTGTGCTCCGCAGCTAGGAGACCTGGAGTATACACAATACAGGGGCAGCAGACAAGTGTGCGTGCGTTTGTTTATGTGTGTGTGTTAGTCCAAGCCCACCAGCTACCTCATCACACACCACTTCTGCTTTCCAACACAGACTCACTCCAACCTTGACATACAGCTGTAGTCTGAATAACACAGCTACACCACAGGAACAGGGTTTGAATATTGATTCTTAGATCACGCAAGAATATTTCAGTGATGGCTTCAACATACTCCGTCTCATTTTTTAAAAAAAATGTTTCTACTCATAAACACTCAGTTTAATTTGAATTTTAAAGGAAAAAGTCCATTACTAAAATGATTAAGGAGGAACAATACTAATAATCATGCTGGGTGGAATATGAAAAAACATGGAAAAATAAAAGTGCATAATTTCCCTACAGATACAGTAGGCGTATTGGAGAGTTAGAATTGAAAGATGTTTGTTTACATTGGTCTTTTATTAGAAATAGGCTTTATTTACTCTTTAACTATTTGTAGCCATGCTAGCAGAATGGCAATGTAAGTCAGTCAGTCTGTCACTTTAGTCCAAAGATTTGGCAACTTTTGAGACCCCCCTCTTTTTTTTCTCCAAAAACTGGCCAGAGACAAGTCTAGTTGAGGCAGACTTTAACTCCTCTCTGTAGAGGAAGTCACCAATACTTCTCAGTAAATGTGCACCAAGTCACCAATATTTCTCAGTAAATGTGCACCAAGTCACCAATATTTCTCAGTAAATGTGCGCAAATGTGGCTGTGGCTTTCTAGACTGACTCTGTTCAGTGGGTGTGGCCGAACGGCTGCACATTCAGTCCGACAGCCAGTGATGAGAATGAGCTGTGAATGTGTGTACCTCATGACCAATCACTGATTCCCCTTGTTGACCAGGGAACTTCTTCGTTTTTATTCTAGCAAGCAAGCGAGCAAAGTTTATTTATATTGCACCTTTCACAAACAACAGTTACAAAGTGCTTCACACTCAAAGAAATAAAATAAAATAATAAAAAAACAAAGACACCAGATAAAATATACAAGGAGAGCAGATAAAATGGACAAAATAAGATAAAATAGCCCAAACTACCCAAATGCCTGTCTGAACAAATCTGTTTTTAGCTGCTTTTTAAAAGAGTTTACATTATCCAAGGACCTTAAGCTTGTTGGAAGACTATTCCAAAGCATAGGGGGCTGTTGACTGGAAAGCACAATCCCCTTGGGTCTTAAAATGTGTACGAGGTACACTTAGAAAGCCCTGGGTGGAGGATCTAAGAGCTTGACTAGTGGTGTAGGGGTGCAGAAGGTCAGTAATGTACTGAAGAGCCTGGCCATGTAGGACTCTATAAGTGAGCACCAAAATTTTAAAATGAATTCTAAAATTTACTGGAAGCCAGTGCAAAGAGATTAAAATAGGAGTTATATGTGACCATCTGTTGGATTTTGTTAAAAGCCTAGCAGCAGTGTTTTGGACAGTGTAGGTGGTGTATGGAAGATTTATGTGAGGTAAAAAGAGAGTTACAGTAGTTCAAGCGTGATGAGATAAAAGCATGTATTAACATCTCCATTTAATTTCTTGATACCACAGACCGGAGTTTGGCTATGTTTCTCAGATGAAAGAAACATGATCGAGTTAGTATCTTAACATGTGCTTCAAAACTCATGGATCGGTTGAAAATTACACCAAGATCTCGCAGGCAAGACCGGGAAGATGAAGATAAGGCACCGAGGTTCTACCTGATTGATGACTGAAGATTATCAGGGCCAAAGATCAGGACTTCAGTTTTGTCTGCATGTAACAGCAGAATATTGTTTGCCATCCAATTCCTAATTGTGTTTAAACAGTTGTTAAGTACAGAGAGTTTGTGAAGCTCATTAGGTTTAAATGAAAAGAACAACTGGATATCGTCAGCATACATATGGTAGTTGTACTTGAAGCTGCTGATGATCTGTCCCAGTGGCAGCATGGGTCCCAAGATTGATCCCTGGGGGACACCACATGACAAAGCTGCAGTGTCCGACACAAATTCACCTATAGAGACTGACAAAGATCTATCTGTGAGATATGAGGAGAATCACTCCAATGCAGTCCCAGAAATGTCCACCAGGTGATTTAGCCTGCGGATTAGAATGTGATGGTCCACAGTATCGGACTGCGCTAAGGTCCAATATTATTCTAAATGATTTAACTTGACTATTATATGTTAAACTAAGATGATAAACATGGTAAACATTGCAAGCATGCTAGCATGCTGATGTCAGCATTTAGTTTTCCTTTTTCCTGATTTTTTTTCTTTTAAATCTCAGTTATAATTGTAGAGCATGATGTCAAACATTTTGTCACATTCATTCAATATGATTTACAATAAGACTGAACTTTTTTTCATGTTCTACCTTTGTTGCACTAGAAGTACTTTGTGCAGCATTTTTGCAAGAAAGGTGCTACACAACCACTGCAGCCTAGTTGCAATTTATTTGAACTAGTATTCAATAACTAATATAGTATATGACATTTGTAATAGACCTACAATTGATTTAAGTATTGCATTAAAATGATCAATTGTATTTTTAAACAAAAGACAGAAAATCTGCAAATAATATTACCAAAGCAAACACATCCTGGCTGTACGGAAATATTGTTCAGTTCTGGTGAAATTAATAGAAGCAGCCAGTTCCTGTAATTTTGTGTCCGTGTTATATTTTCGCCTGCACTTGTGGTTAAACCTTCAGCCACATGTTCCTGTACAGCAACTGTAATCATTTTCGCACATGGACAAAATAAAACCTGCCTCTTTGTTATGTGTGGCCCCATAGACCCATTACCAAGTTTGTTTCTCAACCACTGGTTCAAAAAAAACAGTAATGGTGTCTGTTGGATCCTCTTATCTAGCCATTGTAAATAAGCAGACATTATCAGGCTAATTAAATAATGATGATCGACCAAAATTAGGCAATGAAATTTAAGTCAGCCACTAGATCAGTGTTATAACAAAATTTTATTTGGCAGGATGAAATATGTGTTTTTTTGCAGGTTTAAAGGTATCAGTTTGCTTCCTGTGAGAAGGGGCAATGTTTGTATGTATGTGCATGTGTGTGTTTGTGTGTAGCAAAGGTGGTTGGTGGGGTGGGGGGGTATCTGGTTTCCTGTTTGGGGCTGGGGGGTGTGACTTCATGTAAATGAGCTGAGGGCTGCCAGAAGGAGGGGGGTGGGGCACATATGCACAGAGAAAAAAGTTGAGTGTGTGACAGAAGGAGTTCAGGTCCTTCCTTTCCTCCGCCCTACTCTACTCTGCTGACAGCTGCGAGTCTTTCTAGCTTGCCACTACTACTCCTCCTCATGATGAAGGAGCGCTGCAGCCAGGTGCCACCTCTCGCGATTCCCCCTCCTCAGCAGCAGGCGCCCCGAGCAGGACCTGTGGGTGGATGTTGCCGGGGAATGGCTGGGCAGTGCACGGGCTGCATGTGTGCCGTCTGCTCTGACTGTGTGTCTCTGTGTGCCGGCTGCTTGTTGACAGATGAAGCGTACCAGAAGCTGGCCATGGAGACGATGGAGGAGTTGGACTGGTGTCTGGACCAGCTGGAGACGATCCAGACCTACCGCTCTGTCAGTGACATGGCCTCCAACAAGGTAGGACAGGCTGTATCTTATATTCTTCTGTTTTTATTTTTCAAATTCTGAAAATGTTGAGGGGTAAAAGGCTTATGTTGCCTTTACTTCTATTTCAATCATTTCAATTTTGTCAAGGTATGGACTATTTATCACTGCAAGTGTTTACATAGAAATGGCTCTCCTCTTTGAGGAAACCTTCAAATTTGAGCAGCAAAGGACTCTGCTAGGAGAACTAATCCTTCACCATAATAAACACTACAGAATACAGAATCCAGGGATACTGTAGCTGTAAACATACATGAACTTATTATGACCTTAGCAAAGTCAACAGTATTAATAGCTGGAGCATGTAAGGAGGAAGAGGTTGAGGTGTTAGAGGGGCCTGCAGCAGCATGCAGTGTTGGCATGAGCGCTGTCAGGTTATAAAGGCTGCCCTGTAAACTTGTATGAATATGACTGGATGTTACTCATCAGCTGATTTTTTTCTTTCTTTGTGCAAATTATTGTCTGACATAAGGAAGAGTTTTTGCCTTCTGACCTGCTCTGGCCCTCTTTTCATCTTTTCCTGTCCTGTTCACTGTCCACTGGTTATTCTGCATCTTCTGCACCATTGATTGTAGGCTATGTGATGTGCACCGAGGTTCAGTTCCTGGTTCTTTATATAAGTAATCCCTTGACTTTATTACTCATTGACAGTGCATGATGCAGAGCAATATTTGTCTGTGTCTTTTAGGTTGTTGTTATTAGCAGAACTTGTCGCTTGATTGATTCATCTGTCTTTGTAGTGCAACTTCTTATCTGTATCTCAGAATTAATGAGTAGCATTCATTAAAGTGAGTAAAATCCTAACAATTTTTATCATTGTAGTCATCATTATCACTACCATTATAAGTAGCAGTAGTAGTTATAATTTGGTGACTGGGCCTAAAGGGCCAGCAGCCAATTATTTATGCATAAAAATGTGTCCTCCCATTTCTTTTTGTAGAATGGTCCAGTCTCATTCAGTACAATACTGACTACTTTGTGGGAACATTTTTTCTAACAGTGGGGCTGTAACTGCTGTTTGAATTAGGTGTGGATGCTACAACACTACGACTTTCACAAGGCCCACCTAAACAGAAACTGTTTCTGATGAATATTTGTCCATATAGTTTTTCCTTGATTAAAAAAACCCTTCATATCAGGATTATTTGTTACAAATTTAACTCTGCAGTAAGATGGTCTGGTGTCTCTGTGGCTTGATGTGGCCCTCTTTTCATCTGTACTGTCAAACAACCTTTCACTGTCCACTGGTTATTCTATTTCTTCTGTGTCACTGATTGTGTGTGATGTGCACCAAGTTTCAACTTCCTGGTTCTTATATAAAGAACCTGGAAGCTGAAAGAGCATGAAACCAAGCAATATTTAGCTACACCTTTTAGATATAATGCTCCTGATTTCTACAGATGTCTATGTCATGATGGTGATCAATGGTGAAAATGCTTTTAGGGTCACAGGGACTTTTTTGTTACAGTGCCACAGTTGGCCACTGGGGCAAACTGGCAGCAAGGCTTCCTCCCTGCACTATATCTAACTCTTATACCATCCATGGGCTATATCAGTAACTTCAGTTCTGTAACATGTGTGACTCTTGATGTTCAGCCATCTTTGTTGTAGCCTTATGCTGCTGTAAAGGGTGACAACTTACAGTTGCACCTTGCTGGTTGGCTCAAAGCCTTCAATACTTATTAATTGTTTTGGGTTCCGTTTTTGCTTGTGGCAGTGAAACCCCAGAAAGCTGATGCATGGCCTGAGTGGCAGCTGTGTGTTAGAGAGACTGAAAACCGATTATCAAGTGAGCCAAGAGGAAAAGCTTGTTATTTCTCATAAAACTGGACAACAGGATGCAAGGGATCCCGCAGTGGGTCAAACACAATAAACTAGAGAGGAAGAGAGAGAACATTTGTGTGTGTGTGTGTGTGCAGGACGGGAGGGGGGGATCCATACGGACCCCTGGGCAGAGTGACTCTCTCTTCCTGTCTCCTTCCTGATCCCCCACGCTCTCTCTCTCTCTCCAGACGACAATAGACATCCCATTATGCCCGTTTGCATGGTTAATGGTTGTGTTTATTTATCTCATTGCAGTCATCTGAATACATCACACAGTCAGTTTAGTCACATGAGGACTGTTGAATCATTTTAAACAAGGCTACAGGACGACAGAGTCACACAGGAGATACGAGAAACTGTCGATATATCCTTAGTGCTGGAGTGGAGAAAGGACACTGTGTCACTGTGTCCATTACAGCAGAATGAAACCAGGATTTCACAACACTCTTAGCTACATTCAGAAACACGGTAAACCTGCTGGTTTATATCAACCCTCATTTGTGGACTTGTGGATTGAATTAGTCTTATCTCACGACTGTAATTTTAGCACTTTTGCAATCACAGAACATTTGGTTTGAGCCAGGATAAGTTCTGCAGCTGATGATTGATTTCCGGAGCCTTCTGCTTTGTGAAATTCCAAAATATCCTAACTACGGCATAACGAAGGGGCAGTTCTATCAAGTATTCCCAGAAAATACTTGCAGTAACCCTCCAGATGCCAAGATGATCAGACTGTAACAGAACATGAAAGTTGTCAATAGTTTCACGATAGCAGACAGGTTTTACATGGACAGATGGTGCCATATTTGTTTATGTTTTGCTTTTAGTTATTAGAATATCTCAAACTTTTAAGAAATATGTAAATTATTTTTTTAACTCCATCAGAAACAAGAATTACTGTGAGGAAAAATCAAGAGTTTTGTTCTTACGTGATCAACAGTCTCATTTCAGGTGACACAATGGGTTTATTGTGTATTATGACCCTTTCTCATTGGTGTCACTTTGGCGGGTGTATGACTGTGTCTTGACACATAAACATCTGTGGACAAGATACTGATCAGGAACATGTCTATCTCGCATGCTTGCACTTTGTATGTGTGTGTGTGTATTTGAGTGTGTACTCTATTTAGCTGTGTACCTATATTAATAGCATAATCCCATTGAAGTCCAAGCAGTTTTTTTCCTAGACTAGCCTTGTTTTTACTGTAAACTAAAACGTTATACAACTGCTTCTCCTTTGTCATGTGGGACATAACACCTGACCTGGTTTTATTAACAAGAACATGCCGGTCAGCTAATGTGACCCCTACTGTAACTACCTGCTGTATTTAGGATGGAAAAACTGTTATTCAAGCTGTATGAAACCTGAGTACGAGGGAGGTGAAATGCAAGTAGCTGCTGCTTTACTGTATCTCCAAGGTGAAGTGCAGGGGGGCTGTCACTGCAGAGGACCTACAGTATGTAAATGTCCTCTGTTATGTATGGCTGACTGAGATGGGTCAAGGCCTGTTGTGAGTTGGAATACTCCTCCGTGTCAAGGATGTAGACCTTCAACTAGCAATGAGTTGAGTAATTGATTAGTAAATTGACAGAGAATTCACTGTCAATTATGATCATTGTATTAGACAAAAATTATAACTTTTCATACATGACTTTTCTGTTTTGTAAAATTTCAAATTGAATATCTTTGGATTTTTGACTGTTCACTGGACAGAACAAACTATGTGAAGGAGCCAGCTGTAATCTATGTTTTGCCCTAGGTTAGATCTAAAACTCTCCCACTAACTTCATGTCCTCCAGTATTTTTATTTGTATCCAGATCTGCACTACAAATATACATTACAATACAATTACAAAACATATAAGGCTGTCAAATGCAGATTTTTATTTGCCTGTTTCTTGCATTATTATAGTTTGCACTCTTGCAGTAGGTAGTGACGTTTTCTCTGGATTCTGGAGTCTTGTGTACATCCAGTTACCAAAGTTTTGTAAACTGAAGGACTGACTGAAAGCCGGTGTCTAGCCATCAAACTTTCACCTTAATAGATTTTAACTCTCAGGGAAAGAAAGAAAAAAAAAACACTCAGCTAACATTCATAGGTGAGGCTCATGGAAATCCACTGTGTTCCTCAAAACAGGAAGTGTTCTAGTCATCTGAATGATCGGTGCGATATTGACAGTGTAAACCTCATAGCTGTGAGTGCCGGCTGCAGGAGTAGCAAACAGCCAGATAGAAGAGCAAGAGGTTAGAGGCGGGACTACCCCCATGAGGGAGTGTGGATGAGGCAGAGGTCTCTCTCTCTCTCTCTCTCACACACACACACAAACTCAGTCACTGTTCCACATACACAGGGTGTGAGGTAAAGCCTAGTCAGACCTTGCAGTTCAAAGTGAGTCACTAGAGCTGTGGCGTTTCCCGGCGTCAGAGAGCAGAGGCTTGGTCCTTTTACTCAAGCTGTAGTCAGACTGAGACAGACACTTTAACGGACGGCAGCACCCGCTCTTGCTCTGCACTCTACACACAGCAACATGGGAGCCTGCTGCTTTGACAAGAAAGAGAGGAAATTAGGGAAACTAAATGGTTGGAGAAAGGTGAGTTTTCATGTATTTCTCTGCTATTACATGAGTTTTTAATCTTGTTTGCTGTTTTTGGAGGGGTATTTTATTGGAGTGTAAGATTCTGTCTCGTGTGGACTTGTGTGCTGAACTTTCGTGGCTTGCTTGACGTGATGTAAATTTCATACACTGTAGTTACAGTCTTTTTAAACACAAAGTTTCAGTTGATCACTTTTGTCTTTTGATCCTTGGTGTTGTTTAAAGTGGTCATCTTACGAGGGCTTCAAATATCTCGCAGCCGTGGATGCTGAATGCGTGCTTTTAGGTTTCCTTCAATTTCAAAGTATGTTTTGTGTAAACAGTGTAGCTGTATATTGCATATTACTGAGGTGTATATTTAAATGTTGAAGTGAAGTGCTTTTAATTATTTGTCTATTTCTTAAAACTTACACATATTTTCAGAGGTTCATGCAGAAGGAAGCAGTGGTGCATGCATTCGGCTTTAGGGAACCTTCATGCATCCTTCCATGTGATGCTAAAAACACAAATTCACAGATTTGTGGCTTTATTAGACACTGAGAAACTTCTCTTCAAGCATTGACCCAAAGATCTGTTAAATTCAGTGCTGATCACAGCTACTTTAACTTCTCGCTCAGGGTGTTGAGATCAAGGAAAAGATGTGGGCTCTCTGGAGATTATTAATTGTAGATGCTGTAGTGCGTCAAACCAGTTCCCTTCCAAGTTATTAAGTGACTTATTGTAATGTATGGGTGACAGAAGGTACTCAGTGGAACTGTGTAGCTATTGTTTGAAAATGGGTGAGTGGAGCAAAAAAGCATCTTAGTAAAAATTAGCTTGAGTGCTTTTCTTTTTGTGGTCTCTACAAGAGTCTGGTGGTGTTGAGTTCATAAGCAAAATGACAAAGAATTTAAGTCACCTGAGGGCCAGGCAGGTGATAAGTGGTGTTTCTAAGCATAGTACCAAAGCCTGGAGACAGTCTTTTTCTAACTGAGGCTGAACACTCAGGTCATCTGGGGAGAAAAAACTTACCATGTGGTTATGTGCTGTTCAGTGTTTGCTTTATTCTAACAGGGGCTGATGGGAGAAAAGTAAATCTTTCTGATTTCTTGTCCATAAAAATTAGAGCAATATTGCATTACTTTTGTTAATATGAGCATTCCTTTTTTTTCTGGGTGTAATTCTGTCAGTGTGTATTTTACATGGGGGGGCTTCCTGCTTTCAAAACAACTAGAGCTCAAGTACGCAGTCTTGCAGCCTGTTAACTGTTCAACTCCAGCCAAAAATTGTTTTGTAGACCACATCTGACTCTACTGAGGGCTTGAACAGTTGGGAGTGATGGGGATGATTCATTCAGCTGAGAAATTACTTTTATCTCTCCCTGTTTTTTAAACTCCTGGTTTATAGCTGACCACTTTTTTCAATACATCTCACTGTATAGGTTCAGAGACAGATGAATCCACTCTTTCTCATACAGACGCACACTGGCATGCATGAGTGAGTCAGAGGAAGTGAGAGGTAGTCAGGCTCTTTCTCAGTTGTCTATACATTTACCCAACATACGTACAGTTCATATGTGGGCAGGTTCCCTGATCTTTACAGAGTTCAGTCTTTGCTACAGTATTGCGTCAAGTTTGTAGTTTATCTCCCCCTTGCTAGAGCACTACTGAAGATTTACTGGTAAAAAAGATAAATGATTGTGTTAGTCATTTCCAATAATGTTGCACACTGTAAATATGAGATCACATTGATAAACAAACATTCAGATTAAGGAGAAGAAATTTAATTGAATTTAATGGAAAGTATGATTCACTTTAATAGAAGATTCTACGTGATGAAAAAAATAATGGTCAGGTTAAAAAGTTTGATTACATTGCAATTGCTGTGAAACTTATGTAAGTGACTGTATATGAAACATGGGTAAAAGGGTTGAAGGATTTACGAATAATTTAGTTTTCTTGATTTTACATTTTGGAAAGAAGGAGGGTTTCTAAGGTTTAAGCCTCTAATCAAGTTGGAGGATCTGTCACTGCAAGGTTAAGGGGTCAATTAACACTGAGCAGCCTGCTCTACAGTAGACTGGGCACAGTGCACCCACTAGTGGCTCAAAGGCCAAATTTCAATCAGAATCGCATCAAATGAATATTGCTGATGATTTTAAACAAGAGGAGCAGTACTGTTTTTCATTTTAATAGAAACAAGAATTTCCAACAGTAGTAAAAAAGCAAAAACAAAAAAAGCAAAGATATCTACCCCAGAAGGTTTAATATTGACTCATTTTGTAAAAAAAAATATAGAACTGAATCAGATTAATTAAAAAAAAAAAGTCTGAGTATGCATTTACAAGTTGTCATTAATCTGATTTATAATCAGATCATACATCGCCAGCCACATCTTTATTAAAAAAAAAAAAACTAACAGTCTGATGTGTAGTGCCTGGTCAGATACTGGAAGCATGTTGTTGAGAGTGCATGAGCTCAGAGTCTCGTGTCAGAGGGAGACTCCGTATCTGCCGTCCTGCCTACCTGTCCGCCTGACTGCCCTCCACAGTGAGCTGTCCGATGGGATCACGTCTGAATGGAGGAGCGCGGTGTTATTTACCCCCCCCACCCCCCCTCTCACAATGAAATGCCACAAGCTCCATTCACCTTCTCTGCCTCTGTAACAGCAGCTCTCTGCTGAATCAACCCAACCCCATGCAAGCAGAGAGAGAGAGAGAAAGCGGGAGAGGGATGGGGGAATATGAGAGGAAAAGGTTAGGAGAGGGAGACACAGAGCTAAAAGAGAGAAAATGACAACAACGATAGAAACACAAGAAATGGAAAATTGAGCAAGAGAGGAAGGATGTGGAAAAGCAATGAGGAGACAGAAATGAAGGAAAAAGAGAACAGGACGGTAACTGTGAGTGACAAGAAATGACACAGAGAGAACAAAAGATGCCTGAGCATGGTAAGAGGCAGATGGATAAAACAATGAAATATACAGTATGTGGGTATGTGAGAAAAAGATACCCACAGACCTAAGAAGCTGATCTTCCTCCAGTGTCATGGTGACAGTAGGAAGTAAAGAGGCTTCCCTTCTGCCCCTGAATGAACAATAAAATCAAATACACACGGGCAATAACACACTCATCTAGAAACATATGGGTATGAGTGTGTAAAACATGCATGTGACATGTCAGTGTCGACTGTGCTTAACTGCAGATAATTGCATTTGTAGGCTGCTGCTGTGTATGTGTGCTGAGGCATTTCTTTCAGCCTCTGGGGAAGCATCGCTCTTCAACACATTGCAGAGAGACATCCCCTGCTGTTATTTCTGGTTTCTTTATATATTATGCAGTGAGCTATTATATAAAGAGCTGCCTCCTCTCTTTCTTTTTTATTTTTTTCTCCTCTTCTCTTGCGTCCTACCTCCCTGCTTCTGGTTCTTTCCCTCAGTGGGAGGATAATCCGGAATCCTCTCGGGGAAGCTTTGATCTCCCCCTCATCTTTCCGAACTCGTACACATGCAAACACACGCATATCGGACTGAGAGCTTCTCTGGGAACTTCTGTTTACAGTTTCCTGTGGATTGGCTCTGAAGTGACTAGAACTATGGATATTTTCTCATTAGCAGAGAGGTTTCCCAGCAAAGCTTTGTCGCCATCCTTGAGGGTTTCACAAACAAGAGTCGAGACAAAATTGACAAAAGCACGAATGCGCTTCAAAATTGGCAGTGGTACTGATGTAACAGTATATTCCAGTCAGGTGGCCCTAGCCTTGTACACTGCAGCAGTATCAACACCTGCTCCAAGGACAGCCCATTGATTCTGCCAGTGAGGCAGACAGACCAAGAGATTGATGACTGTGTTGGCAAGTGGCAGCCGGGAGAGAAATTGACATGTAAGTGGTGGAGAGTGAGGGAGAAACGGAGTGGAGGGCGGGAGGAGGAGGAGGAGGAGGGGAGGGATTTTCATTCTGTGCATCGGTGGATGTGAGCAGAGGCGATGTGTGTGGTGTGTCCTCGTGACAGCTCAGCAGCTACACCACATGTCTGCCTGGGAAGGAAAAGGGGAAGCCTCTCCTCTCTTTTCTCCTCCTTTACTCTCCTGTTCTCTGAAAACAGTCTTGTACTAGTTGCCTGATGCTGTTGCCATGGCGTTGGTGTGTCCTGGTAATTGGCATACAGACACTTACTCAGAGGCAGAGAGAAAACCGTGGGTTGATGTCACCTAAATTGGGGAAGGATGCAATTATCTCCCATCTCTCCTTCTTCCTCTATTTTCTTTTTTTTTTCCCTTCTCTGACCGTCTTCCCCACTCTCTGGTTGTCTCTCGGTGCAGGCTGTTAAAAATAGCCTTCCACAGACACCCTGACAGCATCTAATATTATTATGGGATGCAGATAATGAACAGGCTTAGGAGTTCTCCACAATGGCCGCCACACTCGGGGATGTCAGGAGACAACAGAAGACACAAAAGAGGGAGAGGGAGAGGAGCGGATGATAATAGAGATAATGGCGATAAAAATACAGAGCTGTGCATTCACATTTCTCAAAACGTGCCCCATCCTCCTCTTTCTCTTACCTCATTGTTTTACTGTAGAGAGGAGAGGCATTGCCGTGTGGCTCGATGACATTCCTTCACAATGGCTGACTTCATAAAAAATGGCTTTAAGAGATTATTACAGGGGCTAGGAATTTAAGAGGATGGGAATTATCTGCAGTGGTCGCACAGCTGGAAAAAAAAAAAAAAAAAGAAGAGGAAAAGTTACATCTGGAATCAAAGTCTGAACAGTGTATGTCAGTCACTCAAACACTCCTTCATAACTCATGTATACACCAATACCAAGCCGTAATTAGGGCTCCCCCCTCCTCCCCATTTTCTGTCAAATCATGTGTTCTGAATAGAGTGTGTTGCTGGGGCTGGCAGACTACAGCAGGGGAAAAAGAGACAGAAGAGGGAGGGAGAGAGCGAAAAAGGGAGAAACAGAGAGAGAGAAAGAGAGAGAGAGGCAGGGTAGGAGGGGGAGTGAGCGCTACAGCAGTGAGAGCAGCGAAGCAAGACAAATCCAGCGGAGGAACCCCCCCCTCCAGTCAGATGAACATCGCTGCCTCAATCCCTCCTCCTCCTCCTCCTCCTGTCTCCATCGCCGTTTTTTCCCCTCCTCCCTTCCTCGCTTCTTCTCCATTATTCATCAGCACACTGAGAGTCCCCAGCTCAAAAGCTCCAGCTGCTGCTGCTTCTCCAGCCGATCCACCGAGCCTGCTGGATCTCCTCCTTCGCCTAACCTAGCTACAGCCCTTGCTTTTCTTCCACATCCATCCAACCATCTCTCTCCCCTCGGCATGGAAACTCAGAGCTGGCCCTTTTCTGCTGCTAAGAGGGAGAATGAGCCCATCATCGAGCTGCTCTCTTAGCTGCTGAGAAGAGAAACACGAGAGGAAAGAAGAGAGGATTTTTTGTCCTTTTTGGCGCTGAAAGAATCCTGTTCAACTGCCTCTATTTTTTTCTATTGGATTACAGTTCTGGCTTTGTGTAGGAACGAGAAAACGGGGTCCAAAATGCCTGAAGCCAATTACCTGCTGTCGGTGTCTTGGGGTTACATTAAGGTGTGTGGCGCTTATCTACGTAGCTTGCTGGGATACCGCACTCAATTCATTGTAACCCACTGTGCTGTCTTACTGTTGCATTAAGGCCCGAAATCTAAACTAATTCAGCATTTTCATAGTATCAGTTGTTTTTGTGGAGCTTTTCAGGACACCATGCTCCTAATTGCACCAAAAGATATTTCCATCGTGGTGAGGGGGGGGGTCTGACAGAATGGTGTTTTGTGGCTGAGGCTCCATCTTGAGCCCTCTGCAGAGCTGTGTGTTTGTATGTGTATTGGTGTGTATGTGGGTGCACGCGCATGCATCGGTCTGTCATAAACAGCTGCTACTGCAGTGCCTGGGTCTCTGTATACTGTCAAATGCATCTGTCTCCTTTAACTGTTTCATCTATTCAAAACTCTTCAAAATATATAAACTACACGGAAATTGCTAAAATGTTGGAACAAAAACAAGTGTCCGGAACAGTGTGCAGATTTTCCTCTTGACATCATTGAAATTCTTGCACACTGACGCAAGTAAAGCACGCAAATAGGCCCCAAAAATGTGATTCAGTGTAATAAAATTGTAAATTGGTTGCAGAGGGTGAATTGAGGGGAATTAAAAGGTGATAGCCTCCCCAACGGTAATACAAATAATGATCCGCACCCTAATGAATTTAGGGGAAAATGGGGGGAATAAGATGTGTGTCCCCCATTGTTTGTACACTAATTAAATAATATAGTTGAGCTGCTGGAATGAAACTGAGTACTGCTGTATTTTCCATGGAATCTTGTACCATAATTTCTCCCAGGCTTTCCCTCAGTGGAAACTAACAACATTTTTTTTTCTCTCTCCCCCCCTCCTCTTTCTCCCTTGCAGTTTAAGAGAATGTTGAATCGGGAGTTGACGCACCTATCTGAGATGAGTCGATCGGGGAATCAGGTTTCCGAATTCATCTCCAACACCTTCCTAGGTAAATGAAAGTCTCATGTACATGCACTCAAAATCACTTTCACAAATTTCACAAAATTGGATTGTTACAATCCACCATTATCATTACAGACTCTGATCACGACCTGTTTTTTCCACCAAAAATACAAATATCCACAAATATTTGGTTGTTCACACAAATACCCACTTCTCTGATTCTTTGCCGCATTGTTTGTGTGGAGGTTCGGTCTTTTGCATGATGCTAAGCTGTGCAAGTTGTTCTGGCAGGCTTTTCTGTGGGGGCGTACCATAAAACACTGCGCCATTAGGCTTCGTCTAGAGGTTTATGACACCAGGCTCGAAATGGCCATTAAAATTTAAGTGAAAAATATATATTTCTGTTTTGTAAGAATTAAGAGAAATAAAGGTATTGACGTGGTTGACTTCTTTATGAAAGGTGCTGTTTGAATGACAAGAGAGCTTGTTAGCCAGAATCTGAGCAAGTGGATTGGAACTTGATGCTGTCAGTGTGGGTTGCACTTTCAAGATCTGAGAATAGATAGTGATACGTAAATATATGTGAATTTGTATCATCTTTACAGGCAATGCGTGTGTGGTTTGTCACCCACATGAATAAAATGTTCCAAACCACATCATTAAGCCAGAAAAACAACACGTAAATGCGGCAGCAGTGCAATAACAAATTTTTGCTTGATGAGTTCAAAGTTGGCTTTTGGTAAATTTGAGATTTCCACAGATGCATGGTGATAGCTAGAAGACAGAAGCACAGAGCTCAGGGACAGACGAGTGAATGACTTAAAGATAATATAGATTGACAAACAAAAAGGATAATGGAAGCCAGACAGAATGTATGTAGAGGTAGTTAAGACTATTTATAGACATTGTGCTTCCGATCGATCGGCATCCTGATCCGGTGTAGTGTTGTTGGCGGATCCCTCACCACTGGATCATAGAGAGCGAGAGGAGGGGTGAAGAGAGAAAGAGGAGAAGCGAATGAGGGAGGGAACTGACTGAAGAGAAAGAGGAAGTCGAGGTACAGAGGAACCCCCTTTGCTGGCAGAGAGATGAGCTCTGGTGACTCATCCCCATCTTAATGCATCTTTGTCAGCAGGGACACCTTGTTGTCCCTCCGGCTCTCCCTCCCTCCCTCTCTTCCTGCCCCGAGAATCCAGACAGAGATGACTATCGCTTTGATAAAGAAATCAGGATTACCCTGTTAGTAGTAGGAAGAAAGAAAGAACATTAATGAAAAGGGGGAAAAAATGGCTGCAGCCAGCAGCACAGCTGGTCTGGTTTGGCCTCAGATGACCAGTAGGACTGTTTAATCCTTCCATCCATTAAGATTAGTATCACATCAGTAATCCACGTATTTCTGCTTTATATTATTTTTATGGAAGCATTCATTCAGGGCATCTGAGAAATTACATTTTCCTGCCATATGTCTGGTTCTGCAGAGGTCATTCTTTTCAAATCCCCATCAGTTTATCGTGAACTATGTGTTTTTTTTTTTTTAATTTATGGCTGATGTTGAGGCGTACTGCTGGTAAAACAGAACAACTGTGCTCATGGAATCTGGATAATTTCCTGGATAAATAAGATCACAGAGTTTCTCATGGAGAACTCATGCAGACTGTGATTTCTCGCTTTCCGATGAGGACTGTTGGCTGACCGCCTGTTGGCCATTCATTCACGTGTGCCTTTCCCCCGCCACAGCTGTCCTCCCAACATAATTCTGTCATAATTCCCTTTGATCGGCCAGCAGCAGAACACACCTAGTTTTGGGAATTTACTGTGAATGGGAAAAAAAAGTCCTCCCCTGTCCCTACTGTATCTGCGTCTCTCACAGGAAAGTATATGGGGGAGGATGAAAAGGAATCAGATGAAATTGAAATAAATGTGGGAGGTGACAGAGGACAGCAAAGGAGACTGAATAGAGCAGGATACCTAAGATTTTTACTTCATCTGCTTAACTTGTTTGTAAATCCGTGTCTAAAATGAGAAGAAAGACTCACATGAGAGCAAGATGCACAGGAGAGAAAACAGAGGAAGGAAAAAACGTGTAAGATTGTCTACCCATGTGACTGGATGACACAGTGCAGGCCAGACTGCAACGGAGAGACTTAATCAGACTAGAATCGTGAAAACTGTGCTATCAGTGTGTCAGTGTTCACTGTATACTGGTACTCTAATATGTAGAAATGTTTGTTAAGAATGATACCGTGAACTTGTCTCCCTCACAACCCGATCTCTCTCTCTCTCACACACACACACACACATATACAGGCCACACACAAACACCACACAGCAGTGGTGATACTGATGGCTTGTAATAAATTAGAGCGCAATATATTGCTCTTCCCCTTGTTTCCCACGCAGCACATGTCTGAGAGTGCTTAATTGCCCATTCTCAATTACCACTGGAGGACTGAGGAGAGAGAGAGAGAGACATACAGAAAGGCAGAGAAACAGTGTGAGAGGGAGAGCATGAGAGTGAAAGTGATTATTTGAATTACAGCTGGTAATTGAATAACCCTCCACAGGGGAAGGCTGATAGGCCAGCGATGAGCTGAGTCGAGGCTTGATAGATGAGTGCACAGCTCACATACCTGCCGATAGCCAGTCCCTGCAGGATTTCATTCAATTCTTCTTGTGATTGCAGTAAACACAAGTGCCTGGTTGCACTTTTTCAAAAATATTACGGGAAACTTAGCCAAAAAATCGGCACAGGAAACATGCCAAGTGTGAAGACTGATTTATCTCTCTAATGATCTTGTTTCAAAGGAACATGAAAGCCTAGCATGTTTTTTGTGTTTATTTTTGGATTTCTCACTCTATTTATTTGTGGCTAGACTAAATGTAGTTGAATAGATGACCAAACATTAAAATCCCCCCGTTTAGTGAGTGATTTGATAAAGCTGCAAAACATGTGGCAGCTTATTCAATGACCGACTTAACTGTGCAGAAACACCAGCTCTCAGTCTGTCAATGGACTGACCTATGAGAGTGAAAAGAACAAGAGATGAGATGTGAGCCACCTGCTGAGAGAGCAGGGAAAAAAGTGCTGTGAGGGAGGGAGAGGTACGGAGACGAATGAACAGTCGGAGCTCAGAGAGAGAGACTGCAGGTGGAGGACGGGGAGCATGAATGAACAAATGAATGGACAGACAGATGATGAATGAATAGGTGAATCACTAAATCTCTCAGGAACCAATGTGCCGCAGGTGTTTCTTAGTGCACCTGGGTTCTCAGGCAGCCTTCAAACAGAGTCACGCTGTATGAGGTTAAATGAGAATCTTAACCACTTCTCTCTCAAACATGTCTTGTCTGTCTTGCATTATTTTTTGTAAAGACTTATTTCTAAAATACATGAAATCTTCCCTCCCTTCAGACAAACAGAATGAGGTGGAGATCCCATCACCGACATCCAAGACGCGAGAGAAGAAGAAGCAGCAGAAGCAGCAGCTGATGACACAGATCAGCGGGGTCAAGAAGGTCTCCCATGGGCCCTCGCTCTCCAGCAGCAGCATCTCACGCTTTGGCGTCAAGACCGATAAGGAGGAGCTGCTGTCCAAGGAGCTGGAGGACCTAAACAAGTGGGGCCTGAACATCTTCACCGTGTCGGAATACTCCAACAACCGACCTCTTACTTGTATCATGTACGCCATCTTCCAGGTATGAAGCGTTGCTATGTGCTATTATTAGTACTCTCCATACCATCATGTCTATTACATAATTGTTGCCTTAAATGCTACTAAAACTATCTACACTAATTCCTAACTATGATATGATGTTTTTTCAAGGAGCGGGACTTGTTAAAGACATTCAAGATCCCGGTGGATACGTTTGTGGCCTACATGATGACACTGGAAGATCACTACCATTCAGATGTGGCCTACCATAACAGCCTACATGCTGCTGACGTAGCCCAGTCCACACACATCCTCCTCTCAACTCCAGCCCTCGATGTAAGTCATAACAATTATTTGAGACAGAAAGGGTTGTGCTCTGTTTTTTAGTGCCTCGGGTCAGGTTCTTGTTACAATATCTTATCCACATTTGTCTATCAACTCCGGAGGTTCTAAATCGTCCCTAGCTTTGACTTGGGCACCAGTGCACATCCACAGAAATAAGGGAAAACTAAATTAGAGAAATATGCTTACATCACCCCATGTGCCTCTTTCCTGGATCACCACACCATCCTTGAAGAGCAACATCCTTCCATTGAATCATCTTTTCCCCTCCTCCGCCTGCTCCGACACATTACAGTTTACTGACAAAACTTCCTTTCTTCCCTCCAACTTTAGTCCCTCTTTTGTTAGATTTTGTCAGCTCTTTTCCTTAAAGGCAGAACGTGACAGAAACAATTACATTTCTTGCCACATTAAGGTTAAAAATCAAGTTTTCATGTTTAACCCAGGGTCTGTTGTCTCTCCCTCACACAATTCTCTGGGAATCAATAGTTAGTGGACATGGATTAATGGCTGTGTTCTTTCTGATGCTATTTTTTATCTTCAGAAATTGTTAAATTCTCTCTTCTCTTTCCTCTCTCCTTCTTCCCTGTTGCTCTTTTACAGGCGGTCTTCACAGATCTTGAAATCCTTGCAGCCATCTTTGCTGCAGCTATCCATGATGTTGACCACCCTGGAGTATCAAACCAATTCCTAATCAATACCAGTAAGTCAAAAATGTCACTTTACACATGAATAAGGGTGTGTATTCAACAACCTAATAGCGGCAGTTGTAATAACGACCTCTGTTCGCCTCTGTCCAGACTCTGAGCTGGCGCTGATGTACAACGATGAATCTGTGCTGGAGAACCATCATTTGGCTGTGGGATTCAAGCTACTTCAGGAAGACAACTGTGATATTTTCCAGAACCTCACGAAGAAGCAGCGACAGTCTCTACGCAAGATGGTCATTGACATGGTAAAATATTGAGATTTATATTCTTTTCTCTTCTACAACCCTCTTCATGTAAATGATAATCTGTCCAAATTGTCCCAATGCTGATTCTTAGGATGGGATTTTTTTTCTCTTACTTTCTTTAGGTTTTGGCAACTGACATGTCCAAACACATGAGTCTATTGGCTGATCTGAAGACTATGGTGGAGACCAAGAAGGTGACGAGCTCTGGAGTGCTGCTGCTGGACAATTACACAGACAGAATACAGGTAGGTGTTTGTTTTTGCAAAGCAACATTATATATATTATACATATACATTGTACATTATATGGAGCGTGAGTTTGGGACTAGACATACTGTAAGCCCTCCACCTCTCTTTTACCTGCTTTTAATAGCTCTAATCAATAGCCAGTGTTATTGGAGGTCACTCAGCCAATGATCATTAGCCAGCCTCCTACATAGCTGACCTCTGCTCCTACTGTCACTCCTTTTCTTACTCCATCCATCTTCTTTTTACCTGTAAGTGCTCCCCCACTCCACCTTTCCCCTAATGGCCTTTCTAGGATTTCTTCTTTATTAGACTGTTGTGCAGACCAGCCTCCTCTCATAACAAAGAGCATGATAGAATTAGCCTCATGTCTGTTCTGCAAGAATCTAATTTCTCCTAAATCTAGTTGTTGTAAAGTGATCTACCACATACATATTGGATATTGGATTATACATCGGAGAGGCTCATTGTTCCCAGTTTTTACAACCCCCCCCCCTCAAATTTTCACCAGGATTTTTGTATTTTTGATATGTTTATGAGATTTCTAGCCCAACACATACAATAGGGGATATCTACCTTATGATGCATTTAAGTTAATTGCAATTCTGGATCATTTCTAGGTGCTGCGTAACATGGTGCACTGTGCTGACCTGAGTAACCCCACTAAGTCCCTGGAGCTGTATCGTCAGTGGACTGATCGGATAATGGAGGAGTTCTTCCACCAGGGAGACAGAGAGAGGGAGAGGGGGATGGAGATCAGCCCTATGTGTGATAAACACACAGCCTCCGTGGAGAAGAGCCAGGTAGGCAATACTGCACATACAGTAGAAACCGCATTACGCACGAGCAAGGATGGCTGTACGAATTTATGTACGTCCATCACAACTTTAAAAGAAACTTATTTCTAACTATTGCTTGTCTCATTCTTTTCCAGGTGGGTTTCATTGACTACATTGTGCACCCTCTGTGGGAGACTTGGGCCGATCTGGTCCACCCTGATGCCCAGGACATTCTGGACACGCTGGAGGACAACAGGAACTGGTACCAGAGCATGATCCCCCAGAGCCCTTCCCCGCCCTTCTATGACCAGGGCACGCACGGACACTGCGGAGGCACTGGAGGGCAGGGAGGCGGGGAGAAATTTCAGTTTGAGCTGACCTTGGAGGAGGAGGACTTGGATGGAATAGAGAAAGATGGTGAAGGGGAGGAGGAGGAGGAGGAAGAAGAGGAAGAGTTAGAGGAGGAGGAGGATAGTCTAGGAGATTCTCGCTCTCCTCCCCTGGACTATTTGGACGATCAGGCGAACGAGGAGGGTGGCATGATGGAGCCCACGACGGCAATAGAGATCGTGACACACGAGGCGTCACCCACAGACACATAGGGCTTCCATCATCAGGCTCACATGGTGATTTGAAAGTTTTTGGAAAAAGAGGGGAGATCCTCTTGCAGCTGTGCTTTTTAATAAGCCCACAGAAGCAAGGGCTTAGTTTTGGCCCGCACAGGGGCGTCTTGCACTTGGGTGTTTGAAGCCAGACACGGACGGACAGTTTCAGTGATGCGGCTTCAGAGTTCTCAGGAAATAATTACTGCGGACATTTTAGTCTTGATGGACAGGCGAGACTGAGGGTGGAACTTGAAGGATTTTGGCCAGTTTGGGAAATGGTTACTTTTCTTTTCTGGACTGGCATTAAATGGACATTGACACTACTGAGAGAAGTTTTGTACCTTAAGACTTTTTTACAGATATGATATGATCTAGAAGTAGCATAGAGTAAGATCTACTGATGGAGACACGTTTGTATAGCAAGAGAAAGTGTTTACTTTTTTCCTGTACCATTTGTCAAAGGACTTTTGTGTGCCTTTTTTACTAATGTCTTTATATAGTTTTTTATTTATTGAACACTCTAGTATGTCTGTGAAATGTTTTTTTTTCATATCTGAGAGAGCAAAATCTTTTTTGTATGTTAAAAGGAGAACAGTCTTCCATGTATTGGGCAATAGAGAAATCCAAACAAACGTCGACAAACAACTCTTGGACAAAATCATCTTAATAGGGAAACATGAAAACCCACATTATACGCACATTTTGTCACATTTTTTTTCTCAATCTGAGCACAAAGTGTTTTTCTTTACACATGGAAATTTAAACATCTATGTTCATTCATGGTTCATGTTACATGTTCACTTTGTTACTTTCTATGCCAGTTAATGAATGTCACAATCACACTGAAAAACATTTCTCCTATTTTCATACTCAATTTCTTCAGCATATCTTTTCTTCTCCTTTTCGTTCAGTCTGCAGACCATTTTGGCTTCCTGCCTTTTCACACCAAAACTGAAATTTAATGCAAAATGCTCAATGTTGAGATAAGAACTCACACTTGCAACTATAGAATCATACATATTCCAGCTAAATTCATTGTAAAACTATGATTTGATTTATGATAACATTTTGTTCTTTTTACTTTTGCATCATGTTTCCATGTGGTGTGAAATGGAAGTTAGCCCTCTTCAAACCCTCATAACTTACAATCTACCATCAGATGAAATCAGCAGAAGTACAAGCAGGTCTAAAAACAAACCGTTCAGGACAACAAGCTGCTTAGATCTATGATAAAAGAAATGAACTCAGACAAGGACGAAATACACAACAGTGGTGAATCTATTTTTAGCCTACAGGTATGCTGCAGTCTTAATAATCCTGTTAGTTGGAACAGGTCCTGACCCCAGACCAGTCTGATGTAACGCCCCCCTGCCCCTCTGCAATCAGGCCCAGACCAGATGATTAAAGGTGCTCTTACGGCTGCCTGTTTGAAAGGCGCTCTCAGACCCTCATCAGTGCCATTATTCACATGGTTTACAAACCCCTCTAGGCTCCACGGACACGACCCCAAAACAATCAGGCCGGCTATTTCTTCCTCACGATAAAAAATCCCTCAAGTGCTGCTTCTGCTCATTGACGTCAATTGAATTTTTGCCCCTCCCCCCTCCACTGTATCAGGTTTCCAGGACAGTCGGGTTATTAGGATTTGGCACAGATGGAAATGCTGGATTCAGCATGGCAGACTGTACCCTTCTCAAAAAAAGAGGAATAATTGGGCACTCTAGTTTTAAAACAAACCAGAAAACGTCTTTTTTTTGTATATTTCAGTGATATGTAGGGGGGAATGGTTTGAAAATGGTTTGCAGACCTCACATTTCTGCTTCTGTGGCTTCTAAAATGGATTTTTCCAAAACTGGATGTTCTACTTACATCTATTATCATGTCTCTCCATTTTCATTTTGGTTTACTGATATAGTCAAAGGTACTTCATCTAATTTCACTCCAGCATGCTTAAGTGGCAATCGTTTGTGTGCAGTATGTATGTATGTATGTATGTATGGAAGATTTTGTATGTGTGTGTGTTTCTGTATGTTTGGATGTGTTGACTCTGTCATCAGGCCTTACCCCCATCACTCCACATCTTTGTCTCTACCGTTTGTCGCTAGGAGCTCAAGTTGGTCCTTTTTGCTGTTTATAACAGTGTGTATTTATTCTATACTTTAAGCTTGTAAATAAGAAATACTGGTTCAGTGTAAAATCTATTTTAATTTATATGCACTTGCATTACCTGGAAGTGGTGGTGTCTAATGTGTAGAAGACTCCGGATTAGAGTCTTTTTATATATGTATTATATATTGTTTTATATATATAAATATATATAAATATATCTAAGTATATATTCGCACAATGTTTTGAGTGCCCAGCAGAGCAGCAGCTAAAGAGACATGTTGTTGTTGTCATGTGAGAACCTTGCAACTCCAAAATAGCATTTTTCTCTTACTAAAAAGTTGAAATTGTCAAGAAAATGAAAAATGTTATACTAATTTCATTAAACACATTTTTTTTGTGATTATGGCATCACTTTGAAACATCAATTAATATCATGGATGCTTTTAGTATTGCTGAAAAGCTTTTCTTTGTTAGATTTATTAAATAATGGCCCAAATTTTCTCATAGGTCTACAAATATCTTTATTTCCTCTTTGTTTTTTGAGTCAAACAAACCTGGACCAATTTAGTTTTTGGAGGTACAATGTTTTCATCTGACAGCAGCAATTTGGTAACCGAGAGGTGACATAGAGGACATGTTAAACTGCATAGGCTTGGATATAGGATACATACAAGCTAGCTAAGGAACACAGAAGCTTAGTCAATGCTTGGTATCAAAATACACAAATAGCTTATTTTCTCTCAGCGGCTTGTCACAACCTAAGCTTCTACATCCAGCATTTGAATGCAGATTGCTGATATACGAGGCCAGATACAGGTTCGACTGACAAACACAAAGCAATCGTCTCCTTTTACACTTATCACACTTCATGTAAAAGTAGATAACACGGGGACGGTATTGGTAGCATGCTACAATACGCCCGGCACTGACGTGAATCGTTCTGAATTAACAACAAAACATGATCTTATGTAACTGACTGTGCTAATGTGTGAACTCTTTCTGACCAAACTTGTTAGCAGTTTTGAAATTCAAATTTGTCAGTATTAACACTGTTTATCTATGTTCAAGCTTTTTTTGGTCCTAGTTGTGTCCAAATGGTTAGCCAGATTTAGCACTATCTGCATGAGAGATGGGTCTTTTTTATTGTCAATAATATGTTCAAGTCTGCCAGTTGTTGCAGGTGGGTTATTAAATGTTTCACACAATGTATGGTATTCAATTGTATATTGTGTTCAAAAATAAATCTGAAATACTTTTTCTATGAAGTGATTAAAAGCAAAGCATGAATATATTCCATCTGTTTGTTCTGTTTTTTTTCCCCTTCATAGCCTAGTTTTCTCAACTATGGGTGTGAACAACAAATTGGGTCACAGTCATGCTTCTGGTGGTTTCCCACTTGTTTGTCATGTTTCATTAGGCTGCGCCCCAATACGAAACTGTATTAACTGAGCACCTGGGTCCTGTGCTGAAAAAATAACCTTTAATATTTGAAGCAATGTCAACAATAGAGTCTAAAATCTGTGCTAACAGCCCCTAGAGGCCTATGCTGCTCCTGACACCCAACCTGACCAAAGAGCTGTGAACCAATTTACAGACTGAGCATACAAGCAACACTGCCATCCCAAAAATACACACAAATATCCAACCTCAACACGATATTAGACTGCAAAGGTGCAATGCAAATAAATATTTAACAGTTATAGATGTAAGTCTGCATGTAATTACTATTAAACTATTTTCAGCATCAATTAATATGCCAACTATTTTTTAATTAAATGTTAAGTCTCTAAAATGTCAAAAAAAATGTGAAACATGCCAACACATGTAATGTTTTTGAAATGCTTGTTTTGTCCGAACAACAGTCAAAATCCTAAAGATACCTAAATTTACGATGATATAAACACTAAAAATTAGCTAATCTTTACATCAGAGAAACTGGTACCAGCAATTGTTTCATATTTTTGATAAATGACTTAATCACTCATCAAAATTGTTGTAGATTATTTGCCTGATGATCAAATACATTCAACTCTGTATGAATGATACATGGCTTAGTTGAACCCTACATGACAAAGACATGAGTACAAAAAGAAAAAAGCGTATTTATTCGATTGTGGTTCTGTTTTGAAGATTCCCACAGATAGTCAACCACAATCTAATTGTTTTTTAAAAAGCCACTAAAAGGTCAGTGGCCTGGCCTTCCATTCTGTGAGAAAAAAAACATACCACAATCAAACCCCAGGACAGTTTTGGAAAGTGAATTCAAGAAGTGGAATAAGAAATGTGTATTAGTACATCTGCACTATGTTACTCTTCATTCTCTTTGATGTCATTGCGTTTGCTGCATCATCACAGAGGTTTGGCTCTAATATGCTAAGACGGGAACACAGTGTGACACAGACTCAGCACCGCAGCCCACACACAATCTGACAGGACTGTCCTGATGTGCCATAAGGCCCTCTCACACACAAACACATATACACACACAGACACACACAAACAAACATGGCGCTCATGTTTGCATGCATTCAAATGTACACACTCAAACACCACAGACGCCTCTTCCCAGCATCAATGGTAGATGATCCTGTCATCTCTTCATTGATGACATTTACAACAATTTCTGAAAAATTCTTCACACAACTACTTCTGGCACTTTTCATGTGTAAAATCAAGTAAAAACACCTTACATATCTTCCAGGAGAGACTGTCTAAAAACATGCAACGTTATCCCAACATTTAAACGATTACCACGCCTCAAACCTCTTTATGACTTTTCACCCCAAGTGCAGCAGTTTGTAAAAGAAACACCTGTGCTCCAATGTGGTCAGACACATTAACTAGTTCCTTTCTAGCATAACCTTGTCATTGTGCTTTCAGTCCTGTATATTTGTGTGTTAGTTAGCATAATATTTCAAAATATACTTGGCAGAATCTTTGACCACAGGTCAAAGAGAAACTGTTAACAAGTGGTGCAGATGGCCCCAACATGTGGACATCAATGTTGCACTTCACATTTTGACTCATAACTCTTGAACCGTGAGGTGTTTTTTTTCCCTGAATTTCTTTGGCCTAAACTGATTGCCTGCCATTTTCAAGATTTGCAAATAATTTTTTTTCACATATATATATAGATTACCAGAATAAAAACTCTTCAAAAAAGCAACTACAACCAAATTTGGATGACAGGTGCACATCAACTCTGAGCAATCTTGAAAATTTTTATTACATTTTTACAATAAGTGGCGTTACAGCAACATGATGAATTTTTATGGACATAACTCAGTGGGCTCATGAGTCTGACTCAACTAAAATTTTACATAAACTAATTTGTACAAGACCCTAACGTTTCAATACAGAATTTCGGTATTCTACGAAAAAACAACAAAGTGATCATCTGCCAATCAGTCTTATTATCCACTTCTGTACATTGTGATGCTGATCCAGGTCCAATTGAAAAAAAAAATTGAAACCTCTTTTAAATTGAAGTAACAAATTCAGGGGATTGAGCAACCTCAGTGGATGTATGAACTGTCTGAATGCTCTCTGGTTTCAACTTCAACAATCAACCTGACTCTTGCTCTGTTGCAGTACCTCCTATAGTGACTCCCCACTAACATTAACTAGGGAGGATGTGGATGCTGAGTTGTTAAGCTGTTTTACTGCTACATTATTAAGCTGGTTTATTTAACATGTGGGATCTTGTACATGGCCGCAATGAGAAGGCAATGAAGCAATGTTTCCAGGAAAGTTCTGTTGGTCCGTTATTTCCCACCAATGACTGGTTTGACTTTAGGGTTTATAGACTTTTATACAGTCACACGGAACAAACAATTGTGCAATCAGTCTTTTTACTGTATTTACTGCAACAACTTCCGTCTTTAAAAACACAGGGCAGTTTTGCAAAGTGGTCACAGGTGTTACAGTGTTACATTTTTCTTGGGGCGTTAGAGCGAATTAGTTCAGATCCACATGTTCGAAACTGGATAGAATTACTAAAAACAAAATAATATAATTTCAAACATGTTTCCCTCTTAGTATCATTCCAAAATATTTTCTAAAAATTTAAAAATTTTGGAATGCTGGCCTGTTGTGTTAGGTTCCTTCTCCAAAATAATGGCTATTTTTAAACTTTTGACTAAGGAAGAATTATTCAAAACGGATCTAAAAAAAACACCACATGAAATGGGTAAGAGGCTGGTGTAATTTCCATCCATGACCCTTCATATCTAATTTCACAGTGACCCACGATAAGAGCTCTGAAGCTGTTTGCCCTTGTATCCACTCCAACTTAACTTTAAAAGAGAATCACGAGTGAATTATATCACCAGGGTCTGTCATGTTATTCTCTCTCGTTGTGCTCATCTATCGCTTAGCTCTTATCCTTGAATTTTCATATATATATATATATATATATCTCCTGTTATTTCCTCCACCTCGCTGTCCTACTCTCTACTCATCTTGCCTCTGACACAACCTATTAAAAGCAAGAGATTTTATTTGATGAAATTACTTGCGTGCATATGACGAAAGAAAGATGGATGGAAGGAGGAGACAGAGAGACATATGGGACAGTAGGCCTCCCCTGTCACTCCTTTCCGAAGGCACGGAGGTTCACAGGGAAGGCGGAGTTATCTAATAAAGCTAAAAACAGAGCAAAGCATTTCCCACCAGTCGAGGTAAATGACACCACTTAACTTGTCCCCTGTGTTGCACAGAGGGTTAGATCATGGATATTTTCAGCCAAGAAAAGGAAATGGTTATGTTGAGAGATAATAGGAATAAGCTTAAATAAGCTCAAAATTTCCCCATTGTATCCTCACCATGTGAATGAATGAGAGAGAGAGAAAGACATTCAGAGAACAAAGAAAGAGAAGAGAGTATAGGTGCGTACACATGGAAGAATACCTCTTCTTAACTGGCATCTCAAATATCTTTCTTTTAAAACAATATGGGAAAAAAATCTGCCATTGCGGAGAGAATATCTGTCTTCTTTCAAATATAAATGTGCTTCAAGAATTTTCTAGAATCAGTTGTTATTATCTTAATAGTAGTTTTAATAGTAGTACAACAGGGAAAACTGTAATAATACTTCTAATCATCGCAGCCCATTCTTCCTTTTCTTTTAAAGACAAATATTCTTGAAGTCTGAAATGGTAAGATAACTAAATGTTCAGATGAATTTGTAAATGTATGTATATCCAACTGTTAAATTGCCAATTTACTGGATTTTGAATCATTTGATTTTAAAAGTTCAACCGAGGGCATTGAGATGTTTACAGTGGTTATTTTCATCTATGTTGTTATGTCACACTTGAAACTGCTGCAACACTAAAGATACAGATTAAGTTGTAGTTTCATAAATCAAACTCATCCCCTGCCCCAGAAGTTCGCCACAGGTAGAATATTGCAATGCAAGATCAAACTACAACGTTTAAGATTTCCTTTGTTCCTGCTGCTATCACAGTATTTCACAGCCACAGTCATCTGTGCACATGCTAATGACGGCTACCATCACTGCTGCACTGTTTGTTAATGTCTGATTTTGTCCTAATTTATATACCTCTGACTGAATAAATTTCCCCTTTTGGATTATAAAGTTAAAGTCAAATTTGAATTTGAATAGGAGGAGAAAGTGAGAGAGAGAGAGAGAGAGAGAGAGAAAGAGAGAGACACAGACACATAGGGAGACAGAGAGGGAGAGAGAAGCTGATGTAACTCCTTTAAGCTGAATAGACGAAGGCCTTATTGAGATGTCGGGTAATTAAATTTAAGGTTCCCGAGCCCACGCATTGTTATTTCACAATGGTGCACTGACAAATGTGGATTTTTGTTAGAGTCTTTATTCTGTTAACCTACGTAGAACTGTGCTGGCCTGAAAAACATCTTTGCTTGAACAAATATGTAACTTTTTTTTCAGTTATCTCAGACAAAACAAGGTATTTTGCATGTCAACTGTTTTCTGCCCTTTAAATAGCTTAAAACCAAGTCATGAAATCAGATTCAAACTCTGGCTGTTTAAATTATAGTTACATGCAAGTCAAATGATCTGGTTTTATTTTTTCGCAGATGTTGATTATTAGTGTTTCACAGCTGTCTGTAGAGTGACAGCTCATATGACATAAATAGCATTAAATACAGCATGTGAGAGAGGAGTGATGGAATTACAGTTACTGTTACTGTAGGTATATATAGCACTTACAACATGCACACCGATTGTTCATAGGGTAGATTTAGGGCCTGGTCCGTTCAGTGTTGGCTTAATGTAACAGCTTACAGTGATTATGACCACATAGGGTTAAATATCTTCTCTTTTAATGCAAATTATGTGGCCCCTGCTTTTGCGTCATTGTGGTTTTATAGCTGGCTGCAGGGCCAGCTGGGTCAAATACTGCTGCTGCTGCTGCTCTCAGAGGAAAGGAACACTGTTAAAAATGACAAGCTTGGCAATTGATTTTAATTTGCATTAAGATTTATCAAGCCATCTTACAGCACTGACAGATAATTTTGTAAAGAAAAAGAAAAAAAAAATTCACACTGAGACTTACTTTTCTGACTTGAATAACATGCATTTTTCTAAATGAAATAATTCTTAAATTTTCTTGTTTTTGTCTCATGATTGTGTCATCAAACCAGCTGTGCTGTATTTTCCTTAATCAAGCAAATTTGAGGCGTGAAAACAGCAAAAACAAACAAAAAATCATAAAATATATCAGTGCTAGACAAAAATCAGCAGTTGCACTTGTCTGTTTGTACAGTAGCTATAGTGGCTTCCAGGGAAAAGGCAACATGATAGCCAACCCAGGTCCCCTGAGGCTGCATTAACCTTGTAACTGAAACAAGTAAATCATTCTCGTGATGGATGTGGCTATTAATATCCCCAGAGCCAATTAGAGGAGAGATGATGAAGTGGCTGAGAGTGCAGAGAAACACCATGGACAGCCTGTGTGCAGAACCTCGGCCAGTCTTCATTGTGCTCACTAAACTGGTAAGAGCACAAGTGGACACATCTGGCAATATTTTGGAGATGAATGCCACCACTTATGGCTGGTGTACGTTGGAACCACAGAACTGGCAATGTCTTCTAAAACAAGCAGTGGTGTTCACAGACACAGTCATGTAAACCACATGTCTAAAATATGCCACAGTATATTCAGGAAGATAGTATCTAAAAGGAAAGAGGAAACAAGTTAAACCTTAATAAGCCCCAGTCTAGGAAGAGCAGTGGTGTTGTGGAGGTCAGGGCTCCAAAGCAACCACCTGGTTCCTGAGAGCACCATGATCTCCCTCCCAGGGTAATGTTTGACATAAATGATGAGCAGTGTCTGAAATTAACCTTTTGATGCACTTGCCAAGGGGACTGGTAGATGAAAGAAATCCACCGTCCAAGCATATTTTTTACCAGCCGAAATAATGAATTGCCTTTTTGTGTGACATATACATTAGTTTCAGTACATTTCGTTGAGATAATAAGGTATTAATAGCTATTTAATCAACGGTTGCTGGCAGCAGACCAGCAGCAGACTGGCGGCAAGTGACAGTTTAGCGGAGCGCTGCGGTGTCGAATAGCTGATGTCACGTAACGGTAAAGAGTTCTGCCAAACTAGGAGCACTTGAGATGGTCTGTGGCTGGCGCTCCTTTGCCTCAGACCATCTTAAGTACTCCTACAGTTTCGTAGCACTGTTTAGACGCGTGTAAAAAACCACGTGTCAGCGTGTCTACACCGTATAGGGACAAACATGAGTAATTAACTCCGACCCATCATGCCAGATATTTTATTACATGACTATTTTGGTACAAATATTTACCCGCCAATGTGGCTCATAGCCTTGTGAGATTTACTTGTCAAACAGAAAACCTACCCACATTTGGTGCTTGGCGGGTGTTAATTTCAGACCTGATAGTGAGTATTGGCTGCCAGGATTTGGGTGGTTACCATGATCATTTTTCAGTTAAAATTTGCACACAACAACTTGATGTCAAAATAGTGTTGCCAGTTCACTATGCTTACTATGGTTTATTGCAGCTCATGAGTATCATTTATGAAGTCTAATATCAGAAAATACCAAAACAGTTTTGCTCCAATCAAGTAAACTCCCCAGAGCAGGTGGGGCAAAGACTGATGATTGACAAGATGTTTGTTCAGTGGGCCGAATGTTTTGACATCAGCCACAAATCCTACTAGGACATAGTGGCTGGTAACATCATCTTACATTTTTGTATTGCTTCCAAGAACTGTAGACTAAAATCAATTTTTGCTTGGTCAATACTCTTCATCATAGTAACAGACTACCTAATAATATCGTAAAAGAAACACAAGCAGCATAGGTGACACCAACACCTCTTTATGCTTCTTCAAATTCATGAACTAAATAAAAAACACTGGCTATAATCCAACTTCTATCCAGTCATCTAGAGAAGTGAAAGGCCCTGGTGTGGCCTTCCTGTCCTAGATAAGAGCACTGAATAGAAATGTCTATCTGTTAAAATTCTTCCTCTGAATCACTTACATGAACAGACGAAAAAACAACAGTGAGTTATCGTCTCAATTGCTCACTCCATAGGAAAACAAGAGGAGAAAAAAATCCTAACTGAGAGCTGGAATTAAGAATGTGTGTTTTTCCCGTAGCGTGACCAATTTCACAGTCATTTCTGTTTCCCTTTTCTCTGGTTCTTCCACAGCTGTGTCACTGAGCCCTTTGGTTACATTACTCTAAACTTTATAAATCATCTGTTGCTCTCACGCAGCCCTCCCAAATCATAGAGGTCTGCAGCACATGGGAACAATTCTTTGGCTTGCGTGAGAGCTTGTGTGATGACACACATGTGTCTTTCACTTCATTGTTCGCCCGTAATGCCATTCCTTCCAGTAATCTCCTGTACACAGCATTTATAGTTAATGACAGACTCACCTAGGTCAGCTACAGGGCTTGAACCTGGGTCATCTTGTTTAAAGAGTCATTCTCTGACCACTAGGCAACCCTATTATCACAAACAATATTTCTGATTGTTCTCAAAAGTATTGCATCACAGAAAAAGGCTGGTGTTGCCTACAACATCATCCTTGAGGCTCCTGTTAGTCAAATTGAATGTATTCATATAGTCGTAAGTTTGTCCCAGACGACTTTACAATCTGTACAGCATTCAACACTTACTATCCTTAGATCCTTGATTTGGACAAGGGAAACCTAAGAAAACCCAAACCCCTTTACCTGGGAAAATAAGTGGGACAAAGCATCAGGAAGAGCAACAAAGGAGTGATCTCTCCAGGGCAGAAAAAATATATATTAGGTGTCATATGCACAGAGTACACAGGACGCAGAACTAGAAATACTAAGTATACTGATACTAACTAAGAACTATAGGTGTCAGATAAACAGACCTGAATAAAAAATTAGCAGAAATTATAGCTCAACCAATGGTGGGTTTTTGAGGCTGAAACCAATATTGATGTTTGGGAGTTTAAAAAAATGTGATAATGATATGTTGGTGGATAGTTCATAAACACATATCATAGAGAAACAATCTGGATATAGATTTGTTTTTTTTAAATTATGATCGATACATACCGAATGGTACATTTTACAATTGAAAAATCAGCTTGTCAGTGCTCTCTGGTGGACGATGTAATGGATACACTGGGCCTCATGCATGAATGTTTTCTTATTTTTCTCTTATATTTATTCTTGCACAAAGCAATAATAGGAAAATAAGAAAATCCTACATGGGATTCAACAAACCATCTTAACTGCCTGAACTTGTTGTAAACTGTTCATTTCAGCCTGATGAATGCCAGCTGTTCATGAGGAGGTGTGCATTCATGAGACGTGATCATTGGCATAATCCACACCCCTAAAATTGCCGTGTAAGTCTCCATGTTCTACTCCGTTTGTGGGCAAGTTTCATTCACAGCAAGTTACCAAGGAGTAAAAACACCACACAACTTCAAGCCCTGCTTTCAGAAATCAGAAGGCAAACACATAACAAATTTAGGAGCGACAGTAGGAGACCCGAAACAATGAGAAAATATGAATCCAGCTAACATGTCATCAGAGCAGCTCTGTATTGTGACAGAAATAAAGAGGGAATGCTTTGACATGATGTTAGATGCTAAAAAACATCTCTCTAAAGTAAAGCGCTCTGAGATGGGAGGCGGTGGGATGTGATGGTCACATAGATATTAAAAGGAGAGTATTATACTCCACAGGTGATGTTATACTGTCAGCTGCAACACAAGATGATACTGGACAGAGACCTGCAGAGAGACACGAGGCAGCTGTCGAAGTGAGAGAAGTTTCCTAGCAACTACTGAAATGTAGAAGTTGCTGCAAACCTTTTAAATAAATTAGCAGCCATGATGATAAAAAATATGTTAAACAGAATATAAATTTTGCAAGTTTTTTTTACTTATATATTATTAGATTTTATTCCATTTTTTGTTGATTTTGGTATCATATATGAACTCAAATTAATTTAGATTAAGATATTATAATTTTAAATCAAACAAGTGTTTCTCCCCTGTGAAGAAAGGCAGAGATTTTCTATTAATGACACGTACGATAGCTCTGGACCACTCGTAAATTTCGTTCGTATCTAAGAGAAAATTCTAAGTACAAAAAACCTGATGAATACCACAAATGATCTTAAATCACTTGTGTGTGCATTTTAAGAACAAATCTGTTCCTACAAGTGCTTCTTGCATGAGGCCCACTGTTTCTAAATTACCTCAAACCTAGTTTGCATTTCTGTAATGCAATTCCTTGTTATTTATCTGCCAACATAGACAGAGATACTGATATATCTGCAATAAGCTAATAGCAGCCTGATTTATAGGTCTAGCTCTAGCAGAAATATTAGAAAATACTGTAACATTACAAAAGCCAACTGAAGACTGCATGCAAGGATGAAATGTAGCATGTAGTTGCTTTGCAAAAACATGGATAGAGGAAATTTAGCAGCTGTGACTAAATGGTAAGTATGTGAAATAATATGCAATATAGAATTGTAGGAAATTGATTAAAGTGATAATCTTATTTATAACATGTAATAATGTGCTAAGATTAGACTGTACACTTAAAAAAATCATTGTGCAGTGAGATCGATGCATGGTTGTTCACCTGCAATAGTTCCCAAAAATAACCCTGGCTGGATCAGTTGTATTGTGTCATTTAAAAAAAAAAACAATTTTACTTTTGATGATTGAATGTGCAGAACAAGAGTCGTCATATTTAAGATAATTTATCAACATAATGCCACATAATGTGATAGCGGCAAAGAACTTACAGCAAATAATATACTATACTAAAAGTTACTGTATTGTTAACCAGCTACAGTACAGAACACACACACAAAAACACTAAAAAAACACTACCATGGTGGTGTTCTAGCTGTAGATGTGTGATAGACTACTTTGTAGTATCTGTTAAGCTTCATGTAATTTTAGATAAAAAAAGATAAATTGACAAAGACAAACAAACTGCAAAATCTCCCCACACATATTTACACAAGCTATCAACAATATTGATGAGAGAGAATTAAGATCTTAAGTTGTACTTTTGACAGTTTCTAAAAGGCCTAGGTTGGACTGCCTGTAGACCTGGACCTGATTCTCTCTCCTTTAGATACATCCTTCATTCATCTTCTTTCTTTTCTACTTATTTTCTCAATGCCAGCTCAATGTTGCTTTAACTCTGTCTTTACTCCCATTATGTGCTGTTCCTGTCCCCCTTTCTCTGCCACAATTTTCAGTGCAGGAGCTCTGATCTGTTCTGAAAGGCTAACTGAGCATGTGCAGTGGTCTGGTTTGGCCTCATTGAGGAGAGGAGATCTCACGTTTCTGACAAACCTGAGTAAATGTTGTGGTTAAAGACATTTTGGACTCTGTTCTGAACACCTCATGTTGAGTCAGTCGTCATGGGAAAGGAGCCTTTGGAGCTGAGGAAATGATGAGCTTCACAAATCCAACAGCAGCAGCGTCAGAGTTCTGAGTAAAACAGAGAAAAAGTAATAAATGTAAGTGGCAGACGTGGGGTAGAAACAGCAATAACTGCTTGGAACCAAAGATTTCACCAAAATAAAAAAAATTCAAACAAATTAGTATCTTTTCGTTTTATACATTTATACATAAGATTGTTGAGCTACATCTTTGCAGTTCAGCTGATCTGGTAGATAGGCAGTGTTCCCTCAACAAATTGATTACGGTGTGTGTCCAAGTGTGTGAGTCAATGAGTACACACGCACAGAGAGAAAAAGAGCAAGAGAGAGAGAGAGAGACAGCCAGCCAGACAAGAGACACAGTGTATTGGGATTTTGACAGGGTTTTTCTCTCACATCGTATCACAGGGACGACCAAGTCCTCTCTGTCGATCGGGTTGCCGTGGCAACAGTGCCAGAGTTGAATACTGAGACACATTCTCTAGACATTTCTCTGTGGGATAACATCTCCACAGTGTAGGCGACGTCTTGTACCGCAGGAACCAAACACAGATAAACTCTGACACACTCACACTCTCTCTCTCCAATACCATTTGATATTAGAGCTGAAACGATTAATCAAGTAATTGATTAATTAGTTGATCACAATTTTGATAATCGATTGTTTATGTAATTTTTTAAAGCAAAAATGCTTCTTTAATGTGAATATTTGCTGCCTTTCTTTGTCTTCTAATGATAACAAATACCTTTGAATAGCTTTGGGAGTGGGACAATTGGTTGAACAAAACTCAAAAATTCAAAGATCACTTGGAGTTCAAGGAAAATGCTACAGATGATGGTCAGATCTCATGTTCATTTCTAATTGAGTAAATTAATAAAATTTAAATAGAGACAACTATTTTTGAATCATTTGTGGGTTTTCTAGAGGCCTTTTTGTTAGGGGAAAAAAAAGAGAACAGGGTGTGCCAATAGTCGCAGCAGGTCCCCTCACACACACACACACACAGCCTCTCGGGGAGTCAAACATGCATGCAATGCGTACCGACCAAAACAGTAGCCTCCAGTAACATTAATAATATACAGTAGGCCGATATATACTCCGAAAAACAAAAAAACCCCTTTTGCATACTGATGACAGAAGAGGATCATCACGCGGATCAGGTACAGTTTACATGTTCTCGGGCCAAGTTTTGGTCTCATGGTCTGTTACAAACAATCGGAAAAACAAATGTGAGTGAGCAGCATGCGGGGAGAGACTTCCTTGTTATGCAACGCTATTGGTCTGCACGTCAAAATATTGTGGTTAGCCGGAGGATATTTTGCAGGATCGGTTGAAATGAATTACTAATAAAGGGGGTTGGTTAAGTGGAGGGGCAGGTGCATGAATCAGCCCAATCAATAGCAGAATTTACAAAGACATTTACACGTGGTATTTAAATCCCATTTTCGCTACTTTGCTTCACCATGGGTGTGGATAAATAAAAACAATAATTAACGTGCAAAAAGTAACTTACATACGTAATTTATGTAACATCGAAGAGGAGCAGATAGTCTTTTCTTCTTGGGTGTTAACGTAGTGCTGAGATGTGGTTTGGTGCCCCAAGTGTAACGTTAGACATTGTCCACCACCAGTTTGTAATGATAATAAAATACATCCAAATACAAATAATAATACGTCCATGGTTTGTGCCGTTAGCATAATCATAAGTTTTACATTTGAGACTTTGAAACTAAAACATTTTACTTTAGCGTTGTTTTTGCATCAGAAATATAGCCTTCATAGATAACATTAAGGTGATTTGACAACACTTACGGCTTTCAAAAGATATTTCCTGATTCACCACCGGAAATTTATATCCAACTGGGGCAAAAATATCCCATATCGTACAACGCCACTGCACGGTAACGACAGTTTTAACGAGCTTCCCAAATCTTACAAAGTGTCAACGGTCAAACGGTCATGGACGCCGGAAGTGGCACCTCATCGTTCATTTTGGCAAAGAAAAGGCTAAAATAAATGCAAAATACATTAATAAAAATAATGAATTAACATATTTAAAAAGGTGTTGAATAATATCAGTATGAACAAGTTGTCCTGATAATAAAACGTTAAATTTAGTCGTTGCGTCATACAAGCGCGTGAAGAGAAATGTCACTTCCGGCGACCATCTTTGTCTGACTGAGAAGCAGTTTGGGAAACGGGTTAAATATTTCTCTATTGTGCTACGGAGAGAATATCATTTGTTCTGCCTGGACAGGAGGACGTTTGGGGAATCTACTAAAGTCTTCCAAATAGCAGTGAGTAAGCCTTTTTTTTTGTTTGTTTGTTTTTTAGTTGTGTTTATCTTGTGGAAAAACAGGCTAACAGTTAACTGCTAGCCAGCTTTCTGTCACAAATGTAAACATCAGTGCAACAGTTTTAACTGTTAGCATAGTTAAATGGAGGTGCAGACAGGTGCTAAGCACTAAATAGAAATTGTAAATAGTGTATCATTTCACCACGTTGCATTTTAAATGCTGTACCATGCTCTGCCTCAAATTAATTTAATGGTGAAACTCTGAACTCTTGGCTTAAACAAGGCGCTATAATGTTAAACAGGTGTAACTTAGCTTAACTCAAAATATATGTTCAAGTATATGTTAACTAACTGTTGCTGTCAACACCTTAACATAAAAAAGCATGGAAGTCACAAGTGTGACTTGAGGAACAAACAGAAAATATTTCTTGGGTTAAGTTTAGGGCTAAATTGTGGCTCAGTCACTGTTTGCCAGCTTTTATAATTTGAGCACATCTGAACATTGAAATTGAAATTGAAAGTGAGTTCAGTCTTTTGTGCTAAATTATGTCATAGCTAGAAAGTCATGATGGGGAATGAAATCATTTTCCAGAAATTCAGTCACAGTAGATATTGTACTTTCCCCAGAGCTGGCCTGTTTATTTTTGAGTTTTGTGATGTTCCCATAACCATGAAGACCCTGTGCTGGAAAGCTTACTTACATCCTGGAAATGTAACAGGAAACTGGCATTCTTTTACTAACTGCAATGTTTCTCAAGACATGATCAAGACCAGTAATGTGTTTGCTGATTAATGGACACTGACTGGTGAAAATATTGCTGTAGCTTTATGATAATCCATACATGTGCAACATGTCCCCCTCAGATTTACATTACAATAAAATACAGGGTTACTCATTGTGGATGTTGCTTGCAGTGTGAACACAATTCACAGGTGTTAACATCAGTGCAACAGTTTTAACTGTTAAATGGAGGAGCGGACTGGTGTTAAACACTATATAAAAACTTTAAATTGTAAACAGCGTATAATTTCACCACATTGTATTTTAAGTGCTGAACCATGCTTTGCCTTGATTAATTTAATGGTGAAACTCTGAACTTTTGGCTTAAACAAGGCATTATAACATGAAACAGGTGTAACTTGGCTCAAGTACATGTTTTTATCCAGCTAAAAACTTGTAATTCACAATAGTTTGCCAGCTTTTATCATTTGAGCACATCTGAACATTGAAATTGAAAGTGAGTTCAGTCTTTTGTGCTAAATGATGTCATAGCTAGAAATTTATGATGGTGAATGAAATCATTTTCCAGAAATTCAGTTATAGTGAATGATTCCCCCAGAGCTGGCCTGTTTATTTTTTGAGTTTTGTGATGTTCCCGTAACCATGGAGACCCTGTGTTTAACAACTTACTTACATCCACATCCTGGAAATGTAACAGGAAACTGGCATTCTTTTACTAACTGTACTATTGCTCAAGAAATGATCAGGACCAGAAATGTGTTTGCTGGTTAATGGACACTGACTGGCGAAAATATTGCTGTGGCTTTTTGATAATCCATACATGTGCAACATGTCCTCCTGAAATTTACATGAGCATAAAATAGTTGTTGTGGACATTGCTTGCAGTGTGAACACAGGTCATTATTTAAAATCTTTTTAATCATGAATTCCAAATGTACAACATTGGTGTCTGATCAATTAAGGGAGTGTCTATGGAGATGAAAGCAGCTGTAATGTTGACAGTTGGATCCTGACATGGAGGCCTTGAAATTATGTAATCCCTGACAATAGTAAAAACCCAATGGAAACATTCGAGCAGCTAGTCAAATTTATCAAAGTGTGGCGATCGAACACATGAGAGGACTAGAACATTTGAAGCTTGAGTACACCATAGAGACAGGAGAAGGGGGGACAAGAGTGATCGGCTTTTGTCCTCTGCAGCGGTTGAGTAATTATGTTTTTGCGTCAAGTCGATTCATTCAAGTTGATTGGCCAAACTCACTGCATCAAAGGGTCTGGCACAACTGAAAAATAATTACAGCTTGTTTGGGACATTAATAATCAGTTTGATTAATTACGTTGAGTATGTTTCGTAAGAGCTGTGGCGTAGATGCCTGGGGAGAGTTGATTCAGAATATCAGAGGCCAGACTGTATGCAATGAGCATGTGACAGTATTTCCCTCCAGTCAGTTTGCTAAATATTTTGGTTTGTTAATTTTTTTAGTTAAATTGAGCAGGTGTTGTTGCATGTGATGACTCACATGCGCCCACGCCTGAGTTCTGGGTCTGTCTCTCGTTCCATCACTTCCATCCTGTACCTGTGGAGGCTTTGGCTAGGAGTAGCCACAGCCTGATTACTGCAGTCTGTGGCTGTATCCGAAATGTTAGTGTTAGTATTCCATACTAACACGCTATTTAGTGTACTAAAACAAATTTTTTGGTATGTCTGAAACCTTGGTGTAAAACCAATAGCACATGAATTGATTTCTATTTATGGGAAAATATTATAGTATGCAAGCACTGGACACTACGCCAGTATAAATATCCCACAATGCAATACAATACTGACGACAACAACAAAACATAACAGACAATGGCGGCCAGGGACCAAGGCAGCTCTGTTGTAATGTCAATAACACTTCAATTTAAGTGTAAGCCTAATATGAGGTTTCACTTTGCTAGGCATAATATATTTCTTAAATTAGTTCAGACTTTATGGTTGGCACGGGTTACCAGGGTTACGCGTCTCCAACCGTCAAGGAGGCTCTCAGCAAGTGATGTGATAATTGCAGCTCACTGCATCCGAAAAGATACATACTACTGTTAATTCACACAAAAGTATGTTGAACGATAGTACATATATAGGGTATGAGTCATTTTCAGCATGTACACTCTTTGGTAGGGTGGGGTATCCTTAAAAGTTTATTGATAATCAATTCTGATTCTGCTTATCGATTCCTAGTGTCAATTCCAATACGGTAAAAAAGAAAAAGAGGTCAAATGTTTAGTTAACAAAAATATCTCTATTCTTTTAATTGTTTACTTTGACTTTTATTGTAAATGATTGATTTTGATTTTATTGTATTGTTTGGAGTAAATACATACAATAAAAACATATGATCCACAGTCAGTACATACATTTTCTTGTGGATGCCATTTGCACACTTCTGTAAAAAATGACTGAAAAAGGTAGCAGTAGGGTTCCTATTGTAGGACAGATTCAGATGCTCAACCACCTCAAGTTTTGTCGTTCTATAAAGCATTGCCATCGATGCCATGCTGCCTTAAAAGTTTGGGCGCATTTGATATGCAACCTGACTTACAGCTAATTCCCACATGCATTGCACTTCGCCTTGTCATTTTCTTTAACAAAGTGAAGCCATACTTTTGAGTGTTTACCGCTGTCCATCTTTCACCACTGTTGTGTTGTTAGCAATGCATGCTCGTATCTAAACAAATTGACATGCTGTTGCATTTATGCATGATGTAGACAGGTCCTGGCAGATAGCCACATCCTTGCAGATATGTAGCCTTGTTTGCAATAATAATGGGTTATCGTGCTTGGGATCCGATGAGCAGAACTGAAATTCAAATTTTTTTAACAGGTACCCGGTTCTTGCGGCCTATCCTCACAACAAAAATGACAGTATAGGTTTAAAATTCACCCAGCAATAACAACCTATAGTTATGTTTACACTAGGGCTGTAGTCTCCTGGTCAACTGGTTGATTAGTTGGTCGATATCCTCTCGTCCGTCCAAATTCTCATTGGTCGAATAATCGCCATGTTATTTTCATAAGGAGAAAAGTGCTACATCAATAGCCTTCCAGGATTAATCAATTATTTCCTGCGGTGGGAGGGACAGACTAACAAATTACCTGTGAAAACGGGCAATTTGTTAGTCTGTCTCCAAATTAAAGGAAAAACCCGGGACAGTCCTGAATGCTTGACCCCTACAGTGAGGAGATCCAGCGGCTCTGTTATGCTTTGGGGGGCATTGTGCTGCCATGGTTTGGGTCCACTTGTCCCCTTAGAGGGAAGGGTCACTGCAAATCAATACAAAGTTGTTCTGAGTGATCACCATTATCCTATGATGAAACATTTCTATCCAGGATGACAATGCCCCAATTCACAGGGCACAAGGGGTCACTGAATGGTTTGATGAGTATGAAAATGATGTGGCCTTCGTAGTCACCAGATCTCAACCCAGTTGAACACCTATGGGAAATTTTTGACCAACTTGTTAGATAGTGCTCTCCACCCCCATCATCAAAATACCAAATAAGGGAATATCTTTTGGAAGAATGGTGTTCTTCCTTCCAGAAGAGTTCCAGAGACTTGTAGAATCAATGCTAAGGCACACTGAAGCTGTTCTGGCAGCACGTGGCGGCCCAACACCTTACTAAGACACTTTATGTTTGGTTTTTCCTTAAATGAATCACTCATCTGTATGTGTTGATAGTAATTATTAAGTCAGATATAGGCCTACTTATTGATACAGCTTCATAGTTATTCAAACAAATCAAAATTAGTCATTAGAAATGAAGATAATGGCAGAGCACATTTGGCAGATTTCTATGTCTCAGTGCATATGTTAGATGTAGTCTGTGCTTGGGGGAATCATGTTGGGTTAACATTCCAGAGGCCTATTGCACATGTGAGAGTTTAGATGGAGAGAGTTGAAGTAGAGATTAGTGTGGGAAAAGCTGTGGGGGAGAGAAGGAGTTGCCAGACATGAACGTGATGAGTGAAGAATGAGGTTTCAATTTTGGGTGGACTTTGCCTTGGAATTTTACCTTGGACAGTTTCTGACCTCGTTTCCTGTGTTGAGCTGTGAAAACTCTCAAATGTAGTATTATCAGGCAATTGATTCTCGTGGCTCAGCCCATGAAAACAGTACTATGCCCCTATATTATATTAGAGCCCAGCGGACAATTTGGAGAAAAAGGATTTAAAATTTTTCCAAATGGCAGAGCCTCAGGTGCTCAAAAAGTTTTAATGCAATGCCAAGAAGGTATTCCACTCTTGACTTCAGTTTTTGCAATACATTTAACACTTATTTCTATGAATACTGTAAAACATATTCAGCTGTTATTTTGCCTAAATGTAGTGAGAGAGAGGCATGCACCTCAGTTGGAGGCAACACAGTCCTGTTTAGACCCTAAATAGCAGAATGTGACTATTTGGTTCTTCTTTGGGAATCTGCTTTCCCAGATTTACTCAGTAAAAAACATTCATGATGTGAAATTTAAAATAGTTTGATTAAAAGTTAAATGAGTGACAGTTTTACAAAGCTAATTCATTTAATTTTGTTATTCACAAATGGATTATTAACATCCTTAGAAAAAGGGTGTGCAGGTATAGAAAATGAGCATCTCTGACATAAACAATATCATCATTTGTCAGTGACTTTCAGCAAGGCATTGAGTGTGATAGTTTTGTGTATTATCTCCCTGTGCCCCAAATCTCTCTGAATATTTGAGGAAATAGAAGTAAATATAGAAATAAGAATATATCCTCAGACAACGAGCGTGGTTAAATACAGAAAGTGTTGTTTCTGTTGGAGAAAGGGTGAGTCATTCATGCTGTGTTTGTCACAGATTGTTCTTGGGGGAAGCCTTATGTATTTGTCTGGAGGAGCCAACTATTTCCTCAGAGTAATAGTCATTTGGGCCTGTCTGCATGCTCGGGAAAACCCCAAATATACGGCCAACCAACCCATCAGTTGTCTTATAAATCATCTTTCAATTTCTGAAGTACCATTAAAGATAAAAACATGCATGTGGAATGCTCTAATTGTATTAAAGATTATAAAAAGCTTTCTCAGCCAAGACGTCACACTGCGCTGGAAACCGGTCTGCCAGTTATCTGCTCAGTCAGTCAGTGTTTATAAGCAGTGAACTTTCATCCTTTTCCCCTATTGTTTTTAATTTTAAAGTCAATTTATGGGGTGCTTGATTATATGGCCTTATGTCAGCTAATTCATATTAAGGTTTATTGGTGGTGTTGTTGTTGTGTTTTAAATGTTCACATTGAAGCAGGTGTGGTTCAGAAAAAGAACGCATTTTCCAGTGTATTTCCAGTGATGCATCAAGGATGTGTAGTTCATTAGTCCATCTGTGAGCATCACGGATGTTGCTGCAATGTTTGCCCTGTGCTTATTTTAAGGCAGAGTTTACTGGAAGTGTGTGTGAGGGATTAAAGTGAGCTGTGTGTGGGTGTGTCTGTGTGTCGGGTTGAATCTAGGCTTTCTGTGAAGACAAGAGAGGAACATATGCTTTATTCTTTGACACTTAGGAGTTGATATGAAACAAGTCAGTGATGAGTAAGAAAGAACAAGGCATGCTGTGCCTTCTGGGTAGATGTGCTCTTGTATGTATGTGTATGCACATGCACATGGAATTTTGTATATATTGAAGTGTGTGTGTTTTGATGTTTGCATATAATCTTCTGCTGTATTCTGGTAAAGAGGTCTCCGGCATCGTGGAAAGGCCTTTGATGTGTCAGCTTCAATATTTTCTGTGTGTGTGTGTATGTGTGTGTGTGTGTGGGAGTGCTCGACATACACACTCCCAAGAGGGTCCACAGGACACCTCTTGGTGCACCTCAACACACTGCAGACCAGAATGGCAGGGAGTTCACAGTGGAATCTGGCCCACAGATACATTGGCTGATATGAGCCGCTCAACAGGAGAAAAGGAAAACTAAAAAGTAAACAAGTAATTCAAAAAGGCTTCTGACATCAGCTGAGTGCCATAGGCGCAGCAACAGTTCCTTCATTTTAGGGAAAGAAGTAGGAAGAATTGATGCCATAGGAAGCCTCTGAGTTTTCAGACTATTGTCCTGACAAAAGAAATACTTTGTAGAGGACACCTTGGGCTCTGAGAATTTTTGATGGTCATTAATTGGACTTTTTTTAGATCACATTATTAATCAATTAAATAAAAAAAGAAAAATCATGAATAATGAAAATAATCATTAGTTGCAGCTCTGATTGGGCAGAACTATTAGACAGAAGTGGTATCTACAATGCCACAGCATCTACTATTGGGGCTGAGCCCTTGAGTACTTGCATGTCTTCTCTAACAGAGACAAATTATAAGAGCCCTGCTTTAGGGAGCTACTCTGTCTTATCCATGTAATGAAATTACAGTAAAAATGGAGCTGAAATCTACTAAAAGAATGGGTGACTACTGCCAGGATTACCCATTCACTTCAACCCATTAGACACATGCAAAAACACACTTATACGCACATACTTTGCACTGTAGTAGAAGTTTTCTGCTGTGTTACTGATCCTCTACCATCCTGACTCAGGAAGTGTGGTGAATCTGTGGGTTGTATATATCCTAGTTGAGCTATGAGGCCTATAAAGTTTGAGAATAGTCCCATATTACATTTTTTTAACCTTACCATTAAATGTTGTGAACCTTACTATGTCATGACACATTTACCTTTTTCCATGAAGACTTTGAGTCTGTCTCATGACCTCCTGTAATATGTCAGAGGCAGGTTCATTGTCCTCACTACTTTGAAATGCTGTCAGATAGAGCAGATCTTAAAAATCTACACTCCTATTTTAAGAGGCATCATGAATTATGGGTACAATATTAAATGCGTCATTGGGAGGCCTGTCCAGGCTCCTACCAGCACGTCATAGCACACACGCACACAAGCACACACACACACACACACATAACCTATATTAGCAACATTCTCGTGGGTGTCCAGCCAAACTGGAGTGAGCAATGAGCAAGCGTAGGCAAGTTCTTCCTTTTTTCCAAATCTAATTCAGCTATGGGCAATGGGATTTTTCTTTGTGAGTTGTCAGACACAACTTTGTGAGATTTCCTGTTCCCACCTTAACTTGAGGTCAAGGAGCCTTTCAGTTGGCAATATCTTCTTTATGGGGGGGTTATTTTCCTGTTAAACAGAACTCCGAAAGGGAAGTGATATCTAGAAGCTGTTACAGAGTATAAAACTCATGCCTTTGCTATTCCTGTTGTCTTTAAAATACTCATTTGAAAATCCCTGCAGTGAGTTCATCTGGCTCCATTCTGTCATCTCAGCCTGGCTGTCTAAGCAAAGACCGGTACTCTTGGGAGTGGCCTAATTTAAACTGCTCCACTGTTTATAGATATAAGCTGATTGTATAGCAAGTTTGGGCTCTGTTTATTTAGGCTTGGGCCTTGTGTGGAAATGGTAATTGGTGTGAGTACGAGGGACATATCGGACCAGTGTTGACATCCTGGAGACCATTGGGGAGACCACAGACCAGACCGGCACAGTATTAGAGGGATGAGCTCATCTTTTCCATCTATGTTCTGAGGCTACAGGGGAGGACTGGGGTTTCAGAGGGGGCTTGTTACAATGGGTTAACTCTGGGTGAAGTTTGGGGTCAGAAAATCATCCTGGCTGTCAGTGTTTATTAAACTGGTGCTACAATGCAGCGAGGCAGTAGGAAATGTAGTCATTCCAAACTGTTATTTTCTGTTACAAGTCTCAAATTGAGACAATAATATAAGAGATGTAGGTAATCTGACTGAAAATCTTCCGAAGTGGCCAGCTACAGTATCAGTGAAAAGTTTGGACACACTTTAGTGTAAGTTAATGGGAAGGTGAGTCCAAACTTTTGAGTGGTACTGTATATTAAGCACAACACATGCTAACTAGCTAATTAACAGAGCACTGACTGGTTAATCCCCTCATCTCGGATTTGAAAGAAAACATGGTTTATTTGTCTCTGAGAACAGTGTCATTCCAAGCTTACTCCCATGTTTCACTATAAGAAAATCAAGCTAAGAATCAAAATAATACCCCCCCCAGTGGCATCAGACTAAACAAATCAAATCCACCTATGAGCTGACAGACTCCTCAGCATCATCAAGTAATTAGAAAGTGGGTGCTAATTACACAGAAAACCTTGCTGCTTGATGTAGTGTGTATGTGTGTGTGTCTGCCCCCCCTGGGCAGGGCAGCAAGTGGGGTAATGACAGAGAACAGTATGTCTGGCTGGCAGCACTAACAGACAGAGAGCATCATGAGTGGCTGGATGGCACGTAGGCACTCGACATGGCACCCTGCCATCACCACGCCTTATCGCCCTGCATGCCTTCCCCTGCCGCAGAGTGGAATGTTGTTTTGGTTTGACTGCACTCTATGCTGCCTAATCGGTGGGTGGGTGTTTGTCTGTGTACATTTAATGACTGCTGCCTAATCATCATCCCTCATCAGGGCACTTTGGGGGTGGGAGAAGATGGAGCGGGGTGGAGGATTGCTGTGATGTTGCTTCAGCAGTGTGCAGGAAATGGCACAAGGCCTCGGGACATGATACGTGACAGTTACAACATGAGCCCAGGGAGGTCCCAGTATAGAGATGACGTTCACTTACAGGCATCGTATTTGAAAAAAAATAAAATAAATAAAACCTGTCCTGTGTTGACATACCTCAAGCTAAGTTTAGAGAACTCCACCAAGGTAATACGTGAGAGGTGTGTCACATGTAAGGGTGCCTGCGGTTCACATTTAAAACAATATGGCATCAAGAAAAAACCTTTCTCATGAAATTCAAAGTAATGACATTAATAGCCTACATCTATTTTGATTAGACACACACCTCTGAAACTAGGTTAAAACATAATGTTGAGTCATCATAAATGCAAGGCATTCTTGTTAAATTGAAGCCGTTTATGTGCCATAGATTATTTTAGTAAAAAGTGACAAAATATAGAATGAAAATGAATTCATACATATCACTGCTAATTGAGTAATGTTAGTGTCTGCTGCCGGTTAACCTGATGATTTGATAGGAGAACTGCCAGCCTTATCACTTCTTGTTGGCTTGGTTCACATCAGTGTGTAGTCATGTGCCAATGGGTTTTCCCTATTCCTGTAGCATTGAATAAGGGTCATCATCCTGCTCAGCTTGATAAATGTGGCAAAAGATAAGACCTCATTGGATTGGTTTCAGGTTCTTTTTATATATTTCTGAATCATGGGGCTTTTTGAAATTAAAATGGTGATGCAAGTCCTGCATCCAGGCAGAACTTTTTATATTGTGATACTATGCAGTATCACTCTCCCTTTTGTTTAACTTTGTCTTGTCCAGCCTGCCTGTCTGTCTGTCTGATGAGCCATTAGCTAATCACCAACAAGGATTGGGCGGTGTTACGACTGCGGCTGCAAATGTGTTTTTGACTGTTGATTAATCCTTCAGTATTTTTTGTTAAATTGTTTAGTGTTTTTCTTTAAATACATCTTACATCCCTAGAGCCTAAATTGATGTCTCCAGATTTCTTATTTTGTCTGCAACAGAGAAAAGCAACAAATCTTCACATTTGTAAATTTGTATCTGTAAATGTTTGGTCTTTTCATTTGACAAATAATTAATCGGGTATTGTAATTTCCTTTTTTTTGTTGTTGTTGATTGTCTAATCAGTTAATCATCACAATAGTTCAGCACTAGCTGTTGCTAGTGCAAAGCGAGGAGCACAGTTTGTGCAAGGTTGCTATTTTGGGGAAATTGAAGATGGAACTAGAACACATTTGATAAATGATAAGCAATTCAGGGACCTGAACTGGCATCACCATACCTCACCCTCCACTCCCAGTGGTTTTTTACTTGCCAGATAATAACTGCAGTTTGCTGCTAAATGCAGCTTTCCTTTCTTAACCGTATTCATACAATAGCAGAGTGATGACCCATTTAAATTTGTCTTTTGATTTTTGCTGATGGTAAAAACTGTTGTAGACCTGCAAACAGATGCCAAGAGACATCACCGAAAAATAGCCAGATGAGGGCAATACTGCCCTCCACAGGTGAAAGGCATGAGCAAAGGTGGAGAGAAAATAGGTCAGAGGGAGGCTGGTGGAGGGTGTATGTGGGTAGGTGGATGTAAAGGTAGGTGGGGGGTGGTTAGAGACAAATGCAAGGTAAAGGATGGAAGAGAGGAGAATGAGAGAGATAGATGAGTTTAGGATGGAAATGTAGAGTTTCCTTTCCTGTTGCATTTGCTGCTTTTGAAATAAACAAGCTTACTTTACAAAGGTTTCTGCCATCTGGGAGGTATATAAAATGTGCCACAAATAAGAGCATCCTTTCCCATAGTCTATTTCTGAATAATAACTGCTGTCTGTCTAAATGCAAAGGAGACGGCGCCACTCTCAGGAGAGAGTGTTTTACTGAGATAAGGACCCAGAACTGTGTAGCACTTTGCTTAAATGTGACAGTAAAGTGAAATGTCATTGTCATCGCAGGTATCAAGTTTATCTATTTAACGTTAAGTTATTATATCTTATTTGTATCACCAGGGACTGTCATCACTAATACTGGGGTTAGTATTGCAGTGAACCAGTCTTAATGTGATTGTGCAGATCCTGCATCTGTCATGAAAAGATCACAATTTTTACCTGGATTTCTTTTTTTACTGTGTGAATGTGTGTGTCTTCTTGATAGATGTCATTGCCAAACTCCATGTTTTACTGTCCTTGTTCTGTTCTGTAAAAGAAGAAGTTAAGAGCAGATGTAGAGGTATATCAAAGGGTAGGTATTTGTGAGTGAATAGAGTACTGTGTTAAAGTAAACAGCAGATGGCGCCAACAGCATGTGTCATTTTTGGACTCATTGGGAAATAAATCAACAGCAACTGCATTCACCAAATGTAATTTTTAGTTCTTGGTTTATTAATCTAATTTCTAGATTTTCATTTGATTAGAATATTAATCTAATCTTATTTTCTGATTTAATCAAACAATTAGTCCTAGTTTGACACTTACCACGTACCAACATATTCTAATATACAAATATTTAAGAAGTTTTCTGCTGGTGATGTGCAGCAGAATCAGGTGCTTAAGTCCAGAATAGAAAACGTCAGAGGTGAGAAAAGACATTGATTTACTTTGCAGCCTTTAATAGTGCAAACATTAATATTTTGACATTGCTGTGTCTTCAGCAGAACCAAACGAAAACAAAAAAGATTGACTTGCGAATATTGTTTCTTCATGAATATTTCACCATGGTTTCATACCTTCAGTACTGTAGGTTAACTTGAATTGTAATTTACTCCGTGAAACTCGCAAAGACGCCTCTTTTTCACATGCAGGGAGAGTTGAGAGCATCAAGAACCTGAAGTTAAAAGTACATGAAGTCAGTAAAGTAATACACACATCATATATAGCTTTGCTTATTCAAAGGCACATTCAGACTGTTGAAAAGTTTTGGATTTTTGAAATACCATAACAAAGTGGTAGACACGGAGAATAACAAAATGTGAAATCTGTTATTTGCATATATACAGTCTAAAATATTTGTCTTCTGTTAGTACTCCAGAATTTGTACATGATTAGGGAAAACTATTCACAATATGTGTGTCTGCATACACTATAAAAATGTCGCCTTTCAGTGCCCGACTAATCTGGACTCATTGCCTACTGTGCCACATTAGTATTCTCCACAGGTTTATGTTGGTGTATAGCAGTGTGTATGCCTTTGCCAGTGCAGTTGCAGTTGTTAATTTATGTGCTGGTGTCCGCACCATTGTGTGTGTCCTCTCAGTAGCTCAGGCAGGCAGAGTCCTTGATTAGTCCTCATCCTCGTGTCCTTCTTTTTTCCAGCAGACCGTCATTGTCCTCTGTTCATTCTCTTCCCTTCTCATCCCTCTGGCTGGGGTAAGAGGTCCATGGAGAGATTTCTAAATGGCTGAGGAGCTGTGTACCGGCTGGTTTCGCATCGTTGCAGGTACAGTAAGTACAACCCGTCTCTTGTGCGACAGTACAGTACCTCCTCAACAGTGAGAATGTAGATTGTTAACATACCTGAAAACAAGAGATATAAGTCACTTTTCTTTTTTCTTGTGTTTATATCCTCAGAGGGTTTACTCTAGATTATCTGATCTCTATGGTGAAATGGGTTGTGAGTGTATGAATTTTTTACTGTAGTAGTAAGTGTGTGTGATTGTGGTCATTCACCTTCACTTTTTACTGACCTTTTATTTTGTTGCCATAATATGTGGATGTGTGTGTATGCATGCTTATGCATTTTTGTGTGTATGTGCAACAGAAAACAGTCTGGTACTGTCATTGAGAAGAATATGCATTTATTATCACACACAATTAATTTTCCTAAAGCTGCATGCTCTGCTACTTTCTCTTGCTCTCCTCTACTGTTTTTTGTTTGTTTCAATTGACTCCAAATCTCTTAGAGCTTTGATATCAAAGCTAAGTGATCAAAGACAATCATTTTCATATTATCAATCATGTTGTGCCTATGAGAGAGCATGTCAGATCCACTGGCCTGCTATGTAATGTAGTCAACTGGATCATGGTCACCATGTTGAGTTAAAGGTAGAGTCAGTGATTCTGGAGAAAGCTTGTTCAATACACTTTTTGTCATATTCATTGAATATTCATTCATATTCATACTCATCAAAAAAACCAGTGTTCATGCACAGCACTGGCTCTGTAAATGGGGAAACAAAGTGGCTCAGACCGAGCCACACAAATCTATTCCAGCCGATCAGCAGGAGGTGTTCATGCTTGGTCACAGGATAGGTGAAATCATCAGAGCAGCTATCTGTGTGACATGACAGTCTCCAGCACCTGTTGAATGGTGGGGGAGGGCTGGCGAACTGGAGAGAGGGGGAGGTTGTGGCTAATTCACATAGAAAGTGTTTTCTCACGGAACAAATAGGCTTCCATTTTATTAAGTATGTCAGTCCACACTGAATCTGAACAGTCTCATGGAGACCCACCATATTTTTTTACTCTCTGAGTCTGTTTCTGTCGTGTTTAGTGAAGCGAAATCTGAGCAGGCAGCTGTTTAAATCACATAAATATCCCGCTGTATATGTGTTGAATTTACTGTATTAACCGTATCAATGAATCAGTAAATACAAACACTGTCTATTTCTTCCCCTGGAGCTGATATGCAAAATATTGTCATTCAGTAAATTTCTGCTATTAGTCAGCCTGGTGAAGGCAGTTTGTCCGGCTGCTGTCCTCTCAGCTCCCCAGGAGCTGCAGCTAACAGACAGCCGCTTCTGTGGACAGAGACGCTGAACGCAGGTCAAGTGAGAAGTGGGGAGGCTGCAGAAAGTGTGGATCGACTGATGTGCTCACATGAAACAAAATTTTTTTTCTGCTCGTGATAATGTGTGAGAGGAACAGAAGTGACTCTACAGCTGACGCATCACTCTGGACTCTGCCATATTTCTTTTTTGGTCAGTGCCTTGGTAATGCGCATCCATGAATTTGGGGGGTGGAGCTTCTGAGGGAGCACAAAGGGAGGGGTGTATTTGTTTGGGTGTTTAGTTCGAATATCAACACTCTTTCTCCAGAATGACTGACTCTACCTGTAACATTGTAAGGTTATATTGATGTCAATTTTCACAAAGTGACAAAAGACAAAGACGTTGCCCTCAGTTTGTATTTTTAAGCTTCTGTTTCTAGTTCAGAGGCTAATAGTGTCACATGGCATGTCCATCACATGACATACTAAAGTACACAAGGACAGCATTAACAACAACAATATTTTTTAATGTGGCTGCACTGTTTTAAAGCTATCTATAGCAGCAAAAAAATAACAAAAAGTCAAAAGCAAAGTGACATACTGAGGCATACTAAAGCTGTTTTGCATTTTTAATGGACTGACTGACTATTAATGATTATCTGTTTGTGAGCAATTAAATCAATAATGTTAGCAAACACCTAACCTAGACATAACTAATAGTATACAGAGGAGAATAGCATGGGCAGTCTAAAAGGAGGGTTTGCAAAATGTTAGGCCTAACTGTCAACTGGAACATATGTGTGATATCTTAAGAGATTAGATCTGAGATGTTTCACCTATGGCTATGACTTCACTGCCTTTTTTGTCTGGATTTACACTCTTTCATTATACCCAGAACCCTCAATATAACCTCTTTAAATACTGCAAGAACATTCAGGTCTAAATATGTTCTCAGCAGACAGATTTCAATTATTTTGGACATTTTACTTTTCTCTACCCCTTTCAAGACTTTCAGCACATACTCTACAAATGTCAGAGGGCTTCTGTTAATTTATTTTCTTTCTCACCATATTTCATTTCATCCATTTCACCCCAGTATTCTCTAAAAACATCCCTCACAACAGCCAATTTTATAAACCCTTATTCGTTTTAGGCCCAGTTAGAAGTTTCCATTCTTACAGCAAATAAAACAGCTTGTCCTCTGCATCTCAACTATGGAAGACTTACTTAAAGGGCTTACTGTGAAAAGTTTAAAACATTTTACTTCAGTCAACAAAACTAGTAAAGGTTTTACATAATTTTTTCTTCTTTACAATTAAAAATTTAGCAAATTGGATCAAATTATTTATTTAAAAACATCACATCAAATTAAAGTCTCATGATGACATTCATATGGGAATAAGTCCAACTTTATGCCAAACTTCAATATGTTTTGCCTTTAAGGTGACAATTTTGACAGTTATTGTGCAATATTTTTAGGTGCGATTGGATTTTGGCAATTTGGACAATATTGGTGTGCATATGAGTGGGAAGTTAAAAAGTGTTGGCAAAACCACTCATCAAATTTGTCATGAATGGCCCCTCTCCCTGATATGTTGAGCTGTTGGTAGGTGTGATTGTCTGTTCTTCTCCATATTAATAGGCAGAAGTGTGTATCTTTATTCATGCTGCTCCTCTGCTGCAGCTCCAAAACATAGCTTATAGGGCATTAGGCTTTATATAGCAAATCCCCCTCCCTTCCTCTTCCCTTATTCTACACTCCTCCACTAGCTGTCCTGGTAGCATGAGTCAGCTGCATAATCACTGTACATACCTCCAGATATCAGCTTTGTTATCACAGACATGCCCAGTACAGTGTGCAGATGGTAGTACAGTGCACTGTATGAGCAAACATCCACAACTCCTCGGCAGTGAAGCCATAACACCAGTGCAATCGAAAATATCCTGCCTTAGTCTAAGTGAACACTAGATGGCAGTACAGGAGAAGTTGCTGGTTATCTAGCAGCCAAGGCAAGTGAGCAGGTATGAGACAAGAGGAATGATTTAGAAGAAAATGGGAGAGGGAGAGAGAGAAAGTGATGGGAAATAGATATGAGGAGAGAGCATAAATGATGAGGTAGATAAAAAGCCAAAAGGAAGGGAGGGTGCAGAACTAAATCAAAAAGGGGAGAGGCCAAGGAAGTCAGTAGATACAGCTTTGGAGTGAGTAAGAGAATGAAATATGAGGGGGAAGGGAGTTAAAGCTGGGGGCAGGGTTGGGGGGTGGGGACCCCCTCCTTGGGAGCATCTGCTGGGTGTTGAGACAGAGGAGCTGGGCAGGGAGAGACAGTGTGATGAAAGGAGGGAGGAGGCAAGTGACAGAGTGGGCCACATGGAGGCATCTTGACAAAATAATGGTGAAAACAGGGAAAAGGGGGAAGAAATCAGCAAATGAAAAGGGAAGAAGTAGTGATAGATGATCAAGAGAAAGACATTTGGCGAGGGGGGGGGGGCTTAAGCATGACTTAGGAGGATGCATCAGGCACGTAGAGGCACATGGCTGGCTCTGGTTAAAGCATGACAGAAGAAAGAAGAGGGGGAGAGAGATACCCTGTTGCTCTGGAGAAAATGAAAATACACATAAACACATAGTGTAGATAGTATACATCCATATATGCATATGTGTCTATACAAATGTATAGTATATGTGAACAATCCCCATACACCTCTATCTCTGTCAGCCCCTAAGACCGAATATTTTGTTTACACATATTTTCCAATTAGATATGGCTTACTATTTCTTTTTTGTGAACTGCCACAGCTATAAATGATTACATGGATTTCCTAGTAAGTCATACACAATCTGGAAATGCACTTTGCTCATAAAGTTTTCCCACAGATTTCTCTCAATTTTAATCAGACTCACTGAGTAATATTAGGAAAGACTACAGAAAAAACAACTCTCAGCCTGTGGTTAAAAGCACTTTAGTATCAAGTGTTTTTCTGTGGCAAATGTTGGATTTCCAATGCAGGGAAAACCCAAGGACATTGAGTAGATGTGGGGTTCCTCCATGAACCTCCTGAAAGCCTATGTAGGATTCCTTGACACAAGAACTGTATCTGTGTTTGATATTCACAGCATTTGTGTATGGACAAACTGAGTGTCGTCATTCTGTTTGTGGATTCCTTTTATTCATTTCATTTTTACACATTTTATTGCTTTTGCTTTTTAAATTTTTATATGTTTATTTTTTCTTTCTGGCTGCATTGTCTGTGTCGGATCGTGTATATTCAAAACAGAATAAATAAATTAGGTTTAAATATGAGGAAATGTATTCTTATGATTTAGGCTATACCAAAAAGGGACTTCAGTGTTTTGGAATAAATGCATATTACTACTGAACTCAAATATTTGTAGCAACAAGTCTTTGTTGTCATATGTAGGTGTATGTATGTTTGTATGTCATGTTGCTTTCTATATGAAAAATACATACTGGTAACTGTATAATATTACAGATACACAATACAGAACACTGCCACTAATACAGCTAATGATAATGATAGTAATAGATTACAATTGTTGCTGTATTCATTCCTGGTTCATGGCCAAATGTCACTTTACTGTTTCTTTTCTTGTTGTTGTTTTCCAGGTTTGCCTAATTGTAAGTCTCCTCTGCTCTTTGGTTTGTCCACATAAACATTCACCCCCCCTCTCTCTCTCTTTCTCTTTCTCTCCACCCTCTAATAGAAAATTAATCAGCAAACACACACACACACACACAAGCACACACCCCTCTCCAGGGGCCAGTCTGTCATCAGCCCTTCCTGCTTGTTGGTTGCATTTGTAGCCTGCGTTGCCATGACGTCACGCTGATCGATCCTCGTCCCGGTGCAGTGGGAAAGCACAGAGGCACAGAGAGACAGCAGAGTGAAACAGGCTGGCAGAGTGAAGGGAAGGTGGGAGGGAACGGTGAGAGGAGGAGAGAAAGAAAGGGCAGAGTGAAACCACACCGATATTCTAAGGAGGGCGGGACACAGAGGCAGGCACACACGAGCAGCTACTACAGGAATAGTCACTGTGAGAGAAGGTGCAGGGCAAATATTTTGTGCAGTGGTGTGTTTATAATAGAGCCTGCGTTGCGTGTGTGCTAAACATGGGTTGTCACTTGGCTCACACCTGCACGTTATTCTCTCCGTGAGCAAATAATTGTCATTCACCACTGGGCAGGCTCGGCACACTGCACTGACATAAGGTAGGGTGAAGGGGAGGGGTGCATGTTTGTGTGTGTGTGTGTGTGTGTTTGTGTGTGTATTTTGTGCATTTGTGTATCCTCTGTATTTACTCTGTACATGTCTGTTGGCTTTGTCTGTGCCTCTATTTGCATGTGTAAATGTGTGTGTGTATTTAGTGTATCCGTACAGTTATTTGTTAAGCAAGAGAGGTTACTAATGTAGTGTTCTCTTGGGCTATGGTGTCAGGAGATTCAAGCTGTAAGCCATGTGACTCCACAAAGAGCCGCAGGGATTGGCTGAGCCCATCTATGACCTCAGCAAACTGCCTCCGCCCCTCCTCAACACTACCACCCCCCTCCCTGACACACACATACACACACAAACTCCCTCCCACCCTCTCAGTCTCTCTGCCTCTCTCCCTCTCTCTACCCTGCTTCATTTATTTATTTTTTTTCCTCCAGTTAGCTTTTCCCCCACCTCTCAGCATCCTCGGCTGAATGTGTAGGTTAGAGCCGCAGTAGCAGCAGCAGCAGCAGCAGGAGCAGCAGTAGCAGCATCCATGGCTTAAGCCCCAGCTCTGATCGGCAGCTAGCCCGGCCAGGCCCCTACCCCTCCTCTCTCTTCTCTCTCTCTCTCTCTCTCTCTTTCTATCTCTCTCTGTATCTCTCTCCCTCTTTGGCTAGTTGACAGGCGACGTCTGGGGGTGTCGGAGGCTCACAGTTAGCCAGGGCGTTAGCCACACGCACACGGCTGCTCTGCTGCCCATCAATTTTACTGTATCTTTCTGATAACCGGGGGCTTCTTCTCTTCTCCCCCCACACCTCCTGCTTTCATTTCAGGCTCCTTGGAGATAGAGGAATGCAAATCTGCAACCATGATGGAAGGTACGATGACATTTTTGATTAATATACTGTCCCCCTTTCTGTTGTAATTCAGGGTAATCCCCCCTTTATGTCCTTGTCCTACACCGCTTCATCTGCTGGCAAGCGTGTGTGTGTGTGTTTGGGAGGTTCAAATGTCATAAGCCGCCCTGCTATTTTGAGTGCATACATTCCGGTGACTTGCATGTTATTCTTGGGAAAAGGGCACAGACACTGAATGTCTACCACAGATGCACAATGGCGAGGCTAATTGAACCGTGTGTACCTTTTGTGAGTTTGTGTCTGTGTGTATATGTTGTCCACCCCCCCTTTCCCACTTCCCATCGTAAAGGATTATTTGGATTTATTGTGCAGGAGGGCTTATGTGCCCAGCTGGCTCACTTGTATAAATTCTCTTTGTATGGTGTACTCTGAAACACATGCACATACACACACACACACACACACACACACACACACACACACACACACACACACACACATATACACATAGTGCTGTATGACTCTACTGTGTATCTCCTCACATTGCCATTTTACCCAGTATTTGCGTGTGGATCGCATATCTGTATGGGTGGGTGCATGCATGCATTTGTGCCCACCCATAGTTGGACTGATCCATCACTGTTAGGTTTAGCATAGTGAGGAAAAAGAGAGTTGACGACTGTTTTAGTTTCATGTCCCTTTAATTGATAGCATCATCAGGGGGAAGGCCAGTGATGTAGGCATGAATCCCTACAGCTCTGCAGCTGGCACACGAAACTCTCCATACGTTTCATATGATATCTTTTATTTCTTATCTTCATGTTGTTTAGGCATCCTATATTTAACATGTCATGGCTATGTATTTGACCGGAACAACCTAGAAATGTTGCTTTTCACTGAATCAACCTTGAGTTATGTAAGCTTTCAGTCCATGATGCCTAGGCAACATTTTGAGGCAGTGTACATATAATAAAAAAATCAACATTAGCCATCTGCACACAAGTATATTTCCTTTAGATGATTATTTTTTGTCTAAGTTCCAAAAAGAAGGATGATAGTGTTCTTGAAGCCTGTTTATTCCGATGCATTTAGTGACTCCATCCAAGTGTGTCTGCTGCCTAGGAAGAATCTCATTAACTGGTTGTCTGGTTGCTTTCGTGTATCTGTGGTGGTGTCTTTCTATCGGTGTTTAGGCAGGAATGATGTGATTGCTCCCTGTTCATGTGCTGTTGGCTCTCTTTGCCTTCACACAACAGAATAAAACATGTTCAGGAATAAAGGGTGGTACCTGCATATTGATTTTGGACAGTAAATTTTAGTGACAGCTTTTCTGATAGTTTGTAGTTTCCATTAGTTTGGACTTGGTGATTTTCATCAGTTCTCAGTCATATTTAATTCACAGTCCCAAACCACATTTTTTTCTCATTTTGAATGCTGAGCCTACTGGCTTGAAGTGTGTTGCACATTTCTGCTAAGATGCCATGGAGGATGTTGTTATGTTTGCTTAGCCAACATTTCTACATCTTGCAGAAGTGGCCGTTAAGTTGTGAAATTTGATGAAAACAGATTAAGTCAGTAAATCAAACATCACCGTGCTATAAGGGAAATTTGGTTTGCAGACAGGGTAGAATAGTAAAGCAGTGAACTGGACTGTAAGACACATAAAAATAAAGGGTGCCATGCCATTGGTCTGATGGCCCACTATTCTGAAACCCCAATAGTTTGAAATACTTTCTACATTTTTCGAACTATTGGGTTTTCGGTATAATGGGCATTTGGACCAATGGGCAGTCCCCAAATAAAGTAAAAAACTAAATGGATCACTGCCACACTATACATCCAAATAGGGAGTTCTTACTAGGGGTGGAGCTGAATCTGAATACAGTATTCGGAAAAGAAAAAATAGTGGATTTTTACAAATATTTATTTCGTACAAATATTTTAAAAATGATTTGTTTTCGGGAAGGAAAAAAAAACCCATCAAATAACAGCATGCGGGTCGGTTACATCGCTATCGCAGTCTCTCTCCTCTGCTCCACTGTGTTATGTCTATTAGCGGGTCTCAACAAGGGGGGTCACATCTACCTGTTGCATGACGCATATTTCCTTATTTGGACATCACTTCCGGAGTTGGGGGTGTTCCCCAGAGACAAAACTGAGGTACGGACATGCACAAAGTACTTTCAAGGGACTCTCTATAGCATATTGTTCCCCCTCTTTCCGTTAGGTTGTAAAAAAATAGGAAATAAATGAAAAGTGCAAAGCAATAATTGCCTTTGAAGTTCTTCCCTACACTTTACATGCTATGCTGTTGTTGTTATGGGTGTATAAATAGCTACAGGTCTGTCTATGGAGTGGCATGGAGCAGAGTTTTAGCTCAGTTCAGTCAGCACAGTCATCTATGATCTGAGAGACTCGAGTTCGAGACTTGGTGTGCGGACCTCCTTCTCAAGATAGTTTATTGATGAATACTTATTTCAACACTTTAGTATCCTAAAATTAAAAGTGTAATAAAAACAAAAACTGGATTTTCACGCCTATTTCCACTTTTATTCAAATACAAATACAAATAATTTTGCTATATCAACAAATACAGGTACAAATACAAATACTGGGCTCTCTGCACATCCCTAGTTCTTACCTCATATAATCCACTGAAAACTGTTTAAAAACATGTAACCACGTTATTGGTGATCTGTTGAACTTCACAACTGTCCAAACGAGTTTCTCATTTTTTCATGTCCATTCTGTCTGTTAACGGGTAATGCATGGTAAATATAGATCTATGTTTACTGGTCTGCTGTGTTTAGTTGGGAGTAGATATAAATTTAAATTGAGTGAATCATATTTTAATTAGTTTAGGTGGCTAATAAAAATATCATGTGGTACAGAAGGCCACATCCGTTTTGTCCTTGTTGGAGTTTGGATGGAGCTGTGTTTGCAGCACACACCCACCTTTCTCACCACTCATTCTGTTTTTTCCCCTTTAGTATATGGTTAATTATTGTTTATTAACCAATAAGTATATTGAAGGTAAAGCCTAGCTCTTGCACAGCATTGATCAGTAAGATGGGATAGTATGTGGTCCCCCTTCCATGTTGCATTGCATAGATGTATACAAATCCTTGATTCAGTTTTATGTACAGTATTGTCCCCTGATACAAAATCTGAAACACAAGAATACTACACTGGCAGAAGCAGTTGGATTACACACTGAGTCTTTTTAATATAAAATTCTCCAGCTTTACTTCAAGCCTGTGATTGCCTGCCCCACCAACCCCCACCTCTTCTCCTACAAGTGTGCTGTCCTGTCATTGACTACATTTGTCACGAGCCAGGTGCCAGGTTATTAGGTAACAGTTGCAAGGGAAAAAAACAGTCCACAAACAACTTCCTTTCCATTTACATGGCTAGCACAGGCTTAGCATGGACTGTGTGAGGGCAGGATTACAGTCAGGTGTTAAAATTGGAAGCTAATCCTTGTTAGCTCTGCTTTTTAAAGTCCCATGCAATGGCCAGCATGGTTGTCCCTGGGTAACACATGGGGTAGAAGACATGGAGAGATTACTTAATTTTAGTTCAAAAAGGACAGAAGCATGAATTTGATAGTTTGTGCTAGTCTCAGGAATGACAACCCCCTTCCCTCTAGACACAATATAGTAGATAGAGACAGGGATGTTGTGCTAAATAAAACAGTTGGTAAACTGTGACCTCCAAATGAGCATGATGAAAATTACTTCCGGCAAAACCAAAAATCCATCATACTTTCAGAAAAAAAACCTCTATGAATTATTTTTTCCTTAAAAGACCCTCTCCAAGTATATTTTATATCAATCTAAAAGTACTTATCATGTATCATACTTACCACATATCATGATAATTTTCTGAATTAATATCGTGGGATCTCTGCTTGTGGTGCATAGTGTGTATATTTAATTGCTAGGCAGATTTAATAGTAACTGTATTACTATTAAATTCTACTATTAAGTTCTTGTGTGCTTTCTTGTAATCACTAGAGCCTGAACTTGTGTGGTGGTTGTTTCACTGGAAGTTTACTCAGCTCTCCTGAAGATAATCATGCCAGTATAGCGTGGGATTCATAATCCCATTGGACTGTGAGGGTAGGAGCTAAAAGAGGTGGCAGATATATTAAGTGACACAATAGTGAAGTTTAATAAAACACTTACATTTCTAACGGCATAAGGACAGTGTATCTCTTGAAAACCAATGGACAGATTACTGTGCAGTTTACTATGGATATTCCTTATCACCAAAGGATGAATCCTAATGCATATAATGACCCTCTGACTTTTCCTCTAGCACTACCAACAAGCCAAAACATTCCCCTTGCACACAGCATCTATTAGGCAGATGGCCATGACATTTTCTCATGCTCCCTAGCGCCTAAACATTTCACATATTGGGCACTTCCTCTGTTTCCACCCTTGGCCTAAAATGTAAACTTTGTACACAAAACATCTCATAATCATATCGGTAGACTGTTACAACTGAGCACATTTATGTTCCCAATGGGAAAACCCGTTTAATTTTAATGACCCCATGGCATTTCCCGCAGCACCACAATCAGGAGAAAGTTAACATTGTGGTCACAGTACGGATAAGGCTCTAAGAATAGCAAAATTAATTGTTGTCAGTATGTCTTCAGTATATATAGTTAGTATGTTGTTGACTCTGTCCTACAATTTTGTAGGGTGTAATGAACGGTCTCTCATGGCCACTAGCAGGGCTTCAGATGTGTAGTCTTGTTAATCCTAGTTACTAGGAGTAGGAATCAGACTGTCACAGGGAGGCCGAGTACTTAGAGCTTGCTGGGCTGAAACTTGGATAAACCCTTAACTGGAATGCTGCAGAGCAGAGGTCAGAGAGGACATTAGGCCATATGGCGGACTCCACTTCATTCCTTTAATGGTCTATTACCTGACTTTATGTTAAACCATAACTTGATAATTGTTTGCTTTTGTGTCATTGTAGCTGAATTGGGGTTGTCAAATTACACTATACATTACGTTACATTACACTATAAATTACATTATATCAGTATGATTGTACTGGTTTTGCCAAGATACAATTAAAAACAAATTAAGCTCTAAATTACCTGTCTTTGTGTTTCAACTCATGTCATGCATGCAAGCATGGAGGGTCATGTCCACTGACTCAGCTTGTCAAAAGCATTGCAGCATAAAATAACATCTCTTTCAATTTAGTTGTAATGAAAGCATCATGATATTGCTGCAGAGAGTCCTGTGGAATAACCAGTCTGTTGTTGATGCGTCTAGTGCCAGCACTTGCACTACAACTTAACATTAACCCATCACTATTATGAGCTTTGTCATAACAGGCTTATGATTCTGTTGATAATGAATATCTAATAAACACTGAAAGACATTGGTTTGTTATATTCCAGTTTTTCTCTTTCTCCTTTCTGCCGCACAACCTTACCTACAACAACATTGGCAACATTAGCTTACATGAATAATAGGTTTAACCATATCATACAATAATTACAAACATGCAACTGTACTAACCTAACAGACGCAAACACAGTGGTTTATAGAACATTACCATGACAAAAACTTTGCTGTGATCACTTGGAAATGCTATGGAGAAGGATCAATGATGTCAAATAGTCAGCATGTCTGCGGTCAACTCTGCTCAATTTACCCGCATAGCAAATACGCTCCAACTCTCACTCAGAGGGACTCTGCTGTCATATGGTTTCCCTGGTAACGACCATAAGGCTGACTCATGTCTGTTTTTGTAATGAGCTGGGCAGAGGCTTCCAAATGTAATTTTTCATTGATTTCTGAATAAATAGGTATTTGTTGTGTTCGAGTAGGCACAAAAAAAGGACGGGGGCCAGTGTTGCACCAGGCCTGTTCAATTGTCGTGGAATTGTTAATGTTATATGTTTCATCTCGTAGCCTTTTGTGCAACGATTGCTGAACTGACCCTGTCGCATACCCAAATGAGTAATTTGATGTCTTGCCATCAGCCAAATGCATAATAACTCATGTGGGCTGATGCATCGGAAACAGCCCTCGGTAGCCTGGGAGAGATTTTATGATGGTATGAAACAGAGCAGCATACCTTCTGTGAATATGAAATGCAGAATGCATAATTGTATCTCCCTGCCGTCCGTCACTTTGAATAAACTTAACAACTGGTGCCACTGATTCTTAGTCCTGAGTCATAAATTGAGTCCCTGTTATTCCTGGTATTAGTCTAATCTGGTGGCTCTGGTCAAGAGTCTTGAATAAACACAGCCTTACACAGAGTCACAGATCTACAAATCATTTTTACTGGAAGACATTTTGTGTTAATGGTAACATCTACAAAAGGATGCGTTGCTGGTAGACAAGGCTACATCTGACGTCAGTGTGTATTCTGGAGAAGTGACAAGTGTGCATGGATGCGAACACGACATTAGACAATGCCAGCATGAAAAACGCATGCATGTGGATGTCTGTTCAATCATCAAAGTGCTTGTTTGTGTGTGTGTGTGTCTTCTTCACAAAGTGTGGTCGACACAGAGGAAAGCTCATTGTTGAATGTGTCACAGTAGAATGGGTCCATTGTAGTTGTTCTTGACAATAAGTTTGACAGAGACCCAAATGAACTTTCCCACAACAAAGACACGCAGGGACAGAGACTCAGGAGAGGAGGAGATGAAGGGAAAAGCAGTCAAAATGAATTGGCTTGTTCTCATTTGTACTCTCCATAACACCGTATTCATCCATTCATTCATAGACACAGCAGCAGAACAGCCTCACAACAACCTTCCCAAATTCCATTTTGTTCTCTGTGCAGACACACCCACTCACACTCACACACTTATGCAATGATGCCTAAGATTCAGAGCCAGATAAACAAACATGTTTGTGTAATCCAGTGGCAGCTTCTCCAGTGTAATCAAACTGTTTCCTCTGAATGTCATATCGGATTCAGTTTGAGAAATGTCTTTGTCAAAAATGTCATCAGATAAACATGACTTTTTGAGGTATTTTTGCATTTGACAGGATCATTATTCAGTCTGTTTGATGATATAGAGTAGTTAAAAATGAACATTAAATCTGCACATTGTACTCAATGTAGCAGGTAATTTTCCTTGACTAAATGATAATAAAAATAATTTCCATGCAATAGTTGCTACTTATCTCCCCATCAGTAGTGTACTGATTTTATTCATACTGAAATATTACACATAGCACATTAAAAACAAGCAGGAATTAGCACATAGTATTAACCAACAGCCTAGGAATGCTGTTTGCAGCCTGACAGGGTCCACACAGAGATTAGAGGAGCCTGCTGTCAAAACAGTAGGTGATTTGCTGTCAAAGATGTGTGGTCCAATTTAATCAGTGGTAGTTTTATCATAAGAAAACAAGTCTAGTGTTAGGGCTGCTGCTAATGTCATCACTGTGATGGCTCCTTGGGTGCCTTTGTGTCAGGGTTTATGACAAGAAAGGAACAGGAGAAGTCTCTGTATATCCATAAATAAGCAGAATTCAGGCAAAAAAACATTTAAATATAGTTCAGTGTCCCATTGATGACATTTATGCTGTTGTGTTGATGTGAGAAATAACACAAATCTTAGGGAGACAATGTTTTATTTATTTGTCTT